>NC_092747.1:69991595-70616595 GCF_047496795.1 Chiloscyllium punctatum
GAGGGCTAGGTTCATGCAGTGAGCCAGTTGATTCAAACCCATCCTATCTAAAGGCTTTATTTTCAAATTTGAGTTGCCATCAGGAATCAGATGTGTGCTAAACTAAGAGAAAGAATGGTTAAATTCAAACAATCAGAAAAAATAGATCAGGATAAATTTAAGAACATGCAGAGTTAACACAAGTCCAAACACAAATTTCAAGCCAAGTAATTAGAAACAACATGAATAACAGTACTGAGAGCGCAGAAAAAGGGATACCAAATCCCCAGACATGAACAGGAAAACCATAAATCTACCATCTGAATGCAGACTTTTTAAACAAAGGGTGCAGAAATGTTTTAACAGGCCAAGCAGTTGCAGAAATGGTTAAGCAAGCTATAAAAATAACCATTGCAGAAGGTAATGAGGGGTTATATAGAGTCAATATCTCAGGTTAATCTGAAGAAGATGAGGAAGACCTACAATAATACGGAAATACCTAGATTATCTGCATGCAGGAAACAACTACGGAATTCATCACTTTGAATCAATGTCTTCCAGACAAAAGCTAACAATTTGTTTGTAAATTCCAAAAACAAGGACAGCAAATGTAATATTTCAGAGATTGAACAATTGTAGCTGATAAGTTTGAGGCAGCCATCAACTCCATTATCAAAGAATTCTAAAAGGATCTATTAAACAAAAAGAAAGATCCCAGTTTTGATGCATTCTGGCAGATGACAGGAAACATAATGCATTGTAGCTAGACAGCAGTACTTACACGCATTACGTATAACAAATACTATTGATCCTGCAGTTGAAACATGCAGAAAAGGTATTCTACTGCATCCACCACAAAACTGAGCTGTATTCCAAGATCTGTGCAAGGTATGCAGAACAAAAAGACCCTGGGACTGCCTTCGCAAAAAAAAAGTGGCTCCCAAGATATAATAAGAAGGCAGTTGCAGCAATTTGACAACAACAGCAAGAAATATAGAATGTAGAACATGCAACAGTACAGTTCAGGAACAAAATCAAAACTTGCTGGAAAATCTCAGCAGGGCTGGCAGCATCTGTGGAGAGAAAGCAGAGTTAACTTCGAGTCTAGTGCCCTTCTTCAGAACTGATGGCATCTAGAAACGTTGGTATTTATACTGATTCCAGTCAATCCTTTCTCATCCCCAACTCCCTTCTCTCAGCACAGATATCATGTTTTCCTCGATGCTATTCATTCTGAAGAAGGTTCAGTGGACTCAAAACAAACTCTGCTTTCTCTCTACAGATACTTCCAGACCTACTGAGTTTTTCCAGCAATTGCTGTTTTATTTCTGATTTCTAGCATCTGCAGTCCTTTGTTTTGTTTTTGTTTCAGCACAAGTACAGGCCTTTCAACCCACTATGCCTGTGCCAACCATGATTCCTTTCAAAACCAATCCCATCTGCCTGCACATTGTCCATTTCTTTATATTCCCTGCATGTTCATGTGTCTGTCTAAATACCTCTTAAACGTTGCTGTCGTATCTGCTTCTACCACCTGCCCTGGCAGCATGTTCCAGGCACCTACCACCTGCTGCATGAAAAACATGCCTCTCACATCCCTTTTAAACATTCCCCTTCTCACCTTAAGCATCTGATCCCTAATATTTGACGTTTCCATCCTGGGAAAAAGACTCCAACTATCCATGCCTCTTGTAATTTTATATGCTTCTATCAGGTTGCTCCTCAGCCTCCGATGCTTTCGTGAAAACAATTTGTCCAAACTGTCCTTATAGCTAATACACTCCAATCAGACGGCATCCTGGTATACCTCTTTTGCACCCTCTCCAAAGCTTCACATTCTTCCTATCCAGAACTGCACACAATAGTCCAATGGAAGCCTAACCAAAGTTTTATACAGTTGCAATATGACTTGCCAATGTTTATAATCAATGGCCCGATGACTGAAGGCAAGAATGCCGTACGTGATTTTAACCACATTATCCACTTGTGTTACCTCTTTCAGGGAGTTGTGGATTTACAAAGCAAGATCCCTCTGTATATCAATGCTCCTCAGGGTTCTACCACTTACTATATGCTTTCCGCTTGAATTTAGCTTTTCAATGCACTAAAGAACCATGCAAATATAAGACAATACCTAAAGTTAGCAGCAAGACAGAGTCAAGTCCCAAACAGTCTTCCCACATTATGAATGTAATACATTGTATAGACAAAATCAGTCAACTAGAAGCTTTCAACACTGTCAACACCATTTTCCCAAAGAAAACTGGCAAATGCATACTCAAACCAAGATTGACATGGCTGCTAGTGCAAATATTCAACCAGTCCACATTCTTCAGGGCACACAGAAGGATATTGGAGCTCAACGGTACAGCCAACAACTGGTAAACTAACAGCCTAAAGGCTGGTAAACTAAAGGGGTCACCAATTCCTTGCACTACTTCATTAACAATATTATACAGTTATGGCAGTTACTATGATCTGCCTGTACTGCTCGCAAATGAAGCTTTTTGCTGTACTTAGATACACACAACAATAATTCGAAATAAAACAAATCAGCTTGGTATGGAAACCTCAAATATTTTACCTCATAGACATAAGTGAACTAGTAGTAGTAGGATTACCAATATCATAGGATCCCAACATTGTGACTATCCAATGAGGTCACCAAGTTAGCCATGATGGCAGGTGAGACCAAGTATACTTGAACTGAATCAATTTAGCATCTTTAACAACTGTACGTGGACAGATTTGACACCATAAGAAGTTTCAAAGGAAATGCCATGTTGCACATGAGAGAGATTGCAATACCATTAATTGACCTTGTCAGAGGATTGCACATTCTTAAGCATAAGCTGGAAAACATGGAACACAGTGCCATCATCTACCATGCAGATCTCAAAACAGACTGGTATAGTTTAATTGCATGCAAACTAAAGAATGATGGCAAAATCAGGGTATGTCTAGATTTGAGATGGTTAATTCTCCTTCAAAGGAAATGCCTGTGCAAGATTTAAACACTAAAAAAAATCAAATCCAAAGTTCACAGGAACAAAGTTCTTCTCCAACATAGGCCAAACATAAATATTGGCCACTATGCTTAGCCAAGGAATCCTAGGAAGTTACTACTCTCAGAATATCATTTGGGAATTATTCCTTCTAGAGATTGCCTATTGGTATACATGTCAGTCAACATCTATTCCACCACCACTAGCACAGAATGACAGAAAATCTGCCTAAATCCTTAGGCATTTCCAAAGATGTTTTGGGTAATCAGCAAAATCAAAGAACAGCATTTTTTGGAATCTTCATTCAGTAATGATAGTTATTTGCTGTGATAAGCTCGTTTTCAAATGCAACAGGTGCCAGGTAAATCTGACCAATTTATTTGGCTCCAGATATTCAAATTGCAGAATCCAAACTGACACAGGCAATAAACATGTAAGACAAATGTTTATTCCGCAAGACAAATAAGGCCTACAGAGATGTTTTAGTTTTTTCAATTTCTTGGGAGCACATGTTGCAAATGACAAAGTCATATCATTGAGAATGCCCCTAATGAATCACATAGCATATGTATGACAGGAGGACCATAAATGTACATTTAGATCTTTCAAACAAATATTGTCAGCAGAAACATGCATCCTGCATTACTAGGACTCAAAGAAGATGATGATCCTAGAAGACATCATTTCCAAGAAAGAGTGAGGAATGTTCATCATTCAAAATGGCAAACAATTGCATTTGAATTTAAAGGACTATTGCAAACACAATGTGAAATATTTGTTTTAATATTCAGCATCACAAGATACCATATATGCCCATTCAGTAAACATTTCACTGTGGAAACCAATTGCAAATCATTGGAAATTATATGCTGCAAACTTAGACTACAACAATATCTGGTAAGAGATCAAGATATGATGTTGACATCTGCCATAAACCTGGTAGCAAAATGATCACATTGGATATTTTCAACAGATTGCCAAAATCAAACAAAGTTGCAAATGTTCCACCAGATCAGCAAGTAGAAAGTATGGACAACAAGTAGAAGATGGATGTTTAATAGTGCTCAAAATGGATATATTTAATTTTGTTTAACATATATCCAACCAGCTTCAATCAGATACAGCAAATGGTTCACCACTGAAGGCACTATAGAAAGTTATCATTGAGGAGTGAACTGAGGGACTTCTTGTGGCGTAATGATAGCATCTCTGTCTCTGAGCTGTGAGGCCCAGGTTCAGGTCTTACCTGCTCTAGAGGTATGTAATAACATCTCTGAACAGGTCAATTAGAAAGTATAATAAAATCTTTAACAGTTATCTGATATGACAAAAGATGTGTCAGACATTACCAGATTTTTTGGACTTATGAATCTAGCATTTCACGAAGCATCACATTCAAAAGTAAAATACTTGTGCTCAACTTCTCCATCAGGATATATTGCTACAACTACACCAAGGTCATATGGGCGGAAACCAGATGACTAGCATGTACTAGGATGTAATAGCCAAGGATCAATGGTAACATTGTGAATTTAGTGAAGGTATGTGAGGCATGACAGAACTGCCAGTCACAGCAATGTAGAGAACCTCTATAGAGTCAAAAGATTTCACAAGTCCCTTCGCCCAAAATCACACATATTTACTATGAATGAAGTCAACTGCATCTTAGTCATTAAGGTTTTTAAATTTCCGATTGACGGACATGTATAGAACGCTTCAAGAATGTCCATGCCTGGCACACCAAGTTCCATAATTGTCCTGTTTGATGTATTTGAATAAATCATTTCTGACAATGAGCTGCAGTATACAGGCAGCCCTTTCAGGGATATGTATGCCAAATGGGACACGAGTCATGCAATATACTAACCACTTTATCCCTGATCTTGTGGAGCAATGGTTCACACCATTAAATCACTTATCCTGAAGAATATGTAAAGGAGGTTTGAGAAGATTTGTAGATCTGGCTGAGGTTCTGGATGTAGGTTTGCTTGCTGAGCTGGAAGGTTCATTTCCAGACGTTTTGTCACCCTACTAGGTAACATCTTCAGTGGTCCTCCAGCAAAGCACATATTTATATGTCCACAGGAAATGGCATCACCACAAGAAATGACATCATCACAGAAAATGACACCACCAACCCAAAGAAACCCAAACATATAAATAGAAAACAGGAATCATCAGCAGTGTTTCATCCTGAGGCCCACTGAAGATGTTCCCTAGTAGAGTAACAAAACGTCTAGAAATTAACCTTCTAGCTCAACGAGCAAACCTACATCCAGAATATGAAAAGGAAACAACATTTCCATCTTGCCATGGTTACATCTTTGAGCTGGACCTCTGAATTGATCAGCAACAGAGCTAATATTACGTGACTAGTAAACGTTCCCAAATTGCACCGTGAGCTCAGGTGTTATGAAGTCAAACCACCTAATGCAGCAAAATTGAAGAGGAACAGAAGATAGGTAAGGGAAGTATACAATATGCAAAATGTACACAGCAAATGCAAAGGAGTACAGTTAGACAACAGCAATATGATGGAACATATGGGATGCAATTAACACACTGATGACATGTCTGCAGGCTAAGAACATCTACGGGTAAAATCCATACTTTCAGAGAGTATACTATAACAAGGTCTTGAAGAACTATCAGACCAGTAAAATAATACATGGTTACTTAGACTTCTGTAATTTAAAATTTGCGATCTCTGTGTAACTAATTTTGCAATGATCCCATGTTTTTTTTTCACTTATAGCATATGAAAGCTATATTTTAGAAAACAGAGGATGCTGTGTTATCACTCTTGAAGTCATGTCCCTTTAAAAACTCAATGTGCACATCAGTCATTTTCCCAGATGTTATCACATACCTACAGGCTCTTTGCATTGTAACACTTGAGGCACAAGCTATATTTGGATATTATTCTGTATTGTATATTAATTTAGTTGCAAATAAGCCTACCAGAGATCTTCAAGTAAGTAGAATCTATGACTTTATTTCTGTTACATTTAGATAACCCAAGAAAATTATTACACTAGTCAGCACCTCTCGATTCTTGTAACAATATTCCTGCTTCTGGTGAGCTTGGGACCTAAAACAGAGACAGAATTAATCATGAGCCAGTTTTGAGCTCTCTGTAAATGCACTGCTGTTCAGGTACAGACATTACAGACATATACTACAAAACATTTGGATCACAAATGATCTGATTTGATTTGTTATATTGTAGTCATGTGTACCTAAGTACAGTCAAAAGCTTTGTTTGTGAGCAGTACAGGCAAATTATACAGGCAAGGACATACAGATCATCGGGCGTTTTGACAGAGTGAGGCATACAGGTTACACTGCACAGGAAGTGCACGAAGCAAGGCCAGCATGAACAAGATCAATATTATTTGAAGTTAGAGAGTCCATTCATCATTCAAATAACAGCAGGGACGAAGATGTTTTTGAACTTGTTTGTGCACATATTCAAGCATCTGTATCTTCTGCTTGACAGAAGAGGTTGTACGAGTGTATTACCAGGGTGAGAGGAGTCTTTGGTGATGTTGGAAGTCCTTCCACAGCAACAAGAAGTGTAAGTGGAGTCCATGAATGGAAAGTTGGCTTCTGTGATGGTCTGGGCTGTGCACACAACCTTCTGTAGCATGTTACAGTTCTGGGCAGAGCAGTTGCCATACCAGACCATTATGCAGCTGGATATTATGCTTTCTATAGTGCATCTGGAAAGGTTGGTGAGGGTTCTCACGGACATGCCGAATTTCCGAAGCCACCTTTGGAAGTAGAGGTTTTGTTGTGCATTCTTGACTATTGCATGTATGTGGGAAGTCCAGGACAGGTTGTCAGTTATCGTCACTGCTCAAAACTTCACACTCTCAACCCGCTCAATCTCTGCTCCATTGATGTAGATGGTGGTGTGTACTCCTCCCTTCTTTCTGAAGTCAAGGATCAGTTCTTTTGTTTGGCTGACATTTAGAGAAAAATGTTGTTCTCATTGCACCACGACACCAAGCCCTCTATCTTCTTTCTGTATTCTGACTCATCATCATTTGATATCCATCCTATCATGGTGCTGTCGTCAGCAAGCTTGTAGGTGGCATTCATTCAGAATTTGGCTACACAGTTGTGAGTGTACAGGGAGTACAGTAGGGGGGCTGAGGACACATCCTTGGGGGTGTCCAATATTGAAGGTTATCGTGGAGGAGGTGCTGTTGTCTATCTTCACTGATTGCAGTCCACAGGTCAGGAAGCTGAGGATCCAGTTGTAGATGGTGGAACTGTGACCTAGGACTCAGAGTTTTGAGATTAGATGGAGGGGAGTATGGTGCTGAAGGCGGATCTGTCGTCGATGAGCAGGAGTCTGACATAGGTGCCCTTGTTGTCCAGATGTTCCAAGGATGAGTGCAGAGCTAGGGAAATGGCATCTGCTGTGGACTGATTACATTGGTAGGCAAATTGCAGTGATTAAGGCAGGCTAGGAGGCTTGATTTGATGTAGGCCCTGACCAGCCTCTCAAAGCATTTCATGATTATGGAGTTCTGAGCCACTGGACGGTAGTCATTAAAGTACTTTGCATGTGCTTTCTTTGGTACAGGGATGGTTGTAGTTTTCTTGGAGCAAGTAGGGACTTTGGCATGCCGGAGGGACAGGTTGAAGATTTGGTGAAGATCTCCGTTAGCTGGTCCACACAGGATGTAAGTGCATGGTCAGGGAATTCATTTGGGTCCATCGCTTTCCTTGGTTGACTCTCGGGAAGATCAATCTTATATCTGCAAGGGTGACCGATAGAACAAGTGTATTCGGAGCTATCGGGGCTGGTGACACCACGCCTCTGGCATTCTGCTCAAACCGAGCATAGAAAGCATTGAGCACAAATTAAAACTAACTATCTAGATCAGACTTATTGGACCCTGCAAGTTTTATGAAAAGTTTTAAAGTAACTTCTCTACCTGCTTATAAAATATTTACAATCTTTCAGGGAAATGGACACTAGATAAGCTAAGTAAAAGCTCAAAATTTGGCAGGTGGTATGTACTATGGAAAATATGCAGTTCTGAAGTTCATCAGGAAGAATAGAAAAGTGTAATATTATTTAAATAGAGAAAGACTGCAGAAAACTGCAACATAGAGGATTTGAGCTCAAATCTTAAAAAAAAATCCAAGTTCAGCAAGTGTTAGAGAAGTTAAATAGGCCATCTTTATTTCAAAATGAATGGAGTTGAATCTTGAATATTGTGAACTGTATTTGTCCCTTTATCCGAAGAAACATACACTGGCATTGGAGGTAGTCTGGAGTATGTTCACTAAGTTGGTTCTATGCATGAAGAGATTTTCTTATGCGGATAAGTTGGATAGATTGGGCTTGTCCTTTTGAGTTTAAAAGAATAAGACATCTTATTAAAACATAAAGGATTCTTAGCAGGCTTGATAGGATAAATGTGGAGAGGTTCTTTTCTCTTGTGTGAGGGTCTAGGACAAGGAGGCATAATCTCAGAGCAAAGGATCACCCATTTAATACAGAGATGAAGATGAATTTCTTCCCTCAGACCATTGTGAATTTGTGTAATTCTTTAGAGAGTTGTTGAGGCTGGGTCATTAAGTATATTCAGAGTTTAGATAGACAGATTTTTAATCAGTAAGAGAACCAAGATTTATGTTGATAAGGCAGGAAAGTGGAGTTGAAGATGATCAGATCAGCCATGATCTCAATGAAAGATGGGGTAGACTTGTTCTGCTGAATTGACTACTGCTTCTCCAATGTCTTATGGTTTTATCATGGTTTAAATCTTTCTGACCTGAAGTGAAATATTACAATTAGCTCCAAAATATCTAATAATGATTTTATTATTATAAGAGGTCCCAAAGTACTGAACTAAAACAAAGAACTATGGATCTTGGAGATCTGAAATAAAAACAAAACCATTGCAGAAACTGAGCAGGTCTGGCAACATCTGAGGAGAGAGGAACAGAGTTAAAATTTCAAGTCCAGTGACCCTTCATCAGAACTGAATCCTAAAGTACTGTAGAGCCAACAAAATACTTTTAAAGTGCAATCACTGTTATAGGAATCTATCCAGTTAATTTGCACACTCGCCAAGCTCCCAACTAAAAGGAACTTGATATTGATAAGCAATGAAGGTTGATGGACAGATATTAGTCAACATATCAGGATTCATTCCACTGTTTGTTATTCAAAATGCTGCCATAGCATAATTTATATTGACTGAGAGGGCAGTTAGAGTCTAAATATTTCAAACAAAGGAAGACATCCAAATGCTCTTATATTGCAGCAGTCTGTTGGTATTACACTCAAGTATATTCAATTCACATCCTTTTGATTCAAGAAATAGTGTTACTACTGATCTATAGCTGACATCTCAGAATATTCAGTTTTTCAAAAGCTGTGCTGTAACTTAGAAATCTCTTAAATAAATGAGATAGGCTATAACTTTAAACACATGTTCATTACTGTTCAGAGTGAAATACAGTGAGTCAGAGGTTTTGGTGCCATGTTAACATTTGGCAGCATAGTACTCACATACAAGTGCCCTGTACTATTTTTACAGATATATTTTGTACAATATGCTAAGCCCTCACTCCATGTCTATGCTAAATTAAATATTTCAACGCCCAGTATTTCAGCCAGCAAAAGGGAGACTGTTGAGTATTGGGATCCCCTTAAACATGGTATTACAATACTCTGCATTCTATGTTTGGTAATTCCTGTGTAGCATGGAACCTCATTAACTGTGCACATTAGTAACAAGCCTTCTTCAAATGTAAACAAATCTCCATATAAAAAGATTCGGGGTCATACTCCATTATCAGTGCAGCATATTGAAAATAAGAAGCATTTGTTCTGAGAAAGAATGGTAAACTAACCTTCAAATGGAACTAGCTTAGGGGACAATGGTCATTTGACTCATAGGTAGCTATCCCATGCCCATTGGCCAAGAGGGATTGGATAGGTGACTGATGTAGCCTTGATGGTCAGCCTCCAAACTAAGATATATTAACAGGGATAGGTGGGGAGGATGGGGCAAGAGATGGAGGGAGATGAGTCATACCAACTCCTGGAAGAAATCCAGTTCAAGAAAGATACAAAAATTGTTGGCACTGAGACCACCGAAGACTACCAGAGAACACTATAAAAGTATGCAGAAATGTTTTTCCTCCACTCCTTCATTCTACAAAACAGCTCCATGTTCACAAAAGCATTTACACCTGGTGAGTGCCTGGAACGCGTTGCCAGAGGAGATGGTGGAAGCAAACATTTAAGAAATACCTGGACAAACACATGAATAGGAAGGGACTAGAGGGACAATGATCCAGTAAGTGAAGACAGTTTTTGTATGGAATGGCAAAGTGTGGCAGCACAAGTTTGGAGGGCTGAATGGCCTGTCCCTGTGCTGTTTTGTTCTTTGTTAACAAGGTCAGTGTCAATGCCAACTATGCCGAAAAGGAGAAAGGAATGTTGACAAGGGCCAAAGGTTCCCTCAATTTATGAACTGAATTTTGCAACCTTTATGACTAAGTGAGTTGCGTCAATTTTGGTGGAGTGATTCTTGTCATGAGGCCAAATGCATTTTCTTACACAGGTGGACAGAATGGTAAAGAAGACATTTGGCACGCTTGTTTTCATTGCTCAGACCATTTAGTATAGGAGTTGGGACGTCATGTTATGGGTGTACAGATTTTGGTGAGGTCACTTTTAGATAACTGTATACAGTTCTGGTCACCCTGTTATAGGAAAGATGTTATTATTAAATTGGAGAGGGTGCAGAAAAGATTTACAAGAATGTTACTGGGAATGGAGATTTGTGTTATAAGGAGAGGCCGGATAAGCTGGGACTTTTTTCATTGGACCATAGGAGGTTGAGAGGTGATCTTATAGAGGCTTATAAAATCATTAGGGGCATAGATAAGGTGAATAGCAAAGATCTTTTCCTTACGGTGGAGGTATTCAAAACTAAAGGGCATGATTTTAAGATCGGGCAACATTTTCCACATAGCAGGTGGCTCATATAAAAAATGAACTGCCAGAGGAAATGATAGATGTGGGTACAGTTACAACATTCCCAGAGCAACTCACTACTCACTGGAAATCCTAGATTTGACTGGCTTTTGTTATATATTTGAAAGACTGTTGTGCAACTGGATAAGCATTGTCAGTCTGGAGTTGCCCATTTGTCAGAGACATGGAAATGGGAGAAGTTTGATGCACAATTTGTGGACAAGGTCCTGGAGCCCCTCTTGCATGGGGTGGGGCATTAGCAGGACTTCCTTTTCCATGGACCAGCAGTGGAGACCAAGACACAAGACCATGCCAGCCTGGTCCAAAGGTGCCACCCAGGTTGAAATAATTTCAACTTTTTTATGGAATATCCAGCACCACAAGCAGAAGATCAATGTCCTTTTCCACGCCATTAGTGCCAAGTGCTATTATTTTGCTCTGGTATCTCACAATCACTCTATCCATGCTTCTACACCCACCTCCCACCAAGGCTCATGCTTTACCATTTTCACTAATGCATGCAACAGCTTTCTCACTCACTGTCACTCCCATTCTTTGCATGCCCTCTGCGCTGCTTATACATTCACTCAGAAAATCTCCCCGCCTGCACCAACAGTAATAGCTATGCCATCCACTTCCATCTTCCATTATTCCTGCTTCTCTCTTAATCAAGCAGCATTGCTACATTATAGATACATGGATGATTTTGGGATAGTGTAGCGGGACGAGCTGAGAATAGTTCACAGGTCGGCGCAACTTCGAGGGCCAAAGGGCCTGTTCCGCGGTGTATTGTTCTATGTTTTATGTTCTACCCACAATATGACCAAAGGAGTAAAGATGGGCTGCTTGTCATTTGGTTTTCAGCCCTTTTCCTGTCTCTCAGATTGATTCTAATAATCAACACAGAAGTCAGACTGACAGGCCTATAATTATTTGGTCTATCCTTTGGATTCTTTTTTAAACAATTGTACAAACTTCACAGATCTCCAATCCTCTGATATCTTGTTTATATTTGAAGAAGATTGAAAATTGTCCCCAGAGTAACTGTTATTTCCTCCTAGGCTTCTATTAACAAACCGGGCTACAATCCATTCAGTCCTTGTGATTAAGTTATTTCCAAAGATGACACTTCCTCGCGCACTTCCTCTCACAATGTGTTTAAGGTATTTAGAATTTCACATTTCTTCTCTTTAACTAGAATGTCTGCATTACACCTGTATTTTGTGCAGATAAAGTACACATTAAAAACCCTGCCTATATCTTCTGCATCCACACATGTCCATCTATGATTTGTCCTACTTTTTAAAAAAATTATTCTCCTTCTCTTCATGTACTGATAAATCTCTTTGGATTTCCCCTTGATTTTACTTGCTGATACTTCTTTATATCCTTACTTTGTTTTCTTAATTTGCTTTATTAATTCACCTCTGTCCTTCCTTTCGGCAGCATTCAGTTTTTGGAACTTACTATTCATTTTCTGCATTATCTTACCCTGCATGTTTCTGGATAACCAAAATTGACAATGCCACATTTTTTTCTTTGTGATGGCATGTCTACACTGCACTCATAGAATCTCGCTTTTGAGTGTATCCCATTGAATTTCCATTGATTTAGCATCCATTCTATCTTTGTCAGATTGCCTCTCAGCATCATAAACTTTGACAACGCACAAATTAGAAATTTTACTCCAGTTCTATGTTTGTTTATTTTCTATAATGGTGCTAAGTCTAACAACATTGTGGTTATTATCTCTCCAAATGGTTGCCAACTAATACTTCATCTTGCCCAGCTTAATCGCCAAACAGTAAATCACAAATTTCACCCCTTCAAGCTGGGTTTATTACATGTTGGCTAAAAAATGTTGTTATGAATGCAGTTCAAGCATTTTGTGTCCTCTGTGCCTTTCATACTATTGATAATACCAATTGGTATTAATGTCACCGATTATTATCACACCATTGTTTTTGCGCTTCTATTTCCTTTGCAGTATTTGAGGGGTCAATAGTATACTGCTATCAGTGTTCTGCCACTTTTTTTTATTTATGACCACAATCCACATTGTCTCATTTGATGATGAATTTAGTATATAGGGATTAAAGGATATGGGAGCAAAGCAGGAAAAGACTACTGAGTAGGATGATCAGTTATGATCATAATAATGGTGGAGCAGGCATGAAATGCTAAATGGCCTACTCTTCTCCTAATTTCTATGTTTCAATGTTTCTACATCATCCCTCCTTACAGTTGTATCAAATTAATTGACCTATAATATTAAACTCCATATGCTTTATCTCCCTCTATTCTGCCAGAAAATTCTATAACCAGTGATGTTGAATTGCCATTTTAGTACCTTTACAAGTCAGGTTTCCATTGGAGCAATGATAGCCCACTGGCATGAGTCTAACTATGCCCTCAGCTCTTCAACTTTATTTGCTATAATCTCTACATTTACATATATTCCTTTTAACACCACCAAATTCCTGTGATGTACACTTTAAATTTTTCTTCTGTCTTTCAGAACCACTCACTAATCCTTCTGTCTCCTGTTTTTTTGCACGGAAGTTATCCTTTCTGAATCTGTTCTTAGGTTCCCACCCACCTCCTGCCAATTTAGTTTAAACCCTCGCCAACACTAGCATATCGCCCTGCAAGAATGCTCACCATGTCTTTGTTCAGGTGTACAGCATCTAGCTATTACTGATCCAGCGTTTGCCAGAACCAGCCCCAATGCCTCAGAAGTCTGATATCCTCCCTCTGATACCAGCTTGGCTGTTCAAATTATTGAGCACTGCCATGGAATAAAATTCTATTTAAAATCATAGAGTCATAGAGATGTACAGCAGGTAAATAGACCCTTCGGTCCAACTCGCCCATGCCGATAAGATATCCGAAATTAATCTGGTCCCATTTACAAGCACTGGTCCATTTCCTTCTAAATCTTTCCTATTCATATACCCATCCAACTGCCTTTTAAATGTTGTAATTGTATCAGCCTCCACCACTTCCTCTGGCAGCTCATTCCATCAACATACCACCCACTGCATGAAAAAGTTGCTCCTTAGGTCCCTTTTAAATTTTTCTCCTCTCACTCTAAACCGAAGCCCTCTACTTTTGGACTCTACTATCCTGGGGAAAAGATCTTCTCTATCCATGCCCCTCATGATTTTATAAACCTCTATAATGTCACCCCTCAGCTTCTGACACTCTAGGAAGAACAGCCCCAGCCTGTTCAGCCTCTCCCTGTCACTTAAAACCTCCAACCCTGGCAACATCTTTGGAAATCTTTTCTGAACCCTTTCAAGTTTTACAACATCCTTCCAACAGAAGGGAGACCAGAATTGCACACAATATTCTAAAAGTGGCCTAACCAATGTCCTGCATGGCTGCAATATGACCTCCCAACGCCTATACTCAATGCTTTGACCAATAAAGGAAAGCATATCAAATGCCTTCTTTACTATCCTGTCTACTTGTGACTCTACTTTCAATGAACTATGAACCTGCACTCCCAGGTCTCTTTGTTCAGTAACATTCCCCAGGATCTTACCATTAAGTGAATAAATCCTGCCCTGATTTGACTTTTCAAAATGCAGCACCTCACATTTATCCAAATTAAACTCCATCTGCCACTCTTTGGCCCATTGGCCGCATTTGATCAAGATCCCATTGTAGTCTGAGGTAACCTTCTTCGTTGTCTACTATACCTCCAATTTCTAACTATATCTCCTGTGTTTACATCCAAATCATTTATATAAATGACAAAAAGCAGTGGACTCAGCACTGATCCTTGTGGTACACCATTGATCACAGGCCTCCAGTCTGAAAGCAACCCTCCACCACCACCCTCTATCTTCTACCTTCAAGCCAGTTCTGTATCTAAATGGCTAGTTCTCCTTGTATTCCATGTGATCTAACCTTACTAACCGGTCTACTCTGAGAAACATTGTCAAACACCTTACTGAAGTCCATATATATCACGCCCATCATTATGCCCTCATCAATCCTCTTCATTACTAATTCAAAAAGAGATATGATTTCCCATGCACAAAGCCATGTTGACTATCCCTGATCAGTCCTTGCCTTTCCCAAAATATGTAACTCCCATCTCTCAGGATTCCCTCCAACAACTTGTCCACCACTGATGTCAGCTTCACAGGTCTGTAGTTCCCTGTCTTTTGCTTATCACCTTTCTTAAATAGTGGCACCAAGTTAGCCAACCTCGTCTTCCGGCACCTCACCTGTGACTATCGATGATTTAAATATCGCAGCAAGGGGCCTAGCAATCACTTCCCTAGCTTCCCACACAGTTCTAAGGTACACCTGATCAGGTCCTGGGGATTTATCCCCCTTTATGCTTTTTAAGACATCCAGCACCTCCGCCTCTGTAATATGGACATTTCTCAAGATGTCACTATCTATTTCCCACATTCTATATCTTCCACGTTATTGTCCATAGAAACCACTGACGCAAAATATTCACTTAGTATCTCCCTCATCTCTTGCGGTTTCAAACATAGGCTGCCTTGCTGATCTTAGAAGGACTCCCATCTGTCCCTAGTTACTCTTTTGTTCTTAATGTATTTATAGAGGCTCTCTGGATTTTCCTTAACCTTATTGGCCAAAGCTATCTCATTTCCCCTTTTTGCCCTCTTGATTTCCCTCTTAAGTATATCCCTATTTCCTTTATACTCTTCTAAGACTTCACTTGATCTCTGCTGCCTATACCTGAAATATGTTTCCTTCTTTTTCTTAACCAAAATCTCAATTTCTCCAATTATTCAGCACTCCCTACACTTATTAGTTTTGCCTTAGTACCCTAACACCCTGTACAGTCTCTGGTTTTTCGTTATCTCAGTTTTGAAGGCTTCCCATTTCCCAGCCGTCCTGTTACCTGTGAACATTGGCACCCAATCAACCTTTGGAAGTTCTTGCCTAATACCATTAAAATTAGCCTTCCTCCAATTTAGAACTTTAACTTTTAGATCCGGTCTATACTTTTTCATCACTATTTTAAAACTAACAGAATTATGGTTGCTGGTCCAAAAGTGCTCCCCCACTGTCACCTCAGTCACCTGCCCTGCCTTATTTCCCAAGAATAGGTCAAGGTTTGCACCTTCTCTCATAGGTACATCCACATACTGAATAAAAACATTTTCTTGCATACACTTAACAAATTCCTCTCCATCTAAACCCTTAACACTATGGCAGTCTCAGTCTAATTTTGGAAAGTTAAAATCCTCCACCATAACCACCCTATTATTCTTACAGATAAGTGAGATCTCCTTACAAACTTATTTCTCAACTTCCTGCTAACTACTGGGGAGTCTATAATACAATAGGTGATCTCAATAAAGTGATCATCTCTTTATTATTTCTCAGTTCCACCTGGGCATATTCCCAGGAATATCCTCCCAAAGTATAGACATAATGTTATCCCTTATCAAAAACACCACTCCCCCTCCTCTCTTGTCCCCTTCTTCAACAAGAAGATAATCTTCTTTTTCGGCATAGCCCATGGCTGCTCCAGAGAGTGAATCTGCTATGATATTCACCTGACCTAGAACACATAATGCATCATATAGAAGTACCTTGTCAGCCTAAACTTGTTTGTCTGGAAGTGCGCTTGAGATTTAATTCAATTCTGATACAATTACCACAGACTTGTGGACAATTTTGACCTAACACTTCAGGTCCATGAATTAGATTGCAAGTTCTTCACATCCCCAAATAAGTGCTAATAATTCCTCCTCCATGGTCTCTGTCAAAGCTCACAACTTAAAATGGACAATTTGCACTTGAATAAGGATTGCTCTTAGCCCTGTGGATGATGCATCTGTGACTACTATAATGAATAAACCTGGCATGTAATGTACTAACATATCAGTAGGAAGTACCTTCGCTGTAATCCTTTCAAAAACTGCAGTGTTTTCCTGAACTGAATTTTTTAAAAGCTGTCTCATGGTTTGAGTAAGACTGGCAAAGATAGAATAAACTTTACACTTGATTCACCATAATTAAGTAGTGCTTTGCTTAGTCTACACACCTTGTCTACACCTTTGATCCACCATGTTATCTTAATCTTGGATAATACATCCTAGGACTTTGCTTGTTATTTTAGAGAATTAACATATCTCATTTACTGGATTAGTGGTGCTGGAAGAGCACAGCAGTTCAGGCAGCATCCAACGAGCAGCAAAATCAACGTTTCGGGCAAAAGCCCTTCATCAGGAATAAAGCTGGAGGAGGGTGGGGGTGGGGAGAGAGTAGCATAGAGTACAATGGGTGAGTGGGGGAGGAGATGAAGGTGATAGGTCAAAGAGAAGAGGGTGGAGTGGATAGGTGGAAAAGAAGATAGGCAGTTCGGACAAGTCAAGGAGACAGTAAGTGAGCTGGAAGTTTGAAACTAGAATGAGGTGGGGGAAGGGGAAATGAGGAAGCTGTTGAAGTCCACATTGATGCCCTGGGGTTGAAGTGTTCCGAGGCGGAAGATGAGGCGTTCTTCCTCCAGGCGTCTGGTAGTGAGGGAGCGGCGGTGAAGGAGGCCCAGGACCTCCATGTCCTCGGCAGAGTGGGAGGGGGAGTTGAAATGTTGGGCCACGGGGCGGTTTGGTTGATTGGTGCGGGTGTCTCGGAGATGTTCCCTAAAGCGCTCTGCTAGGAGGTGCCCAGTCTCCCCAATGTAGAGGAGACCACATCGGGAGCAACGGATACAATAAATGATATTGGTGGATGTGCAGGTGAAACTTTGATGGATGTGGAAGGCTCCTTTAGGGCCTTGGATAGAGGTGAGGGAGGAGGTGTGGGCACAGGTTTTACAGTTCCTGCGGTGGCAGGGGAAAGTGCCAGAATGGGAGGGTGGGTCGTAGGGGGGTGTGGACCTGACCAGGTAGTCACGGAGGGAACGGTCTTTGCGGAAGGCGGAAAGGTGTGGGGAGGGAAATATATCCCTGGTGGTGGGGTCTTTTTGGAGGTGGCGGAAATGTCGGTGGATGATTTGGTTGATGCGAAGGTTTGTAGGGTGGAAGGTGAGCACCAGGGGCATTCTGTCCTTGTTACATTGATGACTGCATTGGCGCCACCTCGTGCTCCCGCGAGGAGGTTGAGCAATTCATCAACTTCACCAACACATTCCACCCTGACCTTAAATTTACCTGGACTATCTCTGACACCTCGCTCCCCTTCCTGGACCTCACCATCTCCATTAGTGACGACCGACTCGACACTGACATTTTTTACAAACCCACTGATTCCCATAGCTACCTGGATTACACCTCTTCCCACCCTATCTCTTGCAAAAATGCCATCCCGTATTCCCAATTTCTCCGCCTCCGCCGTATCTGCTCCCAGGAGGACCAGTTCCACCATAGGACACACCAGATGGCCTCCTTCTTTAGAGACCGCAATTTCCCTTCCCATGTGGTTAAAGATGCCCTCCAACGCATCTCGTCCACATCCCGCACCTCCGCCCTCAGACCCCCCCCCCTCCAACCGTAACAAGGACAGAACGCCCCTGGTGCTCACCTTCCACCCTACAAACCTTCGCATCAACCAAATCATCCACCGACATTTCCGCCACCTCCAAAAAGACCCCACCACCAGGGATATATTTCCCTCCCCACACCTTTCCGCCTTCCGCAAAGACCGTTCCCTCCGTGACTACCTGGTCAGGTCCACACCCCCCTATGACCCACCCTCCCATTCTGGCACTTTCCCCTGCCACCGCAGGAACTGTAAAACCTGTGCCCACACCTCCTCCCTCACCTCTATCCAAGGCCCTAAAGGAGCCTTCCACATCCATCAAAGTTTCACCTGCACATCCACCAATATCATTTATTGTATCCGTTGCTCCCGATGTGGTCTCCTCTACATTGGGGAGACTGGGCGCCTCCTAGCAGAGCGCTTTAGGGAACATCTCCGAGACACCCGCACCAATCAACCAAACCGCCCCGTGGCCCAACATTTCAACTCCCCCTCCCACTCTGCCGAGGACATGGAGGTCCTGGGCCTCCTTCACCGCCGCTCCCTCACTACCAGACGCCTGGAGGAAGAACGCCTCATCTTCCGCCTCGGAACACTTCAACCCCAGGGCATCAATGTGGACTTCAACAGCTTCCTCATTTCCCCTTCCCCCACCTCATTCCAGCTCACTTACTGTCTCCTTGACTTGTCCGACCTGCCTATCTTCTTTTCCACCTATCCACTCCACCCTCTTCTCTTTGATCTATCACCTTCATCTCCTCCCCCACTCACCCATTGTACTCTATGCTACTCTCTCCCCACCCCCACCCTCCTCCAGCTTATCTCTCCATGCTGCAGGCTCACTGCCTTTATTCCTGATGAAGGGCTTTTGCCCGAAACGTTGATTTTGCTGCTCGTTGGATGCTGCCTGAACTGCTGTGCTCTTCCAGCACCACTAATCCAGTATTTGATTTTCAGCATATCTCATTTACTGTCAGCCCTGTATTTTGTTATGCCTTTACCAGGTGCCTGACCCTTTGTTTGTGTTCCTTCCTTGTTTACCATAAATTAAGATGTCATCCAGATGGTAAATGGTTTGCTGTTTCTTTTCCAAATTCTAAATACTGGTGTTTGAAAGATTTCTGATGAAAAAAGATCTCAAAATTCCAGATAGTCAAAGTGGAACCACTCAAATAGTACAATAAATACAGCCAACAATCTTGACTATGGATTGAAAGGAAGCCTGGAAACTATGAACATGCGAGTCTGACATTAGTGGTGGGTACGTTGGTGGAAGGGATTCTGAATAATAGGATTTATATGCATTTGGAGAGATGAGGAATGATTAGGGACAAACTTGTTTGAGATTTTTTAATGAAGTAACCAAAAAGATTGATGAGGGCAGCATGGTAGACATTGTTTACTTGGACTTTAGTAAAGCCTTTGACAAGGTTCTGCATGGTAGACAAATTATTAAAATTAGATCACATTGGATTCAGGGTACTCTTGCCAATTGAATGCAAAAATGGCTTGACTTGAGAGAGAGAGAGAGAGGTTAGTGGTGGAAGGTTATTTTTCAGCCTGTGACTAGTGGTGTTCCACAGTGATTGGTACTGGGTCCACTTTTGTTTATCATTTATATAAATGATTTGGATGAGAATATAAAATATATGGTTAGTAAGTTTGAAGATGACATCAAAATTGGTGGCATAGTGGACAGTGATGAAAGTTATCTAAGAATATAAAGAGATCTTGATCAATTGGGTCAATGGGCTGAGGAGTGTCAGATGGAACCAAAAGAGAAAATGCTGGAAAATCTCAAAAAGTCAGATGGAGTTTAATTGGGTTAAATGTGAGATTTGCATTTTGGTAATACAAGCAAGGACAGGACTTATACAATTAATGTTTGGGCCCTGGTTAGTGTTGTAAAACAGAGACACCTAGAGGTTCAGGTACATAATGTCTAACATGTACATCACAGATAGGCAGGATGGTTAAAAAAAAGTGTTAGCATGCTTGCCTTCATGCTCAAACTTTTGAGTATAGGAGTTAGAATGGCTGATTAAAGTGGAGAAGGTTCAGAAAAGTTTTACCAGGATGTTGCTGGAATGGAGGGCTTGAGAGATAAAAAGAGATTGGAAGGGTTGGGACTTTTATTCACTAGAGCATAGAAGGTTGAGGGATGAACTTATTGAGGTTTATAAAATCATGTGGGGCATATATAAAATGAACGACAAGGGTCTTTTCCCTGGGTGGGTGAGTTTAAAATTATGGGGCATATTTTTAAGGTGAGAAGAGAAAACATTAAAAAGTACGAGGGGCAGCTTTTTTTTACAAAGAGAGTGGTTTGTGAGTGGACTGAACTGCCAAAGGAAGTGATGGATGCAGGTGCAGTTACAACATTTAAAAGACATTTGGATAAATTCATGAATAGAAAAGGTTTGGAAGAATATGAGCCAAGTGCAACTAGTTTAGTTTGGGAACATCATCAGGATGGACTTTTGGAATATTGTCCACAATTCTGGTCTCCTTCCCATTGGAAGGATGTTGGGAAATTTGAAAGGGTTCAGAAAAGATTTACATGGATGTTGCCAGGGTTGGAGGGTTTGAGCTATAGGGAGAGGCTGAAAAGGCTGGGTTATTTTCCCTGGAGTGTTGGAGGTTGAGGGGTGACCTTACAGAGGTGTATAAAATCATGAGGGGCATGGATAAGGTAAAAAGACTTTGCCCTGGGGTGGGAAAGTCCAGAACTAGAGGGCATAGGCTTAGGGTGGGAGGGGAAAAAATTAAAAGGGACCTAAGGGTCAATGTTTTCATGCAGAGGGTGGTGCTTGTATGAAATGAGCTGCCAGGTGAAGTAGTGGTGGCTGGTACAATTATAACATTTAAAAGGCTCGATATATGAATAGGAAAGGTTTAGAGTGATATGGGCCAAGAGCTGGCAAATGGGACTAGATTAGTTTAGAATATCTGGTCGGCATGGATGAGTTGGACCGAAGGGTCTGCTTTGTGCTGTACATCTCTAAGACTCTGTGATTAGTTGGACTGAAAGGTCTGTTTCTGTGTTGTATGACTCAATGACTCTATCTGCCAATGCCTACTGTTAGAATCCAGTTTTAGAATAAGTTGCTTGTTTCCAGTTTTGCTAAACTATCATTGATAGATGAATTTTCCTTCCTTAATCGTTTTGTTAAGTGAGATCTATACTCTATCCAGCACTCCATTTATCTTGGGAACAATTACTAGCCTTGAGCATTTTTACAATATTTCTGTTAGCAGTGATAGAATCTCTGTTAGACAGCTTGATTGAAAATACCTGGGCTTCAAACTGAGGCAGTACAGTTCCAGCTCAGTGCAAACTGTTCACTTCTAGACCCATGGGTATGCTTTAAATTTAATATTGAAGCATATGTTATGAGAAAGTATGTACTTCAAAATACTTTCCCTTACAAAAGCCACCCTTTTGTTTCTGAGTTCAGAATGACTCACAAGTGGCAGCATAATCTCTTTACTTAAATGATATCTGAAAATTAATATTTCAACTTTACTACCTCTAATGATTCATCATGAAGCATTACAAACAATACTTTCCAATACTCCTCCATTATAACTTTGAATAAGCCCAGTTAGAGTCTTGCAGTTATATAGCACAGAAAAGAATCTTTTGGTCCAACTTGACCATGCTGACCAGATATCCTAAACCGATCTAGTTCTATTTTCCCACATTTTACCAATATCCCTCTAAACCCTTCCTATTTGTGTACTTACCCAGATGTCTCTTAAATGTTGCAATTATATCCACCTCCATCACCTCCTCTGGCAGCTACTTCCAGACATGCACCCCCTCTGCTTTAACAAGCTGCCTCTTAGATCCCTTTTGAAGATTTTCCCTCTCACTTTGAAGCTATGCCATCTAGTTTTGGTCTCCCTATCCTAGGAAAAAGATCTTGGCTGTTCACCCTATCCATGCCCCTCATGATCTTATAAATCTCTATAAGGTCGCCTCTCAGCCTCCAGTGATGCAGGGAAAAAAGCCTGATCCTGTTCAGCCTCTCCCAATAGCTCAAACTCTCCAATCCTGGCAACATCTTTTTCTAAACTTTTCAAGTTTCACAACATCCTTCCTACAGCAGGGAGACCTGAATTGAACACAGTATTCTAGAAGTGGCCTCACCAATGTCCAAACAGCAGCAGCATGACATCCCAATTCTCACACTCAGTGTGCTGATCAATGAAGGCAAACATGCTAAACGCCTTCTTCATTACCCTGTCCACCTGCAACTCTACTTTCAAGGAGCTGTGCACCTGCACCCCTTGGTCTTTTTGTTCAACAACACTCCCCAGGCTCCACCATTATTTGTATAAGTTAATTTGAAGTTATTTGAATAGCAGTACATGAATGTTTTATTCTGAATCATCACTTAGGAAAAGTGCTCATGAGCAAATGTATAAGCTTACTGTCACCTTCAATATAGATATATTAATAACAGCAGGACCCACTGAAGCAATAAACATGCTGCATATGGCAAAACCATTTGCCAGATGGATGGAAAAGCATTTCAAAGGAGATAAAAATAAAGCAGCATGAAATAAAAGAGGGCATTGGACAAGTAGTGATTATCAAACAGACAACCAATTAAAATTTCACATAATTAATGTGGAACTTAATGGAATAGGATGCTGATTTGAATGGGTGAATAAAATTAATGGACCTTAGGAAGAGACTTTTAGAGAGGGAGGATGAGGCAGCTGAAGGTTTTGCAACCAATGATGGGAATAAGAAAGGAATACAGAAAACTCCAGAGACAGAAGGCTAAAGTGCAAGGTCAGGAAAGGAGTCTTTGCAGGGTAGTTTTGGAAAGGACATTATGTTTTATGGAATAATCAACAACAAGTGGCCATGATTTGAAAATCGGCGGTGACCCATTTAAATAGAAATGAGGTGAATTATTTTCTCTCAAGAGGTTCATAAGTCTGTCCTGAACAGGTGGTGGAAGCAGAATATTATTAAGGCAAATGTAGTTAGATTTTTGTTAAGCAAAGGTGTGAAAGGTGATGAGGATTAGACCAGAATGCAGATTTGTTGTCAGAAGCAGTGATCTTACTGAACAGCAAAATGAGCTTGAGGGATTTGCTTGATCTGTTCCTGCTCTTGATTCATGTTTGTGTAGTGATTGGAATGAGGTTAGCCAATGGATTTTGTTGAGTATGAGATCCTTGATTGGGGTTGTTAACCTGGGCCAATCATAGGTCCTTGGCTGACAGCGATTCTGTTCATTCTACGGACTGGCCATGAACTAGCTAGTCAGAGTCCATGTAATATGCATGTGTAAATAAAGGGTGATGGGTACCAGCCTCTGTGCATTTACTTCAATTGTATATTAATGACTTAAAATGCTGAGATAGAAGCAAGATTTCTCTGTGATCGGCTCCCTGTTCTGAAAGTATTACCATCAGCTGGGAGCGTAATACGCTGTCTCCCGACTATAGTGCAAGTTTAAGGGACAATATGCAGTATAACCTTGGTGGGCAATTGTCTGTCATGCTAGAAGTCACATCAGTAATTTTTTCAATTGTATAAAATATAACTTTCCGATTAAGAGATTGTCAGTCAATGTTGTTTCTGATTTTTTGCTGCAGTAAATACTTTAAAACTTTCAATCAGGTACTGGAAGTTCAAATGTTTATCAAGTTTGTGGTCTTCACAGGGACTGTAATAATATCATCACTGGAATTTTTCATAAAGTACAGCTTATTGTTCTTTGAAGCTGGAGGATAAAAGGGCAAAAAAGATAAAGACAAAAAGTTCATGTCTAAAGGTGATAAAATGTGGAATATGATTTTAACAGCAGGGTCTGAATTAAGGACAGAGATTGACAGGGTCTGAAGGAAAGACAGAATTTAGCAGTTTTGCAGAATTGGAATTAAGCAATCTTCATGATGAGATTTGAAGCTTTACTTTATGCAACCAGGTTGTGCTTCAGCTGGTACAGCCTGAGTAACCGTAAAGAGAGACGGACAGTTAGGATATAATGGAACTTCTGACAGGGCCCCAATATGATAGTTTTGGTATTCATGAGTGCATTGACTGCTGTGATCAGATACTAACAAACCTGTTCTTTATTGATAGCCATTTCAGTATTGATTCCACAGGAATAGTAGTTTCTATATCATAATTGAATTCATGGCAATGTTAATGAGAATACATGGCTTTGAGTTGCTTATGGTTATGGTTTTGGAGTCAAGCAGCCTTAATGTCAGTAGAACGCATATCTGGAAAATGATGCTGTCATCAATCAGGAAGATTTGATAGAGGTGACCATGTTATTCATCTCTAGTCTCAACCAGATTACTGATCACAACCAATTTTTGAGAAACCATGCTGCAAAGATTTGTGGACAGAACTTTGAGAAATAAATCTATAATCTCTCAGCAGATATGCAACATCTCATTCAAATGTCTATTTTAAAAGAAAGATGCAATTGCAACCTGGAGATGCGCATAGCTGTAGGTGCATGTACAGAATATAACAAAGCTAAGATTGCATCAGAAAGTCAGCTCCAATTTGCCATCTACCATACAAACCTGAGTACGTTTACCTGCTTGTTCACAATTCTCTGATGAAGGGCAGTTTGTTCTTTCACATGTGGCAATCACTCAATTAGAAAATGGTACAGAAAATACTACAGGTAGGTTGCTTGAATTATTGGCCATCCCTGAATTGGTTCCTGTAATATGTCTTATATGGGTGAAAGGGGAAGATGATCAAAAAGTGGTAAGGCACCTACAAAGCCACCTACTTCTTGGGCAAATTTAGGATGGATGAGAGTGGAAAGGCTAGAAGCTCATGGCACAGGTAAAACATGATGGATGGATAGCCCACCACTCTTCTGCTTACCTGACACCCTAATTTTGGAGGTTATTGAATAGCTTGAAGTGCTAGTTGTTATTCATGTGTGCCAAAATTACAACTGCAACTTTAAATGCTAGCAGGTTTCCTACTGTTTGCAGAAAATTAACCATTTTGTAAAGAAAAGTTTCAAAATCAGAGTATTTGTAAAGGGTTGAAGTGCACCCTCATGTTTTGGCAGCTACTTTATGATCCATGTGCAGTTGAGCAGTTGTTGACCGGCTGGTCAGTATCATAGACTCCTCTCTGCTGAATCAGGTAGTTGCCAGGCAACAGTATCTGGAGGACATTTAATTTCATTAAAGTCCATTAAGGCTGCTTAATGGAACCAGGTACTTTCTTCTTCAACCTGTTCAAGGAATTGACTATCTCCATTTGCCCTCTGCAGTTGACGTCCTGATGCACCAGAAAGTTTTCCATCCCAAGTCACAATAATGGAAGACTGCTGCTTATTTAGATTGTTTTTGACACTGGTATTAACAATCCTGTTTTGGATGAAGAAGAACAGAAATGTTTCTCTTGAACATGTTTTTTTTATGCTCTGACATCAAATTCAAATCTCCAATAGCAATTTGTTCTGCAGATGATTTTGCTGGCCGAGTGCCTTTGGTTAACAATTCCTCAGTGAGTTCATGCAGGTTGTACTGCTATTTGTTCTTGTTGTATTTGATTCTGTTCACAAACTCCATTGATTTGTGTCATCTGAAAGATCTTCAGTGATGATAAGAATGGAATCTATATCATAGTTGCAGATTTCTATTCTGTCGATGGTGTTAAACAATTTTCTTAAATCAACATAGAATCTCTTCTTTTTGTGTTCTTACATAAAGTTAGGAAGCCCAATGAAATCATTTACCACTTTTCCCTTGACTTGTTGAACACAACAGTTTCTTCATGGACCAGTTGTTCTCAGACTGGCTTTTCTACAAATAGCCTTGATATAATTTTCTCCTATTTATTCAAAGCCTTTTAGAATCAGATGAACACATTGTGCTACCTCAAGGACAATGAGGTCAAAGTGTGCATGCAGTATCAAAAGTGAGAAATAATTTAAATCTCATTAAAACACATTCTCAACTCTCATACTCTTTACTTGCAGAAATATCCTTTAATTTGGGAGATATGCCATTTAGGCCATGTAGTTCCACTTTGGAGACTTGAATTGCTGTTTCTTCAGCCATCGTATTCAAACTGATAAGGTACAACACTCACCACTGTATAAAATTAAAATTAATGAGATGTCTAGTGATATAAATTGATTGTGTCAAACTCAAATTATTTAAATCACTAATTTCTTCTATAAATGTATTGAGTATCTTTTCTAATGCTTGTGCCTCCAATGCCTTAATGTACTTGTACAAAAGGACATTTGACCATTTACTGTCCTGAAACTGATATAGCTTTCTTTTTATCATAAATGGGTAGTGCTTATGTTTGCAAAGCTTTTATTTGTTCCATAGCATTGACATTGATTCTCAGTATCCGCTGTTCCATCCAGTCTGTGTATTGGTTTGTCAAAGGTACGTTCAGAATTTACAAAGTGAATTGGGTCTATTTACCTCCTGTGATAAGGTTGTTATTCTCCTTTTTGTGATTCTTCCTGGTTTGTGCTTCCAGCATACTTTGAATAGATTTCTCCAAACTCAATTTTTCTTTGGACTGTAATAAATCTGACTAAGACCCACTAATAATTCCAATGACAATTCCAGCACATATGAATTCTGATTTCAAATCTCCATGGTCACACTTTTCCACTATTTTATAGAGATCAGTCATTTAACCATCTATGGATTCCGCAGTTATCAAACTCTTCTGTTAAACTTTGTTCTTTTAATTTGCTATCAGATTAAAATAATTGTCAAATACTTGTAGAACTTCTGCAATAGTATCCAGGCTTCTTCTATGTTTTGATGATTTACAATATATTAAATCGTGCATTTATTTTTTCTGCTTGTGATTTATTATTTAACCCAGAAGCAACTCTATCTCACAAATTGTTTTCTCTAAGATAACCAATCTGATATTATAATTGGCCCATGGTTGATAGTAAATCTTGCAGGTAGAATTATTTCTCCTGTAATATCTTCTTAATATGATTATGTTTTCTTTTTATTGCTGTAGAAATTAAAAGCATTAAAATATATTAGGGGGCTGTAATCTTTTTTTTCTTCTTGAAGGTTTATTACCTCTATGTAGCAATGTTATTCTTAAAATTTTTGGCCTGGAAAATATAGCAATGCTGTATTGCTTCCTTCTTTTAAAGCTTTTCTAGTTGTTTTCCTGCAGTTTTGCAGTCAAAATGGAAATTTCCTGGATTTTTTGTCAACAAAATTAATGATTTCCCATCTTCAGAACCTGTTACAATGAGTCCTTGTCAGTTCAAATACAATGGTAGTTGCAATGCCAAACAAGCTGTCATTTAAAAATGCGGTCAAATTCAGGTGTCCCCGCCCTCCCACCATCCCCCAAAAAGACACAATATGCATGCAGTAATCCTGTTGCCTGTGAAAATAATACCTTAAATACAAGCTTTAGCATAAATGCTCAAATGAACATACTTTGGGGAAAATCTCCCAAGGTGAATTTGATGGTAGCAGGGCATTTAATCTGTTAGTAATGTGACAGGTGAGTAGCCAATGATATATATATTGGGAAGGTCCAAAGAAAGCTTTTATGCCCTACTGTCAATTAAGGCTCTGAAGTAGAAAGTTAATGCATATGTAAGAATCTCACCCTGTCTGAAATAACTTCACAGAATTGGTAACTATCCCAAAGTCACCCTTTATTTACACATGAAAAACCCTTGACATTAGTACTACCTCATTCAGAGTCAGGTACTCGAGTATCAACATTTTATATATGTCAACCAGAACTTCCAGATTGGACCAGATTAACAACCCCAATTAGGAACCTCACATGCTATGTGTCTGACCTCAATGCAATCACTACATTATTCTCACTGGTCTTAACCTAGAGGTAGACAGGAGACTTGCTGTGGAGGGAACATTGTAAGCAATGCCATGTGAGGTTACTTATGGACTTCCAAGAGTATGCCTTATTAAAACAAAGTCAATTGCTAACTGGGAATCTGGTGAGAAGAGCAGAACATAACCATTGAGAGTCATCCTCCATGTCAATCCCTGAAGACTCCTTCATCCCCATCTCTGAGACCTTGTCATCATCACTCATCTGTGATTTGGGATCCAGCAAAGACATTAAGCCATGGATGGGTGGCATATTGCTAGCAACCATCATATAACCAGTATTTCTGTCATTCTGTAGACCTCTAATTGCTTACGTCCTTGATCCCAGGTTAAGGCCTGTTACTGCCTTAGCAACTGCCTAAGTGGAAAAGATATGACAAATCTTCCATGGAAGCAGCAATGTGAACCTCCTCATCTCTCTGACACCTTCATCACGTTGGCAAGATTCTGCCCATCACTTGCTGTCCATAACTGAAGAGCAATCAAAACGCCAGAAAAACTAAGTATAGTCCTCTTAATTATTCCACTTGCCACTGAAATTGATATCCCTCCATAACTCCAACTACAACATACAATTTCCAGAATGCACTGCTTGAATTCACTTTCAATACCTCCAAGATCTGTGACATTGTGGACCAAGAAGAAACCAACAATGGTACAAGACAGCATTACCTTCAAGTCACACATATTGCTGATCTGGATATATGTTTCTATGCATTCATTGTCAATAAGCTAAATAATAGAATCCTTTTTGAATTCCACTGTAGGAGCCTGAACAAAAACTGCAATGATTCTTAAAAAGGCCCTCTACCACTTTCCAAAGAGAATTTAATATCAGGAATAAATGTTGCTGAGAATAACTAAGTTTTAAAAAGAGACCCATGGGCTAACAATCTCCAGTGTTGGTTAAATTTTACGACCATCAAAGTTCCTCATGGTTACATATAATAGCATTTGCAACATTTGAGAAGCTTCTCTAGTGTAGCTCGTAAGATTTATATAAATCTAAGCACGCCAACCTGCTCTCAGGTGCAAGCAGCCGACAGTCATTGCAACAGCAAGAGGGAATTGAAACTTGAAAGTCTGCAGATTATGTGTTAAAGAAATATTGCCTGGACTCCTTATTGCTGTAAAGGTTACTTGGATAAAAGTAGGAATTGTGATAATGTGGGAGGTGCATTATCAGTAGCATAATAAACAATTTGAAAGAAATGAAATATTTCTAAATTTGGAGTTATAATTTAATATCCTACAACTGAATAAGTGTAATGGCAACATCAAGAATTTTACCATAATTTCTGCATGAATTCCCTGCAAGGTAATTACTTCCTCTGTACTAAATGTAAATTCCCTGAATTCAAATTCCTTGTAATAAAGGCTCTATGCTGTTCATTTCTAAAGGGATTCAATGTGATTGACTAAAACTTTTAGAGAAGTATAATAAAAACTTTTCTAGGGTTTTCCATGGATCTACCATCAAAACTAAATGAATGGTCAAGGGAGCCCTCACAAATTTTAATTCAGTCTATTGCCAGATGGGAAAGAATGAGGTAGCTTTAACATAAAAACAAAGTGGGTGGCTAGGAGAAAAAATGGAGACAGGTCAAGATAGGGAACTGAATAGCAGAAGACGAGTTAGAAATAGATTGCAGAGGAAACAAGAGAGCAAGGAACAAAAGGATAATAATATTTCGAGTGGGATATATAGAGAGAAACAGAAGAGAAGTAAGATGTCGAGACAAGATAATAGAACATAATAAGAAAATATTTTTAAAATGGCTGCTATAAATCATATGCTTGAGCATAAGAATATAAGATAATAACTAGAAGCAAAAATAAGCATTCTACAGATAATGGCTGATTTGCCCTGCTCTCAAATCGACTTCTGTGCCAGCTCTTCATAGCCCTCAACTCCTCAATATTTTGTAGTTCCCCTTTAAATATTTTCCATTATCTAATTCCGGAAGTCTCTGGGTAGGGTATTCACTACCTTTAGAGTATCAATTAATCACATCTCACTTTTAAATGAGTATATCCTTACTCCACAACTACACCCTCAAGGTATCCCCCACTAGTGGAAACATTTTCATAACAATTACCCTGTCAAGCCCCGTCAGAATCATATACATTTCAATAAGATCTCTCCTCATTCTTACAACCGCTAATCAATAAAGGACTAAGCAGGTTAGCCATTCTTGAAAAGTCAAATCCTTCATCCCATGAATCTTTATTGAACACCCTCCAATGTTAGTCTGTCCAATTTATATATCAGGACCAAAACTGTACACAGTACTTCAATTGGGATCTCAACAACACTCTGTACAGTTGTAACAAGACCTCCCCATTTTTAGAATCCAACCCCTGAGCAATAAAGATCAAAATTGTATTTGCCTTCTAATTAGTTGCTGCACCTGCGTGCTCACTTTGTGTTCCATGTTCAGGAACATTCAGGTCACCTCTGTGATGTAGTGTTTTGAAGTCTATCTCCATTTAAATAATGGTCTACCTTTTGATTCTCTCTAGCAAACTGAATGAGAACATAGAACATAGAACATTACAGTGCAGTACAGGCCCTTCAGCCCTCGATGTTGCGCCGACCTGTCATACCAATCTGAAGCCCATCTAACCTACACTATTCCATGTTCATCCATATGCTTGTCCAATGACGACTGAAATGTACTTAAAGTTGGCGAATCTACTACCGTTGCAGGCAAAGCACTCCATACCCTAGTCAAAATAATGTGAGCTCCTATCACATGCAATGACATTTTACATGCAAATCTATCAAACACCTTTTTGGAATTCCAAATATATCCTTTATCATCTCTGCTTGTTAAATCCTCAGGGATAATGAGAAAGTTTTTCAACATGATTTCCCTTTCACAAACCATAATGAGTATGTTTGATTTTGTTTTAAATCCCACGTTACTTTCTTTCTTAATATTGGACTCTAGCATTATCCCAATATATGTTTGACTAACTAGTATTACCTACTAACTCACTCAATACACTTCCTCACCTGCACGAAAAATAACAGCAAGGCCATTCACTTTCATCTCCAAAGATAAATGCCTCTTTCTCAATCCAGGAAGAAAACTGTCCACATTACAGCAGATGGAGTCAAGAGGGTTGTGGGCTGCCCAACTTCCAATTCCTCATCTTTTTGTGGAGAACATTCTGACTCTAACCACCCTGAGTGGATCACTGACCACTTCAGAAACCCTGGTATATTAGACTACCATAACCAATTGCATCAGGAGTCCCTAAGCACAGGCTACCATCTTAACTTTAGTGAGGCCTGTTGACAAACATGACAAGCTTCCTATCGTTTTTGAACACTATCCACAACCCTAGTTATATGATTCTCCAGGATAATGTCTCAGCTTTGTTCAAGTGAAATATCCAAACTGAACAGCACTCTTTCCAGAGGTACTGTTGCCATACCCCATGAATCACAACCCATTTCTTGGATTCAAACCTTTAAGGGACACAACTTTGTAACCTTACTTGCCCTATGCTAATTAACATAGATTATTCTGAGATTATTACAGCGGTTTTGTTTTTTAATTTCACACTTAATTGCTAATAAGTTCTCACTAGGGATTCTTTCCTAGTCCTACGTAGGTGACTAGTACCTACATAGACCACAACAACAAGGCAGCATGGTGGCTCAGTAGTTAGATTAAATTGGATTACCTACAGTGTGGAAACAGGCCCTTAGGCCCATTTAGTCCACACCAACCCTCCGAAGGGTAACCCACCTAGACCCATTCCCCCTAACTAATGCACCTAACTCTATGGGCAATTTAGCATGACCAATTCACATAACCTGCACATCTTTGAACTGTGGAAGGAAACCGGAGCACTCGGAGGAAATCCACACAGACACGGGGAGAATGTGCAAACACCACACAGACAGTCACCTGAGGCTGGAATCGGACTCGGGTCCCTGGCACTGTGAGGCAGCAGTGCTAACTACTGAGCCACAGTTGCTAGGGATTTGGGTGTGATTCCAGCTTTGGTGACTGTCTGTATTTTGCATGTTTTCCGTGTCTGTGTGAGTCTCCACCAGCTGCTCTGATTTCTTCTCACAGTTCAAAAATGTGCATTTTAGGTGGATTGGCCATGCTAAATTTCCCTGTAGCATTCAGGGACGTACAGGTTAGGTGAATTAGCCATTGTAAATGTGGAGTTACGGGGATCAGGTGGGTGCCGCACTCTGGATGTGATGCTCTTCGGAGGGTCAGTGCAGACTCAATGGACTGAATAGCTTCTTTCTGCACTGTATGGATTCAATGATTCCATAATTGAAACTTTCCCCAGCCACTCGAAGTTCCTCTCCTGCCCAGAAAAGAACCTTGGCACCAGGTAGATATTATAGCCTTCAGGGTTCTTAGTCTTTGCTGCAGAGATTAATAACTATTCCCCTAACTATTTTATTGCCGATTACTATGCCTCACTTACAATAATAACCTTTTGTCCCTGACATTCTATGTAAATAATCTAAGGGGTGTGACTGCATCAATGGCCGGGTATCTCTACCCTTCCCTGCTGAGTTACCTCATCTGCAACTCTGGCTCCAATCATCAATTCTGAGTCAAAGTGACTTGAACAGCCAACACTTACTGTAGATGTGCTCACCATGGATCACAATGACATTTACCAGCTCCCACATACTACAAATGCAACACATCACCTGCCATTTCTACTGTATTTAATTAATACTAACTATTTAAAAGGGAGTTTCTCAACTGTGCTCTTCAGCACCAATAATACCTCTTGATTTGACAATCAAAGGAGACATAGATGAAATACCTACTAATTTTTTACCTGATTTCCTATGATCTCTCAGTTTGGCTCTGACATGTAGAAGCAATATGAAGGGGCTCTCTGGCATCAATTTTCATTCACTCTCTCCTCATGAATCTGCAATCTCTGCTGTCTCACCCAATGTTGTTTTGGTGACTCTGTTCTCTCTCCCACGCTTTATGAAGCTGCTGTCCCTGTTCTCTCTCTTGCTCTTTTTCTGAAGCTGCTGTCCCCACCCTTTCTTCTGCCAAGCATCCATCTCTCTCACTCTTTTAGGTGCAGGTGACAGGCTCCATGTCCTCCTCTCTCTCTCTCTCTTTTGCAGCTCTTTAGGGCTTAGCAACAACCTTCTGGAATCTTCACAAAAGTCAACATCAGCCAGATAATAAATATACAGTTAGCTCTTTTTAGATTAGATTAGATTAGATTAGATTACTTACAGTGTGGAAACAGGCCCTTCGGCCCAACAAGTCCACACCGCCCCGCCGAAGCGCAACCCACCCATACCCCTACATCTACCCCTTACCTACACTACAGGCAATTTAGGATGGCCAATTCACCTGACCTGCACATCTTTGGACTGTGGGAGGAAACCGGAGCACCCGGAGGAAACCCACGCAGACACGGGGAGAATGTGCAAACTCCACACAGTCAGTCGCCTGAGGTGGGAATTGAACCTGGGTCTCTGGTGCTGTGAGGCAGCAGTGCTAACCACTGTGCCACCGTGCCGCCCTTGTTGAGTCTTGAATGCTAACCATTATGTTATAATGTGTTACAATGATGATGTTCTACACAGGGGGAAAAAAACTTTTACAATCAAATTCCAAGTTACACCCATCCTTCGAGATATTGTGTTAAGTGACTTCCCACTTAATGGTTTGAATAGGCCACAATCAGTTGTTTGTCTGCAATGCAAGCCTTTGTCGTAATGGTGATTGCTTTCCTCCACAAAGGGGCTTGAGCACATGACTCCCATAGTATTGAACCTAACTGTTTTTTTTTAACTCGGCAGTAGTGAAAAGGAGTCAAAAAGTTACCTCTTTCAATCATAAAGGTGATGTTCACAATATCCCTTCAATATGTTGATGTTTCACTGCTAAATACTGATGGTGATTTGAAATTTGTCGATACCGCAATGTTAATTCTACAACACAAAAATGACTGACAATAGCTGCATGAATGTAAACGTACTATGCATAATTGTCAACTATAACTTTTCACTGTATCCCTGTTTGATCGTTGAGGAAGTTACACATAGACCAGAAGATGATTGGGAGTAGTATTGATTTCTACAAGTAGGTTGAGCTGCTCATCTTACACATGTAGCAAATAATAGAGATACCTGTTTCTCCCAATATCTCCTATTGTTTGCAGAACCACATCAGAAACATCTTTAGGTTGGTTTAAGTACAGCACTTCTGGAAATAGCTAAAACACTTCCACTACCTGACTGCATTTCTGTCAGATTTGAAGCTTGCTGATAATATCATTTCTGTAAGAGGATAACTTATTTCAGCTACACAACTTAGGTAACAAGATCAGCCAATGTCAATATCATGGCTGTTTGACACATCAATCAGGAATCATTGGCAAAACAGAATGCCTCACTGATTAATCTGCCGTCATTCTTTGTTTGCCACTTGCCATCTTAATCATGATTTAACCTGGCAGATTTCCCTCAAAATATCAGATGTGTAATCTACAGGGATCATTAAGACATTCTCAGTGCCACTTCTTTCAGCTTGAAGTGGATTCTGTGCAGGCTCTTGCAACAAACTTTCTCCCCTTTGACTTCAGATAGCAACACTCAGATAATAGATAGTGCGAAGGCTTTTTTTTTAAGAAACGCAACTCTATGCAATTTCTTACTATCAAGCTCACACCTTATCTTTAGAAATAATGGTGTAAGTTTAACACTATGTTTGTAAAATCACAGACAAATTAAATAACTTGCAATAGTCAATTTCAATTAATGAAAATAGTGTAAATACACAGTTGATCTGGAAAATAAGCTTGGATGTGAGAGTAATAAAGGGTCTCACTTGGATCATTATGCAATCTTTTGCCTTTAGCTGCTGACTGACCTGATGGTGTATTTCCACTTTTGGTTTTAATTTCAGATAATCTTTTTTATCCCTTTTTAATGTAGTAATTGCGTGGATTATTATGTTGTCAGATGCTTTAGTGATTTAAAAAGTTACTTTGCGACAACTTATTACTATGCTGATTACATTATTCAATGATGTAAATGTCTGCATTAAATTAGAACCTCAAGGATCAGGTGGGAATGCGAGTTGTTGTTGTGACAATAAATTAACCTATGATCCTTGATCTAAGTGTTTATTTTGAAATAGTCTAAGTCACTCTGATATTTCTGTGGGTTGGCTCTTTTTCTCTATAACTTTGATGTGTGATGGTACTGTGCCTTTAAGAGAGATGTATTCTGTGCTGTTCTCTTGGGGTGGTGTGACAATGGTGCCAAAATGTCTCAGTTAGAATACAGCAGGCCAGGCAGCATCAGGAGGTGGAGAAGTTGACATTTCTGGTGGAACGCTTCAGTCCTGAAGAAGAGTTACTCTCGAAACATCGACTTCTCCACCTCCTGATGTTCGCTGGCCTGCTGTGTTCTTCCAGCCTCCTGCCTGTCTATTTTGGATTCCAGCATCTGCAATTTTTTTGTCTCTAAAATGCCTCCTCTAGATAGGCAGTTGGTAAACAGCTTTTGAATTCTCCCTGGGTGTTATTTTTAAACAATAAGAGTAACGAGTGGATAGGGTCAGGGCTCCCCCAGCCCCAAGGCGTTTAGTCTGACATCCAATTAGTGAAAAGTTTTCTATTGACTGCTGAACTAAAAGCTTGAGGTCCCAGCTGCCACAATGAAGTTTTAGACTGTAAGGTTTACTCTTCAAAATCAAAAGGAGCATATCATTTCTTTTTTTCTGGACAGGAGAATGACAGCATAATTGTTTTGCTGAGTTGCATTTTTACCAAAGAGTATGTTTATGGAATGTTGCCTATATTAGAAGAGTTGATGATTAGTAGTTAAATAAAACATTATCTTGTTAAATTTTTCAATAGAGTTATAGTTATGCCTTTTTTTGTATTTTAACTGTGTTGTAACAATAAAGTGTCTTTTGATTAAAATAGTTGACCAATTGAATCATCTCAAACACATCACTTTACACTTGCCTTTAAATAAATATAAAAGTTAGGTCTAGGTTATCTCCTTACAATACTTTGGTGATGGTGGTTGCAGGGGTGTGGGTGTGAAGATTTAACTTGATCCACAACAAACTGGGGGCTCTGGTCCAGGATCAAAATCTCTAATTCCAGGTTGGGTTTAGAATTATTGGACTCAAAGACAGCGAGTGGTGAGTGTTCATGTTCTCCTTTACTTGGATCTTTGGCACCTTAGCTTAAGATATTTCCTGGGTCCAAAGTACTGAACCAATTTGTCATTGCATACAGAATGAGTGAATGACTAGAAACAATTTTACACTCTTTCAGAAAAAGGGAAGAAGGAAAAACTTATAGGTAGGCTAGTTAGTCTAACGTCAGTAATGTGAACATTTTTAGAGATAATAATATGGGTAACATTTAATCAGCATTTGAAAAGTATGGGATAGTAATTCAAAGTTGTTACAGATGTTTGACATCCAATCCCTCTACACCTTCATCCGCTATGACCAGGGCCTCCAAGCCTTCTACTTCTTCCTCTCTCGATGTCCCCAACAGTACCCTTCCACTGACACTCTCATTTGTTTGGCTGAACTGGTCCTCACCCTTAACAATTTCTCCTTCAAATCCTCCCACTTCCTCCAGACCAAAGGGGTAGCCATGGGCACCCGTATGGGCCCCAGCTATGCCTGTCTCTTTGTCAGCTACGTAGGACAGTCCATCTTCCATAGTTACACCGGCACCACTCCCCACCTCTTCCTCCGCTACACTGATGACTGCATCAGCGCCACCTCATGTTCCCGCGAGGAGGTCGAGCAGTTCATCAACTTCACCAACTCATTCCACTCCGACCTTAAATTCACCTGGACCATCTCTGACACTCCCTTCCCTTCCTGGACTTCTCCATCTCCATTAATGATGACTGATTTGCCACTGACATTTTTTACAAACCCACCGACTCCCACAGCTACCTGGATTACACTTCTTCCCACCCTACCTCCTGCAAACATGCCACCCCGTATTCCCAATTCCTCTGCCGTATCTGCTCCCAGGAGGACCAGTTCCACCACAGAACACACCAAATGGCCTCCTTCGTTAGAGATCGCAATTTCCCTTCCCACGTGTTTGAAGATGCCCTCCAACACATCTCATGCACATCCCACACTTCCGCCCTCAAATTCCACCCCTCCAACCGTAACAAGGACAGAACCCCTCAGTCCTCACTTTCCAACCTACCAACCTTCACATAAACTGCATTATCTGCTGACATTTCTGCCACCTCCAAACAGACCCCACCACCAGAGATATATTTCCTTCCCCACCCCTTTCTGCTTTCCCTCTGTGACTACCTGGTCAGGTCCATGCCCTCCCATCCTGCCACCCTCCCCTGCCACTGTAGGAATTACAAAACCTGTGCCCACACCTCTTCCCTCACCTCCATTTAAGGCCCTAAAGGATCCTTCCAAATCCATTAACGTTTCACCTGCACATCCACCAATGTTACTTATTGTATCTGCCTCCTTGCAGAGCGCTTCAGGGAACATCTCCGGGACACCCGCACTCCATTCCTGATTAAGGGCTTTTGCCCGAAACATCGATTTTCCTGCTCCTCCAATGCTGCCTGACCTGCTGTGCTTTTCCAGCACCACTCTGATCTAAACAGATGTTTGAAAGACATGTTTGTCTAACTTGATCAAGTTATTTGAGGAAATAATTGAGAGCATTGATGGTGGTTGATGTAAATTGGACTTTCAGAAGGTTCATGGTGTGATGTCAATAATAGATTTGTTCTCAAACTTATCTGCAGAAATATTAAAGAACTACATGAATATAAAATTTGCTGAAGGACAGAATGCAGTTCTGTGGTTGAATTTCTTCCTCTCTGGCATGGCAGGAGCAATAGTAAGAAGGGCAAAGTGAATGAAAAAGTCAGAACCATGATAGAAAATATTTTCATGATTTTCTCCTCAAGTCTTATAAGGGGACTTCAGAATATCAACAATGACTGAAGACTACCTTCATTTCATCAATTTGCATCTCATCGTTCATTCAGCTGGCATCATTTTTATGCTGTTTTAAAAAAAATCATTTCTGGGATGTGGCATCTCTGGCTGGCCAGCATTTATTGCCCGTCCCTATTTGCCCTTGAGAAGGTGGTGTTGAGCTCCCTTCTTGAACAATTGCAGTGCACATGTTGTAGACTGACCCTTAGGGAGTGAATTCCAGAATTTTGGCCAAGTGACAGTGAAGGAATAGTGATATATTTCAAAATCAGGACAGAGAGAACTTGAAGATGGTCGTATTCCCATATGTCTGCTGCCCTCGTTCTTCTAGATGAAAGGTTATGGGTTTGAAAGGTGCTGTCTGTGGATCTTTGGTGCATTTCTACAGAGCATCTTATCAACAATACAAACTACTGCTACTGAGCGTCAGTGGTGAGGAAGTGGATGTAATGCCAATGAAGTAGGCTACTTTGTTCTGGATGGTGTCAAACCTCTTGAGTGTTGTTGGAACTGCACCCATCCAGGCCAGTGGGGAGTATTCCATCATTTTGCTGACTTGTACCTTGCAGATGATGGATAGGATTTAGGAGGTGAATTACTCGCTGAAGAATTCCTAGCTTCTGACCTGCTCTTCTAGTCATTGTATTTACGTGGTGAGTCCAGTCAAGCTTCTAGTCAATGGTAACCCCCAAGATGTTGGTAGTGGGGGACTTAGTGATGATATTGCCAATTCATCTCTTCCAGGAAACTGAACAGCCCAAATTCTGACAAGTAAAACACAGGAGGTGTCTGGTAGCTGCAGCTCACTGAATGTATGGCCTGGTCATCATGCAACTGCCTCTTCAGAACAAAATCCTGCATTTCTATGTCCACCATCATCCTCATCTCTCTCCACAGGTCAGTATTGATAAATCACTACCCTCAGCATACCTCTAAGACTAATTTTCATGCCACTTTAGTCATTCAACACTTTTAGATTAGATTACTTACAGTGTGGAAACAGGCCCTTCGGCCCAACAAGTCCACACCGACCCGCCGAAGTGCAACCCACCCATACCCCTATATGTACCCCTTTTTACCTAACACTACGGGCGATTTAGCATGGCCAATTCACCTGACCTGCACATCTTTGGACTGTGGGAGGAAACCAGAGCACCCGGAGGAAACCCACACAGACATGGGGAGAATGTGCAAACTCCACACAGTCAGTCGCCTGAGTCGGGAATTGAACCCGGGTTTCTGGTGCTGTGAGGCAGCAGTACTAACCACTGTGCCACCGTACCGCCAAACAGAAACAGCTCTGACATCTATCGTCCTTTCAGGTCACTTTGCTCATTGGGATACTACATAGAGTCAGAGCCATACAGCATAGAAAGAGACATCAGTCCAATTCGTCCATGCCGAACAATTTTCCTAAACTAAACTAGTCCTATTTGCCTGCATGTGGTCCATATCCCTCTACACCTCGCCTAATCATGTACCTGTCCAAATGTCTTTTAAATCTTGTAACTGTACCTGCCCTACTATTTCCTCTGACAGTTCATTCTATATATGAACCACCCTCTATGTGGAAAAAAGTTACCCCTTGGGTTCCTTTTAAATCTTTCTCCTCTCACCTTAAAATGATGCCCTCTAGTTCTGAATACCTCCACCCTACGGAAAAGACATTTGCTATTCACCTTATCTATGTGCCTAATGATTTTATATGCCTCATACCATTTTCCTTCTAGTTTGCTAACTATATAAGCACGTGAACTACTTGTGTTCCGTGTACAGTAATGTGTAATAGTTTCTCACTATTTAAATTACTTTTTGTTTTACTATTTTTTCTTTTCAGATGAATTACTTCCCATTTTCCCTATTGTACTCCATCTGCTACTTTCTTGCTCACTTACACACTGTCAATATAATTTTACCGACTCTCAAATCCTCTACACAGCTTAATTCCTAATCTAATTTTGGAATTTGCATGTTTGGTAATTCCTAAAATGTGTATATGTTATGTTTAGTCCCTTCAGCTAAGTTGTTGATATAAACTGAATTGGAGTCACCCCAGTAATGAGCTTTATGGCACATTACTAGTAACAGTCTGCTAAATAAAAAAAAATGACAACTATAGTCCATTTCTTTCTGTCCTTCAATCAATTCTATATCAATTCTAACATATTAGCATTGTTACAAATCCCCTTATTTTGTGGCACATTATTAAATACCTTTTGAAAATATGGAAATACTGCATTCACTTGTTTTCCTTTTTCTTTCCTGCTTATTAGCCCTTCAAAAAAGTCTACAAACTGATGCGGCAGACACAATTCACATTTTGAAAAGCAATGCTTTCACTCCCAATCACATTCTGATTTTCTAAGTAGCTCTTCTTTCGTAATTGATTCCAGCATTTTCTCCACAACTGATATCAGGCTAAAATGGCAGTTAGTTGTGTGCCTTCTCTCTTTGCCACCAACATGCTCCCCCCTCCCACCCCATTTAGAATAGTGCATTTACTGCAGAGAAGTTTCAAAGAAACAATTTCCACTGAACAGTGGAGATTATCTTAAAATTGAATCTAAATTCTTTTAGAGCAAAATCACTCTGCAATTTTTCAAATAACTTAGAAATCTAAAATTGCTCTTCAAATGGCTGGATGAATTGAAATTTTTAATACTTAGTCAACAGATTTTTGTTAGGCAAACACATCAAAATGTATGGAGTTCAGGTGGTGAAATGGGATTGAGGTACAGGTCTGTTTTGATCGAATCAATTGTGGAACAGGCTCAACTGTCTGACTGGAATATACCTGTTTCTATTTTCTTCTTTATTTTCATTGTTACAGCCTAAACCCATTTCCTTCAACATCTCATTAAAAACTACTAATTTATTCTAAGACAGATGACATTGTTACATTGATAATTATATATAGATTGCTTAAACAAATCAAATTTTCTAAAACATGATCTTCGCCTGTAAGGCAAAGTTTGGAGTTTGCATTTGGTAATGTAAGCAAAAGTGCATATTAATGGAATGCAATTTGATACAATTTTAATATTTAAATTAAATGAATTGGAGGAATGATGTTGCAGAATTCAAAATGTTGCAATTTTATGAAATTGAATGATATCCATGATATATATTTTAATAAACTGTGCAAATTAATCTAATTTCCATAAATAAATTAGATGTATGTGAAGCTTGACATTTTCAATATCTTAAAAATTCTCCTTTCTAATGGAATAAAGGGTACCAATATTATTCTATTAAAGGGAATGTCCACTTTGTGCTTTAATTGATTAAATAGAAAATTATTGCTAACTTCATAAAAAAATGTATTCCTAGATTTATTTTGAAGATGATAAACTTTAGATAATATTATGCTCTATTTCTATTGTTAATTATATGTTAAAAACAATTATAATAAACACAAGTTATTAACAATGTCAAAATATGATCCAATTCTAAAAGCTTCATTCAGAGCTGCATAAACGAAAACAGACATGGTCAATTGTTCATAGGTGGGCCGTTCTCTAAAAAATATAATTCTATCTGATTTGATAAGGGGTAAAGAAAACACCACGCAATCACAATGGCAATAACAACTTGTAGCTCTTCAGCTGAAGCCAATTATTAAGATCCAGTGTTGCAAATAATGCTTTTATTTTAACTGTCCTCTGTGATCTATTAAATCACCGGTTGAGATTGTTTTTTTCATTGAAATATAACTGACACAGGACTGCTCATGAACTGACTTGTCAAAATGCAACAGTTCCTGATATCATAATTTTGATCTTAAGCATTCAAAACCTATTTATTTTTTTCTATGCTGATCCTGTATAATTTTCCTCTTTAATATTAACTTTTCCTTTGCACGTATCAAACTAATCAAATAGTGATTATAACATTGTCAAGTTCAATGTAGCATTTGTAATGAAAAAGCATGAGTCAGCTACTAGAGTTTTAGATTTAGGTAAGGCTAAAATCTGCTGATGGGCAAAACATCTTCAAAAGCAATTACCTTCAGATAACTTAAGGTACATACTCACATTCTCTCACACACACACACACACATACACGCACACACACGTAAGGTAATAATTTTTAAAAATATATGCGACATATTATAAATTCCTACTTTGGAAACAGAACCAGTCTGACTCAAGATTGGATTACAGATAGACTCTAACCTCACAGGTTTAATACATTGTCTGAGCTGAAAGTTCACCTTGTTTTATAAAACTTTAAGTTATCTCAGGAATGTGACTTGACAAAAGTTCTAGGATTTACACATTAATGAATCAAAACCGACAAACCATGCTCAAAGATTAAAGATGTAACAGTAATCTAGGTTTGTTCAATATATCGCATCCGTGTATGACACTATAATCTTTTGCTAAAAATTCCACTAGCTACCTGATGAAGAAGCAGTGCTCCGAAAGCTTGTACTTCCAAATAAACCTGTTGGACTATAGCCTGGTGTTGTGTGATTTTTAACTTTGTCCACCCCAGTCCAACACCGGCACCTGCTCATCAAGACTCAGGATATACATTCTCAGTTAACTCTGATGCCACGTCAACAAGAAGAATCTGTCTGAGGCCATGCTCTGCCACCTGTGTTGCTGCCAAACCCCATTACCTGTTCCCCATTCCCACCATCAAGCCAGCCATTACCCCAAGCCACTAGCTCCTCAGTCCTCCTCATACAGTAAAGGTGATGCTGACATTAAAATTGAGGTGAAGAAACTAATGTATTTTTAACTGGCAATAAGTAGGGCATATCTGGCCCAACTGCTGGAGGCTATAGGCACCATAGTTGGATTTATCAGGACAGATGAACGGGAGTTAGTCAGAGTGCATAGCAGACCAAGGTCTGATTGTAGCTCCAAATCTTTGTGAATACATTCCTTAGAATGTAACTGAAGTTAAACAAATCTCTGCATGTTTCTAGGGTATTAAAAGGAAGGGATCCTTTGTAATTATTAAAGGATTGGACACTCTGGAGGCAGGAAACATGTTTCTGCTGATGGGTGAGTGCCGAACCAGAGGACACAGCTTAGAAATACGGGGTAGACCATTTACAGAGATGAGGAGAAACTTCTTCACCCAGAGAGTGGTGGGTGTGTGGAATGCTCTGCCCCAGAGGGCAGTGGAGGCCCAGTCTCTGGATTCATTTAAGAAAGAGTTGGATAGAGCTCTCAAGGATAGTGGAATCAATGGTTATGGAGATAAGGCAGAAACAGGATACTGATTAAAGATGATCAGCCATGATCATATTGAACGGTGGTGCAGGCTCAAAGGGCAGAATGGCCTACTCCGGTACCTATTGTCTATTGTCTAATTAAATCTTATTGGGGTGAGTGAATAAGGAAAGGGAGCCAGTTTATTCCTCTTCATGTAAGACATTACCAGCTTAAGGTAGCCTATTTGAAATTGTAAGAAACTGGAGAACTATGTCTGGGGTCTGGTCATAACAATTTGAAGATTGAGCTTCACTCATAATTGTCGCTGAATGTTAACCAATGGATACTTAAAATGGTCATTGGATAAACCTGATGTATTCAGTCTATGGAGGGATTGATTGGCAAAAGCAATTTTACTTCTAATGGGTTTTCTTAAAATACTGATTTCAATAAATAAACATCTTTGACACATTGACATAAGGAAATAATCTCAGACAGGAGATACATTGCCTTCAAATGTAGTGTGAGTAATTCTGTTAATTTAGTGGGTGTTTCCAGGATTTCAATGATTTCAGAGTTATGCAAGCTTTTCTAGCTTTCTAAGGATAACATAGTTGTACATTGTAGTATTTTTAATGCTCACTGCCTTAACTGGTCATAAGTTATTGCTTGAACCGATTGTACTGTTAAGCTCTTTCTGCTTTCTCCTTGTTTTAACTCTCAGCTACACACGCAGAATACAGGTGGGTAAATGACTACAAAATTAACAATTAAAGCAAATGGAGTAAACAGTTTTCTTTATAGGCTACTTAGGCCACTTGTCTTCTGTTTCTGTTTCAGCTTTTAAATTTCACAGCAGACAGACGTCAGTATTTGAACTCCCTTCCAAGCATCAGCAATATTAATGAGTTAAAAATCACACAACTTTGTACACCCAATCCAACACCGGCCAAACCTTGTTAATGAGATATGATTAGAGAATATAGGACCTATGTAGAATCCTTGAAGAGCTACAGAATCATTATCCACAATAAATGTTGATAGTTGATTCACTTTCACAATGGTTCTTTTATTCTACTCGATGTGAAGGATTTGAGGCTTGTACATTTTGCAGTCAAATCTTCAAAACCATGCTGACATTATGTTATGGATGATGTACTTAAGAATCAGAAATGTTTAGGCACCACAGACATCACCATCTACCACAATTTTATGTACTTGCATTAAACTTGGACATACCAAGTACACATAAGGATCAAAGAATCAGTAATGATGGTTCTCTATCTGAAGATAAAGCTATGTATAAATAATTTTCATACAGGGTTATGTATAATTCACCTGACTTCTATCACTATCACCCATAGAATATTATTCAAGTTATGGGGCTAAAACATCATATACTGTTGAAGTAAATAATGACTAACAGCAGTTTTTAGACACACTCACTTAAAGATATGTTATATCATATCACAACAACTGCCCTCATTTTAAATTGCCATTTTCTGAGGTCCATCTTTTCTGTCTTTTACAGGTAGCTGTTTGATAATGTAAACCTGCTATATTATGTGACAGTGGGACTTCACAAGAAAATTGTACACCCACTGATACATACATACACATGAATAATCACCCATTAGAAAGGATGTACTGATCCAACCAGTCAGTCCCACACATCTGTGATGTGTTATGCATCATGTTATATGCACACCTCAATATTGATTTTGAGATTTTGCTACTTCCTGTTACTAATGGGCCATGTGCATCATATTTTAACATAAAATATATCTACTAAACCAAACCCATTGATTTCTTGCTTTTGATGAGCTCAAAGATGGGAGTATTGCAAGTGAGTGCAGTCAACCTGCTTAAAAGGGCAGGTTGGAACTTTACATATGATACAACTGTGAGTCTCATAAGTATTTAATTTTTACTATTGTGGGCTGGATATCCCAATGGGAGCATAGTTGAGTTGAGGCTTTGATTGAATGAGGAGCTAACTGCCTTTATGCCCACTTCCTGGACACAGGTATCTGCCTGAAAATTCTCCACAAATAGGCATCTCACCTACAACATTGCTCCTGAAGGGCATGAGCTGACCATGAGACTAATGACCTCTCCAATCCCGAGCTCTGGATTTCTAATTTCCCTCAGCCACCTGGCCACCTATCATGCCTCAGGAGCCCAGCCAGTCCTGCCCCAAACAGTGGTTCTGGCTCCCAACATCCTCAAGTCATGACATCTGACCTCTCATCGGGCTTCTGGTAATACACGTGGTAATTGGACACTAATCAATTTGTATTTACTATAGTGGTTGATTAAACTTACTTTAAAATATTCTCAACATCACACAAACTTTGACCTGTGATTTTCTGGTTTGTCATCCAATCAATGAGTTGTTCAGTGACATTATTTAAGTTCGTTCCATTGTCATGATTACTTCCTTTAGTAATCGTTAGCTGTATTGATGGTAATCTTGCACCCTTATCTTTCTTGTTTTGTTGTATTGTTTAGCAATCAGAAGTCTGAGTGTACAGATTGTTCAGTGTAAAAGGATTATTTGATCACTTATTCAGTAGAACTTTCTCATAATCGAGCAATGTAAGCTCTTAATGTAAGCATTTTTAATTAGTACAATGTTGTCAACGATTTGTTACAGTGAGATCCATGCTCTTAGTGACAACATTTAGACCTGTATTCTGCAATAGAAATTGGACATCAATGCGCCCAAATTCTAAGTATTAAATGGGTGAAAAAAATGTGCAATTTGGAAGGGCAATGCTTGGCATATAAAATTAAAGATAGATTTTCACATGAGTCAGTAGTTAGTTGAAAGGCCAGGAAAAGCACAGAAATTGAGGGGTTTGTCTTTGAAGCATGTGATAAGTAGTGGTGTTGCTCAATAATCTGTACTGTTAGATTCAATCTTTTTGATGTACATGTTAATGAATTAGATGAAAGAATAGGTTGTTCTACATTTAAGCTAGCAGATGGAACAAACAAGCATAGTAATTTGTATGGATGTGAGTAGGAAGTGCAATGAGACGTGGACAAATTAAGCAAACAAACTAAACTCTTAAAGTGAAAATTGCTATAGATCCAGAGGACCATATTAATCATTGCTTCTGTTCTCTTGATATTTTTTGGTGTTACACTGTGCAGAGTACATTTAGATAAAATGTTGTAACTATGAGCTTTGTAAACTATCAGCTAGATTTGTGATCTTTTGATTATTGCTACCAGTTAAATGGCTTGTTACTTATTTCACATATTTCTAAGGGCAGGTGCAGCCTGATTGGAATGATTTAAGAACTACCCTTGCATAACAGAAAGTACCAAATTCATTCATTTTCTTCCCTTCATTGAGTAAGAAGGTAATTTTAGTATTAAATAATTATTGATAGAATGTTATTGGTCATAAATTGCATCCTAATTTTGCAACAATCTCAATTTACCTGAATAAAGTACATGGAAAATCAATTTGGCAGAGGAATACAATAGAATTCTGACTTGCTACCAGTTATTTTCTGGCTGGAGATAAAAGTGAAAAATGCCCACACATGGATTGCCTTCCTCAGTTTCCACACTTTTTTTTATTCAGTTATTTTCTGCTTTTCTATCTAAGCATACTGTGTAAAACATTTCTTTTCAATTTGTTCCAATTGCAATTGACAACAAATCATTCGACCAAATCACATTTTACCCAATCACCATGCCTAAAAATCCTTCAAATTAATTATTAAAGAATCATAGATGTTTATCGTATAGATGGAGGCTATTAGGCTCAACTTGTCTATGCCAGCTCTTCACTGCAGTCATCTAAAAGTTATCACATTGCTTTGCTTGCCACCATTGCCCTGTATTGATCTCTGTTTCAAATATTCACACAGCATTCCTTTAAAGATGCAATTGTCTCTGATTCTACTGCAACTTTTGGCGAAGCATACTATGCTCATCAGTACCATGTATGGATAAATTTTACTAGTTACTCTCAGCAATCACTGATTATTAATTGTAAATTGATGACTCATCATTAGTGACTCAGCAATCACAAGAAATAGTCTTAATTGCTCGATCATATTCCTTTCTTTTAAAATCTCCTTTTAAATATTCTATATTTCACTAGAATCCTCATGTTTAAAGCCTATTCTCATAGAATCATAAATCCTTATTGTGCAGATAAATGCCATTCAGCTCATCAAGTCTGCACCACTCTCTGATGAGCATCCCCCACTGTACCTACCTCCCTACAACCCAGCGGTCCCCATAACCCCACAGTTACCATGGCTAATCCATCTAGCCTACACAACACTGGACACTATGGGGCAATTTAATATGGGCAATCCATTTAACCTGCACATCTTTGGACATGTGGGAGGAAACTGGAGCATCTGGAGAAAGTCTACACAGACACAGGGAGAACGTGCAAACTCCTCACAGACAGTCACCGAAGGTTGATATCAAATGCAGGTCCCTGGCACTGTAAGGCAGCAGTGCTAACCACTGCACCTTCCTGCTATCATAATATAAGTTTCTACTTCTGGCACTTTCCAATTGAATTTATGCTGTCAACTAAATTTGGATTCAATGTACTTTATCTAAAAAGTCTCCAAACTGCAGAATTTTCTATCCATGGGCTAAATAGTGTTTTGTCAAATATGCCATTACTTTTTTACTCATTGTTACCACTTTAACATTTAATTGTATTCTATGCTCCTATTCAAAATACAGAATCACAGATTATTAAGGTGTAGTAGGAGGCTGTTTGGGCAATCGCACCTGCACCAGTTCTTAGAATGAACATCTCAAGTGTGCAATTCTCTTACCTTTTCCTTGTAACCTTGCACATGTTTCTATTCAAATAGGCAATGGGATCCTCTTGAATGACAAGATTGTATCTGCCTTTAGCACAATGCCAGGCAATGCATTTCAGACTCCAATTATTTACTGTATGAAAATATTTTTCTCACTTCATAGATTTTCCTTTTGTAAATTACTTTAAATCTGTGCCCTCTTATTCTCTATCCTTTTAAGAGTATGAACAGTTTCACCTAAATACACTGACCTGACCCTTAATGGTTTTGAACATTTCTACCAACTCTCCTTTACCCATTTCCTCTCCAAGGAAAACAATCCAATGTCTCAAAACTAGCTTCATAACTGAAGTTGCTCATTCCTGGAAACTTCTTCTGCAATCTCTTCGTTGTGTTCATATACTTCCTGAGGTCTGGAAGCCAGACTGGACACAATATTCCAACTTGAGGCTTAACTAATGTCTTATATGAGTTCAACATAAACTCCTTGCTCTTTTAGTTTGTACTCCTATTAATAAAGTCTAGAATAGTGTATGCTCTATAAACTGCCGTGTTCATTTATCCTACTACCTTTAATGACTCATGCACCCAGGTCTTCCCATTCCTGCACATCCTTTAGAATGTTACTCCTTACCTTATAAAATCTCTCCATTTTATTCCTTCAATAATCTATTGCATCATATTTTTGCCACAATGAGCTTCATCTGCCACCTGTCTGTCCACCCCTCCAATTGTCAATTTCTTTTTGAAGTTCTTTACTGTCCTTCTCACAATTTACAATATTGTGCCATCAGAAAACTTTAACATTTCCCCTTGTCTACCAAGATCTAGATCATTAAATTTATATAATCAAGGGCAAGGATCCTAATACCACCCATTGGGAGCAATTATAAATGTTCCTCTACCTTGAGAAGTATCCACTAACTGTCAATCTCAATGGTCTAGCGGTCAACCATTTTTGTATTCATGTTGCTATTACCCATCTTATTCTATGTGCTCTTAATTTGCTCATTAATTGTTGTGCAGCACTGTATCAATTATCATTCAGAAGGGCATGTAACTACACGAATAACATTACCCTAATCAACTCTCTCTGTAACCTCTTCAATAAACTCTAGCAAGATAGGAAAGCACAATTTTTGTGAAAGAAATCCACATTTATTCTTCTCATTTAATGTACACATTTTTCATGTGACTATCAATTCTATCACAAGTTATTTTGTCTTCTAATTTCTCCACAACTGCAGTTAAACTGACTGATACGTTCTTGCTGAATTTATGCTTACAAGCCTTTTTGATAATGTGCAGTTATCAATGTGCAGATTGCAGTTTCCTAGTCTTCTTGCACCACTGCTTAGTCCAAGGAAGACTGGAAGAAATGATAGCCAGTCTGACAGCTTATTCGAAAAGTTCTCCATCTCAACTTTGAGCCCTCCTACTGACTGAATTTCCTCTGCTTTCATAATAGCTTGGTTATCAATTGCTTACCTAGTAAAGATAGATGCAATGAATTTCTCTAATAACTTAACCAGGCCCCTGCTTTCATGTGTAAATCCACTTTTAGGTCCCAAATAAAGCCATTTTTAAAATCACTTTTTTACTATTTTTGTGTCTATAGAAAACTGAGATTCCCTTTTATGTTGGCTGCTAATCTCTGTTCATAATCCCTCTCCATTTCCTTACTTTCTCTTCTACCTACATTTTGAACCTTCTAAATTCAACCAATTTTGCAATTGTATCTATTGTCAAATTCCTATCATAAGCACACTTTATCTTAATTTCTATTTTTTTTTCACTGAAGGAGCTTTAAATTTATTTTGCCTACTTCTCATTTTTAAGTGACTATATCTTGACAGTACTCAAACCATCTCTATTTTGAAAATCGCCCATTGTAGTTACTATTTTTCCTGCCTACTTTTGCCTCTCATTAATTGAGTACAGCTCTATTCATGCCTCAGTGAAGTTAATTCTCTCCATTAATTGTTTATTTTACATTCCCATGGTCACCTCAGCCTTGTGACACAATGATCACTGTCCACTAAATGTTCACCCACTGTCACTTGATCTACTTGGCTGACCTCATTCCCAAGGATCAGATTTAGCAGTACCTCATTTCTCTTTGGACTGAAAACATAACTGCTGTGGAATAATCTCTTGAAAATAATCTCAGAACATTTGCCCCTTTCTGTCCTTTGCATCACCATTACCCTAACCTATGTTTGGAATAATTAAAGCCCACCATCATAACCACTTCATAATATTTCAATCTCCTTGTTATTTCATTGAAAACTGGTTTCTCTACATCTCTTTTTCTAATTGTTGATCTATAGTCTACACTGGATAATGTAATTGAACCAATTTTCCTCAGCTTTGGACCGATCAACTCTCTTCTTGCCCTTCTTTGGAACATTCCCTTTTTTCCAGTAGTACAATGTTCTTCTTAACCAAGTAAAAAATCACACAACACCAGGCTATAGTCCAACAGGTTTAATTGGAAGCACACTAGCTTTCGGAGCATTGCTCCTTCATCAGGTGATAGTCAGATGAAGGAGCGATGCTCCAAAAGCTAGTGTGCTTCCAATTAAACCTGTTGGACTATAACCTGGTGTTGTGTGATTTTTAACTTTTTACACCCCAGTCCAACACCGGCATCTCCAAATCAGGACTCCTTAACCAATACTGACACACCTCTTCCACTTTGTTTTCTGAACACCTTGTTTAGAGTAACATTTCATACCCAGTCCTGCTCTTCCTTGACTTAGTCTTTGTTATAGCCACAACATAATTCCACATTTCAATATATGTCTGTAACTCTCTAATTTTATTTATTATATTCCCATGCATTGGGACAATGGTTCAGAATGTGTTCATTTCTCCCTTATTCTGACACCACTTATTAGCATACTATTCTCTGTTCTATTACTAATGGTCTCTCCCAGCACTTTGTGCACTCGAGTATTTATTTCGGATATTCTCACCTGGTTCCCATGCCCATTTTGATTTAGTTTAAACCCTCACCAAAAGCATTAGCAAAATGCCCCACTAGGAACTATGAAGGAAAGCCCCAAATTAAATGGAATCTACAGCACAGAAATGACCAACTGGCTGAAGTTGTCCATGCTGGTATTCTACGTGAATCTCTTTCCACCATAGTTACCTTTTCCCAACCTATCTACAGGCTCCTCTATTCTCTTTTGTGTGCCTCTCCTGAAATGCTTCATAGAATCATCATAGAATCACAGAACTCCTACAGTGTGGAAACAGGGCATTTGGCCCAACAAGTCCAGACTGACCCTCCAAAGAGTAACCCACCCAGACCCATTCCCCTACCCTATATTTACCCCTGACTAATGCACCTAAACTACACAGCCCTGAAAACTATGGGTAATTTAGCACGGCCAATTCACATAACCTGCACATCTTTGGATTGTGGGAGGATACCGGAGCACCCAGAGAAAACCCGCACAGACATGAGGAGAACATGCAAACTCCACATAGATAGTCGCCCGAGCTTGGAACCGAACGTGGGTCCTTGGTGCTGTGAGGCAGCAGTGCTAACCACTGAACCACTGTGCTGCCCCATGATTTCCACAAACTCATCACTTTCTGTGGAAGGAATTATTCTCTAATTTCATAGTCAATCTGTGAGAAGCTAGAGATATCCATGATAACTTATTCTGCACTCTATCAAAAGTGGAAACAATTTCTGTACATCTACCTGACTAAACTCCTTAATAATTTTTAAAAGCTATATCTGATTTCCTCTTGATTCAGGAAACAAAATTCTGATCTGGTCCATCTTTTCAAACCTATTGTATTGTTTTTATCTGGCCACATTCATAAGTTCAGGTCATCTGTACAGTCTAGACAGAACTTCCACAGCCCCTGAATGATGTTGGCAATGGTTAGTTAGTTGAGAAAACATGATGAGATTGGTAGTAATGTGTTTCTCAATACTGAGAAAAATGTCCAATTCTGCAACCAGGTTTTGAATGGTGAATTTAAAACCTTGCTCGTAAGTGGCAAGAGGCATACTTGGCTACATTGATATCTCTTTGTTATCTGCTCTTGCCACATTGATATTAATTTTCCGATTCTCCCACCCACTGGAGAGAAGCTAGATAAAAATAACCCCCCATATGAAAGTCAGAGTGGTAATTGGTGACTCCAGCTCACTGCTTGCTTCTTCAGGCCTGCCTTAGACATCTCAGGACCCATTCCATAGGCAGTGATTGCCCACAGCCCTATGTCTCTGGAGGTAAGCATTAGACACATGCCAGCACAGCTTCATCACCATGGCATATATCTGACCCACTTATAAAACAGTTTTCCACTTCAATGCTGCAGCATATGGTGGGCTAGCATATTTCATTGCAACAAGGCTGGCAGGGCTCTATGAAGGATGCCGAAGAGCTGGGAAAGCAGGATCAGTCTTTCGAGGAGAACAACAAGGCCATTAATCAATGGCAACATCAGCTTCTGAAAAATTGAGTAATGCAGTATCAGGTGCAACAAGCCAAGCAGGAGTTTATGGACACCTGGGGTTCCAAAGAGTGAGGCAGTAAATTTGTCGTCGGTCAAAGGCAAGCAGTTTCTAACTGTTCTCAGAATCAAGTGCAACTTTTCTTTTTTTTTTCTTCATTTTTGCAGCTGCTGAACAACTTTTTTTAAACATGTGATGCCTTTCATTTAACATTAAGAAGAGATTAGGCTACACTAGACATGATAGAGTCATAGAGTGGTATAGCATGGAAATGGATTCTTCAGTCCAATACTTCCATGCTGACCAGATATCTTAAATTAATTTAGTCTCATTTGCCGGCATATGGCCTATATCCATCTAAAACCTTCCTATTCATGCACCCTACCAGATGCCTTTTAAATATTGCAATTGTACCCACCTCCACCACTTCCTCTGGCAGCTCATTCCATTATTGCCCCATCTTCTGCATTAGAAAGTTGCCTTAGGTATCTTTCAAATTTTTCCAATCTTATCTTAAGCCATTTGTGTAAAGAACTGGCTTGAAGGTAGAAGACAGAGGGTGGTAATGGAAGGTTGTTTTTCAGATTGGAGGCCTGTGACCAGTGGTGTGCCACAAGAATCGCTGCTGGGTCCACTGCTTTTCATCATTTATATAAATGATTTGGATGTGAACATAGGAAGTATTGTTAGTAAGTTTGCAGATGACACCAAAATTGGAGGTGCAGTAGACAGCGAAGAAGGTTACCTTAGAGTACAATTGGACCTTGATCAAATGAGCCAATGGGCCGAGGAGTGGCAGATGGAGTTTAATTTAGATAAATGTGAGGTGCTGCAGTTTGGAAAGGCAAATCTGGGCAAGACTTATATACTTAATGGGAAGGTCCTGGGGAGTGTTGCTGAACAAAGAAACCTTGGAGTGCAGGTTCATAGCTCCTTGAAAGTGGAGTCCCAGTTAGATAGGATAATGTGGAAGATGTTTAGTATGCTTGTCTTTATTTGTCAGTGCATTGTGTTTAGGTGTTGGGAGGACATTGAGCAAGGCACCTTTGACGGACTGTGTACAGTTCTGGTCTCCCTGCTATAGGAAGGATGTTGTGAAACATGAAAGGGTTCAGAAAAAATTTTACAAGGATGTTGCCAGGGTTGGAAAGTTTGAACTATAGGGAAAGGTTGAATAGGCTGGGGCTGTTTTCCCTGGAGCATCGGAGGTTGAGGGGTGTCCTAATAGAGGTTTATAAAATCATGAAGGGTATGGATAGGGTAAATAGATAAGGTTTTTCCCTGTGATGGGTGAGTCCAAAACTAGAGGGCATAGGTTTAAGGTGAGAGGGCAAAGATTTAAAAGGCATCGTTTGAGGGCCAACCTTTTCACGCAGAGGGTAGTGGGTGTATGGAATGAGCTGCCAGAGGAAATGGTGGAGGCTGGTACAATTACAACATGTGAAAGGGATCTGGATGGGTATATTAATAAGAAGGGTTGAGAGAGATAGGGGCCAATAGCTGGTAAATGGGACTAGATTTATCTAGGATATGTGGTCGGTATGGACAAGTTGGACCAAAGGTTCTGTTTCCATGCAATACATCTCTATGACTCTATGCCTTCTAGCTTTGGACTCCTCTACCACAGGGAAAAGACCTTTACTGCTCACTCTATCCATGCCCCTCATGATTTTTTAAACCTCTATCAGGTCATCCCTAAGCCTCCGATCCTCTAGGGAAAATAGCTCCAGCCTATTCAATATCTCCGTTGTAGCTCATCGCGTCCAATCCTGGCAACATCCTTGTAAATTTTTTCTGAACCAGGCTTCACAACATCCTTCCTATAGCTGAGAAACCAGAATTCAATGCAGTATCCCAAAAGTGGCTGAACCAATGTCCTGTACAGCTGCAATCTGACCTCCCAACTTCTATACTCAATGCACTGACCAATAAAGGCAAGCAGACAAACAACTTCCTCACTATCCTGTCTAAGTGGGACTCTACTTTCAAGGAACTATGAATCTGCACTTCAAAGTCTCTTTGTTTAGCAAATTGCCAGGACTGTACCATTATGTGTATATGTCTTGCCCTGGTAGCATTATTAAAATACAGCGTCTCACATTTATCTAATTAAACTCCATTGCCACTCCTTGGGGTAAGACAGGGTTCTAAGATGTGATGGGTAACTCTTGTAGTTTGGTTTCCTTCTCTATTCTTTCTTCTCTTGGTCACAAACTCCCTGCAATGGATTACTGGCCTTGGACTCAGTACAGACCCAGTGAGATGGCCTCCTGGCCTGGTGTGGCAATCGCTCATGGTCCAGTATGACCATCTCTCAGCCCGGCATGGCAGTCTCTCGGCTGCTGTGGTCTCAGCATGGACGTCTGGTCTTGAACTGATCCCTCAGAGTACAGTTCCACTGTGGCTAAGTACTTAATGTTGAAAATTTCAGCTTTATTTCTTTACTTTCTAATTAATATTGACAAGGTCTGAAATGTGTAACTTTCAGCCTTACTTTGTATGTTTTGCACTATAGTATAATTATTGCAATATTTAATTTTTAACTTTGGTCTTTCTTTCTCCCTTGTTAATGGATTCTGGAGTTAGGTACTTGTATCTAAGATCATACCTTGGATTGTGAAATTATACAGTTTTAACTGTACACTTCAACATTTGTACTTGAGTACATGTACCAATAAAATCATAACAAATCAAATCAGTTTTACCAATGTGCACTTGTCTACACAATGAAGTGTCAGCTATTCCAGCCACGTGACTACAGAAGTAGTTTTATTTCTAATTTCCTTCTCACACATGCATTGTGAAGGCAACTCCTGGCTGGTAGCACTTGACTAGTACTCAGCTGGGCTTTGAAACTGGCATCAGGATTCCTGGGATGTTCCGCCATTCCTCAGCAAACAATAGTGCGAGTGGATACCGTGGAGGCATGGCACATAGTTAATGAAATGAGTTATAGAGAAAGGTGTTAGAATACCTGTTAGGGTACAAGAAGAGTAACCCTTCATGAAACTTGCTAAATTGACACTTTGCCTATTTCAGGGGGAAATTTAGCCCTTTGTGTTGTTTGCAAAAATTCTTGGGTTTTCATACATTTGCATAGTTCAAAATTGCACTTCCTAGATCCAAGTCAAAATCATTGATAAATACGGAGATGAAAAGCAATAGAATGCTCAGTGCTCTATAATGTTCAACATTTCCCATCTGTGTAACGCCCAGTACTTTAAACCTTTCTTTATTGTCAATCAATTGATAGTTCCTCTTTTTCATTGTATGCTTCAGCCAATGCATTATGAGCAAAACCATCAAATAGATTTTGAAAATTGATATAAACCTCACTATTTTGGTCGCATACTGAATTTACTTCCAGCTGAGAGGGACCGTATTGTTGAAGAGGAGAGTGTGAAACGGACTGTTAAGCTAGAAGAGATACCTGTTAGGAAGGAACATGTGTTGGACATTTTGAACAACTTGAGGACAGACAAGTCCCCCGGGCCTGACGGGATATATCCTAGGATTATGTGGGAAGCAAGAGAGGAAATTGCAGTACCGTTGGCAATGATCTTCTTGTCTTCACTGGCAACGGGGGTGGTACCAGGGGACTGGAGAGTAGCGAATGTTGTGCCCCTGTTCAAAAAAGGGAATAGGGATAACCCCGGGAATTACAGGCCAGTTAGTCTTACTTCTGTGGTAGGCAAAGTAATGGAAAGGGTACTGAGGGATAGGATTTACGAGTATCTGGAAAGACACTGCTTGATTAGGGACAGCCAGCACGGATTTGTGAAGGGTAGGTCTTGCCTTACAAGTCTTATTGAATTCTTCGAGGAGGTGACCAAGCATGTGGATGAGGGTAGAGCAATGGATGTAGTGTACATGGATTTTAGTAAGGCATTTGATAAGGTTCCCCATGGTAGGCTTAAGCGGAAAGTCAGGAGGCATGGGATAGAGGGAAATTTGGCCAATTGGATAGAAAACTGGCTAACCGGTCGAAGGCAGAGAGTGGTGGTAGATGGTAAATATTCAGCCTGGAGCCCAGTTACAAGTTGAGTTCCGCAGGGATCAGTTCTGGGTCCTCTGCTGTTTGTAATTTTTATTAATGACTTAGATGAGGGAGTCGAAGGGTGGGTCAGTAAATTTGCAGATGATACGAAGATAGGTGGAGTTGTGGACAGTGAGGAGGGCTGTTGTCGGCTGCAGAGGGACTTAGATATGATGCAGAGCTGGGCTGAGGAGTGGCAGATGGAGTTCAACCCTGCCAAGTGTGAGGTTGTCCATTTTGGAAGAACAAATACGAATGCGGAATACAGGGTTAATGGTAGGGTTCTTAGTCAGGTGGAGGAACAGAGGGATCTTGGGGTCTATGTACATAGATCTTTGAAGGTTGCCACTCAGGTGGATAGAGTTTGTAAGAAGGCCTATGGAGTATTATCATTCATTAGCAGAGGGATTGAATTCAAGAGTCGTGAAGTGATGTTGCAGCTGTACAGGACTTTGGTTAGGCCACAGTTGGAGTACTGTGTGCAGTTCTGGTCGCCTCACTTTAGGAAATATGTGGAAGCTTTGGAAAGGGTGCAGAGAAGATTTACCAGGATGTTGCCTGGAATGGAGAGTAGGTCGTACGAGGATAGGTTGAGAGTTCTCGGCCTTTTCTCGTTGGAACGGCGAAGGATGAGGGGTGACTTGATAGAGGTTTATAAGATGATCAGAGGAATAGATAGAGTAGACAGTCAGAAACTTTTTCCCCGGGTACAACAGAGTGTTACAAGGGGACATAAATTTAAGGTGAAGGGTGGAAGGTATAGGGGAGATGTCAGGGGTGGGTTCTTTACCCAGAGAGTGGTGGGGGCATGGAATGCGCTGCCCGTGGGAGTGGAATCATTGGCGACCTTTAAGCGGCATTTGGATAGGTACATGGATGGGTGCTTAATCTAGGTTAAAAGTTTGGCACAACATCGTGGCCCGAAGGGCCTGTTCTGTGCTGTATTGTTCTATGTTCTATGTTCTATGTTCTAGATGTTGGAAGCAGGTACAATTACAACATTCAAAAACCACCTGGATGCATACATGAATAGAAAGGGTTTACAGAGGACCCCCAATTATCCGAACGAGATCAGCGGGCACTATTTGGTTCGGATAGTCGATTATTTGGTTAATCTTTATTGGTCAGAGTATTGAGTACAGAAGCTGGGAGGTCATGTTGCGGCTGTACAGGACATTGGTTAGGCCACTGTTGGAATATGGCGTGCAATTCTGGTCTCCTTCCTATCAGAAAGATGTCGTGAAACTTGAAAGGGTTCAGAAAAGATTTACATGGATGTTGCCAGGATTGGAGGATCTGAGCTACAGGGTGAGGCTGAACTGGCTGAGGCTGTTTTCCCTGGAGCGTCGGAGGCTGAGGGGTGACCTTATAGAGGTTTACAAAATTAGGAGGGGCATGGACATGATAAATAGACAAAGTCTATTCCCTGGGATCAGGGAGTCCAGAACTAGAGGACATAGGTTTAGGGTGAGAGGGGAAAGATATAAAAGAGACCAAAGGGGCAACATTTTCACGCAGAGGGTGGTACGTGTATGGAATGAGCTGCCAGAGGATGTGGTGGAGGCTGGTACAATTGCAACATTTAAGAGGCATTTGGATGGGTATATGAATAGGAAGGGTTTGGAGGGATATGGGCCCTGTGCTGGTAGGTGGGACTAGATTGAATTGGGATATCTGGTCGGCATGGACAGGTTGGACCGAAGGGTCTGTTTCCATGCTGTACATCTCTATGACTCTAATTAAATGCCTTTCCTTTGGGGCTCAGTGTTTTTAAAGTCTTGCTCCCCATTCAGGAGATTGCAGAAACGCACAGTGCGTGAGGCCCCGCACCCAACACCACCCACTGCCCCTGTCCAACCCGGCCCCCCGCCCCCCCAGCAAAAAGTATGAGAGCCCCCGTCCCCCAGAAACCCATCCAATCCCAATTCCCCGCCCCCATCCAACACCGACCCCGCCTGCCCCTGCCCCCACCCCAAACCCTGCCCTTTGCCTCCAACACTGCCCCCAACTCCATACAACACCGTCCTCACACACCGCCCCGCTCCCCCCTCATCCCATTCAACACCACTCCCTGCCTGCCCCTGCCCTCCAACCCCATTCAACACTGGCCCCTCTCTGGGGCAGCCGGACTGGACACCAACAACAAGACTGCTGCTGCTGCCTTTGTGGGGTAAGTCTTCAAATAACACCCAGACACACACAGCCACAGCTACACACACAACTTTTCACTGCAATATTTTGACAGGTTCCATGTTTGCCCTGTATAGGACAATGTTGGAGCAATTATCTGGGGAAGAGGTGGGGTTAGGGTACACCCCTCTGTAGAACTCCAGGGAAAGTGTGGGGAGAGAGTGAGGGCGGGAGGTCAGTCACTTAGAAATGGTGCCTGTTTGATCACTGTAAACACAAAGTTGTGAATACTGTTGGAAACACGTCTTCGATGTAATGTTTCCATCGGGACCTCAAGATCTCTTTCGGACAATCTAGTTTTTGGATAATTGGTATTCAGATAATCGAGGTTCCTCTGAAAATGGATATGGGTTAAATGCTGGCAAAGGGAACTAGACCAGTTTGGGATATCTGGTCGGCATTGATGAGTTGGAACCAATTGTCTGTTTCTGTGCTGTATAACTCTATGACTGTTCTAATTGGTCATTTCTTCAGAAGCCTGTGTTGCATTTGTCAAAAACAACTTTTCTTTTAACAAATCAATGCTAGCTGTCTTCAATTATTTCATGTTCATGATTGCTTAGAAATTATCCCTGTACTTTGGTTATCTAGGCTACTTTTCATTCTTGAAAAATAAGTGTCACCTTGACTAGTCTTCAGTCCTGTGTTCCATTGTTAGGGAACACTGAAAACTGTGGCCATAGCTTCCAGGGACAAACTACTGCAGATGCTGGAGTCTGTACTGAAAACAAATGCTGGAGATCAGAGCAGGTCAGACAGCATCCATGGAGAGAGAGCAAAGTGAAGTGTGAAGGTTACAGCATTTATGCCATAGTTTGGGAGGGTGAGGGTGGGGGTAGTAGATGGAGAGTGCTGACGGAGAAAAGATATTGATAGTTCTATCTTAGGAACAGGACTAGGTTATCTAAAACATTCAGCCATTCAATGTATTTATGGATGATACTCAACCTTGCTCCATATCTTTGCTCCAAATCACTTCATATGATTGGCTAGAAAGTAAAAGTGTCAACTCGAATTTAAAAACAACAATGGTCTCATTCTGAGTCATCATCAAAACAAAAATGACTGTTTAAGGAAATGTAGTTCATAAAATAGTTCCTAATCGTAACGGAGATACTTAACAACACTTCAAAAATATAACATCAGTCATATACCTGTTGACCAACAGTAGTTATTCTTCAGATTGCTACTGAAAACCCAGTTACATCTATCTGCAGTGGAAGAAAGTATTTTTTCTGTTGTTTCAATGGTATGTTAGCAAAAAGGGGAGGATTTTTGCAACATCAAATGATTCCACTGATGATCTGGCAGTGAGGGTGATGTTGGTTTTGCAGGCACTGAATTCCACAGCGCAGCCTCACAAAAGAAATGAATGGTAATTCACAACACTTCAGGATTTCTGCATTAATCTGGTTTGCACTAAATCCTTAAACTTGGGTTAGTACCAGAGGGATAGTACTGAGAGTCTGCCATCAAAAACTTTGCAAATTCAAGGCTATTACTGTCTTTCACTTTATTTGCTACCATGGATTTTCTTTATCTGAAATATAATTTTTTATTGAATGAGGCTGTTTTAATTATTTTCAGTTACTATTATTTCAGTACAATTGATACATTTCATTTTGACTCGGTGGCATATAATAGTCTATAATACTGAACTAAACAATTCATTTATTCATTTATTGATTAATTCTGATATTACAGATTGAAATGATCCATCACTTGTACATTAACATTTTAAGTTTAATCATTAACTCAAACAAATGATCAGCCATGGAACTCAGGTCAGATCATTCCTGATGCATTTAACATGCCAAAACAACATAAACATATTATTCAGTTGTGTTAATTTAGAATGAAATGGTTTGTATTACTGTGCCAATGTTACTCAATTTGCGATTTCCAAGTTGCCGACTTGGCCACAGGCTGTTAAGGTAGAAATAGCTCCAGCTCTTACCTCTGAGATCTTTAGTTGGCCAAGAGCCAAGCAGACATGCTTGGCAGGTGTACTCATCAAACACAAACTCATTTTCCTTACATGGGGTACAGGTCCAGCAACAGCTTACCTCACCTTTCCGGATCACCTGTTCAGATTAACCAGAACGTTAGACAAACATCATGGGTCATTGGAATTGTTTTATCAATGAAACATTTTCATATTGTTCTTCTGAATTAACTATCTAATTTGTTGTCACCGAGATCCATTCTGATACTATCATTTCCAATGCCTCAAGGATTTGTTTGTGAAATTTTAGTGTCTGAACAGTGAACTGTGCTACATTTAAATGAAGAGATTCATGGGATTTTCTGTCAGTATCACACATCATCAAACCTACTGCAGTGTAAGTACATTATAATAGAGCACAAGTACATAAATTTGGAACTAAACTAATTGCAATGCCACCGTACCATCTAAGACTACTGAGTAGGTACCACAGAAAAGTAGTTAACTGCATTTTGTTGAATTTTATAACTGTTCTTGTTTTAGCTGGGCAATAAATAATGATGTAGTTTTCTTCCTTCGCAGCAAACTTCTGGACATTAAATGTTTTTTGCATGGGTAATCTAAAATGGAGGATGGGAAACATTGCCTGCTGTAACAGTTACTCCTTTTTTAAGATATTTTAGATGCTGGAGGTGATTTCCTCGAATTCCAGGAGCAGCAATTACTGTTTTATATGCTGTTGCATTGTTTTGGAACCTTGGAATAAAAAGTCAAAACAACAGAAGTTTTAAAAGGGTGAAGAACAGGCAAAGGAAGCACATGATGATGCAATTGCAGGAGAGAGACAGAGAAAGAAACTGACACCAGAGTGAACCTGCACAGGACTGCTGTTGCTGTTTGAACTCACGTATCGTTGGACATCGAAGTGCATTTGGGAAAATGAACAAACAATGAAATTCACAACTGATCTTGGAGGAACTGTTTGGCAAAGTTCACAGCACAGAATGAGATAAGTTAATTGTTTTAAGTGGCCTACAGAAGGTTTGCAGTAGTGAGTAGAGTAGGTTTTTTCTTGATTGTATGTTTTTTGAGATATGTCTCTTGATTAAACTTAAAATATAAGCCGTAACTATTAATCTAACCTGGGACAGAATTTTGTAGAGCAATAAGACGGTGTTATTTTCTGGGTCTGTAGATTGTGAAGGAGCAAAAATGGCCTTTAGTAGAGTGATATGTGCTTCTTGTCAGATGTGGGAGTTTAAAGACAGTTTAAGAGTTACTGCGGATTATATCTGCAATAAGTGCTGTTGGCTGCAAATCTTATAAGATCGAGTGGATCGGTTAGAGAGACAGTTAAAAGCGATGAGGAATTTGCAACAGCAGCAGTATGCGATGGATGGCAGTTATAGGAAGGGGGGGAAAGTCTCAGATACAGTCACATAGATGGGTTAACTCTAGGAAGGGTAAGAGAGGTCGGCACCTAGGGCAGGAGTCTTTTGTGGATATACCCATTTCAAACAGGTATGCTGTTTTGGAAAATGTAGGGGGTGATGGATTCTCAGGGGAGCGTAGCACGAACAGCCAAGTTTCTGGTATGGAGACTGGCTCTAATGCAATGAATGATACACCAGGTTCCAAGAGATCAATTGTGTTAGGGGCGGTTTCCTCCCACAGTCCAAAGATGTGCAGGTCAGGTAAATTGGCCACGCTAAATTGCCCGTGGTGTTAGGTAAGGGGTAATGTAGGGGTTTGGGTGGGTTGCGCTTCGGCCGGTCGGTGTGGACTTGTTGGGCCGAAGGGCCTGTTTCCACACTGTAATGTAATCTAATCAAACCGATGTTTCTGTGGCCAACAGTGAAAAATCAGAATGGTGTGTTGCTTCCCTGGTGTCAGGATCTAGGGTGTCTCAGAGAGGGTGCAGAATGTTCTCAAGGGGGAGAGGGGCCAGGAAAAGGTCATTGTCCACATTGGAACCAATGACATACGAGGTGAAAAGGTTGGGATTCTGAAGGGAGATTAAAGAGAGTAAGGCAGGAATTTTAAAAGGAGGTCCTCGAGAGTAATAATATCTGGAATACTCCTGGTGCTATGAGAATGTGAGGGCAGCAATAGGAGGATAGAGCAGATGAATGTATGGTTGAGGAGCTGGTGTATGGGAGAAGGATTCACATTTTTGGATTATTGGAATCTCTTTTGGGGTAGAAGTGACCTGTACAAGAAGGACGGATTGCACCTAAATTGGAAGGGGACTAATATACTGGCAGGGAAATTTGCTAGTGCTGCTTGGGAGGATTTAAACCATTAAGGTTTTGTGGGGGGAACCCGGGGAGATAGTGAGGAAAGAGATCAATCTGAGACTGGTACAATTGAGAACAGAAGAGTGTCAAACAGTCAGGGCAGGCAGGGATAAGGTAAGACTAATAAAATAAATTGCACTTATTTCAATGCAAGTGTCCTAACGGGGAAGGCAGATGAACTCAGGGCATGGTTAGGAACATGGGACTGGGATATCATAGCAATTACAGAAATATGGCTCAGGAATGGGCAGGACTGGCAGCTTAATGTTCCAGGATACAAATGCTACAGGAAGGATAGAAAGGGAGGCAAGAGAGGGTGGCATTTTTGATAAGGGATAGTATTACAGCTGTGCTGAGGGAGGATATTCCCGGAAATACATCCAGGGAAGTTATTTGGGTGGAACTGAGAAATAAGAAAGGGATGATCACCTTATTGGGATTGTATTATAGGCCCCCTAATAGTCAGAGGGAAATTGAGAAACAAACGTGTCAGGAGATCTCAGTTATCTGTAAGAATAATAGGATGGTTATGGTAGGGGATTTTAACTTTCCAATCATAAGCTGGGACTGCCATAGTGTTAAAGGTTTAGATGGAGAGGAATTTGTGAAGTGTGTACAAGAAAATTTTCTGATTCAGTATGTGGATGTACCTACTAGAGAAGGTGCAAAACTTGACCTACTCTTAGGGAATAAGGCAGGGCGGGTGACTGAGGTGTCAGTGGGAGAGCACTTTGGGGCCAGCGACCATAATTCAATTAGATTTAAAATAATGATGGAAAAGGATAGACCAGATCTAAAAGTTGAAGTTCTAAATTGGAAAAAGGCTGATTTGATGGTATTAGGCAAGAACATTCAAAAGCTGTTTGGGGGCAGATGTTTGCAGGTAAAGGGACGGCTAGAAAATGGGAAGCCTTCAGAAATGAGATAACGAGAATCCAGAGAAAGTATATTCCGGTTAGGGTGAAAGGGAAGGCTGGTAAGTATAGGGAATGCTGGATGACTAAATAAATGGAATGTTTGGTTAAGGTATAGACAGGATAGGTAGAGTGAATCCTTAGAAGAGTATAAAGGAAGTAGGGTTATACTTAAGATGGAAATCAGGAGGGCAAAAAGGGGCCATGAGATAGCTTTGGCAAATAGAATTAAGGAGAATCCAAAGGGTTTTTACAAATACATTAAGGACAATAGGATAACTAGGGAGAGAATAGGGCCCCTCAAAGATCAGCAAGGAGGCCTTTGTGTGGAGCCACAGAAAGTGGGGGAGATACTAAGTGAATATTTTGCATCAGTATTTACTGTGGAAAAGGATATGGAAGACATAGGCTGTAGGGAAATAGATGGTGATACCTTGCAAAATGTCCAGATTATGGAGGAGGAAGTGCTGGATGTCTTGAAATGCATAAAGGTGGATATATCCCCAGGACCTGATCAGGTGTACCCTAGAACTCTGTAGGAAGCTAGGGAAGTGATTGCTGGGCCTCTTGCTGAGATATTTGTATCATCGATAGTCACAGGTGAGGTGTCGGAAGACTGGAGGTGGGCTAATGTGGTGCTACTGTTCGAGAAGGGTGGTAAGGACACTGACGTCGGTGGTGGGCAAGTTGTTGGAGGGAATCCTAAGGGACGGGATGTACACGTAATTGGAAAGGCAAGGACTGATTCGGGGTAGTCAACATGGCTTTGTGCATGGGAAATCATGTCTCACAAACTTGTTTGATTTTTTTGAAGAAGTAACAAAGAGGATTGATGAGGGCAGAGCGGTAGGTGTGATCTATACAGACTTCAGTAAGGTGTTCGACAAAGTTCCCCATGGGAGACTGGTTATCAAGGTTAGATCTCATGGAATACAGGGAGAACTAGCCATTTGGATACAGTACTGGCTCAAGGGTAGAAGACAGAGGGTGGTGGTGGAAGATTGTTTTTCAGACTGGAGGTCTGTGACCAGTGGAGTGCCACAAGGATCAGTACTGGGTCCACTGCTTTTTGTCATTTACATAAACGATTTGGATGCGAGCATAAGAGGTACAGTTAGTAAGTTTGCAGATGACACCAAAATTGGAGGTATAGTGGACAGCAAAGAAGGTTACCTCAGATTACAACAGGATCTTGATCAGATGAGTCAATAGTCTGAGAAGTGGCAGATGGAGTTTAATTCAGATATATGCGAGGTGCTACATTTTGGGAAAGCAAATCTTAGCAGGACGTATACACTTAATGGTAAGGTCCTCGGGAGTGTTGCTGAACAAAGAAACCTTGGAGTGCAGGTTCATAGCTCCTTGAAAGTGGAGTGACAGGTCGATAGGATAGTGAAGAAGGCATTTGGTATGCTTTCTTTTATTGGTCAGAGTATTGAATACAGGATCATGTTGCAGCTGTACAGGACATTGGTTAGGCCACTGTTGGAATATTGTGTGCCATTCTGGTCTCCTTCCTATAGAAACGATGTTGTGAAACTTGAAAGGTTTCAGAAAAAATTTACAAGGATGTTGCCAGGGTTGGAGGATTTGAGCTGTAAGGAGAGGCTGAACAGGCTGGGGCTGTTTTCCCTGGAGCATAGGAGGTTGAGGGGTGACCTGATAGAGGTTTACAAAATCATGAGGAACATGGATAGGATAAATAGACAAAGTCTTTTCCCTGGGGCAGGGAGTCCAGAATGAGAGGGCATAGGTTTAGGGTGAGAGGGGAAAGATATAAAAGAGAACTAAAGGGCAATTTTTTCACACAGCGGGTGGTACATGTATGGAATGAGCTGCCAGAGGATGTAGTGGAGGCTGGTACAATTGCAACTTTTAAAAGGCATTTGGATGGTTATATGAATAGGAAGGGTTTGGAAGGATATGGGCTGGGTGCTGGCAGGTGGGACTCAATTAGGTTGGGGTATCTGGTTGGCACGGACAGGTTGGACCGAAGGGTCTGTTTCCATCTCTATGACTCTATTATGGAGAGTTTATGATACAACACCAATGTTAGAGTCAGAGTTCTGACTTTCTTAGTGTTGTATACTTTTTGAAAAACTGATAAAATCTAAGTAACCAGTTGACGAAAGAAGTAGGCCAAAAAGGAGTTTGTAGCAAAACTAAATTTCAAAGAAATATAAATCAAAATGTTATTTTCAGGGATGACAACGCTCTTGCCACTATATTTCTTGTTAGTTGCAGAAGACCTCAGGCACACTGATGGGCAGGGCTGCCTTCCTTTCCATGGACACCCAGAATCAGATATCTTACAGAAGAGAGACAGGCAATTGTACCTAATGTCTCCCTCACAGCCATTTGCCCTCCAGCTTATCAGTCCTCCCTTTGATAAAGTACTTCCTGCACAAGTTTGAAATAAAAACTCATTTTGTGTTCAGTCAGAACTATGAATCAGCAGGAGACCACTGCATAGCAGAGTGCAATGAGACACCATCACAATGTACCCCCTCAAGCCTAACAAATTGTTGCTTATTTTTTAAACTTGATGAGCTCGGTGCAGTTGCACACATTCATGACTCGAAGGCAATTTGCAGCGAAAGCAGATTAGATGAGACTGAAGCTCAAAACTGAATTATCAGCTTCAAAACAGCAGGGACAACCAAACCCTCTCAGGCTTTGTAATGTTACTAATGACAGTTTACTGACAGAATCAGCACAATATGGTGCAAGCTACTGAGGCATAGCAATTTGCAAAGTTTATTTATATCTTTCTAGTTGACCAGTCTGTATGTCACTCATAAGATTTCTTGATATTCTTCTATTAAATCAATAGGTTTTGTACATCATCGACTGGATAAGCATTGTATGAAATGATAAGCAGTAAGCAGGATCTGTTCTGCATAAAGGGTAAGATTAGGCCAGTTAGCCTGTCAAATCTGTTGGGTTATTCAATTCAATTACTTGTCTCAACTCCTTTTCCCCGCATTATTTCAGTATTCCTTTATGTCATTAGTATCCAAAGATCTAGCAATTTCTGTTTGAACACACTCAATGATTGCGCATTCACAGCCTTCTGCGGTAGAGAATTCCAAAAACTCATTATCCTTTATATCCAGCATTATGTTTCTTCCTAGCTTGCATTCATATTATCTTTTTCCTTTAATGCTTTTTATTGCTGGATTCTAAATTGCTGTCAGTCCTCTGGCTCACACTTTTTCTGACAAATATGTAAACCATTTCCTTTGACCTCATGTGATCTTTAACATTGTTTTGTTAATCACAGTTGATCCAACTTTCCTGTTGATTTTTTGTAGCAAAATAGGAACAGATGTAGGTAATTCAGCCTGTCAAGCCTGCCCCGTAATTCAATATGATGACAGCTGATCAAACACATCAGTGCTCATTACCTCTATAACCCTGTACACCACTGGTAATCAAAAATCTGTCAAACTCACCTTAAACGTACCCAAAGACTAAGCTTTCATAGCCCTTTATGGTAAAGAATTTCAAAGCTTCACAATCTCTGAGTGGAAAGACATCTCCTAACCTTGGTACTTAGTGGAATCTCCTTACTTTTAAAATGTGCCCCTCTTGCTCTAAACTCCCTGAGCTGGAAAAATGTTGTACCTGCCTCTGCCCAGGCTATCCCTTTAAGTATTTTGTATGTTTAAATAAGATGGCCTCTCATTCTTCCAAACTCTAGAGAATACAGGCACAGTTTATCCAATCTCTATTCATGGGGAGCATGATAATCCTTTGGCAATAATATTTATTCTGGGGTAAGGAGACCAAAACTGCATACATGTGGTCCAACTAAGCACCTGTACAACTGAATCAAATCTTCACTATTCTTGTACACAATCCCTCTTCCAAGAAAGGCCTTCCTAAAAGTTTGCTGCAGCTACATATTAGCATTAAGTGACTTAGTAAGGACAGGTCAATGTTTTTGTACATTTACACTTTCCAATCTCTCACCTTTTTCAGAAATATTTTGCACATCTGTTACACTAAGCAAATTGGAAAACCTAATCATTTTCCATGTTGTCTTCCATCTACCAGGTACTTGCCCATTCACTATGTCTCTCCAAATTATTCTGAAGCTGCTTTACATTCTTCACCACAGCACACATTCCCACTTAGCTTTGTATTACCAACAAAGCTAGATACATTATATTTGGTCTTCAACTTTATATAATGACCCTTGTGGTACCCCACTTGTCATAGCCTGCCAGTGCAAAAATTAGCTGTATTCTCTGTTTTCAGCCAGTCAGCTAATCAGTAACTCATGCTCATAAATTGCATTCCATCCCTTGTGCTTTAATTTTTTTCAACAAGCCTCTTGTGAGGTACTTTATCAAAAATCTGAAAATCTAAGTAGATGACATTCATCAGATCTTTATCAATTTCATTCATAGCATCCTCTAAAAACTCTAACAGGTTCATCAAATTCCATGCTGACTATGCTCAATTAGATCATCAAAACCAAGTGTTTACTAATCCCATCCCTTATAATAAAGGAGACAATGGCCTAGTGGAATTATTGCTAGACTGTTAATCCAGAGACCCAGGCAATGTTCTGGTGACTTGGGTTAGAATCCTGACATGGCAGATGGTACAATTTGAATTCAATAAACTCTGGAAGTTTGAGTGTAATGATGACTATGAATTGATTGTTGGAAAAACCCATCTGGTTCACCAATATTCTTTCCAAAAGGAAACTACCATCCTTATCTGGTCAAACCTACATGTGACTTCAGATTCACAGCGATGTGATTTACTCTTAACCATCTTCTGGGCAATTAGGGATGGGCAATAAATGCTGGCCTGGTCAGTGATGCCCTCATCCTGGGAATGAAGTAAAAAAAAAGATTCTAGCATTTTCCCTACTACGTACAAGGAAAAAACACCTGTAATTCCTTGTTCTCTCTCTTGCTCCCTTCTTATGCAGTGGAGTTTCATTTGCTACTTTCCAATCCACAACAATCATTCAAAATCTGAGGAAATTTGGAAGATAATCATCAATGTGTCTGTTATATATGTGGATAATCTGCTTTAAGAGAACTAGCCAGGCGACCTGAGGAGGCAGGTCTTGGGTCCAGTCAAGAACCAGCTGTGGATGTGTTAGCATAATCCATAAAGTCGTCCTGCTCAGATTGACTATTTGTCGACTGGGTATATAATTCCTGGTTCCAAAGGAGGTACCAACATAAAAATTGACAACAAGGTTGGGATCTAGCCTATGAATTGTAGATTTCAAGACAGTTTTTAAAGTTGCTATCTCAATGGAGTTGGCTACCAGCGAAGCAACTCAGTTAGCTGACAACACCCAGATGCAAGGGGTAATGGAAACTCAGCAGAGTGCAGCACCAACCATAGAATGATGTCAGTGTGACAAGAGTGACCACAAGGAGCCAATGTGTTTGGCTCAAGAAACCCAGAGCCACAGGTGTAAGTGATTGGATCATATTGCCCAAAGTCATTGGGTACAACCCAAACAAGTGAAGTGAAGTCAGAAGGAAACAACCCTGAGCTCAAGGTATAAGGCACATGCCACCAGTCAGGGGGTAGATAGGGAGTCAGCTAGATCTGCAGAAGAGGCAGAAGGCCTAGAGTCAACAAAGTTTCAGATAACCATACTATTAGTATGGGATGAAGTTGATAGTTTCAAGATTCCTCCAAAGTAGAGGGGAAGACCCAGTTCCTGCCTCATAGCATTGTAATTCCCCCTTCCCCAACTAAATATTTTATCATTCCGTCTGCTCCTATCCTTCTTTATGACTATAGTAAAGACCAGAGACTTGTGATCACCATCACCAAAATGCACTCCCACAAAGAGATCTGATACCCGGCATGGTTTGTTGCCAAGCATCAAATCCAATATGGCCTCCCGTTTAGTCAGCTTTTCCAAATGTTGTGTCAGGAACTCTTCCTGGACATACCTGACAAAAACTGCTCCATCAAACTATTTCAACTAATGAAGTTCCAATCAATATTAGGGAAGTTAAAATCATCTTTGACTTCAGCCCTGTTACTTCTGCACTTTCCAAATTCTGCCTCCCAATCTGCTCCTCGGTATCTCTGTTGCTATTGGGGTCCTGTAGGAAACTCCCAATAAAGTGGCTGTTCCTTTCCTCTTTCTGACTTCTACCCATGCTGACTCTGGAGACAAACCCTCTGATTTCTAATTTTGACTATCATTTTCCTACTTCATGCTGCCAGTTTCTCTCAGTTTCCCATCTCACAACCAAAGTCTACGAAAAGTAATAGCAAATCTCTTGGTGATGATTTTAGTCCCTGTACACTGAAGTGCAAGCCACCTTTCTTGTACAAGTCTCATCTGCCTTAGAACTAGTTCCAATGCCCAGAAGTCCACCCAACAATTGCCGAGGTATGTCCTGTGCCTAAAAAGCAAGGCAAATCTAGATCGATCAATTCATAGAATTCCTACATTGTGGAAGCAGGCCATTTAGCCCATCAAGTCCACACAAACCCTCCATAGAGCATCCCATCCAGATCTATCCTATCCCTGTAACCCTGCATTTCCCAGGACTATTCCACCTAGCCTGCACATCCCTGGATACTATGGGTAAGTTAGCATGGCCAATCCACCTAACCAGCACATCTTTGGGCTGTGGGAGGAAACCAGAGCACTGGCAGAAACCTGCACAGACACTGGGAGAATGTGTAAATTCAGTGCAGATAGTCACCAGAGGCTGGAATCAAACCCATGTCCCAGGCACTGTGTGGCAGCAGGGCTAACCACTGAGCTACTGCAACATCCTACTGCAGCAGTCTACTTTCAATTATCAGCAAAGCGTGGAAAGGTGTTGATCAACAGTGCAATCAAGCAGACTTGATCAGCCATAACTTGCTGACTAATGTTCAGTTTGGGTTACTCCAGGGCCACTAGCCACCCTAATTTCATTATTGCCATGGTCCAATCATAGACAAATTAGCTGAATTTCAGATGTAGGTTGATAGGAAGGCAGCATTTGACTGATCATGAATTCTAGAAAAACTGAAGTCAAGGAAATCATCTCAGTCCTAGGACATTCCTGTAGAGTTCCTCAGGATAGTGTCTTAGATTCAGTCAGTTGCATATTTTTCAACAGTGATTTCACAATCTTCAGCATTACTCACAATGTTTCAGATAATGGAGCAGTCTGTGTCTATATATAATATGCCTTGGACAAGGCATTGTTGGGTTAACAAGTGGCAAATAATATTTGTGTCCCACTAGTATAAGACAATGAAAGGTTCAAACAAAAGGATATTTTTAACTATCTTCCCTGATATTCAATTGTGTTACTATCAGTGAATCCTCAACATCAACATCCTGCGGTTACAATTATAGATAGAAACCCTAAATTTGCTAAATAAACATAGGAAACTGACCTATTGAGAGGTCAATCAGTCAGTGGATGGTGACTTAATCCCTAGATGATCACTGGGCCATGTCTTAGTGTTGTATGTGCTTGCTGAAGTTTTAAGTATGTTTAAGTGTTGCTACTCAGTCAGTGATGAACTGAACTAGTGACACAGTCTGTTTCAGTTGAGTCCTGCTAAAATCAAACACAGGGCAGTAGATTAAATAATCGACCATTTGTCAGCAAAAGAAAGTACGGTTGACCACAAGGCTGTGCTGTTTTAACATCATACATAAAAGCTGCAAGGAATAGCCTAAGTGAGCAGCGTGGCCAAGATTTGTTCAAACCAACAGGTAATCTTCCTTCCTTCTAGGGAAAATAAGTTGATGTCCTGATGCATGAAAGGTCAACTGAATGTGGTAGTTGTGCTATGCTGGTGATATTTGCCAGTGGTCAACCAGTCAATTGCTGAAGACTGGACAGTACCGAGAATTGCTCACATTGGTTGCATGCATGGAAAGGAATGTAAGAAAATGTGATTCAGGGTGATAGCAAGCTAACTTATGAACAGAAGCCACCTGATTAATGAATGGAGGTTGGGATGAAGCAGGCTGGCCACCTAATTTGGTCTGATCTTCGGATTAGTCTATGTAAACCAGGTCTTGAGGTTGTAAGCATTGTATGGGTAAGCTTGTGATGTATTGTTATAATGTTACGCTTCAATAAACATCAAGTGGGTATACTCTACTGTTGCGACTGCCTTTGGCAGTTGATATTCAGTGTTAACCTGACAAGGGACAAGGGAATGTAGGTACAAAAGCCGACACCATTAACTGAGAGTATCCCATCTTCTGACCTTGAAAAGCCCATCCACCATCAACAAGGTACAAATTAGGTTTGAGATGAAATATTCTCCATTTCCCAGGGTGAACTGAGCTCTAAAAAGACTTGATCCATCCAGGTCAAAGCAGCCTGTTTAATTGACAGCCCACCCACCACTTTAAAAAATTACTCTCTCCACTGTTGGCATACAGTGGAAGCAGTGTGTACCCTTACAAGATGTGCTAGACCACATCACAATACTTCCATTGACAACATCTAAAAAACCTACAATCTCCACCACCATGAAGGTCAAGGGTATCTGATGCATAGGAACAACTCAAGTCACACACTATCCTCATTTGCAATTATGTAACTATTTCACCATCACAGTCAAATCCTGGAACGCCCTTCTTAATGCACTTTGGATGTACCTGCCCCCTATGGACTGTAATGGTACAAGTCAATGCCAAACTTTCACCTTCTCAAGGGCAATTAGAGATGCACAATAAATATTTGCCCAGATAGCAATGCTCACATCTCATAAAATAGAAAAAATGAAATGAAGTTGGATTTAAAGGAGTATTCAACTGCTAGCTAGCACATGGGTCATGCAATTTGTATCATTTTGTGGCTAATGTATTTCCAAGGCAGTTGTGGCTATCCACTTTACTTACTTGAGATCTTTCCCCTTTTCTACCATGATTGAACATTCATTGTTTATTATTTTAGTTTCTCTTCACTCCTTTAGATGGATTGTGAAGAAAAGGAGCAGTACCAACCTCCATAACCAGGAAAAGTGGCAGGTGGACCTTTGAGGAGTGAAACTCCTTCCAGGCTGCTACTGGGGACATCTGCTGTATTTTCCATTTTCCATGGATAGCTACATTAAGCAGATCACTAATATTTTCTGCATTAGTGTAAACAATATTATCCACATCATTCAAATTATTCACTTCTGGGCTACCATTTAAATGAGACAAGGACCTCCTTGAGTTATGCCAGCTGTATGAGTCTTAAACACACACCCTCCAAGGATTTCCTGATGTTTTAATGTGCACTTTAGATAAATTTAATGAGAGTAACACAATCCAACAATCACGTACAATTAATTAAATCAGCTTTTAGAACTGACAATTGTTTATCATTTGTATTTATTTGTCAACTACTGAACTACTTCAGATTTCAATGGAATTTAAATTATCTGTTGCCGCTATTGCCTTAGTATCTGCTGATGGATAACTGTCAACACAGAATGGTTATAAGAACTGCTATTGATTTTGTGTTACAAGAATTAATTTCAGCTACCTATAACTTATACCAGATAAAGTAAATAGTTAAATTACTAAAAGTTATAGATTAAGTCAGTTTATTGCATAGACTAAATCAATAAATAAATAAATAATATTTTACTGTGTTAGCATTATGGTCGTTTGATAACTGCAACATGTTCGAGTTTGTTGAAAACATTTGACCTCGGATCACAAAGCTATGACAAGTATCTACTTTTTAAATAAATTAGCTCAGATCATTAAGGTGGAGTCTGAGGTGCAGACAGGGAGAGGATGACTTATTTGGACACTTTAATCCAGAAGGTAGTCACCTTGGTTTAGGAGATGACACAGACCTCATTACTGAACATGGACAGGAGGATATGAACTAAATGAAGCAGATAAGATGATTCATGTGCAATGCTGATGTAGCCTCAGCCTTTGAAATGATCAAACTTATACAAAATTCTTCCTGCAAAGATAATGGAAAAACTTGTCAGCTGTATAAACAAACTGACCACTTAACATGGCTATTCAAGTGAAAGGAGTGAAAATTGAATTTGGTTGTGATAGGAAACAGCATAGATTCAGAGATAGTTTTCTTCATTATTATGAATGGTGTGTCTGAAATTTGTGTTACCTACACAGTGACTGGGGCCAAAAAAACCCTCTTGGCTAGAAAATAACTTGAAGTACAAGGAGGAAGATCACATTTGTGTTCCATGTAACAACCAATGACATCGAACAAGCTGAGTGAGTTTGAAGAACTAGTCATCAAACGAAAGAGCAGAATTTCAAAAGGTAGTAATCTGTGAATCACTACTTAAGCCTGGAGTGAAAATCCAACAAATCAGAGAGTTGAAGGGTTGGCTGGAAGGATGATGGCAAAATGTTTGTTCTACAGGACACTGGTACCAGTACAGCATGGAAAAAGAAATCCATTCCTTTGGGATAGGCTGTCTATAAACTGAGTCAAAAAGTGTGGCACTGGAAAAGCACAGCAGATTAGGCAGCTTCCAAGGAGCAGGAATTATGCCTGAAACATCGACTCTCCTAATCCTTGGATGATGTTTGGCCTGCTGTGCTTTTCCCTCACTTTCTCCAAACCGCTTATAAACCGAACTGAGACAAGTTTTAAAAAAAGTTAAACACCACAGCATTGTGGAAAAAGAGAGTGAGAGGATTGAAGAATAAACTTACAGTAATAATAAATGGTGGCTAAGTGCCAACCAGGAAAAAAAAGTATCAGATTAAAATTAAACACATATTGTCTGAATATACAAATCATTCTTAACAGGATAAATTAATCAATAGGACAAGCAGAAACCAATGGATTTGTCTTAATTAATGTAAGGACATGATTGCATGGTGACCAAATTTGGGATCTGAATATTTCAGCATACTTGCTATTTCAAGAAGACAGATTAAACTAGAAAGGATATATGTGAACACGGGTCGGTGTGGGTGAGAGGGCTGTGGGTGGTGGGAAGTGGAAAATGACAGTCTGATGTAATAAGGGATGACATAAGAAAATAATGAGAAATTATCTTGGCTCAAAAGAGCAGTGAGGAGAATAAGTATGGTGAGTAAGAAATAACCAGTTTTAGAAAATTGTTGTGAAAGTAATTCATAGCTCCCCACCCCTTCCCTAATAATAGCTGTGTGTATGATAAAAGTTTTAATCAAGAAAATAGAACCGTTTGTAGCAAAAGCAAAGCAATAATTTTGGATGATGATATTTATATAGACTTGAAAAATCAAACTGAAAAGTAATTTGGAGGACATTACTGCAATGTATTTAACATAGTTTCTCGGAATATTACATCATATACTAATTAGGCTTTATGCGAAGAGAAGAGTTAATTAATAATTTTGATATGAAGAAATTTTCTGGGAAAGAGTGATCATAATGGAATTTCATGTGGAATATGAGAGTGTGTTATGATTGCTGCTGATATTATCCTGGACTAGTCAGATCTCAGACTGCAACCTGGCTTAATTGATCATATTGTAATTTTATTTATCATTTTGAACAAGGTGGTTCTTCAATGAAACCGCAGCTTTAGTTTTAACAATAAAATTGAAGTTTAGTTTGCAGAAGAACTGAAGACAAAATAGAATAAAACACAATACTTGCATATAATTTATGTGTAAAGGTTTCATAATACTTGGTAAAATATAATCCCATTAATCCCTAAAATGTTATTTTTACAGTATTTACACCATAGACTTCCTTTTCTGTCACATCAATAGGGCTCAACTTAGTGTGACTTCAATCATCAGTTTTAGAACCTGATTGCCTTTTTCTTGAGTCTTTATACAATAGATTTTGTCAACTTCAAATAGCCCCTTCAGAGTTTATAACCAAACACTTCTGGCCAGGAATTTTAAAACTAAACACTTTTGTAACAGTGCTAAGTTATCCCCTATCTTTAGAAGTGACTTTTTACGGTATATAGCTTCAACTAAGGCTTCTGCAAAACTGCCAAATTGAAACTTAAAGACTTTTTTCAAACTATGGAAAATTTCTCTGATCAGAAGAGACAAAATACCAATCTCTGACCTTCTAAACTGAAATTCTTACACAGAAATGTTTATTATGTTTGCTTGTGAAAACTCTCGTTATGAAAACAGAACCCCAATACATACCAGACACTCTCTCTCATGTATGGTTTTGAAAATAAATCAGCGTGACTACAGAAATGCCAATAAGTTAATAATTCAACACTTTCAGACACAGAACTAAAATTCATGTCACTAGCTCAAATCTGAACTCTAACATAAATTATATTATAATATAAATAAAACACACATCTTTTATCTTTACTAAAACTAATTACAAAGGTACAGGAGATGAGTTGGGTAAAGGTAGATTAAGAAATTAAAATGCATGCTTTGATGTGAGAAGAGCAACAGTGAAGACTTAAAGAACTATTGCTATTTCCAAAGAGTCTACAATCCAGTGAGAAATAAAAACCCTACTGGAAAACAGTGGGAATGCGTGACAAACTTAAAAGGTTAAGGGTCATATCTGGTTAAAAGAAAAGGCTCATAATATTTCCAAAAAGCAGCATAAGTCTGAAAGTCGGGAGAAGTTTTGATATAGGCAAAGAATAAAATGTTGATCAAATAAGATACAATAGAAATTAAGAGTAATTTAGTTGGAAATGGGCAAAAAGATTGTAAGAGCTTCCACAAGCTATGCGTATAAAAGACAAGAGTGATGAACGTTAATGTTGATCCCTCAAAGAGCATAGGGGAAGATCACATATACCCTCTAATCTAAGAGACCGTGTTGCATTACATTATTTCTTGTAACACAGCTACAGATGAGGGGAATGGTGGCTTTATGATATGTGCAATATTACTGGACATAAATTGTCTTGTGACTGCCATTTGTTATTTTTTAATATTTTTATGGAATGGAAGCAAAGCCAGAACTGTTGATCATCACTTGTTGCACTTCCAAAGATGGTGGTGAGCCATCTTCTTAAACTGCTGTGCTTCATACAGCGTAGTTACATTCATAATGTTGTTAGAAGGGGAAGTCTTCCAGGATTTTGATGTAACAAAAGTGACAAAATGACAATATAGTCAGGATGATGTGTGCCTATCAGCCCAAGTCTGAATGTTGTCCAAGTTTTGTTTCTTGTAAGCATGACTGCATGATGATCTGAGGAGTTGTGAATAATACTGAACACTCATCATTAGAAAACATCTTCACTTTTGAACTTATTATGGAGGTAGGTCAATGAAGAAGCAGCAATATTAGGCCAAGAACTCTGTCTTAAAGAACTATTTCAATTTCCAAAGAATCTACTATCCAGTGAGAAATAAAAAAAACAACTGGAAAAGAGATCCATCCATGGCAAACTTTAGGCATTAAGGGTAGTGTCAAATTAAAAGAAAAGGCTCATAATATTTCCAACTGATGTCCTGGGGCCAAGAATACTGACTGCTAACATGTCCTTTGTACGAGTGTGATTTCAGCAAGTGGACAGTTTTTCCCCAATTTCAGTTGACTTCAATTTTAAACTTTCCACCTTTGGTCAAAGGTCACCTCAATGTCAAGGACAGTTTGCTGGCATTCTGCTCTTTAATCCTTGTTTGGATCAAGGCTGTAATGAGTTCAGTTGCTGAATGGCACTTCTTGAACCTAAACTGAGAACCGGTTAGTGAGTTATTATCTGTTTATTACTCCTGTTTATTGGCACTGTCAATTATATCTTCCATCACCATGCTGATGAATAAAGCCAACAGATTGAATGGTAATTGGTCAGATTGGATTTGTCATAATTTATTTAATTAACTGATCAAAGGTTCTCCAAATATCATGGTAGCTTTAGATCCTATCTCATGATCGTCCAATCGTCTGAATCACTAGTCCAGCAACATAATGACTACACTACTGTACTTGTATAATTAAAACTAATTATCTTCCACATGATGGATGGTTAACAGGTTGAACATGGCCAATACTTTTTTGACAGCTATGCTCTGCAAAGAAGATTTGTCCATGACCAACTACTTATTTCAGATTCTCATGTAGGAAGCTTTAAGGCAGAGAGCTTCTTGCTGCATTGATCCTCTTGGTTCAGGGAGGCCAACATCTACTGTCATGGCTCCACTGCTGGTCCAGAAGAGATCAACTGCTTAGACTTACCGAGAGATAAATCCCTTTGTAACTTTCGCAGAATACACACCCTTCATAAATATTGTTTGTTATCAATACCTCACGTCAGATTGTACAGTCAAAGATAATTTTGTCCTTATTGCACACAATTATCCTCTATAGTGTATTCTTTAAAATTTTACTACATCCTAAAGCTTTGATTTTCATTTTTTCTTTCTTTACAATGCAAAACACTTAACCAAGAGTTTCATTTTGTTCTTAGTAATTAATCATTCTTGAACGATGTATAATTTTGAGGCTCTCAAATTCTTCTCAAAATGTATTAAAAAGTAACCTCTCTTTAATGAGTGTCTTTGTTAGAATGCTTAAAGCTGCACTAGACAAGCTGATATGGTTAGTATCTTGCATTAGCAGATTAATTTCTAAATCAATGTGACTTTTCTGGGTGAAAGAAAGCCAAAGCTACTTTTAGTTTGATTGATGTTTGATTGATACTACTACAATGCAGTATGCTATTGAATAAACACACCGAATACGAAAGAAATCTTTCTGACAAAAAGCAATTTATAATATAGATTCTTCTAAAAATATTATTTGAACGAACTGTTGAATTTAGTGTGATTTCATGAGGTGTGATATTACACCTTAGCCTGCAGTCAGCCCTAGAGAAATCTGTACTTCTGTGCTTGACCATTTTAAAAGAAAAAAATCAATACAGCTCAGGTTTAAAACAGTGGCTGAATATCTAACCTTGGACTAGATTTTACACTCCCTGCTGGGGCATTTTGTAGCAAAGGATTTTCAAAAACCTAACCACCTCCAACCTTTATGAAACTTGAGTGTTGGAGATTTTGGACAGTCTGTTCACCTATGGCATCTTGAGAGCTTCATCCTACCCCATGTCATTTTATTTAGAGTGGGAGGAAACCCACACCAAGCAGGAAGCTTGGGAACTCTGTCTGTATGGGCTGTATGTTAAGCAAGTTGGGCAGAGGGAGGAAGAAATGTCCTTTCCAATTCCCTCTGGCGTTTGAAGTTTAGCCTACCCCAATCCTCACAAGATCACACCTCTACCCCACTCCCTCACCCCCATCCGCCATTACTCTGTTCACTCTAGCCTCAAACCTGTCCCTCATCCTCCTCACTGGGGTCTGCCAATTTAACCCTGGTGAAATCCCCTCGGTGTCTCACTGCAGTGACGATCACCATTAGGGACTGTATTTTGTCCCTGCATTGGTCATTGCTCTTGCCTGGCCATTTGCAAGTCACATGATTGACTGGTATTATGACAGATAATGGAAATTAAAGAGCTAATGCATGGGCTATACTGTATCTCACCCACTCTCCCCTCAGTCTGATATATAATATAGCCATTATGCAGAGACAGCTCATGAACTGGGTGCATATCCTGAGTCCACAGTGTCCTTGCTCTATCGTTTAATGATAGTTGCTGTTGGGGTTCCAAGTTGCAGCATTAAAATGCAGAAGCATACTGTAAATATATCAGCGAGGTTCTATGAGGGTCTAAGAGTATGGCATACATTGGTTGCCAGTGTCAGTGGATTATGGGGTCCATGTGGTTGCTGTCAATGAAACATGTGCTGAAATCATCTCCTGAGTTGTTTGTGCCTGTTGTCCAACATGGAGGTCCTTTGGAGCAAGTGACAAGTTGAATTCAGCAGGTAGCTGCCCTGATCTCCATGTTGAGAAATTTCTGCATGTAGTTTGCTTATGGTAGTAAGACACGATGAGGCAGGATGTGCAGTTAATAAGGTCATTAAGCTCCAACACTAACTTTCCTCTGAACAAATAAGTCTTCACACATGTGAAAATAATTTTTCAGGGCCAGAGAAATTGTTCATGAAATGATCACTTACCACACATTAAATGCTATTTTCTCCTGAATGCACCACTCTAGGTTTCTCTGTGCAGAACTAATCTGCAAGTATCACAGGTTCATGGTGTTGCAGCTATTTCAATGTCAAATCTAATAACAAGAACCTAAACAGTGCAAGCGGGGGATGAACAGACTACCTCTGACAGCAATATTTATATTTCCACAAACAACTGCCCCTGAGAAATTGTTTTTTGATTTAACTATAAAAATGTTACGTGCTGAAGATGTTGCAATCACAATTATTACTATAAAATCTAGGTCATTATTTTATATGATATAATTAAGAAAAGTTACAGACTACTCACTTTTATTTCCCCTTTTTTACATGGGTCGCTGCAGACAGACCGGACAACAAGATTCTTACTGGACCAGATTTCATCATCATCCATTTTCAGCTCTCCATTGTCCCAGCTTCCAACATTAATATAGTCAAAATATTCTTTGCCCAGCTTTTTAAAATTCATTATTTCATACCTAAATGCAAAAACAGTTTGTCAAAATAATGCCTCAGTATGCTAAATAAATTGGCTTGTGTTACTGCATCTTGCTTTCACATTTATAATCAAGATAGGGAATTGACCTCTTTTTGCTTGCATTCAATTCTTATATGTATTTTCTTATAAATATTTAATTTGATTCTAACACGGCATCGCAGGCAAGACCAATATTTGTTGCCAATCCCCTATTGCCCTTGAACTGAGTTGCTCATTGGGCTATTTAAAAATGTGCTGAAAATGTGTTGCTGGAAAACCGCAGCAGGTCAGGCAGCATCCAAGGAACAGGAGAATCGACCTTTCCGGCATAAGCCCTTCTTCAGGAATTTTTATCGACGTTTCGGGCATAAGCCCTTCTTCAGGAATCTCCTGTTCCTTGGATGCTGCCTGACCAGCTGCGCTTTTCCAGCAACACATTTTCAGCTCTGATCTCCAGCATCTGCAGTCCTCACTTTCTCCTCCTATTTAAAAATGTGGTCAAGAATCAACCTTATTATGGTGGATTTGAAATCATAGGTAGAGATGGCAAATTTCCTTCCCCAAAACATTTCATAATGATCATTAATAAAGCTAGCTTTCAATTCCAGATGTATTAATTGAATTTAAATCCAACCAGCAGCCATGATGGGATTCCAACTGGTGTCCCACTGCATTACCCTGGGCTCAGAATTGTTCATGCAGTGACATGGCCTTTATGCAACTGTCTCACCTGAGTGGCTTTAGTGGTTGGTAGTACTAAAGCTAAATATTAGCTATACCCCAATTAATGGGAAATTAGTATTATACGATAGTTCAACAAACATGGTCTTTGCATAGGAAAACTAAGATAATAGGATCTAGCAGAGGTCGATTGGGTGAGTCTGTTTGAAGGAAAAGGAACAACTGGCAAATGGAAGGCTTTTAAAAGTGTGATATCAATAGTCCAGGGATAGTATGTCCCTGTTAGAATGAAGGGAAAAGCTGGCAGGTTTACAGATCCCTGGTTGTCGAGGGATATTGAGGCTGATTGGGGAAAAGAAGAAGACATACAATGGATTTGAGTGGACTCGATGGGCCGAATGGCCTTACTTCCGCTCCTATGTCTTATTTAAGCTATTGGGCTCAAGTGAATCCCTTGATGACAATAAAGAGTGGAGGTGCATACTTAAGAGGGAAATCAGAAGAGCAAAAAGATGATGTGAGATGGATCTGCCAGATAAGGTTAATGATAATTGCAAGAGGTTCTATAGCTATATTAAGTTTAAAAGAGTGGCTGGGGACAGAATAGCTCCCCTTAAAGATCAATATGGCTGTCTATGTTTGGAGCCACAGGAGATGGAGGAGAATTTTTATGAATATTTCTCCTCAGTGTTTAATAAGGAAATAAGGGAAACAAGTGGCAGTGTTTTGGACCGCATATGTATTAACAGAGAGGAGGTGTTTGCAGTCTAAAAGCTCATTAAGGTGTATAAATCACATGGGCCTGATCAACTCCATCCTCAGACATCGTGGCAGGCTAGGGAAGAAATTGCAAAGGCCCTTGCACAGATTTTTGCTTCTTCTTTAGCCACTGGAGAAGTTCTGGAAGACTGGAGGGTGGCTAATGTTGTTTCATTCTTTTAAGAAAGGTAGCAAAGATAAGCCAGGGAACTATAGACCAGTGAGCCTGACATCAGTGGTAGGCAATTTGATGGAGAAGATACCGAGGAGCAGGATCATCCAACATTTGAATAGTCAAGGTCTGATTAGGGATAGTCAGTATGGATTCCTGATGAAAGCTTATGCCTGAAACATCGATTCTCCTGCTCCTCAGCTGCTGCCTGACCTGCTGTGCTTTTCCAGCACCACCTTCTTGGCACGGGAAGTCATATCGAACAAATCTGTTAGAGTTTTTCGAAGAGGTAACCAAGAGGATAGACGTGGGTAGGGCAGTGGATGTTGTCAATGTGGACTTTAGTAAGGCCTTTAGTAAGGCAGGAGAAAGTGAGGACTGCAGATGCTGGAGATCAGAGCTGAAAATGTGTTGCTGGAAAAGCACAGCAGGTCAGGCAGCATCCAAGGAACAGGAGGATCGACGTTTCGGGCATCAGCCCTTCTCTGATGCCCGAAACGTCGATTCTCCTGTTCCTTGGATGCTGCCTGACCTGCTGCGCTTTTCCAGCAACACATTTTCACCTTTAGTAAGGCAGGCGAGTCATGAAGATTAAATTGCAAAGGATCCAGACAGAGCTAGCTAATTGAATCCAAAATTGGTTCAATGGTGGGAAGCCATCGAGGGTGTTGGTTGAAGGTTGTATCTCAGACTGGTGGCTTGTGACTAGTGGTGTGCTGGGACCTTTGTTATTTGTTACAAACATAAATGATCTGGATGTGAATTTACAAGCATGATTAGAACGTTTGTGGATGATACAAAATTAGGAAGTTACGTTGATAGTGAGGCAAGTTATCAAAAATTACTGGGGGATCTTGATCAGGTTGGAAAGTGGGCTAAGGATTGGCAAAAACAATTCAATACAGATAAGAGTGAGCTGTTGTCCTTTGGAAAGTCAAACCAAGGTAGGACTTATACAGTAAATGGTAACGTCCTGAGGAGTGTTGCGGAAGAGATGGACCTAGGAGTACAAGTACATAATTCTTTGAAGGCGGTATCGTAGGTAGACAAGGTGGTGAAGAGGCATTTAGCATGTTGGTCATCCTGTTTTAAGAAAAACATAGTTAAACTGAAAAGAGTGCAAAGAAGATTTACGAGGATATTGCCAGGGCTAGTACGACTGAGTTCTAGGGAGAGGTTGACCAGGATAGGACTTTATTCCTTGGAACATAGGAGAATGAGGAGTGACCTTATTGAGGTGTATAAAATCATGAGGGGTATAGATAGGATGAATGCATATAGTCTTTTTCCCATGGATGGGGAATTGAAAACCAGAGAGCATAGCTTTAAGGTGAGGGAAAAGATTTTGGAAGGACCTGAGGGGCAACCTCTTCATGCAGAGAATGGTACATATATGGGATGAGCTGCCAGAGAAAATGGTTGAGGCAGGTACAATAGCAACATTTTTTAAAATATTTGGATAGGTACATGGGGGGGTAAGAGTTTAGTGGGATATGGACCAAATGCAAGCAATTGGAAATAGCTGAGTGGGCACCATGGTTAGCATGAATAAGTTTGGGCAGAAGGGTCTATTTCCATGCTGTATTACTCTATGACTGTACAACAACATTTAATAGATATTATAGATGAGTGGAAAATAGATGTTTTATTATTTAAAAAGGCCAAATAAAACAACATAATTTTAACGAGCATCTTGCCAATTTAATTATATTTAGATTTTTGTTTTTATTATTTCCATACTTCTAAACATGCACATCAGTTTTTGCCTTTGGATGAAAATATAGAAGGCGAAGGCATCATTAGTAAGTTTGCATACAACACTAAAATTGGTGGATTAGTGGATAAAGAAGGTGGTTATCTAAGACTACAATAAGATCTTGATCTAATGAGCCAATGGGCTGAGGAGTGGCAGACGAAGTTTAATTTAGATAAATGTGAGGTGTTGTATTTTGGTATGACAAAGCAGGGAAAGACTTATACAATTAATGGTAGAGTCCTGGAACGTGTTATCAAACAGACAGACCTAGGGGCGCAAGTAAATAGTTCCATGAAAGTTGCATCACAGGTAAAAGAAAACATTTGTCATGCTTGCCTTCATTGGTCAGAGTACTGAGTATAGGAATTGGGGGTCTCATGTTGTGGCTGTCCAAGATATTGTGAGGCCATTTTTAGAATTTAGTGTACAATTCTGGTTGCCCTGCTATCAAACTGGAAAGGGTGCAGAAAAAATTTAAAAGATTGTTGCCGGGAGTGGAGGGTTTGAGCTTTAGGGAGAGGTTGAATAGGCTGGGGCTTATTCCCTGGAATGTTGGAGGCTGAGCAGTGACCTTGTAGAGGTTTATAAAAATCATGAGGGACATAGATAAGGTGAATAGCCAAAGCTTTTTGCTAAGGTGGGGGAGTTCAAAACTAGAAGGCATAGGTTTAAGTTGAGAGGGGAAAGATTTAACACAGACCTGAGGGGCAACTTTTTCTCTCAGAGGGTGGTGCATGTATGGAATAAGCTGCCAGAGAAAGTGATAGAGGCGGGTACAATTTACAACGTTTAAAATGCATTTGGATGGATACATGAATAGGAAGAGTTTAGAGGAATATGGGCCAAATGCTGGCAAATAGGACTACTTTAGGATATTTGGTCGGCGCTGAAGAGTTGGACCGAAGGGTCTATTTCAGTGATGTATGCTCTATCGCTCTATGGTAAATGTATGGTACATCGGTAGTTGATAGAAGCTAGGCAAACAGCATATAACCCTAATATTTGGAAATAGGCTACAGGTCGTTCTGCTATAACCCGCATTTCATCAGCGCAAATTGGCTATAATGTGAGTGACGAACAATGGACATTGTTTAGATAATGCAAATTTTCTATTGAATGGATATAGCAATTTTCTATTAGCAATCTTCTCCAGCACGATTTTCTATAATGGTTTTCCACAGCGCGATTTTAGATATTGCAAAGTTACAGAGGAACACAACTGTCACATTATAGCCAAACGACCTGTAGGTCTAGGAAGGAAAAGGCATTAATGTAAGTAAAGAATGAAATTTAGAGAATTACTTCATTGCTCGTGCTGATAATTTTTTACATTTTTCATGATGTTTCTTAGCTTGTCAGCTACTTCTATAAACATGCTGGCAAATGGCCATGTCCAGTGAGTTTTTTTTATAAATAATTAGTTTGATAATCACAATTGAAACATTTAAATGGAAGACAATGCTGTTAGGTGTTAAACTTTGAAAAGGCTAATGAAGAGGAGTGCGTTAACCACTACGCAATGTGATAATATCATAGACACATGGGTATGAGAACAACCATCGATTTCTCACTAATACTCTTCGTAATGATATTGATTATATCAATGTAACTTGTAACTAGTTACTATTATGCAGTTAACTACACCTTGTTTAAGACAAGAGCCTTTTCTTGTTAGACTTCTATGTGATTTTCCTCGACCACACTAGACAAGTCAGGACCTGCAGATCCCAATATGAAAGGAGGATGGTGGTAGGAAATCCATCTCGTGTATCTTTCACCAAGGTGACAGTGTTGGGTATCAATCACACAACAAACGTTAATCAATTTTATAGATGGATTATTGAATACCTTCCTGGTGAATCACCGTTTTCATCAAAAGAGATGACATCTCCAGATACTCCAGTAAAGTTGATTTTCATGAGGAAGTCCAACAGTATTCTCCCATCGATAGGTTTCATGGCTTCACATAGCCCATTAACTCCAGGACACAGGTTTTGTTGCATGTTGTGTAAAGCGTGGGCCATTGAATAAATTGCGTTTATCACAAATCCCATTTTGGTGTCTTGTACATATTGATCATGTAATGATTCTGTTCCTATTAAAGAAAATGTAGGAAGACTCATACTACAACTCAAACAAGTGTGTCATTTAATCAAGAAACAGAAGGTTGCCATTAACTTATTAAATAACAATTTGAAGGTAATAGCTAACAATAATAAGCAAGCTTACAGGGAATGAAACTTCAGCATAAAATCACATTGCCATGGGTTCCAGGTCACATTCCCCATTGCTCATCATTTTTTCCATAGGGCTCTGTGCGTTATTTCTTCTTACACGTTCTTATTATTTACTCCCTGAATACTTTGCTTCACTATCAATTAGTATTGTTGCTTACTATATCCATCTGTATAGCATGCCATTTGTTAAGACCTCTATTTTCTTTCACAGGTTTCAGAAACCTCTCCAAACATTTCTGTTTGGTAATCTGGAACTTCCAAATTCATTATTTTTTTTATGCTGCTGATCCACTTTTTTTTTATCACATTGTGAAATACTTTGAGACACTTCTCTGTGTACAGAGCACTTTGGAATGTAATGTTTCTTTACTACCACTGCTGACACAATAATCTAAAGGAACACTTAGATAAAAATAGGACATGCTGCAAATGCAGAGTAATTCAATGAAAATTATGCATAAAAGGTAATGTTACTTGCATAACATTTTTAGCTATGAAGTTGATGCTAGATTTTAAAAAATTCTGCTGTAAAATTATATCTTACCTGTTATAAAATATTGCTGATATGCGTCTCTCAACTATTACTGTTCCTCATCCTGGCCATTCCCAGAACAGCTTTAATCTTTGCTTCTTAAGTGACAGATTTGAACAGATGTGGTCGACATTCAGTTTATCTATTCACTAGCAGATCAGATTGGATCATATAAAGCCCTATTAAGTTCCACTCTCATTTATTCCAGGATCATCCAATTTGTCTATTTTATTGTAAGTTGTTTGCTAAAACTACTCTTCCATCTCCTCCACATTCACCTTGAACAACAAATATGTAGTTGAGAGTGTGGTGCTGGAAAAGCACAGCAGGTCAGGCAACATCCGAGGAGCAGGAGAATCAACGTTTCGGGCAAAAACTCTTCGTCAGGAAAGAGTGCATGTAGTTCATTATCGAGCTAAGACAACTTAGTTGGTTTCTACTCTCTCTTTGCCCAACCCAGTGGCAATCCTTTGGCATTCTACTTGCTCGACTCCTGATCTTTAACCTTTCTCTAGTGACTTAACTACTTCACCACATGAGTCTCTGAGCTTATCTTGTCCTCAAGATAAATCTGTGGACCCTATTACCATTTAAACCACTGATCACCAGATTTCTTTTCCCTGCTTCCCATGTTAGAAACATTGTTCATGGTACCATCTTCTCAAGTACTATGTGTTTCTTCTAAGAATCTGTCCTCATCTCCCCTCCCTTAAAAAAAACAAATATTGATACCTCTGTCCTTGCTAACAACTGTCTCACTTCCAATCTCACTTTCCTCCCTCAAATCAGTAAATATGTTGACGTCTCAGAGATGTCATTGAAAAACAGCAGTATTTTCATATATACATTGATGACAACTAACTTCACCATCACCTCTCTTAATCCCTCCGCTATCTTTAAGTTGTCAGATGGTTTGCTCAATGTCCTATAATGGATGAGCAGAAACTTTCTACAACCAAGTATTTTGAAGCCCAGTTTGTAGTCATATCCACTATAAACTCTGTTCCTTAGCCACCAACATCATTCATCGTTCCGTGCTTAAAATAGGTTGTTCACAATCTGGTGCCTTTTTGACCCCAAGGTGATTATAGAATATTGCCAGCTCTTTCTGCCACAGTTCACCTGCTGCTGAAATTTTCATCCTCCTCACTCTGCCACCTCTACATTTGACTAGTGCAACTCATTCTTGACTGGCTTCCTGTGCTACCCATCATAGGAACAATTGATATAATGATATAACAAGTATGGATATTTGTGAAAGAATTTTACAGCTGTAGTAGAGAAAAATCAGGAACATGTGTGTCATGCATTTTACTTATAATTGCTCATGAATTTTACAGTTAAAAACATTCAACTAGATCAAAACTAATTTTCCCATTCACTTCTAAATTTCATCCTTTGAAACACTTCTGCAAATCCTTCAAAACAAACTGCCAGAGCATGATGGCAGCTTGTGAAATCTAAGATCTGCCATATGCTACACACCACAGACATTGCTGCTCAACATGAATTCCAAACTTGTATCAGTGTATTGCTTTCTCGTTATTCATCGCTTAACTACATTTCTCATCATAGGTTTTGCACATCCACATTCCCAATTCACCTTGCTGATGTTTTCATACTTTGCCTTTCAATGTAGAATAAGTACAGTTTTTTTTTCTGTGCTGCTGACAATTGCTTTGAAATAGAATGCATTCATTTACAAAACAATTCAAATGGAAGAGATCTCAGCTACGTTTCTTGAAATGAATAGTAAGTGCAATGTTTCTATCAGTTCTATCTCGCTTTAACAATGATTCTGTTCAAAGCATTTTGAAGTAATCCAGAAGAAATGTCCATTATCTTGAATGGTAATAAAAGAATGATAAACAAAATTGTAAAGTGTAGGCATCTCAATTATTTGAAGGGTTTATTTTGAACAGCGTAATTGTAAATGCCCAACAATTTTTTTGTCCACTCTCCATAGATTATTATATTTTCCTTGGCTATTGCCAAAATGTCAAAATAGGGACTACTTGTTTACAAAGTAAAGATCTTAATTCCAAATTAGAAATAATTGCCTTTGGCTAACTTGAAGTGGGCCCATTGACAGTTGATAGTTCGCTAGTCTTGCTCAAGAGTCAGAGACAGTATTGTGTTTTTCTTTGATCTTGCTATGTTTACCTCAAAATTGGACAGGGAAACATACAATCTGGTTTGTAGGAAACATGAGACCTGCTTATGAGAGGACTTAGAAGTAACATACATAAAGAAATAAGCAATTATTATCTCAATCATTTTTCAGACATTCCAATCTTAAGTAACTTCTAATCGTGCATACAGCAGTTGTTTTTGAACTGATATTTATTTACTTAAAATGTTTATACCATTGTTAGGTGCTTTGCATTGTGGGCATGATGTTGGCTCTGCGAGTGAAGTGTGTTGCACCAATGATGTTGCACCTCCTTGGATAAATTCAGTGGGGAGAAACACAAAATCAAGCAGGGAGATAATCCACCATGAGTATTTCTGGGACTTAATGTCAGAAACAATGAGGAGCACAGGACTTAATTCAATGGCCCTTCCTTCACCAATATGTTTTAAGGGAAAGGAGATTGTAAAATGCAATGGGTGACCTCCCTACCATGTTTGGACTGCTCCCAAACTTTCTCCCAAGTTACAGGAGGATGGGGAAACATTGGATTGGCAGGTTAATCTTGGGCTTGTGGGGGACATAACTGGCCAGTTAGTAGCCACCTAACTCTGCTGCAAAAGGCATTAGGTTTTCAGCAATGAGGAGAGATTGGATGGGTTGGGATTTTTTTTTTCCTCAGAGAAGAGAAAGCTGAGGGGGGAACCTGACTGAAGTGTGTAAAATTATGAAGGGCATATAGGATAGATGACAGAAACCTTTTCCTCCTTGTAGTGGGGTCAAAATCAGGGAACAGATTTAAGGGAAGAAGCAGATGGTTTAGAGGGGATTTCAGGAAAAATACTTTTCATTTAGACAGTGAAGGAATTTGGAATCCATTGTCTGAAAAGGTGGGAACCCTCACAACATTTAAAAATATTTAGATGAACACTTGAAATAATGTTGATTGTAAAGCTATGGGACAAGTTCCTAAAATAGGAGTTGAGTAGATAAATGCTTGAAGACTGTCATGGACCCAATGAGGAGACAAGTCTCTTTCCATGCTGTAAAATTCAGACTTTATGACTATCCAATCTTTCCTCACTCCAGCAATTTTCAAACTCTGACAAAATTATTGTAAATCTTGTGTGTACTTCCTCAAGAGCAATTTTGACCTTCCTGTAATGTGGTGCCAGAAGTTTATACAAAACTCCAGGTGGGGCCAAACCAGGGTCTGATTTAATTCTAGACTTACGTCCTGTTCTTGTATTCTATTGTTATACCTCACCCAATGAAGGAAACCGTCCCATATGCACTCTTTACCATCTTATCTATCCATCCTGCTGCCTTAGGAAATTGGTTATAGACCCCAACGTCTCACATTCCCTCTACTTCTCTCAATAGCCTCCTGTTTATTGCAAATTAGTTTAGTTTGTTCAACCACCTTAATATATATCTTCACATTTCTGCAATTGAATTTCATTGGCCACTTTTCTACCCATTCAGGCAAACTATTGATCTCTTTCTACAGTCAACAACCATTCTCTTCCCTCACAACTATTCAGCTAATCTTTTATGTTATCTGCAAATTTCTAAATCATGCCTCCCACAGTTAAGTCTGAATCATGAATATTTACAACAATGAGTAAGGGACCCAAAACTGAGCCGTAGGGATCAGAAACCACTTTGCTCTTGGAAAAGCATCCATTAATCTTTGTTTCATATTACGGAGCCAATTTCATATCCAATACACCACATTTCCAAGACTTTAATATTTTTTAACAAATAGCGTCTTCAAACAAGTTAGAAATCAAGAACGTTTAGCATGGGATCTAGAGTGTGTACCTACTGGATCCAGCTTACTGCTTGGTTTGAATAACCTAAATGTTGGACACTAGACAATAACAGAGCATGTTCTATGGACATTGGTCACATACACCCCACATCCATAAACACTGGCATCTGATACATGCCAGTCCCTAAGAACTCTCATGACACATCTCAAATCCACTTCAGGATACTTCTGCACTTAATGCTGCACCTTGGGCTGTATTGGCAACTAACATTGTAAAGCTGCAGCAAGGACACTGTGTACTCACTCAACTCAAGGAGTGAACCAGGTTACATTTTCAGCCTGTTTACTTGATTTTATAATGCTCACTTACTCTGAACCAACCTGCATGCTCACTACATCCTTGCCCTGCATTACCTTGTCTCTGTCAGCATGAGATATTAGGCTCATATTACTACTGTTTTGCCATGGTCTGTAGAGCAGACACAAAGGAAAGTTTGTCATGGTTGTCAGCAGATCTCAGTCAAGTCAAAGGGGATAGCCTTTGCTCAAGAGGCCCTGGTACAGTTCATAGAATCATACAGTACAGAGGAGGCCTTTGGCCCATCATTTCTACACTGACAAAAACTACTCTAAATTTGGACTATTCCCACTTTTCAGCACTTGACCCATAGCTTTGAATGTTATGACATTTCCCCAAAATCCTTCTCTGAAGACCATCTTTTACCTTTTCCATAACAAACTTCAAACATACCATGTTGTGGTCACTGTCATTAAAATGCATTCCCACTGTCACCTTGACCACCTGATGGACTTTATTCCCCATAATTAGGTCCAGCATTGCACTGACCCTTGCTGGACCTTCTAAAGTTAATATAAAAAGTTCATCTGAATATATTTCAAGAAATGTACCATCTCTAAACCTTTTACGCTATGACAATCCCAACTAATGTTGGAGAAGTTGAAATTTCTTAATTAGTCCATTATTGTTTTTAACATCTTTGTGAATTGTCTACATGTCTGCTCCATTATTGCCCACTGACTATTTAGGGGACTATAATACACTCCCAGCAGGGTGACTGTCTCCTTTTTATTCCTAAACTCTACCCACAAAGCCTTATTTGACAATCCTTCCAAGATTCCATCCCTCCTTACTGCGGTAACTTTTCCTTAATTAACTGTGCGACACCACCTCCTCTTTTACACCGTCCCTGTTCTGGCTGAAGATCCTGCTCCCTAGAATGTTAAGTTGCCAGCTCTGCCCCTCCTGCAATCATGTCATTATGATGGCATCATGATACAATCCACGCCCTTAACTCATCTCCTTACCCATCATACCCCTAGCATTACAGTCTCAGCTTAGTCCCTTAAAACTCAATATTACTGAACTCCCTCTATGTTGATTCTTTTACTAAGATATGCTGCATCCCTATTGTATTAATACTATGTGAACACTTCCCCTATTGAATTATTTTAAATTGCTCTCAACAGCTCTATGAAACCCACCCACAAGGATGTTGGTCCCTTAAGATGCAACTTCAGAGGGGACACCAGGATGAGTTAATGGAGAGTAGCCTCTGATACCAGTCTAGGGCCTGATTAAGCTGGTCAAAGTCAGGATTCTGTCCACATAGGGGTGAGAAGCCAAGTGTCAGGCAGCACCTCATTTGTCTTGTCTCTTTCTGCTTTATTGTGGATTGTTGTTTCTCCTGGAATGAAAAAGGCAGATGTTATGGGAGATGAAAGTGAGTGGCACAGTTGTTACATCTGGTGCAGGTTGGGATGTGCCCCGGGTGAGTTGGTACGTAGCATAGAACGCATACAGGATCGGTGATATTAGGCGTTAAGGTTGGTGAGAGTGAATTAAGGAAGATTTTACATGCAACAGTGAGAGTGGTTGAGCATGAGCCTTGGTGAGAGGTGAGCACAACAGCAGAGATAGAGAGTGAGGTGGCAGAGAGAAGGTGATGGCACTAACCCTGTTGAAGTGGGGGGAGATCATTGACCTTCTTTATACATGACGGTGTACTATTTAGACACCTGAGACTGCTTTTACCTGGGCAGCAATCTCAGAGCAGACTGTCATGGTCTGATGTCATACCTCCACTGCTGTTCCTGTGGGTAGAAGTTAATCCTCATCTCTACCAATCCATCCAGTAGGACATCCAGGATTGTGCCTGTGAAGCAGCATGTAGATTTCTATCTGCCATTTCTGAGGCAAACGTCAGGAATTGTGTAGGTCATCCCCAGACTGACAGTGTTTGCTCAGTTGCATAACTGTCTTTCAAAGATGGCACAACACAAGGGATGTTGATAAATTCTGGGATGTCCAGTGAGTGGCGCTTTGTTCTGGGAAAGATGCTGCTAAAATGGGAATCAGACATGACAGATGCTATAGGGGAGTGGTAGATAATAAATGAGGTTCATTTGGTAAGCTTAGAACCCACTCAGCATTCCAGTTAAAAAAAAACCTCCAAAATACAATTTATAGCTCCACATTCTGTGTTTTATGAACCTGCCCTAGTGGCTACCTGATGAAGGAGCAGCGCCCCGAAAGCTAGCACTTCCAAATAAACCTGTTGGACTATAATCTGATGTTGAGCAACTTTTAACTTTAAACAAGTTAAGCCTTTGCTCATTGGAATTTAAAGAAATAGTGAGTGATCTTATTGAAACACTCAAGATTCTGAGGGGACATGACAGGATAGATGTGGAGAAGGTGTTTTCACTCATGGAGAAATCTCAAACTAAAAGATATAAATACAGAATAAGTGAACTATTATTTAAAACTATGACATGAAGGTATTTCTTCTCCCAGGTGGCCGTGAATATCTAGAATTCTGGAGAGTTGTGAAGGTTAAATCACTTAAAGTATTTAAAGAGCAGGTTGATCGGTGTTGGAAGTATTGGGGAGTTGAGGGCTATAAGGACTTGGCACAAAAGAGGAGTTGAGGTCTGCAGCAGAACAGTGATCATTTTGTTGAATGGTGGAACAGACTTGAGGGGCTGAATGGCTGACTCCTATTCCTATTTCTTGTGTTCTTATGGAAGGTACAGCCTTCATTTAAGTAAAACACATTGGCGATCTGTGATTAATCCATGCATCTGCAAGTAACTGTTGATCTTATCTCTCAATATTGCTTCCAGTAATTTGCCCACCACTGAGGTCAGACTGACTGCCTTGAAAGTATTTGGCATATCCATCACACCCTTTATGAATAATGGTAGACATTTTGCATAATCACGTGGTAGCTTACGTGTATCTAGTGAGGATTGAAAAATGATTTTCAGAGCAGCAACTATTTCTATTTAAGTTTCAACATTTATATAAGCTTGAACACTGATTATTTTTGATATCTTTGTCTCCAGAGATATTTCCTATATTTGTTGGTAACCCTACAATGTTAGCTAGCATAATATCAATGTTAGTCAGTAAATAGATTCAGTTTACTTGCAAGCAAAAGGGTTTGGAGAGAAAGTGGAAATGGCTGCATAGAGAATGAACTCTTCAGCTGGAAAGCTATTCAAATAGCTGCCACTGAAGAACAGTAGCTGTAAGAAACTCTTTTCCTCACTTCTTCTCAACATCAGTTCCACCCAGGAACCCTTCCTTCATCATGAAGCATTTTCTCATTTAAGGACAGCTCCTTATGCTGTTCCACATGCTGAAATCTATCATCTCACTGGGGCCTCTGTTATTGAGTGCACTATAGGATGTTGCCAGACCTCTCCAGGCATCAGAATAATTGCTGAAAGACTGAAAGAATCTCTTTAACAAAACTATAGATCTGAATGTAGCACAGTTCAGCTGCCAAGATTGGATTGCAGAGAGTGGTTATTAACCAAGCAAATAAAAAATAATCCTTGGTCTCAAATAGCCAATCCTTAACCTGCTATGCAGGGACACAGAATAGGGTAATGGGGGATTGATGCAAAAGAATAATGTCATGGCAACTGCCAGAAAAGCAGAAAGAGATCTACATGATGAGCAGTAACTACTTCACAGCGGCAATACATTATTAGAGTGGAAGTATTTGTAATTCATGAAGTGCAGGATGACATGGGTTTAATAAATTGGTTCTATAGACTTGGGGAATTCTTGTCATCTGAGCTAACCCCAGAAACCTACTTTATTGTTTCGGGATGTCGATGGGGAAAATGATAAGAAGTATTAGTTCAGTAACCATCAGGTAGCCATCTAAACAAATACCAAGTTGCAGACACTGATATTGCTAATAGCCCAATTACAATCTATGAGAAGATCAAAGCTAAGAAGTTAGGTTTATATTGACTTTGAAACAGATTAAGTGTTGCTGGCTGTGGTATCTTATTGCAGGCTACGTGCACAAGGTTTCACAACTCTGTCTTGGCCTATCTAGAGAAGTATAGTTTTATGCAAAACTACACATTAATATCATCTATATTTTCTCTTTATGGAGATTGAGCAATACTGTGAGCATGAGTTCTTCTAATTTCTCTTTTCACCTGGAACTTCCTTAGCTTTTCTTGCTGATTTTTCCTGTTTCTCCTTTGTCTCCACAGTTTTCTAGTTGAATTCTCAAAAATGACCCGCACAAAGATTGTAAAGTCAAACGTGTGGTTAGAGTTCAAAGTTTATAGAAGCTAAACATTTAAACAATACAGGAAGATCTGTGTGCATGAACAACATTTTTTCGGTATAAATTGAAAGCCAGGTACACTAAAAGAACAAAGGAAGAGTGTGAAAATTTGCCTTTCAGGAACAAAAAGCTGAAACGAAGAACTAAATAAGGGAAGTGTTCTGGTTGTTTGTCATTCTTTGGGAAACTGCTGTCCATATTTCGAGATTAAAAGGTCTGAAGTCTACAGTAAACCCCAAGGAATCAACCAATCCAGTGTTGGCACTCATCACAAAGGGGGTTAGGAGTACATGCAAAAAGGGTGCAAAATGTTCCTAATTATCTTTTTAAAATGGTTCTCCTCCCCCTTATGTAGCTGGAGCACCTGAGCAACTGCACAGAAACCGTTTTGGATTTGGCACCAAAGGAAAGGCCATATTAAAATAAAAGAATTGCCTCCCACCCAACTCTTGCATCCTCATTACCTGATCCCTGTGTTCTTCTCCCCTCACCATCTTCAAACAACCTGGAGCAGATCAAGAATCAATTGATATCACTGAACATTGGGACCATGGTGGTGTCAATGCATCATAAGCATCTAACCCCAAAAAAAGTTATGTAAAGCATCTAATTTTAGCTGACTCAACTCAATTACCGAACTTCATGCGTGATGCACACATAATCATGGCAGGGTTCCACAGTGGGGAGTTTTGCTGGTTCAAAGACATACTGCAGAACTTTAAGAAAAGACCAGTGGGGGCTTCATTTAAGTCAATAAATAAACTTATTGACTTAAGTTCAATGCTTAACGCTGGGCATTGCATTCCACATTGCCTATTTTACTTTATCACAAAAGTAAAAATCATCACTGAGGCCTTTCATTGCTGAACTCTCACTATGATGCATTAATGATGACATCATTTTTACTATTTTTGCTTCTACTGGGACAGATACCGTGAAACCGACCAGAACAGGCATTATGTAGTTTATGATTTGAATTTTCAAATATTAACTCACAGTTACAGAGCATGACACAGAACAGACGATTACATTCACCAGTTATGTAACAGGTCAAAAGAAATAACAGAACTATTTCCCTATATGGAAGTAACTATGTAATTTAAGTAATTGACAATTAGAATAGCTGTTAATTCTTCCCGGAGTTAGTTTAGACAACACAACATATGATAAGATTACTAATTAGAATAGATTCCCTACAGTGGGCAAACAGGCCATTGGGCCTAACAAGTCCACACTCACCCTCCAAAGAGTAACTCACCCAGACCCATTTCCCTCTGACTAATGCACCTAATACTATAGGCAATTCACCTGACCTGCACACCTTTGGATTGTGGGAGGAAATCCATGCAGACAGTTACCAGAGGCAGGGATCAAACCCTGGTCCCTCGTGCGGTGAGGCAGCAGTGCTAACCGCTGAGCCACCGTGTCACCCTAATGATACTGTATGATATCATCACCACAGGCAACTATCTCCACTCATCTGTTTTAGAATAAAATGTACAACTCTGTTCTCAATGTATGGAAAGTTAAAATCCAATTCTGCATCTGCATTTGACAGAACTTGTTGACAATAATTCCTGTTTGTGAAAAGAGGAACAGTGCCCTTTCCATTTTACAACTGATAAATGCTCACTTGTACAGGCTTGCATCAATTTAGTGTCTCCCCATTAATTGTACAGGGGAATTATGAATATTGTTGTGTGTATATAATTCATATGTTTGAGAATGTAATTTTTACTTCTAAGATTTTAGGATGAACGTTAAAGTACTAAATATAACTGAAAATAATGGGTTAAGAAATTAACATGCAACTAAAACAAGCTGGGGTTTTTCACTCTGAATTACTGACATGTTTATTTTATAACTTTGGAGTTGATAGTGGGCAAAACTTAAACAATGAGTGATCCATCTCTGGATCTCTCCATGGGTCCAGAGGGTTTGGAAGGATGGCAATTGCATCCATTAGTAATATAATGTATTCATTTGAGTTACAGAATTAAAGGGTCATGTTGAATGTAAAATAATTTATTTGTATTTGTGTGAGAGAATATTAGAAAGAACGGTATGCCATGATGGAGATAGGATGTAGTGGTAGAGGGATCTTTTAAGTAACTTCTGTATGTGCTTGCTAACAGAAGCGCACTGGTTTTATTGTCAAAGCAGCAATCTGAGCAGCCTGTCTGAACCTCTGCAAAACTGTAAGAATTACACCTCAGAGAACCACTGGGAAGAAGAGGAGGAAGGCTCCTAGTTTTCATTCTCAATTGGTGCTCAGAGACAGGAGAAATCCAACTCTGCAAATAATAGAGAAGAGGGTTCATTGCCTGGGAGATCTCAGAATTGACTCTGGAGCCCTTGGACACTCATGGCATTATAGGTTCATAGACCTGCACAGTATAAAAACAGACCCCTTGGCCCAACTTGTCCATGCCGACAGATACCTTAAATTAATCTAGTCCCATTTGGCAGTATTTGGCCCATATCCCTCTAAACCCTTCTTATTCATATACCCATGAAAGATGCTTTTTAATTTTTGTAATTGTGCCAGCCTCCACCACTTCCTCTGGCAGCTTGTTTAATACATGCACTACCCTCCGCATCTAAAAATGTTGCTCTTATGTCCCTTTTAAATCTTTCCCTTCTCACCTTAAATCCATGCCCTCTAGCTTTGATTCCCTAAACCTGGGGAAAAGACCTTGGCTATTCTTCCTATCTATTCCTCTCCTGACCTATATAATGTCACCCTATCCTCCGATGCTCTAGGGAAAATACACCCAGCCTTTTCAGCCTCTCCCTGTAGCTCAAACCCTCCAACCCTGACAAAATCCTGTAAATCTTTTCTGAACACTTTCAAGTTTCCCAACATCCTTCCAAAAGCAGGGAAACCAGAATTAAATGCAGTACTCCAATAGTGGCCTAACCAATGTCTTGTACAGCCACATACGAGCTTCCAATTCTTCTCCTCAATGGATTGACCAATAAAGGCAAGCATACCAAACACCTTTTTCACTATCCTGTTTACCTGGGACTCCACTTTCATTGAACTGTTAACCTACACTCCAAAGTCTCTTTTCAGCAACATTCCCCAGCACCTTACCATTAAGTGTATGTGTACTGCCCTTACTTGCCTTTCCAAAATGCAGCACCTTACATTTATTTAAATTAAACTCCACCTGCCACTCCTCAGCCAATTGGCCCATCTTACCAAGGCAAAAGTAGGTAGTGCAATTGCTGGAGATTAGAGTCAAGATGAGGAGAAAATCGACATTTCAGGCAAAAGCCCTTCATCTTACCAAGGTCCCATTGTACTCTGAGTAACTTTCTTCGCTGTCCATTACACCTCCGATCTTGGTGTCATCTGCAAACTAACTAACTATAACTCCTATGTCACATCCAAATAATTTTTTTAAATGATGAAAAGTAGTGGACCCAGCACCGATTCTTGTGACACACCTCTGATCACAGGCCTCCAGTCTGAAAACCAAGCCTCCACCACCACCCTCTGTCTTCTACCTTCAAACCAGTTCTGTATCCACATGGCTAATTCTCCCTGTATTCCATGTGATCTAACCTTGCTAACCGGTTTACCATGCCAAACCTTGTTGAACACCTTACTGAAGTCCACATAGATCATGTCCATGGCACTGCCCTCATCATTGTTTTTGAAAAACTCAATCAAGAAACATGATTTCCAAATGTACAAAGCCATATTGACTATCCCAACTCAGTCCTTACCTTTCCAAATACATGTACATCCTGTCCCTCTGGATCCTCTTCAACAACTTACCCACCACCAAAGGATTCCTGATGAAGGGCTTATGCCCGAAACATTGATTCTCCTGCTCCTCGGATGCTGCCAGACCTGCTGTGCTTTTCTGGCACAACACACTCGACTCTGACCACCACTGATATCAGGCTCACTGGTCTATGGTTATCTGGCTTTTCCTTACCACCTTTCCTAAATAGTGGCACCACATTAGCCAACCTCCAGTTTTCTGGCACCTGATCCGAGTCTATCGATGATATAAATATCTCAGCAAGGGGCTGCAATCAGTCCCTAGCTTCCCATAAAGTTCTAGGGGACACCTGATAGGTCCCAGGGATTTATCCATCTTTATAAATTTTAAGACATTCTTCCTCACCATCTCTGTAAAATGAGCATTTTTAAAATTGTCCCTATTTATTTCCCCAAGTTCTCTAGCTTCCATATCCTTCTCCACAGTAAACACTGATGCAAAATACTCATTTATTATCTCTCTTATCTCCTGCAGTTCTATACAGAGGCAGCCTTGCTGATCTTTAAAGGATTCTATTCTCTCCCAAGTTGCCCTTTTATCCTTAATGTATTTGTAGAAAACCTTTTGATTCTCCTTAACCCTATTTGCCAAAGCTATCTCAAGTTCCCTTTTTGCCCTCCTGGTTTCCCTCTTAAGAATACCTCTGTTGTCTTTCTACTCTTCTAGGGATTCACTCATTTCTGCTGTCTATACCAGATATATGTTTCCTTTTTCTTGACCAAAACCTCAATTTCTCTAGTCATCTGGCATTTCCTACACTTACCAGCCTTGCCCATTCACTCTAACAGGATCATATTTCTCTGAACTCTCTATTTCATTTTTGAAAGCCTCCCATTTCTTAGCTGTCTCTTTATCTGTAAATATCCACCCTCAATCAACTTTTGAAAGTTCTTGCCTCATATCATCAAAATTGGCCTTCCTCCAATTTAAAACTTTAACTTTTACATTCAGTTTATTCTTTTCCATCACTACTTTAAAACTATCAGAATTATGGTCACTGGTTCCAAATTGCTCATCCAATGATACCTCAGTCACTTGCCCTGCCTTATTTCCCAACATTACGTCAAGTTTTGCTCCTTCTGCAGTAGGTACGTCCACATACTACATCAAAAAATGTTCTTGTACACAGTTAACAAATTCCTTTCCATCCAAGCCCTTAATATGATGGCAGTGCCTGTATTTGTTTGGAAAGTTAAAATCCTCCACCATAACCACCCTAATATTCTTACAGATAACTGAGATCTCCTTATAAATTTGCTTTTCAATTTCCCACTGGTTATTGAAGGGGAGTCTATTTTACAATCACAATAATATGATCATGCCTGTCTTATCTCTGAGTTCTACCCAAATAACTTGCCTGGATATACTCCCAGGCATATCCACCTTAATTATAGCTGTAATGTTATCCCTAATCAAAAAACATCACTTTTTTTCCTCTCTTGCTCCACTTCTATCCTTCCTGTACCATTGCATCCTCTATCATTCATCTGCCAGTCTTGCCCATTCCAGAGCTATGTTTCTGTAATGATATCCCAGTCCCATGTTCCCAGCCAAACCCTGAGTTCATCTGCCTTATCTGTCAGGCATCTTGCATTGAAATAAACACCATTTATCAGTTCTAACTCTTTCTCTGCATTTTTTCTGCCTGCCTTAACTTTTTAACTCACTACTTTTCCCAACTGCAACAATCTCAGACTGACCTCTTTTCTCACTACCTCCCTTGGTTGCCACACCCACCTTACTAGTTTAAATCCTCCCAAGCAGTTGTAGCAAATCTCCCCACCAGTATATTAATCCCTTTCCAATTCAGTTCCAATCCATCCATCTTATACATGTGTACTTCCACACCAGAAGAGATTCCAGTGATCCGAAAATGTGAAGCCTTGTTCCTGACACCAGCTCCTCAGTCATATGTTCATTTGCTCTATCGTCCTATTCCTACTCTTACTAGCTCATGGCACCATGAGTAATCCAGATATTGCTACCCTCAAGGACTTACTTTTTAAATTCCTGCCTAATTTCCTGTATTTCAGAAACTCGTCCTTTTGTTGTCCTGTGTTGTTAGTTCCATTGTGTACAATGACCTCCCACTGGTCCCTCTCCTCTTTGAGAATATTCTGCACCCTTTCAAAGATATCCTTTATTCCGGCACTAGGGAGGCTACATACCATTCTGATGTCTCGTTGTCAGCTGCAGAAATGTCTGTCTGTGCCTCTGACTAGACAGTCCCCTATCACAATTGATCATTTGGAACCTGACATAACTCTCATTACAAAAGAGCCAGTCACAGTACCAGAAACTTGGCTGTCAGTTTATATATCTGAGAGTCCAAAATAAGTCTTCTGCTGATTGTTATGTACCTTCTTCACCCTATCACATCCCTGCTCAACTGTAAATCGATGTTTCCCCATATTAAGCATCATGTGGAGGAAGGACTGAGGGGAGTCATGACACAGAATGTACACAGGGTAGGGAACTTCAATTTCTATCACCAAGACTATCTAGGCAGCACCTCTACTGTTCAAATCCTAAAGGACTTAGCTACTGAACTGGATTTGTCATTAGTGGTGAAGGAACCAACAAGAAAGAAAAACATAGTTGATCTTATCATGACCAATCTGCCTGTTATAGATGCACCTATCCCTTCCAATGTCTGTAGGAATGGCCACTGCCCAGTCCTTGTGCAAATAAATCTTACTTTCACAGGGAGAATATTCTCCATCGTATTATGTGGCTCTACCACTGTTTTAAATGGGATAGATTTCAAACAGACCTAGCAATTCAAGATTAGGCATCCATGAGGTACTGATAGGCCACCAGCAGCAGCAGAATTGTACTCAAGCATAATCTGCAACCTCAAGGCCCTACATATCCCAAACTGCATCATTATAATTAAGTCAGGGTCAACGCAGTTCCAATCGAGTGTGCGGAGGAAGGGTGGGGGAACATTCCAGAAATACCTAAAAACAAGGTGAAGCTTGAAAATAGGACAATATGTGCCAAATAGAGTAAACAGCAAGTGATAAACAGAGATAAATGGCTCCACAACCAATGGATCAAATCCACGTTCTATAGTCCTGCCCCATCCAGTTGTGATTGTTGGTGAATTATTAAACAACTCATTGGAATAAGAAGCTCCACAGTTATGCCCATCCTCAATGGTTTGGATGGGCGTAGCATGTCATTGAAAAAGACAAGTTTGAAGCATTTTAAAGAATCTTCAGCCAGACACCACAAGTAGATGATCCATTTGGCCTCCTTTAGGAGTCCCAGCATCACAATTGTGAGTCTTCAATCAATGCAATTCACTCTACTTGACTGCAAGAAGCAGCTGAAGGCATTGGATATTGCAAAGACTGCAGACTCTGAAAACATTCTAGCAATGTTTCTGAAAGTTTGTACTTCAGAACCACTATTCAAACTGTCCCAGTACAGCAACAACACTGGCATCTCCCTGCAACGTGAAAAATTGCTGAGTTACGTCCTGCACACAAAAACCAGGACAAAAGGAACTCATCAGTCAATGCCCCATCAGTCAACCTTCCATCAGAAATAAGGTGAGAGGTGAACAACTGGTTGTGGTTATTGGAGGTCAATCATCTCACCCCCAAGATATTCTCTCCAGGCACTCCTCAAGGTCATATTCAAGGTCTAATCATCATCAGCTGCTTCATCAATGACCTTCTCTCCATAAGGTCAAATGCGAAGACATACACTTATGATTTCACCATGTTCAGCACCATTCATTCCTCATTGCTCAGATACTGAAGCAGTCCATATCCAAATAAAGCAAGAATGGCTAAATAATGATCATCTCTAACAAGAGGAAATCTAATTGTCATTTTATTCTTCTAATTTCTTCCTCAAACTAAAAAATCACACAATATCAAATTATAGTCCAACAGGTTTATTTGGAAGCACAAGTCGTCAGAGCGCTGCTCCTTCATCAGGTAGTTGAGGAGTAGGATCAAAAGACACATAATTTATAGGAAAAGTTCACAGTGTCATGCAACTGAAACAATATATTGAATAAACCTAGATTGTTGTTAGGTCTTCCATCTTTTAGAATGGATTGCAGGTTTTGGTTTATTAATATATAAATCCCAGAACTTCTTTTAAGTCTTGAGATAACTTATGGTTTATAAAAAAAAGGTGACATCTCAGCTCAGACAATGTGTTAAAGGTGTGAGGTTGGAATCTGTGTTCCAGTCTTGAGTCAGACTGGTTCTATTTCCAAAGTAGGAATTTACAAAATATTACAGGGATTGACTGCCTGCAGATTATGCATTTTTTGAGCAAAATAGAATGTATCTGCAAATATAATTCTGCAAATGCAAATTCACCCCATAGACTTATGTGTGTGTGCGTGCATGAGTGAGAGTGGGTGTGTGCATGTCAGTGTGTGCATGAGTGTGAGTGCATGTGAGAGTGTGTATTTGCACATGTGCAAGTTTGCACACATACAAACACACTCTCTCACATGCACTCACACTCACATGCACACACTCACTCTTTCTCTTTCTCCTTCTTTCTCTCATAACCCATAACCACTCCCATTTAGATTAGATTACTTACAGTGTGGAAACAGGTCCTTCGGCCCAACAAGTCCACACCGACCCTCCAAAGAGCAACCCACCCAGACCCATTCCCCTACATTTACCCCTTCACCTAACACTACAGGCAATTTAGCATGGCCAATTTCACCTAACCTGCACATTTTTGGACTGTGGGTGGAAACCAGAGCACCTGGAGGAAACCCACGCTGGCACAGGGAGAATGTGCAAACTGGGAATTGAACCCAGATCTCTGGCACTGTGAGGCAGCAGTGCTAACCACTTAGAAGGACAATAGCAGTAAGTACATGCAAACACCACCTGCAAGGTACACCACCGCTTGCAAGTTCCCCTTCAAACCACTCAACCACCCTGACTTGGAAATTACTTCAGTGAGGCTGGTTATAAACTCTGGAATTCCCTCCCTTACAACAAATAGTTTTTCAAGAAGGCAGTGATTCAAGAAGGCAGCTCACTATCACTAAGGACAATTAGAGATCAACAATAAATTCTGACACAGCCAAGTACTCCCATGTCCCACAGGTGAACTTTTTATAAACATTCCACAGAGGCCTCTTCTGGACTGTTTATACTTCATAATTACTCACAATGTTTATTGAAGTCAATGAGAAGAATTGATGCAAAACTGATGGATTTGAGCCAGGGCGATGCAAAACTTTTATTAACCTCAAACCAAGATTCATTCTGCATTGTGACCATGCTCCCCTGGGTTTAACAGTGATGGACATGAGATGTGGTAAAAGACAAGAATCCAGGTTTACTACTTAAATATTTTAATGAGGCTGCCATACTTTATCTTCACCTTAAATTCAATGCAGTAGCTGAGGAAGGTGTGGTTGGGGATGGGGGAGGTGAAGGTTATTGTGGGGAAGCAGTTGCACTGCTGGTGGACCAATGAAGCAGGAGAGCTTCCTCCCGATTCATTTGAATCTCCCCTATGATCAGTGTCTTATCATAATCGGACAACAAATCCTTCAATACTACCCCTACACAACCAGTAACTCTCTCATCGTGATTGAATATCAAACCTGCAATAATCACCATCTCATAATATTGTAACCCTAACTGCCCAAGTCCAACCTTGAACTATTTCCTAACTCCTGTGCTCATTTCCCCAGGCAACTCTGCATCTACCTGACTGAACTCTCTGGATTTCAGAAGAAAATTACCTGGTCCTTGGCTGCAGTCTCTGCTGCAGTATTTTTCACTTAAAAGGGAGCCAAGTCTCAAATTAGATTGATTCCAGTTGGGGATCCTGCTTATTAAAAATAAAATCATGCATGTTGTGCAGACAAGGTTCCATGTTGCTCAGGGCAACCAGGATTCTTCTCCTGGAACATCTACGGCAGAGTCTGTCTGAGTTAACTTTCATTTAAGTTATTTAGAGATAATTGGGCAGGTCCATTACAGACTTGTAATCCTCTCGAACCAATTTTTCACTATGTGCTCCTCGAAGGGATTATTTAATGCACACGGGTCATCTTGTCTATGGAAAGTAATAAGCCAGCATTGATTAATAAAAGTTATATTGGCAGTGTAGCATTATCTAACAGGAAAACTTTCCTTGTCTGCCTTATCTGAGCCTGTCATAATCTAAACATCTTTGTCAAATATGAGTACAGTGAGTGGTGATGACCTGGGAATTGTTGCTTATGAGATGGTGGAAACAGAAGCAATCAACAATTTCAAATGCAAATTGGATGGATACAAAATGGATAAAAACTGTACAGGACTTCTTGAATAAAGACAGTGAATGGAGATTACTGGATTGCTCTACAGGAAACAGCATGATGAGATGGGACAAGAGTAGGTCAAGTTTTGCACTTTCTCTAGTAGGTGCATCCACATACTGAATCAGAAAATTGTCTTGTACACACTTAAGAAATTCCTCTCCATCTAAACCTTTAACACTTTGGCAGGCCCAGTTGATGTTTGTAAAGTTAAAATCCCCTATAGACCGGTGAGCCTGACCTCGGTGGTGGGCAAGTTGATGGAGGGAATCCTGAGGGACAGGATGTACATGTATTTGGAAAGGCAAGGACTGATTCAGGATAGTCAACTTGGCTTTGTGCGTGGGAAATCATGTCTCACAAACTTGATTGAGTTTTTTGAAAAAGTAACAAGGAAGATTGATGAGGGCAGAGCAGTAGATGTGATCTATATGGACTTCAGTAAGGCATTTGACAAGGTTCCCCATGGGAGACTGATTAGCAAGGTTAGATCACATGAAATACAGGGAGAACTAGCTATTTGGATACAGAACTGGCTCAAAGGTAGAAGACAGAGGGTGGTGGTGGAGGGTTGTTTTTCAGACTGGAGGCCTGTGACCAGTGGAGTGCCACAAGGATTGGCGCTGGGCCCTCTACTTTTTGTCATTTACATAAATGATTTGGATGCGAGCATAAGAGGTACAGTTAGTAAGTTTGCAGATGACACCAAAATTGGAGGTGTAGTGGACAGCGAAGAGGGTTACCTCAGATTACAACAGGATCTGGACCAGATGGGCCAATAGGCTGAGAAGTGGCAGATGGAGTTTAATTCAGATAAATGCGAGGTGCTGCATTTTGGGAAAGCAAATCTTAGCAGGACTTATACACTTAATAGTAAGGTCCTAGGGAGTGTTGCTGAACAAAGAGACCTTGGCGTGCAGTTTCATAACTCCTTGAAAGTGGAATTGCAGGTAGATAGGATAGTGAAGAAGGAGTTTGGTATACTTTCCTTTATTGATCAGAGTATTGAGTACAGAAGTTGGGAGGTCATGTTGCGGATGTACAGGACATTGGTTAGGCCACTGTTGGAATATTGCATGCAATTCTGGTCTCCTTCCTATCGGAAAGATGTTGTGAAACTTGAATGGGTTCAGAAAAGATTTACAAGGATGTTGCCAGGGTTGGAGGATCTGAGCTATAGGGAGAGACTGACAGGCTGGGGCTGTTTTCCCTGGAGCATCGGAGGCTGAGGGGTGACCTTATAGAGGTTACAAAATTATGAGGGGCATGGATAGGATAAATAGACAAAGTCTTTTCCCTGAGGTCAGGGAGTCCAGAACTAAAGGGCATAGGTTTAGGGTGAGAGAGGAAAGATATAAAAGAGACCTAAGGAGCAACTTTTTCACGCAGAGGGTGGTACGTGTATGGAATGAGCTGCCAGAGGATGTGGTGGAGGCTGGTACAATTGCAACATTTAAGAGGCATTTGGATGGGTATTTGAATAGGAAGGGTTTGGAGGGCTGTGAGCCAGCTGCTGGCAGGTGGGACTAGATTGGGTTGGGATATCTGGTCGGCATGGACGGGTTGGACTGAAGGGTCTGTTTCCATGCTGTACATCTCTATGACTCTATGACTCTAAGTGGCGACTCTCTATGCAGTAAATGACTACATGCCATAAAGCAGGACAAAAGATTGAAACAGGAGGAGAAGGAGGACTTGGTTAATCTAGGATTAGAGGTTTATCCGATTGTGCTGGCTACCATTGAGAGCATGCATATTGCTTTGTGCTCACTACGTGGGATCTGGTAAATACAGGAACTAGAAGGCAATTAGTTCACTCAACTTTCTGCTAGGGTATGACCGAAAATAGCAAACAGCATGCTGTATCCTGGCAGCAGTCAAGATGGCTTAATTTTACAGATCACTACTATGTCTACAGTATATGAGCTACTGTACTAAAGCAAAAGGTGACTGATGGGCACCAAAGGTTATTTGCTGACAATAAGGCTTGTGACTCCAGTGTGCAATTCACAAACGCCAGTGCAACATGCATACCATAAAATCCATATATCCATATGAAATATCTTAGAGCAGACCATTCTTTAGTGCCAGGCGAAAGTGAGGACTGCAGATGCTGGAGATCAGAGTCAAGATTAGAGTGGTGCTGGAAAAGCCCAGCAGGTCAGGCAGCAGCCGAGGAGCAGGAAAATCGACGTTTCGGGCAGGAGCTGCCAGTCTGCAATGTGCTTTTGCATAATGTTTCCAAGCAATACTATCTCTGTGGCTACAGTAAATTTGTTGGAAGACTTTCGACTTACAGTGACATGGGAGGAGAGTGAACCAATCCAGGTTCACTAGTAAGTCCAACCTCAGACTGCATTACTTGGCATGGGTGGCAGCAATCTGAGCTGAATGACAGATAAGTAAATGTAAGGGCATTGTTGGAGTGGCTGGGGTGAGAAGATAAATGTTGCCAGTCTGGGAGAGGTCAGCAAATAAAAATAATAAAAAGATAAGACTTTATGGATTGTGTCTTAATGCATGGAGCATTCTCAATAAAGTGTATGGATTAGTTGAGTAATGCTTAACCCTTCCTCAGGACTGATGAAGGGTTAAACCTGAAACATTGACTCTCAAGCTCCTCAGGTGCTGCCTGACCTGCTGTGCCTTTTCCAGCACCAGACTTTATCTACTCAGACTTTTTCAGCATTTACAATCCTCACTACCTCTTATTTGAGTAAATAGATACAAACGGGATTGATATAATTAGCATGACAGAGATGTGGCTGCAGGGTGGCCAGGGATGGGAACTGAATATTCAGGGGTATTCAATTTTATGGAAGGATAGACAAAAAGAAAATGAGTTGGGATAGCATTGTTGGTTAAGAGGACATTAACACAATAGTCAGGAACAATATTAGTTCCAGCAAAGTATCATCTGTGTGGGTGGAGTTTAGAAACATACAAAAACAGTCATGGAGGTTATACATAGATACCCAAATGCTAGTGGCAATATTGAGAAAGGCATTAAACAGTAAATTAGAGAAGCAAGAAATAAAGGCACAGCTGTAATTATGGGTAACGCTATTCTGCATATCGATTGGGCAAATCTAATCAGTAACAATTGTTATGGACCAGACCAAGCCTGCTCAATATACATTAAGATAGTCTCGACCCTAGCCTTTTCTTATTTTAAAGGTTAGTGTCAGGCACTGTGTTCCAGATGCAATTCGATAGGTCAAACTATCAACTTTGAGCAAAACACGCTTTAGTTTTACAGTGCAGTTAAAATACAGATGGAAGTACAAATAAAAAAAAATGGCTTAACTGTAACTCTATCAAAATGCTTAACAAAATAATATATATTTTAACTATCACTAATTAACTGATCCAATATAGTAACATCCCATAAGCATATCCTTGGCAAAGGCAAAGTCAGTAAAACAGATGGTCTCACATGTAATTCTCCAGTCCAGAAGAAAAGAGAGAGAGAGAAAGAGTAGCAGGGAGAGATGTACTGCAGCTTTCAATCTTAACTTCAAGACACCAATAGCAACTGCTATTGAAAAATTATAACTAAAAATCCTGGTTCTGTGAGAATTTGACCCTACCCATTCAGGCTGTTTCTGCTGTTACAATTTTCAAAATAAAAACCCAAGGCCTCACAAACCCTCTATGGGCTTTGAAAAGGCTACTCAGTGCCTCTGTCTCAATCTTTCTTCACAATAAAAGAAACAAGACAAATACATCTCTTAAAGTCATAGTATCATCACACAATGCCATAGAGGAGGAATTCCTGGGGTACGTATGGAATGGTTCTCTCGATCAATATGTCAAGGAACCAACCAGTGAACAGGTCATCCTAGAGTGGGTATTCTGCCATGAGAAAGGAATAATTGGAAATCTAGTATGGGTAAGAGTCAACATAAAATGATAGAATTCTTCAACAATTTGGAGCATTAACTAGCTGATTCAAAGACTAGGGTCCTGAATTTAATAAAGGAAACCATAATGGTATAAAATGTGAGCTAGCTATGATAAATTGATGAATACTACTTAGAAGTGTGACAGTGGAAAGGCAATTGCAAACATTTAAAGACTGCATGGAGGAACTTCAATCTTCATTTATGTCTGGTACAAAAATAAACCAGGAAATGTGGCCCAATCATGGTAAACAAGGTAAATTAGAGTTAATACTGGATCCAAGGAAGGAGCAGACCTGAGGTCTGGGAATAGTTTAGATTTCACCAAAAGAGGACAAAGGGATTGAATAAAGGTGAGGGGGAAGTAAAATAGAGTACAAGAGTAGGCCTGTGCGTAAAATAGAGTATGACAGTAAGCCTGTGGGGAACATACAAACTGATTATAAAAGCTTCTAATGGTATATGAAAGAAAAATGAGTGAAATCAAATATAGGTCCCCTAACGTCAGAAACAGGGCAAGTTATAATGGGGAATAAAGAGATGGCAGGCCAATTAATGAAATAATTTGGTTCTGTCTTCACGAAGGAGAACATATGTAATATGGAAACAATTGGGGGATTCACAGAGAAAGAGACACTGAAGGAAATCAGCATTAGTAGGAAATGGTCATGGGAAAATTGATGGGATTAAAGGCTAATAATTTCCCAGTATCCAATAAACTACATTCCAGAGTACTTAATGAAGAGTTCCTATAAATAGTGGATGCATTGGTGGTCACCTTTCAAATTGGTATAGACTCAAGGCGCAGTTGCTCTGGATTGCAAGGTAGTCGATGTAACACCGCTATTTGGAAAAAAAGGTACAGAGAAAACAGGGAATTCTAGACCTGTTATCCTAACAGTGGTTAGGGGGAAAATGCTCGAGTCTATTATAAAAGGTTGAGTGGCAGAGCATTTGGAAAACAGTGACAGGATAGGAAAGAGTCAGCATGGATTAATGAAAGAGAAATCATGCTTGACAAACCTATTGGAATTTTTCAAGGATATGACTAATGCCGTTCTGTGGCACAGTGAAGAATGTGTTGGACTTCAACAGCAATGGGTAAAGGTACTATTCAAAGTCTGTGGATTTGAATCCTACCAGAGTCAAGATGAGGGGAAGATGGTGGTGTAGTGGTAATACCATTGGGCTAATCATCCAGGACCTCAGGGTAATGTTCTGGGATTATGGGTGTGAAACCTGCCATGACAGATGGTGAAGTTTGAATTCAATTTTGGGATCAACGGTAAGCTGGTAAGATGGATACAAACTGGCTAAGCCATAGAAGAAAGAGAGTAACAGTGAAGGTTTTTTTTTTCTGAGTGAAGATCTGTGATCAGTGGTGTTCTGCAGGGAATAGTGCAAGGGCCCCTGTTAAAAAAATATTGGAGAAGGATGTACGTGGATTGATTAGTAAGTTTGTGAATAACACAAAGATTAGAGAGCTGCAGGGAGTAATGAGGATTGCCAGGGAACACAGCAAGGTATAGATTAGCTGGAAATTTGAGGGGAGGAATGGCTAATGGGGTTTAATTGAGACAAATGCAAAGTGATGCATTTTGGAAGATCTAATGAAGGAGGGAAGGATACAGTAAATGGCAGAACCCTCAGTAACACCAACATACAGAGGGAACTAGGCATGTAGATCTACAGTTCCCTGAAAGTAGCAATACAAGTGGAATAAGATGGTAAAGAAGGCGAGTGACATGCGCGCCGTCTTCAGTCAGGAGATAGTGTAAGTCATTTTGCAGCTGTATAGAACTTTAGTATGGCCACATTTGGAATATCATTTACAGTTCTGGTTGCCACACTACCAGAAAGGTGTGGAGGCTTTGGACAGGGCACAGAAATAGTTTACCCGGATGTTGTCTGATTTGGAGGCATTAGCTATGAGGACAGATTAGACAAACTTGCTTTGTTTTCACTTGAAAGTCAAAGGGTGAGAGGCTACCTAATGTAAGTTTACAAAATTATGAGAAGCATGGAGAGAATGGATAGTCAGAGTTTTTTTCCCAGGGTAGTAATGTCAATTATGAGGGAACATAGGTTTGACAGAAAAGGGGTAAGGTTAAAGGAAACTTGAGAGGCAAGATTTTTTCACAGAGGGTGGTAAGTGCCTGGAATGCCACAGGACATGATTGAGGGACATACAAGCAACGTTTAAGAGGCATCTTGACAGATACATGAATAGGCATGGAAAGGGGGTATACAGGCTGTGTAGAGGCAAAAGGTGTTTAGTTTCTTAAGGCATCATGTGTCATTGGCATCATTGCAATCTTGGTAGGCCGAGGGGCCAGTTTTTGTGCTATGTTGTTCTTTGTTCTAGAGATACTAAGAAGAAGCCCATGGATGTGGTTTACTTGGACTTTCACAATAGTTTCTATAACATTCTACATAAGAGATAGCATGTAAAATTACAGCAGATGAGATTCAGAATAATCTACTGACATGGTTTGCAGACAGGAACAGAGAATAGAAATAAATTAGTTGTCTTCCAAGTGGGAGCCAATAAATAGGGGGGTACTACAGGGATCAGTGCTTGGACACTGGAACTGTTCACTATGTATATTAATGGTTTAGATTAGGGAACTAAATGTGATATCTTTAAGTTTGCAGTTGACAAAAAAACTGGATGAACCAGTGAGCTGTGTGAAGGTTACAGAGATGCTTCAATGTAATTTAGACAAGTTCAGAAAGTGGGCAGATGAAGTATAAAGTGGATAGATGTGAGGTTATCCTCTTTGGTAGAAAAAACAGGAAGACAAATTATCTTAACTGTGATAGATTGGGAAGGGAGGAAGTTGAATGAGGCCTGGGTGTTATTTACTGGAAATAAACATTCTAGCACTGTAAGCAGTGTAACAAGAAAAGCAGGAATGTCATGCTAAAATTATACATGCCTTAGTGATGCAAGCCTGGAGTTTTGCATGCAGTTTTGGTGTCCTTATCTTCTGAAAGATGTTCTAGCTATGGAGGAGTGTGATAAACGGTTACCTGCTTGATTCTTGGGTTGACAAGGCTAATGTATGAAGGGAGATTTGATCAGTTAAGACTATATTCACTTGAGTTTTAAGAATGGGGGAAGGGATCTCATAGAAACCTATACAGGGTAAATGCAGAAAGAATGTTCTGGATCACCAGGAAGCCCAGAACCAAAGATCCTAGTCTAAGGATACAGGTAAGCTAATTAAGACTAAGATAAGAAGAAATTTATTCACCCAGAAAATAGGGAGCTTGTATACCACAGAACATGGTTGAGGCTAAAACATTGTACCTTTTCAAGAAGATGTAGTTATCGTTTTTTGGGCTAAAGGAATCAAAGTGTATGGGGAGAAAGCAGGAACAGAGTACTAAATTTGATGATCGGCCATAACCACATTGAATGGGAAAAGAATTTTTAGAGTCAAAGGGCTGAATGGCTGATACCTCCTCATATTTTCTGTGTTGCCACTTTTCTATTTGCCAAATTGTTGCCAAACTCCTCCATACACTTTAACATTGACCAGATGCTTTGTAGCAGGCTTGCCAAGGCATTAAATCAATTTGATGTATATAACCATTCACATTCTTCTGTAATCAATCCCATTGAAATGCTTATCTGAGTCCTCTGCAGTTACGTGCAAAATTGCCCTCCAATGGTGCACTATTTATTCTATTGTATTATTGCTTCTTATCCTTGCCGCAAAATATCCATGCCCCAGACCTCAAAAAAAGCAGCTCCAATTTCTAAACTTTTCTTTTTAACACAGTGCTATGATAAAGAGTCATAGAGTCATAGAGATGTACAGCATAGAAACAGACCCATCGATCCAATTCATCCATGCTAACCAGATATCCCAACCCAATCTAATCCCACCTGCCAGCACCCGGCCCATGTCTCTTTCAACCCTTCCTATTCATGCACCCATCGGATGCCTTTAAAATGTTGCAATAGTACCAGCCTCCACCACTTCCTCTGGCAGTTCATTCCATACACGCACCATGCTCTGCATGAAAATGTTGCCCCTTAGGTCCCTTCTATATCCTTCCCCTCTCACCCAAAACCTCTGCCTTCTAGTTCAGGACTCCCCCACTCCAAGGAAAAGACTTTGTTGATTTATCCTATCCATTGCCCTCTTGATTTAATAAACCTATATAAGGTCACAGCATAGCTTCCGATGCTCCAGGGAAAACAGATCCAGACTATTCAGCTTCTTCTGTAGCTCAAATCCCCCAGCCCTGGCAACATCCTTGTAGATCTTTCTGAACACCGCATCCTTCTTGAACGTTTCAAGTTTCACCATGTCCTTCCGATAGGGGGAAACCAGAATTGCACACAATATTCCAAAAGTGGCCTAACCAATGTCCTGTACGGCAACAGCATGACCTCCTAACCCCTATGCTCAATGCTCTGACCAATAAAGAAAAGCTTGTAAATCTTTTCTGAACCCTTTCAAGTTTCACAACATTCTTCCGATACTAATGGTTCCAAATGTAATATCAAGAAATTGTGCTATGCTTTCATTATCACTCTTTTGTTGGTGTTCTAACACTGTGTGGCCAGGTTACCTCTTGTGTATCAATGCTAGTGGATATCCACTAAGAAATATGAGGATACTGTAATCTTTGATGGGTTTGTCAAGACCTTGCCAATAACAGCCAGCCTTCTGCCCTCCATTAAAGTTATGTGATGCAAACATTCTTAGATTCACCCATTAACTACTGCTGTCTTCAGTTGTGCATTACCTTGAGCAAGAGAGAAGGAAATATACCAGTAAGTGATGCAAACTTTGATTGGATGATATGACCATTGTGGTTGAATAGGTGATAGGAGTGCCCCAGCTATAAGAAGGAGATTTGAATCTCACAGCAGTGTGAAGTATGGAGAACCATATGAATACTAGCTATGACTCCTGATTGATTGATGAATTGGCAGGTGAGTGGAAGACTGCTGGATTGAGTAATGTCTGAGGCTATTGCAGTAAATTGTTCAATAAGTCACTTGTATTCATTGATCTTGAATACTTGCAAGGTCTTTTAACTTCTTGTGTCACTCCATCCTCCATATTGTTATTAGAGTGGGTGTGTTCTAAACCCCAGGTCCTACAAAGTAGGGTCTCCCTCCCTCCCTCCTCCTCTAACCTTAATTAAGAGTCCACAGAGTTGGCATAGGAAGAGGGTCTAAGGAAGTTTAGATCGAAGAGTGAGGCTTCAGCTCAGGAATCTTGATAAGGAGGTTGAGTAAAGAGATTACGCCACAGTTGAAGAGGGTGAAGACATGACTGCTCAGCTGGTTCAGTGCGCTACGTGTTTGATGTGGCAAGTCAATGACTCTGGTGTGTCTGGCTCGTATATGTATGGAAAGTGTGCGCACATTCAGCAATTGACCGAGCATATTGCAGCACTGACGAAAGAACTCGAAGACCTTAGGCTCATCCGAGAGAACGAGATCTTTCTGGACAAGACCTTCAGTGATGTTATTACACCAATCATGCCAGAAGAGAGCAGAAGAGTGCAGACGATGAGGAAGGCAGAGAGGAGACAGGTGCAAGAGACGCCGGGAGAAGTACCTGTCAGGAACAAGTTGAAGCTTTTGGAAACAGTAGAGTCTGATGACACTACCAGTTCGCAAGGCGGCCATGTTTGTCAATCAAAAGTTGCCGCAGAAGCAGAGCAGACCAGTCGGACATCGCATAGAGCCGTGGTAATAGGGAACTCCATCGTGAGAGGAACTGACCGGGGTTTTTGTGGCAGCAGACGGGATTTAAGGATGGTGTGTTGCTTTCCTGGTGCTAGAGTGAAAGACATCACGGACAGAGTGCAGGACATCCTCAAGGACGAGGGTGAAGAGCCCGAGGTGGTGGTACACGTCGGCACAAATGATGTCGGGAAGAAGAGGAGGAACATACCACAGCGAGACTTCGCAGAACTAGGAAGAAGGCTAAAAAGCAGGACGTCCAAGGTGGTTATCTCCAGTTTGCTTCCAGTTCCTCGGGCTAGTGTGGCCAGAAACCGGGAGATAATGGACGTGAACGTGTGGTTGGGGAACTGGTGCAGGAAGCAAGGTTTCAAGTTCTTGGATCACTGGGGTATATTTTATGGTAACCATAAATTCTACAAGAGAGACGGCTTGCACCTTAATAGAACAGGGATCGGCATTCTGGCAGGCAGGTTTTCTGCTGCAACACCACTACATTTAAACTAAGTAGCGGGGGGGAGGGGACAAGCTGGATGTTTAAAAAGGAAATTGAAGGGGTAGTTAGAACAAGAGAAGTCAAGAAAGACAACTGTATCAAGGAGGCAGAAAACTGGAAAAGGCATCATGCTGTAAAGTTGAGTGAAATAAGGGTTGAGGGGAAGGGTGAGAGCAGTAACAAATTAATAATTCTATATATGAATGCACGAAGCATTAGACACAAGGTGGATGAGCTTGAGGCTCTTTTGGAAATTGGCAGATACGATATTGTGGGGATAACTGAGACGTGGCTTCATGGGGACAGGGCCTGGGAAATGAATATTCAAGGCTACACGTGCTATCGTAAGGATAGACTGACGGGCAGAGGGGGTGGGGTGGCCTTGTTGGTAAGGGAGGATATTCAGTCCCTTGCGCGGGCGGACCTAGAGTCAGGGGATGTAGAGTCAGTGTGGATAGACCTTCGAAACACTAAGGGTAAAAAGACCCTCATGGGAGTCATCTACAGGCCCCCAAACAGTAGTCTGGATGTTGGAGGTAAGTTGAATCAGGAGCTGAAATTGGCTTGTCGCAAAGATGTTACTACAGTTGTTATGGGGGATTTTAACATGCAGGTAGACTGGGAGAATCAGGATGGTATCGGGCCTCAAGAAAGAGACTTTGTGGAGTGCCTCAGAGATGGATTTTTAGAGCAGCTGGTGCTGGAGCCGACCAGGGATAAGGCGATTCTGGATCTGGTATTGTGTAACGAACCAGAATTGGTCAGTGACCTCGAAGTGAAGGAGCCATTGGGAAGTAGTGACCATAATACAATAAGCTTCAATCTGCAATTTGAGAGGGAGTGGGTACAATCTGAAGTGACAATATTTCAGTTGAATAAAGGGAAATATGGAGCTATGAGGGAGCAACTGGCCAAAGTTCAGTGGTTCAATACCTTAACAGGGAAGACCGTGGAGGAACAATGGCGGATATTTCTGTGTATAATGCAGAAGATGCAGGATCAGTTCATTCCTAAAAGGAAGAAAGATCCCAGGAGGAGACATGGGCGGCCGTGGCTGACGAGGGAAGTAAAGAAACATATAAGGTTAAAAGAGAAAAAGTATAACTTAGCAAAGATAAGCGGGAAAACGGAGGACTGGGAAGCTTTTAAAGAACAACAGAGGATTAGTAAGAAGGAAATACGCAGAGAAAAAATGAGGTACGAAGGTAAACTGGCCAAGAATATAAAGGAGGATAGTAAAAGCTTTTTTAGGTATGTCCAAGGCAAAAAAATGGTTAGGACAAAAATTGGGCCCTTGAAGACAGAAGCAGGGGAATATATTACTGGGAATGAAGAAATGGCAGAGGAATTAAATGGGTACTTCAGATCTGTGTTCACTGGGGAAGACACAAGCAATCTCCCTGAGGTAACAGTGGCTGAAGGACCTGAACTTAAGGGAATTTATATTTGCCAGGATTTGATGTTGGAGAGACTGTTAGGTCTGAAGGTTGATAAGTCTCCGGGACCTGATGGCCTGCATCCCAGGGTACTGAAGGAGGTGGCTCGGGAAATCGTGGATGCGCTGGTGATTATTTTCCAGAGTTCAATAGAATCGGGGTTGGTTCCTGAGGATTGGAGGGCGGCTAATGTTGTGCCACTTTTTAAGAAGGGTGGGCGGGAGAAAGCAGGAAATTATAGACCAGTTAGTCTGACCTCAGTGGTGGGAAAGATGCTGGAGTCTATTATAAAGGATGAAATTACGGCACATCTGGATAATAGTAACAGGATAGGACAGAGTCAGCATGGATTTATGAAGGGGAAATCATGCTTGACTAATCTTCTTGAATTTTTTGAGGATGTAACTCGGAAGATGGACGAGGGAGATCCAGTGGATGTAGTGTACCTGGACTTTCAGAAAGCTTTTGATAAAGTCCCACACAAGAGGTTAGTGAGTAAAATTAGGGCGCACGGGATTGGGGGCAAAGTACTAGATTGGATAGAGAATTGGTTGGCTAATAGGAAACAAAGGGTAGTGATTAACGGCTCCATTTCGAAATGGCAGGCAGTGACCAGTGGGGTACCGCAGGGATCCGTGCTGGGACCGCAGCTTTTTACAATATATGTAAATGATATAGAAGATGGTATCAGCAATAACATTAGCAAATTTGCTGATGACACAAAGCTAGGTGGTAGGGTGAAATGTGATGAGGATGTTAGGGGATTACAGGGTGACCTGGACAAGTTAGGTGAGTGGGCAGATGCATGGCAGATGCAGTTTAATGTGGATAAATGTCTGGTTATCCACTTTGGTGGTAAGAACAGGAAGGCAGATTACTACCTCAATGGTATCAAATTAGGTAAAGGGGCTGTTCAGAGAGATCTGGGTGTTCTTGTCCACCAGTCAATGAAGGCAAGCATGCAGGTACAGCAGGTCGTGAAGAAGGCTAATAGCATGCTGGCCTTCATAACAAGAGGGATTGAGTATAGAAGCAAAGAGGTGCTTCTGCAGCTGTACAGGGCCCTGGTGAGACCACACCTGGAGTACTGTGTACAGTTCTGGTCTCCAAATTTGAGGAAAGACATTCTGGCTATTGAGGGAGTGCAGCGTAGGTTCACGAGGTCAATTCCTGGAATGGCAGGATTGCCTTACACGGAAAGACTGAAGCGACTGGGCTTGTATACCCTTGAATTTAGAAGACTGAGAGGGGATCTGATTGAAACGTATAGGATTATGAAAGGACTGGACACTCTGGCAGGAGGGAACATATTTCCGTTGATGGGGGAGTGCCGAACCAGAGGACACAACTTAAAAATACAGGGTAGACCATTTAGGACAGAGATGAGGAGAAACTACTTCACCCAGAGAGTGGTGGCTGTGTGGAATGCTCTGCCCCAGAGGGCAGTGGAGGCCCAGTCTCTGGATTCATTTAAGAAAGAATTGGATAGAGCTCTTAAAGATAGTGGAGTCAAGGGGTATGGAGATAAGGCTGGAACAGGATACTGATTAGGAATGATCAGCCATGATCATATTGAATGGCGGTGCAGGCTCGAAGGGCAGAATGGCCTACTCCTGCATCAATTGTCTATTGCCTATTGTCTATTGTCTTCCACAGCCATGTGTTCTCATGGTTCTGTTTTGATGATAGATCTGTGGATGTGGGGCTTTCCTCCTCTCTTCTACCTGCTCTGTCAGCACCTGCAGCATAGCATTTGATAATTGTGGGGTCTACTCTCTCCGTTATTCTGCAATCCTCAGCATTCCCACATGGCCAATTCCTTTAAATTATGACTCCTAGCACCTACTGCAGCCAAGTTGATCTTCCCTTTAAAAGGTACAAGCTAGCTCTACACAGTTCAAGCTAATTGTAAATGGTACAAAAATGTTTAATTTTGGCCCCCTGTTCATATTACAATAACATTTCCAGCCTTTTCCTCACAGCACTCCAACTTTTATTCTCTTCTACCTTCTACAGTCAATGAACAGCACAATTAATATTGGATACAAGCAGAAATTGTTATTCCTATCAACTGTCTCCTTTTAAATAGTTCCTCATGATTGAGAATATCTTATTTTCACACTTGAAGTGAGTGATTTCTCAGAATACTGAAGAATCCACTGCATAACCTACAATCTCTGTCTCTGTTAGGGGAGTAAGAGGATGAGGTGCTGGAATTGCCATGTGCTACCTTCTCTGTCGACACTTGACTTCAGCTCGTGATCAGCAATGGGATTTGAGGCGTAGACTTTCATCGCAGATGCTTTCCCTCCACTTTGGACTAGAGTCATGAGCTAGTTTCCCAAGTGTCAATGGGAATGATGCAGATTTTCAAGGAGGCTCTGAAGGTGTCCTTGAAACAATTGCTTTGTCCTCTTGGGATCTGTTTGCCATGTCAAAGCTTCAGGCAGATCATTTGTTTCATAAGGCCCAGGTAGGCATGTGAACAATATGGACTGCTCAACAGAGTTGGCCAAGAGTGATGCTAAGGATGTTGACCTGAGTGAGCATGCTGAAAATAATACACTTCGCCTGCAAATGAATTCAAGATGTGGCCGGTGGTTCTTCTCCAGGGCTTTGTGCTGCCTACTGCACGTAGTCCATGTCTGTGAACCATGGAGGAGGATAACTGCTCTGTAAACTATGAACTTGCTGCTCTGTTGATACAGTGATGTATCAACAAACCTATATTAATTATGTGTCACATTCTCTATGTTGTTTGTCAGGAATTATCAAATTTAGCTCTGACTGTCTTCCAGATACGATGCTGAACTGCAGACCTATCTGCCCTCTCAAGGAAATGTAAATAATTTTCTGGCTGTACCTTGGTTCTTCCTGATGTCCTGGTTTTCAATGACAAGCAATGACATCCCAAATATATTAATTGGATATCTATCTCATCGTTGTTTTTAAAGCACCTGCTGTGTGCAAATTACCTGCCATATTTGTCTTCTTATCAATAATGAGTGCAATTCTCAAATTATTAATTGGTTGTTAATATACTTTGAGATATCCTAAGGATGTTAAATGATTGCAAGTTGTTCAATCCTTTTCTGCATTCTCACCAAACTTAATATACATTCACGGTATAGATTGAACATACCACCTTTCTCCATTGATGCAGTTCCAATACAAATTAATCCTAATACTTCTTCAGTTTCTGTCCAAAGGCATGTCTGACTCAATTTTCACCACAGGTAAGGTAAGTAGGCTGGTCCTGAATCCATACAATTGGAACTGGGATCAAACCCGATATTGTTTGCACCACTTTGACCTATTTGATTAATGTAGCCAGAGGCCTGGCTGACCAAACTTGCCATTTACCAAAAATGGTCAGGAATACTTACCACTCTTTTCCTGTTGTGGTTATGTCTAGGATACTCTTTGACCACCTTCCCATTAGGTGGCCAACACATCCACAAATGTCAGGTGATGGTCCCTTTTAACACATATTTGGAACTCTATGACATACCAAGGTCCCATTGGAATTTAATGAAAGTACTAAATACTATGCCACTATCAGTTAACAACCAGCTGGAGAGGAACCCAACAGGTTAATTATAATTAATTTTGGGGACCATGACAAATGGACCCTCTGAGTTCCACAAAACTAGACTGAGCAGCTGCCACTCTGGCTCCATCCCTCCTGCATGTTGTGTGTATGCTCCATATCTTGTCACAAACCTACCCAGAGGCTTAGTCTAGCTATCCAATGTCATAAGAACTCAATTTGCCTCCATGGTGCATATTTCCCTCCTGCATTCCACTGCTAATGAATCCAGTCCTCTAAGAATATGTGCAACCACCTGGTTAGGGAAAAAGGTATCCCAAAACCTCGTAATTTGCCTTTTTAAACTGATAAGTTATATAGTAATATGACAACTAAAGTCTAGTTGAAGTGATTATCCACAGTGTGTAAGAGGTGCATTTAACAAATACATAATGATTGTGAATTTTAATTTTAAGAAAGGCAAAGTTTGTAAATACATGAAATCTAACCCTATGGGCTACATCTAATTTAGCGAAGAATGACGTAAAATTTAGCAGATTAGCTGTTTCTTACCGTCACAGGTCTTGTTATATTCAAAATTTTCTTGCTGTTGATTTTTCAGCCTGCACTGAAATCTATGTTGCCAAAACTCCGGGAACCAGGGATTACTGAAGTGAGTCTCTGGCCGCAGCTCAAGGTAGTAATCATCAAACCATGTTACATCAGGAGACTGGAGTTTGATTGTTATACCTCCAGCTGCCTCTCGCTGGTAGCCATCTGTCACATCATACCTATCTGCCCAGCCATCACTGTAATGCACAAGAGATAAATCAGTGTTAAAAGGTCATTAAAATGTGCATTCATGGAGGTGTAAAAATAAAGACATGGCTTTTATTTACAAATATAATGCAAATAGACAAGCTGTTAATATTATGCAAAACAAGGTAAATGAGCTTGTATCACAGATTGAAATTAGCAGGTACGATGTGGGTGTCATAGAGATGTGGCTGCGAGGGGATCAGGGTTGGGAACAAAATATCCAAGGATTCAATCGGATAGGCAGATGGATGAAAAATTAAATTGATAGCAAGAACTGATACAGAGACGGAAGATATAGAATCTGTGTGTTAAAGAACCGCAAATGAGAAAAGACCCCGATGAGAGTTGTGCAGAGGCCACCTTGCGGTATTCAGAAAGTGGGGCAGAAGACAAATCAGGAGACAGAAAAGTCATGTAACAAAGATGCTACAGTCAGTTCTGCTACACCGTGTGTTTCTTCAATGCAAATTGGCTATAATGCGATGAAAGAATTTGTAGAATGCGACTTTTCCTTACCTGTATTGGCTACACGATTCTGGTTCCATTAATTTAAATGGTGCTGCTACTATGTGATTTTCGGATAATGTGGCATCGCATGGGAACTGAGTTATTGCGTTATATCAGAACCAACTGTATTACAGTAACCATGGGTGACTTCAATATGCAGATTGACTGCGAAAAAGGTTGCCAGCAAATCTCAACAAAGATTTGTGGAATATCTACAAGTTAGTTTTCTGGAGCAGATTATGGTATAACTCACTGGGGAACAGGCAATTCTGCATTTGATGATGCATAATGAGGCAGACTTGATTAGGGAGATCTTACTGAAGCAACCCCTAAAGGGCAGTGACCATAATGATAGAATTCACCTTGCAGTTTGACAGGAAGAATCATGAATCAGGCTTAATGATATTACAGTTGAGGAAGGGCAACTGCAAAGTCAGGTGGTCAAAAACAACCACCTAACTATCTTAAAGCCATTTTCAAGTATTAGGCCCATATCCTTTATGCCCTGGCATCTCAATACTTCTTGAATGTTTCTGCCTCTACTAACCTTCCAGGCAGTGAGTTCCAGATTTCCACCAACCTCTGGATCAAAGCATTTTTTCATCATATCTCATCTAAACCTCCTGACCTTTTCCTTAAATCTATGTCTCCTGGTCATTGGGCCATCCACCAAGTGGAAATGTTTCTTCCTGTCTATGTTATCTATGCCCCCCAAATCTTTGCACCTCGATCGTGTCGCCATACTACCTCGTCTCACAACTCCAGTCTATCCAATCTCTCTTTCTAACTGAACTCTTCAGTGAGGCAACATCATGGTAAACCCAGAACTGCACACAATACTCTAGCTGTGGCATAACCAACATTTTCTACAATTCCAGCATAACTTGCCTGCTCTTAAACTCTATGCCTTGACTAATCAGGGCAAGTATACCAAATGCCTTCTTAACCATTCTATTCAGTGTCTCCATCAAAGCTATAAGATTAATATCTATTAACTACTATACCAGTTTGCATGTGTCTCAGATAGATCTAGAGATTATTACCTTCGAGGTTCAGTTTTATAATTTAGTTCCTAAATGGTCAAAATCTTTCAGCAAAATTCCCTTTCTAATCCAATCAATATCATTGTTACTAACATGGACACTGAGATCAGTATCCCTCCCCTCCTGAGTTATGTAGGTAAAACAGCAAACTACTGGATATCCACTCTTTATCTGGGGAAAATGATGAGGGATATTGTGCCCATATCCAAGGGAATAATACCACATTTCAAGAGCTGTCCTTGAGGTAAGTATAAACAGTGGGAAGACCTTGCTTTTTGAGACTAAGTGAGGATTTGGGCTGAAAGTAGGAGGTATTTAGGTTGGATTTTGTCACACAATTGTTTTTATCAACTCTTTACATTTTTATGCATAGATAAAACAACAAATTTTATGTGTTGACTGGCAAGTAGTTCTGTCGTCTGCAGGGACCTTCCAGGCTCCAACTTCTGGGTGCCATATTTAGAAAGTACCCATTCAATATTTCACTCTTTGCAAGCCAAAAGCACACTTCAACCTCTGCTCATCACTCTTATCTACACCTAGAGACGTTAGAGACTAGGAAAACAGCAGCACCATGGTGGTATCTCCCTAGGGGTGCTCCTGACATTGCCTTAGAAAGAAGGCAAGTGCTCTTCTTGATGTTGGCAACAAGAGGCCATCTTGACTGATGCAGGCAGCTTGGATAGAGGTGGCTATGGAGGTCAGCATTCACAAGTTGTTCAGGAGAAACTGGCTCCAGTGCCACAAAAGGATAAATGATCTGCTGCATTCTGTTAGGGTATGCACCACTGTTTACTCAATGGTTCATGCCCATAAGGGTGTTAGTCAGCATTGTAATTTTGCCTCTGTATAGACTGTCACACACAAGATTGGGTACCAAGCATTGACTCACATGCAATGTATGTTTGTCACTTCATTTCAGCTATCAATATAACGTTGCTGACTCCACTATGGTTCTGCTTCTCATACTTCTTCCAGAGTTCACACTTAAAATCTAAAAAGAAGTACAATACCAAGCAGCTCAGGCATCACCATATCACTGACCTTTCATCTCAATGAGGAGAATGCATTTATCATGAAAGGCTTGCATGGGCTAAGGATATCCTAATGAAGCATGGTTTTGGGATGAACATTTCACAGGTATTTCAGGCACGCATATCATATACTTGTGTACATATACTAATGACTCAAAGCTCTGACTGCCACATGGCACCTTCTAATTGCTGTTAATGTGATAGTTAAGGTAACTTGGCTTGATGAACAGAACAAACTGTATATCTTTCTTTTCACAGGCATTAGTGAAGTTACTTGTGTGCATCCTGATGGGAATATACCATACACACCTCCAATTGAGGTTGAAAAGAGTGGGTGGAGAAAAAGATTAATGGTTCTTGATCTTAAGCGGCACAGGAATAGCAATTCCTTCCAGCTCTGTAGGTGAAAATCTACCTGATGGTGGCAAATGTAGCTATCAGCTTCTCTAGTCATGCAAAGATGTCTCCCTCACTGCCTTTCACTTAGCTGTAGGTAACTGCATTTCCTCTTGTATAGCCACTCTCACCAGACTGCTGAACAATGCTGGTTCCCTTCTTCATATGACAGTGCAACTAAACCTGTCGTCCCCTGAAACTCATGCCTCTGGATTTGTTGGCATCGTTCATCTTTTCTTCTCCTCCTCCTTAATGTTATAACAACAAGTACAGTTTTAGATTAACTTAGTCAAATATCTAACATAGAAGAACTTATATGTACAGAAACATCAAAATTGAGATGCTTATTTCCTATTTTAGATATTGACATAGTTAAATGTACTCTTTAGGCCCTTATCAGGCTGCTGATGTCTTGGATGAAAGCCTGCTCCACAGCCACCTCTATGTGGTAAGCTGCATACCATCTTATTCATAACTGTCTCTTCCTGAAGCTTCCTTGTACATGCTTGTAGTTTTGAAACTTACATCATTTTCCAAACACTTGGCAATTAGCAGTATCTAATTCTAGATGGCCTTCATTATCCTATGATACAGCATTTGGAAATGTTAGAACTTATGCACCTTTTCTCCTATTCTGAGCTTCCCTCAGTACAAGTTTTTGATTGAGTGCTCTCGCAATAGTAATCTTTCAAATCCATCATATAGGCGGGCTTGTGCTGTGCTGGAACACATGAAACAGAAATGCAGCCCCTTCCATTCACATTGCACATTCTTAGAGAGGCCTTAATTTGGAAACTGATTTGGAAAAAAATAGGGCTAATAAACTTCACCTTTAAGTTATTAATGCTCTACCTTCTCACTCTAGAATACTCATTTCCTTCCATAAATGGAAATGGCTTTCACCTTTTCTTTGGTACCCTCTGTCTTTTTCTATGAATTTCCTTGACTAACAGTCCTTTCAGAATCCCACTGGATATTTCTGCTCTTGTCCCAGACTGGGATATGCAGCTCCCACCACCTTCGTTTACTTTGTCCCTTTCACTGTTATTCTCCCCAAAGCATTTGTTTGGCTGCCTCCATTTCCCAGATCCTTGCAATTATCTCAAAAGCAACGTCCTTTACATGAAGAGAAGAGATAAGATACAAGCAGGGAGGTTGTTTGCACTGGCAGGTGAAACTAGAATTAGGGGGCATAGCCTCAAACTAACGGCGAGCAGATTTAGGACTGAGTTGAGGAGGAACTTCATTGTTGGAAAACTGAAGTTGTACCTCCTGCTACCCTTCTAAGACCTCCAGATGGACCTGAAACATTCCACCCAGTACAGTAATGAAATCTTGTCTCACTGCCAGCATGGAGATGTAGTAGGTAAGAATGGGGAGTCAGCAATGGGATGAAATTGCCATTATTATGTGCAGCCAGCAGTAAGCCTAGTCACCTGATTTTTGCTGTGACTCCATTTTCAGCTATGAGGATAGATTGAAGGAGTTGGGACTATTCTTCTTGGAAAGAGGAAGCACAAGTGATTTGATAGAGGTTTTCAAAATCATGAGCGGGCTGGATAGAGTAAATGGGAAGAAGGTGTTGCCACTCTTAAAGATAAAAGAACAAGGAGGTATAGATTTAAAGTGATGTAAGAAATAACTTCAAGGTATGAAATGTGATGCCTGAAAATGTGGAGACAACTTCAAATCAAGTATTCAAGACAGTAGTAGATAATTATTTGGATAGAGGTGGTGTGTAGAGATAAGGGGAAGAGGCAGAAGATTGACACTAGGTAATAGAATGAGTACAGGCACAATGGGCTAAATGGCCTCTCTCTTGCACTGAAATAATTCTGATATTCAATTTTAAGTACAATAGTGAAGGAAAATCCAATTTTTAAAACATTGTTTCAAAATAGATTTATTTAGCACCATCCACATGAGTTCAAAATGAACTCAATATGCAAATCCTGCCAGTGGACCATGCAGTTTCAATGAACACCTTCCTGTCCCACTACTGCTATTTTGTATTGACAGTGGGACTTTTAAATTATTTACCACATTTGTCTGAAAAGTAAGACAACATTACAGATCATATCAAGATTGCTTGTCGTACTGTCCTGGTGATATTAGGTATAGAGCGTATTGCTAATGCTTCTGCTTTATCTAATTTTAACCTTATGAACATTCACAATTATACACACATCAGATAAAGGGTCAGTATAAATGATCTCAGGATTGATAATCCACTATTAATTATCAGGAAAGTGCATCATTAATTTATGATAACTTGAAGTATTATATTGATATATTCTATATGCAGCAATATAGTAGCTAGAAATATGTAATAAATGTACTACTTGGATGATTGATATTTCAGCTAGTTTCTGTGACAGTTTGGTAAATTAATTAAACTTCAGTATAAATATCTTAAGATGTTCAGCTGACATAATTGTACTGCTAACAGCTGTTCTATCTAAATATTAAAATAGAATATTAAACTTTACATTTTCTAAACCATGGTTCTGTATTAATAAATTTAACTCCACGGTGATTAGCATTCTGATAAAATTATTTTCTTCCAACAGTTAAACCCCCAAGCATAGATATCATTGCATGCAACTAGCAGGAGGCTTAGCTAAACAGACAGATAGGGACCTCAAGCTTTCACAACAAAAGGTTGATTTTGATCAGTGCAGTAACTTTGATGTACAACTCAGCCAAATAATTTCCCAGCACAAAGCACTAACAAAGAAATTAGAGAATCTGTCTCTTTTTCTTCTCCCCATTTCTGCAGGCCTCAAATCTGTCTCGTGTTGTGAATAGTCACAGGATATGACTTTCAAAGGATTGACTGAGTAACTGCCAGAGGGCATGTTTGGTATCTAGTAAGGACGACAGATAGGATTCAAAATTTGATTGAGAACCATGATCAGGCCTAGCTCCACCACTGAGGTATCTGCTATCTGGTGTAGTTAATGGAGAGAGATGGCACCTCAAGGTGGAGGTATGTTCTGAACACACTTTTCAGGAACCTTCTAAAAATAAATGTTCAATGCAACTAAACCATGATTGTAGAGGGGAAGCAGGCCCACTGGACAATTGTAGTTGCAGCTGTAGAAAAGTAGATAGAGCAGTTTCTGTCTTAAATTGATTCTGAATTTTGGTCCCTTTCCCTCAGTCTGTGTCCAGGCTCTGATTAGCCTGGAGGTGTATTGGCTTTAATAGGCCTTCAAACTATGTGAACAAGTTGCCCATTGTGAAGATGTTGGCAAGCTGGTTGGGCTGGGAATTTCTGGGTTTAGTCTCCAATCCCATCACCACCAAAGTTCAGTTTCTTCAAACACTCTACCTTCAGTGGCAATAACACTGTATTGTTGAAGTTGGAGAGAGGGTGGGTGACATCAAGGACAGTGGCTTTCGTTTTCCCAATATTGGGAGAAACAGTTTCATCTAGGAGTGGATATCAGACAAGCAGCTTGATAACACAAAGGCAGTGGAAAGAGCTGATGGAGAGATAAAACTGGATATCACCAGCCTACATATAAAATGTATCTATGTCTTTGGATGATGTTACTAAGAAACTGACAAAGAGGAGGGTGAACGATAGAACCTCAAGTAATGCTATAGAGGTGAGAAGATAACCCATTGTTTGTTAAACTCAAACTTTGATTTGACAGGTAGGATAGTAGGAGTACAATCAAGTCAAGACAGTCCTTGAGTAATTAAGTTGCGGTGAGACATTGGAGAAAAATGAAAGTAAAAAGAGAAAATACTTGAGAAACTCAGCAGGCCTGACAGCATCCACAGAGAGAAAAACAGTTGTTGATTCAATTAAAGAGAGTGACACCAGGTTGAATGGCTTTGGTAGGAAAAGGAAACATATTGTTCAAGGATTGGATGTAGGATGGGGTGGGTGAGATAATTGACAGTGGATTTCTTGAGGGGCAATGAAATTTAAAGGATGAAGGGCAGTATCTGAGAAGACATATTCATTCACAATGTCAGTTATCATAGGAACCAGAGAGGGAGGTTGAGTGGTCAGTAATTTAGTGGGAAATATTGGATATCATAGACAAGCTGAGCTTTTAAGAAAATATATGCAGAGTCAGAAGAGAAAACAAAACTTCAGGTTCTGGGATAAGGGCTATGGAGGTAATGCTAAGTGTAGAGGTTAAACATCATACAACACCAGGTTATAGTCCAACAGCTTTATTTGGAAGTATGAGCTTTTGGAGTGCTGCTCCTTCATCAGACAACTAGGACCATAAGATACAGAACATATAGCAAAAGATCACAGTGTCATGCAATTGAAATGATATATTGAACAAACCTAGATTGCTGTTAAGTCTTTCATCTTTTTAGTTGCAGGTTTTAGATTAGATTAGATTACTTTACAGTGTGGAAACAGGCCCTTCGGCCCAACAAGTCCACACCGCACCCGCCGAAGTGCAACCCACCCATACCCCTACATCTACCCCTTACCTAACACTACGGGCAATTTAGCATGGCCAATTCACCTGACCTACACATCTTTGGAGTGTGGGAGGAAACCGGAGCACCCGGAGGAAACCCACGCAGACACGGGGAGAACGTGCAAACTCCACACAGAGAGTCGCCTGAGGCGGGAATTGAACCCGGATCTCTGGCGCTGTGAGGCAGCAGTGCTAACCACTGTGCCACCGTGCCGCCCACAAATTCATTAATATGTAAATCCCAGAATTTCTTTTAAGTCACATTCCCAAGATAACTTAAGGTTTCATAAATAAAGGTGACATCTCAGCTTAGACAAAGTATTAAACTTATGAGACTAGAGTCTGTCTGTATCCCAATCTTGAGTCAGACTGGTTTTATTTCCAAAGCAGGAATTTATATAATGTTATATAGATTGACTGCCTGCATTGTGCTTTTTGAGAAAAAAAGAATGTATTTTTGAGAAAAAAAATAGAATGTATCTGCAAATGCAATTCTGAAAATGTGTGTGTGTGCGTGTGTGAGAGAGTGTGTGCATGTGAATGTCTGCGTGTGAGTGTGTGCGCATGAGTGTGAGAGTGCGTGAGAGAGTGTGTGCTTGCACGTGTGTGTGCATCAGTGAGAGTATGGAGAATTGAATGTGCGCGTGTCTGAGAGAGAGTGTGTGTATGAGAGAGGGTCTGCGTGAATGTGCGAGTATGTAAGAGCTTGTGTGCATGTTATATTCGTGCGTGTGTATGTATATGTGTGTGTGTGAGAGAGTGTATAGTAGAACAATACAGCACAGAACAGGCCCTTCAGCCCACGATGTTGTGCCGAACTTTTGTCCTAGCTTAAGCACCCATCCATGTAACTAGCCAATTGCCACTTAAAGGTTGCCAATGATTCTGACTCTGCCACTCCCACAGGCAGCACATTCCATGCCCCCACCACTCTCTGGGTAAAGAACCTACCCCTGACATCCCCCCTATACCTTCCACCCTTCACCTTAAATTTATGTCCCATTGTAATGCTCTGTTGTACCCGGTAAAAGGTTTCTGACTGTCTACTCCATCTATTCCTCTGATCATCTTATAAACCTCTATCAAGTCACCCCTCATCCTTCGCCGTTCCAATGAGAAAAGGCCTAGCACTCTCCACCTACCCTCGTACGACCTATTCTCCATTCCAGGCAACATCCTGGTAAATCTTCTCTGCACCCTCTCCAAAGCTTCCACATCTTTCCTAAATGAGGCGACCAGAACTGCACACAGTACTCCAAATGTGGCCTAACCAAGGTCCTGTACAGCTGCAACATCACTTCACGACTCTTGAATTCAATCCCTCTGCTAATGAACGCTAATACACCATAGGCCTTCTTACAAGCTCTATCCACCTGAGTGGCAACTTTCAAAGATCTATGAACATAGACCCCAAGATCCCTCTGCTCCTCCACCTTACTAAGAACCCTACCGTTAACCCTGTAATCCGCATTCTTATTTGTCCTTCCAAAATGGACAACCTCACACTTGACAGGGTTGAACTCCATTTGCCACTCCTCAGCCCAGCTCTGCATCATATCTAAGTCCCTTTGCAGCCGACAACAGCCCTCCTCACTATCCACAACTCCACCAATCTTCGTATCATCTGCAAATTTACTGACCCACTCTTCGACTCCCTCATCTAAGTCATTAATAAAAATTACAAACAGCAGAGGACCCAGAACAGATCCCTGCGGAACTCCACTTGTAACTGGGCTCCAGGCTGAATTTTTACCATCTACCACCACTCTCTGACTTTGACCGGTTAGCCAGTTTTCTATCCAACTGGCCAAATTTCCCTCTATCCCATGCCTCCTGACTTTCCGCATAAGCCTACCATGGGGAACCTTATCAAATGCCTTACTAAAATCCATGTACACTACATCCACTGCTCTACCCTCATCCACATGCTTGGTCACCTCCTCAAAGAATTCAATAAGACTTGTAAGGCAAGACCTACCCCTCACAAATCCGTGCTGGCTGTCCCTAATCAAGCAGTGTCTTTCCAGATACTCATAAATCCTATCCCTCAGTACTCTTTCCATTACTTTACCTACCACCGAAGTAAGACTAACTGGCCTGTAATTCCCGGGGTTATCTCTATTCCTTTTTTTGAACAGGGGCACAACATTCGCCACTCTCCAGTCCCCTGGTACCACCCCCGTTGACAGTGAAGACGAAAAGATCATTGTCAACGGTTCTGCAATTTCCTCTCTTGCTTCCCACATAATCCTAGGATATATCCCATCAGGCCCAGGGGACTTGTCTATCCTCAAGTTGTTCAAAATGTCCAACACATCTTCCTTCCTAACAAGTATCTCTTCTAGCTTACCAGGCCATTTCACATTCTCCTCTTCAACAATGCGGTCCCTCTCGTTTGTAAATACTGAAGAAAAGTACTCATTCAAGACCTCTCATATCTCTTCCTACTCAATACACAGTCTCCCACTACTGTCCTTGATCGGACCTACCCTCGTTCTCGTCATTTTCATGTTTCTCACATACGCATAAAATGCCTTGGAGTTATCCTTGATCCTATCCGCCAAAGATTTTTCATGCCCTCTCTTAGCTCTCCTAATCCCTTTCTTCAGCTCCCTTCTGGCTATCCTGTATCCCTCCAATGCTCTGTCTGAACCTTGTTTCCTCAACCTTATGTAAGCCTCCTTCTTCCTCCTTACAAGACATTCAACCTCCCTCGTCAACCAAGGTTCCCTCACACGACCATCTCTTTCCTGCCTGACAGGTACATACATATCAAGGACACGCCGTATCTGTTCCTTGAAAAAGTTCCACATTTCCACGACATTCTTCCCTTACAGCCTATGCTCCCAACTTATGCTCCTCAGATCCTGTCTTACAGCATCGTATTTACCCTTCCCCCAATTGTAAAACCTACCCTGTTGCACGCACCTATCTCTCTCCATAACCAAGGTGAAAGTCACAGATTTGTGGTCACCATCACCAAAATGTTCACCCACTAACAAGCCCATCACTTGTCCCGGTTCGTTACCAAAAAAGTGTAGTGGGATCACTTGTGGTGTGACATGAACACAAGGTCTCAGTTGAGGCTGTCTTCATAAGTACCAAACTTGGTTATCAGCCTCTGTTCGGTCACTCTGCGTTGTTGTATATCCCAAAGACCACCTTGGAGGATGGTCACCCGAAGATCTGAGGCCGACTGTCCCTGACTGCTGAAGTGTTCCCCAACTGGAAAGGATCATCCCTGTCTGATGACTGTTGCTCGTTGTTGTAGCGTCTGCATGGTCTCGCCAATGTACCATGCCTCAATAATCCTCACCTGCAGCTTATGAGATAGAGAACGTTGGCTGAGTCACATGAGTACCTGCTGCAGACACGGTGGGTGGTGTCCCCCCATGTAATGGTGGTATCTGTGTCAACACTCTGACAGAGGTTGCCGTGACAGAGTTGTGTGGCATTGTGGTTGACGTTATCCTGAAGGCAGGGCAGTTTGCAGCGAACAATGATCTGTTGGTGGTTGTTTAAAGGCGAGAAGTGGAGGCATGAGGAAGGTCTTGCTGAGGTGCTCATCCTCATCGATAATGTGGTGCAAGCTGCAAAGGATATGGTGTAGCTTTTCCACTCACAGGAAGTACTGGACAACAAAGGGTACCCTTTCAGTTGCATTCCCATGTCTGTCTCCTGAGGAGGTTATTAGGGTTTCTCGCCGTTGCACATCAGAACTAATGATTGATGAGTTGAGCATCGTACCCTGTTCTTATGAGGGTGTCTTCAGCAGCTTCAGGTATCTGTTGCGAGCTGCCTCATCTGAACAGACCCTGTATATGCAGAAGACATAAAACTGAAACCTGCAGCCCATTCTAAAAGATGAAAGACGTAACAGCAACTAGGTTTGTTCAATACATCATTTTAATTCCATGACACTGTGATGTTTTGCTATAAATTCTGTGCCTTATGATCCTGGCACACTAGTTACCTGATGAAGGAGCAGCACTCTGAAGCTAGTACTTCCAAATAAATTTGTTGGACTATAACCTGATGTTGTATGATTTTTAACTTTTTCCACCCCAGTCCAAAACCGGCATCTCCACATCAAGTTCAGAGGTGTCAGCAAGTACAGTAGAAAAAAGAAGTTGTTGTCAAAGATGTTGTTAGGCTCCTCACATTTGTTAGAAGTGAGCATAGACAGTGACTAAATGATATGCCTGTTAGTGAAGCCCATAGTGGTGCAGTCGGTGTGGGTTGCTCAACTAATTCTTTGTCAGAAATATTTAAGATGAGAACCCAATGAAGGATCAAAGATAAGCTCTATACCTAGCTAACAACCAGGAAAGGAGTAAATAAACCCACTCCTCCAGACAATGGCATCAAAACAGGACATGAGACATGGAATAAGCAAATTGGCAACTGCAAAGTTACCATAGCATATTAAGGTGAGATAGTTACCAGCTTGAAAGGACAGTTGTAAGTGACTCAGAAAGTGATGCAGAGAGAGGAAATTTTCCAGAGGTGCCTATTGCTAAAACATTCTTGATGTCAATAATAATTACTAGTTCCTCATGATTTCCTGCAGTCTTCCATAAGAGTTATAGCAGATGATAAGGAAAACCTCAAAGAAATTCAAAGTGAATATGTCCATGTTAAACAAGTGGCCTGCTTCCCAGTTTGCTGCTTTGACGCAGCCAAAGATATTTTCCCTGGTCAAGAATATTTAGTTAAAGAGAATGTGTTCCTAATGGCATCCACACCAATAAGTGGGAGTCCCTCAATATTGGAATAGCAGAATATATATCAGTGCTATTGCCTAACCACTTTTATAGAACCATGATAAAGGAGTGGAAGATTCTCAGATTACAGCTATATTTTTGCTTAAGTTAGAGTTGATACAGAGCCTCTTCAAAGCTTGAAGAACTGTAGTGAAATGGATGGAGGTCAAAACTCTCCCCTTTCTCCTCTCAGGAACCTGAGGACTTTTCTGCCGAAACCACAGATCTGCCAGTAGAATGTTCTCATGATTCGGGGAACAGAAAGTTAGCGGAGAAGAAACTGGAGGAACAATCTGTGTATCACTTCCAGCTGTCTAGCTGTATAATATTTGCATGCTCGAAAAGAAAAGTAATCCTGATAGTAATCCTAACAGGAGTGGAAGGATGATAACTAAAATCAAAGGAACAAGCAATGGTAATCCTTGCTACCAAATTTGCACTGTTATCTCTGCCTTTATCCCACTCACATTGGGTAGTTGTAACTGACTATAATTTTGTATGCTGCATTGAAGTCAATAACAAACGAGGAAAGAAATTACAAATAAAATTATTTCACAGAGGTTTGTTAGACTAAAATATCTGCCACATGAAACAGATGAGACTGGGACTATTGCAATTTTAAAGGGAAACATAGATCCAAAGAAAGATACAATTCCATAGAGTGCAGGGCACTGGGATTAGTTCTGGATTGTCCTAAAAAACAGCCAGCGTGGGCAGAATGGGCTAAATAGCTTCTTTCTGTTTTGCAAATCATTTTGATACAATGATACATATTAGACATTTGAGTTTAATTATATGTCTTTGAGATCTCTAATGAGACAGCTTACTGCATGTAAGCATGAGTATTAAACAATCAAATATAATAGAAGTGTCTAATAATGCCATGTTGCTAATACAAAATCATGTCATCAGACCTGGCTACAAATTAACCATTCAAACTTAATTATATGTGAAAAAAAAGCAGTACTTCTTGTTCTGTTTTATATTGTTTGGCATATTGTTAGACTCCCTGCTCTGTGCAATATAGTAGCTGAAGAGTAGAATGTATAATCACAAGTTCTTCCAAACTTTTGCAAAGGCTGCTATTAAATTGTTCATATAGAGGTGAACGAGAACAATTTGGTTTTTCAAAGTTCATCCTAAGAAATTGGTCATCAACTTTATGTGACTCTTATTTTCTGAGATCAAGAACTCACTCTGTTGGATCTAGTGTTCACATCAGGAAACTCTGTAAAATGAAATTGCAACAGAGAGCAGCAGGAAGGACAGGGAAGGAAGTTACAATGGAGGATGAACTCTAATAGACCACAAAGGTGACAGATTCATGCAGAGAAGAGCTTTTCTGGGTAAAAGATAATGAGCGACCTGAAGAAAGTAATTGCCAACCAGCAGTGTTCAGAGGATGGGTCATGTAGAGTAGCTGTGAGAAATTGTTCCTGCAGTGACACAAGAGACCCATAAACAATCACATATAAACTATTTGTTGAATGCTCCCATATGTTTTTGAATGAGTAATACAGTCATGTTGTAAGAAGAAAACATCTAATTTTTTACCAAAATTAATTGCCTAGGAATTGGGCCATCTCAATCCCATATTTCAAACACAGTGCAGCCTACTGGAATTTCAAAGTAACAGACCAGGAGCACATAAATATTCCAGCTGGAAGTGTGCTACTCACAATATTGTGTCAGCACAAATAAGGAGTACCTGAAGCAGATGTCTAACTTTTTACAATTAAGGTGATAAAACTGTTTGAGCTCCCTGCTCAATCCCTGCAGAATAAAGGTCATGGGAAAGAGGAGGAGTGAGATGAGGCTGATATGTAATAAAGATGGTTAGGTAATTGAGCAGAAAAGAGATCGTGTGATGATTAATAGTATCTTTGGATTGTGGGCAATGGGGATTTGGGATTGAGAGAAGGCAGAAAGGAGATTTAAGTGGAAAAGGGAAATAAGAAGAAGACCAAAGGAAGAGGCAAAGGGAAGTTATGTGAAGATGCCATGGAAAGTGTGCTTTAATAGGCAGGCATATGCAATCTATTTTTCCCTGTGGAGTATTTAGTGGTGTGTGCATTATTTCAGATTAAAAATAATAGTCAAATTTCATACCTCTGTTCTTATCATCTGTGTAAAATAATACTTCCTGTGGCTATTTAAGTGATAGTTAAAATATAGAATTGCTGTCGATATAAATTACATAGTCTGATTTAGGACTGAGGTCAAGCAAATTGATTTCAAGCAAGTGAGATGGCACCATCTCAAAGAAGTAATTACTGCTTTAGCTTCACATCAGCTTCTCTACAACTGCAAACTTTGCAGATTATTGTTGGACCACCTGGGACATTTTAAACGGTTTAAATAATGGCAAACAGCCAACTTTCTTATCAGCTTTTTATGCTCGCATTAAAATTTTATCTGATATTTGCATGCTGTGAATGATGTTTTACATATACATCCAAAACTGTCTGAACAGAAAATCGCATATAAGAAACATGAAAGACAAGAGTGCCAATACCACATTTCAGGTAGGAATTGATCTTAATGTAGCAGCACTATGAGATTATCAGTCGGAAGTATAATTTGTGTTTATGGCTCTTACCTATGGTCTCCTAACTCCATTTAACAATGAACTGCAAACATTGCAAAGCAGGTCAATTAAATTAATGTCAGAGATTCTAATTTGAACTAGAAGTGCATTACCTGTAATTAACAGAGATTAGATAACACTGCGCATTATAATGATGACTCATTCCAAAATGTTCATGAAACAGCATCATCCAGTCAGCAAGTGTAAGCAATGTTTTCTCAGAACAAAGCCATCTAATTTTCCATGAGATACTGCAGATGTGCGATAAATCTTGTCTCAGTTCAAAATAGTTTTTAATATAATCAAACTATAACCCTGCTGAATGCATGAACAGACCTCTAGTACACAGAGTCTATCAATGGGATACAAGCATCATTGGTATAATATCAATTTAAGTTATCAAGTGAATTGCTTTAAGTATAAAAATTGGCTTCAATAATTTTTACAACTTTTATTTTTTCTCAGGAATCTGGAGTGAGCTAAGGATATGCTTGACAAAGGACATACAAACAAGATAGTTACCCTCAAAGCGAGCAGAAGGACTGTGATGTGTGATTTACACCAGCCTGTTGATTGGAATACAGGCTTCAGGCCAATGTCAAGTTGCTTGTTCATTTGAATAATCTCTGCATCCTGCAAATGCTATCATTCTGCTCATTAGCTGGACACAGCAGCAGGAATCCAGTGCAGTGAGTGTCTAGAACTACTTAGAGTTAATCTTTAGCATTTAAAGCTAGCCCACAGTTCTTAAAGGGAAGGTGCATTGTTGCTTGAATAGGTTCTTGGAAACTACTTGCTTATTCTGCATGCTTGCCTCTGAAATGTGAGAATGAGTTATCATAAACTCCAATCAAATAGACAGTCTCAGTGATGTCTTCTATTCAAGACTGACAGCAAACTGACAAATATTGCAACTATTTCCAGCTCAACTACTTGGCTACCTTGCTTTCTGAGTTCAACAGTGCTGACAGTTGATTACATAGTATGGAATTGGGATTAGAACCGTTAAATGATTGGCTGATACAATCACCTTTGTGGACTAGAATGGCTTTAGTAGCACCATACAATCTTGCTGCTAGGGCTATTCTTTGTAAAAGATAAATACAAGGTATCTCCTATCCAATTCAGAAACTGGTCTGAACTATTTGCATGTAAATCATGGAACTAACATAATTTTCTGGGCTTTCCTAGAACTTTGGCTTGTCCTGAGTCGACCAGTGACAGTCCGGCATCTCCAAATCGTGACAGTCCTGATTGCCTCTGGGAAACCTAAATCTAACAACAAATAAAAGATGGAGTTCTTAACCAAGCCACTGATCTCTTTCTTTAGCGATCACTGACTTTTTGCTGACTCTAATATCCAGGTCACATTTCCACTACCCAGTCCCCAATACTGATCTTGAGGACTGTGATTCATCTGTCAGATTTTTCAATGAGCCTTGATCATTACTATGAGGTTCACGTGTTCTTCCTTCAGACCTCCACATTCCAACTTAATTACTTACCTAGAGATTGAAGCATCAACCTGTGGGACTCCTTTTGATATTTTTCATTACAATGAAGATCAAGGCCCAAAGATGGGTGTTCTCAGACTCTCCATTTGAATGAGGGTTCAACACCCAAATATGGACATTTCCAAATTTCTAAGTCAGTGACCAAGTGAGGCATGAAAAGAAATGATAATTTTCATGTGGTAATTCAAGTAAGGATGTCACTTTTAAGTAAGATGAAATAGATCATAGATCATAGAGTCATAGAGATGTACAGCACAGAAACAGACCCTTCAGTCCAATTCATCCATGCCGCCCAGATATCCCAATCCAATCTAGTCCCATTTGCCAGCACCTGACCCATATCCATCCAAACCCTTCCTCTTCATATACCCATCCAGATGCCTTTTAAATGTTGTAATTGTACCAGCCTCCACCACTTCCTCTGACAGCTCATTCCATACACGCACCACCATCTGAGTGAAAAAGATTGCCTCTTAGGTCTCTTTTATATCTTTCCCCTCTCACCCTAAACCTCTCGCTCTGGAGTCCCACACCCCAGGGAAAAGACTTTGCCTATTTACCCTATCCATTCCCCTCATGATTTTATAAACCTCTATAAGGTCACTCCTCAGTCTCTGACGCTCCCAGGAAAACAGCCCCAGCCTATTCAACCTCTCCCTATAGCTCAAATCCTCCAACCTTGGCAACATCCTCGTAAATCTTTTCTGAACCCTTTCAAGTTTCACAACATCCTTCTGATAGGAAGGAGACCAGTTATGAATGTTCATTCTCTTTTGCATACGTTACTTGCCACTCATCAGCCAGAGTAAATATTCTGTTTACAAACAGTTGTGTCTTCTTTCAGCATTACAATGCTCGACTACTGGAAAAATACATTTTAACTAGAACTTAGAACTGTCCAGCACAGGATTGGGCTTGTCGGTGCACAACGTTGTGCTGAACATGACGCCAAATTAATTAATTTTTGCCTGCCCTTGATCCATATCCCTCCATTCCTTGCATATTCATGTGCTTCTCTAAAAGTCCCTTAAAAGCCCCCATCATATCTGTCTTTTACTACCCTGGGCAGTGCTTTCCACACTCCTATACTCTGTGGAAAACACTTTGCCCCACACATCTCCTTTGAGTTTTCCCCCTCTCACCTTAAATGCATGCCCCCTAGTATTAGACATGTCAACTCTGAGAAACAGATTCTGACTATCAACCGCATCTGTGGATCTTATAATTTATAGAGTCTCCCATCAACCTTCATTGTTCCAGGGAAAGTGTTTCAAGCCTCTCTTTATAGCTCATACCCTCAAATAAAGGCAGTATCCTGGTAAGCTTCTTCAAAGCCTCCTCAGCCTTCCTGTAATGTGGCAACCAGAATTGAATGCAGTACCCTAATTGTGGCCTAACCACAATCTTATAAAGTTGCAACACAACATTCTGATGTTTGAACTCAATTTCCCAATCAATAAAGGCAAGCATGCCATATGACTTCTTTACCACTCTATCTACCTGAGTGGCCACTTTCAGGGAGCTATGGACTTGAACACCAAGATCCTTCTGTAGATTAGCGCTGTTCAGGGTCCTGTCACTAACTATATACTTTTCTATAACATTTGATCTCCCAAAGAGCAGCACCTCACATTAACCCAGATTAAACTCCATTCACCATTTCTTCACCCATATCAGCAACTACCAATAATGTTTGAAAGATTATTAATGTCTGAATTAGCGTTATTTATTTTATTCATTCATGGAATATTGATGGATGCTGGCAAAGTTGTTGTCCACCTTTTATTATCTTTGTGAAGGTGCAAGTGAGCATGCTGAAGTCCTTGTGGCTCTTTACACTTGCAGTACTGTTTGAGAAGGATTACAACATTTTGATCCAGCAACAGTGAAAGGATAGCAATATATTTTGAGGTATGAGACGGAGGGGATTGCTAGAGATAGTGTTTCTACACTTGCCACCCTCTTTCAACTAGATGGTCGAGATTTGAGGTTTGAAAGATGTTGTTGAAGGATTATTGGCAAGGTGTTGCAATGCATCTTGTAGATGGCACACATTGTGGCCACAAACCTCAAATCTCTACCATCTAGTTGAAAGAGGGTGGCAAGTGTGGAAACACTATCTCTCACAATCCCCTCCAAGTCTCATACTTTAAAATAATGCTTAAAATGATGGATGATTGGAGTCATTTTCTATGTTTTAGATGAAATCAACATTTTTAGTGTTGTTCTTGCAACTATTCTTATCCAAGAAAATGATAAGTAATTTACCAGCATCCTGGACTGGGGTCATAGTAAGTTTCTGGTCAATAGTAACCATCAAGATGTTGGTAGTGGGCAATTTAGCATTGGGAATGTCATTGAGTAGCACAGGGGATAGTTGGAATCTCTCTTGTTGACATTTTTCATTGCTTGACATTCACGTGGAGGAAAGTCACTTGACACTTCTCAGGCAAAGCCTGAATATTATTTGGGTCTTGTTGCAAGTGTACACAAACTGTTTCATTTTCTGAGGCATTGAAAATGGGGCTGAACATTGTCCAATCATCAATAAGCATTCTTACTCTGATTAGATAAAAATGGAAAGGTGATTGATGAAGCAGATGAAGATGGTTATTGTCCAGGGCTGAGATGATTGGATTATAGGATCTGTAATCATTTAGCTTTATGCTAAATATGATTCCAGCCAGTGGAGAGCCTTCTGCCATACTCTCACTGACTTTACTTTTACTACCCTCCTTGATATTAACATTGAACACTTTCACTTCATGAGAAATCCCTATATTCTGTTATATTTGATATTTGCAGAACCCCTTTTCCAGTGCCCTCTTTTACTGTTGATCCTGCCATGTTTAAATTCCTCAACTCCTTCTCTCATTGTCGATTTTAAATGACTTATTGAAAAGTTATAGAATATATTGTCCAGGACTGAAAATATATTTTACCAAATGGAGGGAACAAAAATTGTTACAGCCAAACGATATTCGAAAATACACATATTCTACCCACCTAGTTTAGTATCATCAGCAAATTTGCTAATGTTATTACTAATACCATCTTCTATATCATTAACATATATTTTAAAAAGCTGCAGTCCCAGTACTGATCCCTGCGGTACCCTACTGGTCACTGCCTGCCATTCCGAAATGGAGCCGTTTATCACTACTCTTTGTTTCCTATCAGCCACTCAACTTTCAATCCAAGTTAGTACTTTGCCCCCAATACCATGCGCCCTAAGTTTGCTCACTAACCTCCTATGTGGGACTTTATCAAAAGCTTTCTGAAAGTCCAGGTACATTACATCCACTGGATCTCCCTCATCCATCTTCAGAGTTACATCCTCAAAAAATTCCAGAAGATTAGTCAAGCATGATTTCCCCTTCATAAATCCATGCTGACTCTGACCTATCCTGTTACTACTATCCAGATGTGTCGTAATTTCATCCTTTACAATAGACTCCAGCATCTTTCCCACCACCGAGGTCAGACTAACTGGTCTATAATTTCCTGCTTTCTCTCTCCCACCTTTCTTAAAAACTGGTACAACATTAGCCACCCTCCAATCCACAGGAAATGATCCCGAATCTATCGAACTCTGGAAAATAATCACCAACGCATCCACGATTTCTCGAGCCGCCTCCTTCAGTACCATGGTATGTAGACCATCAGGCCCCGGGGACTTATCAACCTTCAGACCTAACAGTCTCTCCAACACCAATTCCTGGCAAATATAAATTCCCTTAAGTTCAGATCCTTCAGCCACTGTTACCTCAGGGAGATTGCTTGTGTCTTCCCCAGTGAACACAGATCTGAAGTCCTAATTCAATTCTTCTGCCATTTCTTTGTTTCCCATAATATATTCCCCTGTTTCTGTCTTCAAGGGCCCAATTTTAGTCTTAACCATTTTTTTGCCTTTCACATACCTAAAAAAAATTTTACTATCCTCCTTTATATTATTGGCCAGTTTACCTTCGTACCTCATTTTTTCTCTGCGTATTTCCTTCTTAGTAATCCTCTGTTGTTCTTTAAAAGCTTCCCAGTCCTCCGTTTTCCCATTTATCTTTGCTATGTTATACTTTTTCTCTTTTAACTTTATATGTTTCTTAACTTCCCTCATCAACCACGGCCACCCATGCCTCGTCCTAGGATCTTTCTTCCTTTTTGGAATGAACTGATCCTGCAACTTCTGCATTATACACAGCAATATCCGCCATTGTTCCTCCACTGTCATCCCTGCTAAGGTATTGCACCATTGAACTTTGGCCAGCTCCTCCCTCATAGCTCCATAGTTCCCTTTATTCACAAGAAATATTGTCACTTCCGATTGTACCCTCTCCCTCTCAAATTGCAGATTGAAGCTTATTGTATTATGGTCACTACTTCCCAATGGCTCCTTCACTTCGAGGTCCCTGACCAATTCTGGTTCGTTGCATAATACCAGATCCAGAATTGCCTTCTCCCTGGTCGGCTCCAGCACCAGCTGTTCTAAGAATCCATCTCTGAGACACTCCACAAAGTCTCTTTCTTGAGGTCCAATACCATCCTGATTCTCCCAGTCTACCTGCATGTTAAAATCCCCCATAACAACTGTAGTAACATCTTTGCGACAGGCCAATTTCAGCTCCTGGTTTAACTTACATCCAACATCCAGACTACAGTTTGGGGCCCTGTAGATAACTCCCAAGAGGGTCTTATTACCCATAGTATTTCGCAGCTCTATCCACACTGACTCTACATACCCTGATTCTAGGTCCCCCTGCGCAAGGGACTGAATATCATCCCTTACTAACATGGCCACCCCACCCCCTCTGCCCGTCAGTCTGTCCTTACGATAGCACATGTAGCCTTGAATATTCATTTCCCAGGCCCTGTCCACTTGAAGCCACGTCTCAGTTATCTCCACAATATCGTATCTGCCAATTTCCAAAAGAGCCTCAAGCTCATCCATCTTATTTCTAATGCTTCGTGCATTCATGTACAGTATTTTTAATTTGTTACTGCCCTCACCCTTCCCATCAACTCCTATTTCACTCAACCTTACAGCATGATCCCTTTCTGAATTTTCTGCCTCATTGATACAGTTGTCTTTCTTGACTTTCCTTGTTCTAACTTTCCCTCCAATTTCCTTCTTAAACATCCAGTTTGTCCCCTCCCCCCACTACTTAGTTTAAACATAGCTGTGTTGCAGTAGCAAACCTGCCTGCCAGAATGCTGGTCCCTAACCTATTAAGGTGCAAACCGTCTCTCTTGTAGAATTTATGCTTACCACAAAACATACCCCAGTGATCCAAGAATTTAAAACCTTGCTTCCTGCACCAGTTCCCCAACCACACGTTCAAGTCCATTATCTCCCTGTTTCTGGCCTCACCAGCCCGAGGAACTGGAAGCAAACCGAAGATAACGACCTTGGACGTCCTGCTTTTCAGCCTTCTTCCTAGTTCTCCGAAGTCCCGCTATAGTATGTTCCTTCTCTTCTTCCCGACATCATTTGTGCCGACATGTACCACCACCTCTGGCTCTTCACCTTCGTCCTTGAGGATTTCCTGCACCCTGTCTGTGATGTTTTTAACCCTGGCACCAGGAAGGCAACACACCATCCTTAAGTCCCGTCTGCTGCCACAAAAACCCCGGTCAGTTCCTCTCATTATGGAGTCCCCTATTACCACGGCTCTGTGCGATGTCCGACTCTTCTGCTCTGTCTCCACGCCAACTTTTGATTGACAGACCTGGCCACCTCGCGGACTGGCAGTGTCATCTGTCTCTACTGTTTCCAAAAGATTCAACTTGTTCCTGACAGGTACTTCCCCCGTGGTCTCTTGCACCTGTCTCCTCTCTGCCTTCCTCATTGTCTGCTCTCTTCTGGTATGGTCGGTGTAATAACCTCGCTGAAGGTCTTGTCCAGAAAGATCTCATTCTCTCTGATGAGCCTAAGGTCCTCAAGTTATTTCATCAGTGCTGCAATATGCTCTGTCAGTAGCTGAACGTGCACACACTTTCCACACTTATACGAGCCAAACACACCAGAGTCGTTGACCTCCCATATCAAGCACGTAGCACACTGAACCAGCTTGGTAGTCATGTCTTCACCCTCTTCAACTGTGGCGTAATCACTTCATTCAACCTCCTTGTCAAAGACTCCTGAGCTGAAGCCTCACACTTCAATCCACAGGAACTTCCTTGGACTCTCTTTTTGGGGCAAGTCTGTGAAATGTGATGAGGATGTTAGGAGATTACAGGGTGACCTGGACAAGTTAGGTGAGTGGTCAGGTGCATGGCAGATGCAGTTTAATGTGGATAAATGTATGGTTATCCACTTTGGTGGCAAGAACAGGAAGGCAGATTACTACCTAAATGGAATCAATTTAGGTACAGGGGCAGTACAGAGAGATCTGGGTGTTCTTGTACACCAGTCAATGAAGGCAAGCATGCAGGTACAGCAGGTAGTGAAAAAGGCTAATAGTATGCTGGCCTTCATAACAAGAGGGATTGAGTATAGAAGCAAAGAGGTTCTTCTGCAGCTGTACAGGGCCCTGGTGAGACCACACCTGGAGTACTGTGTGCAGCTCTGGTCTTCAAATTTGAGGAAAGACATTCTGGCTATTGAGGGAGTGCAGCGTAGGTTCACGAGGTCAATTCCTGGAATGGCGGGATTACCTTACACTGAAAGACTGGAGTGACTGGGCTTGTATACCCTTGAGTTTAGAAGACTGAGAGGGGATCTGATTGAGACATATAAGATTATTAAAGGATTGGACACTCTGGAGGCAGGAAACATGTTTCCGCTGATGGGTGAGTGCCGAACCAGCAGATACAGCTTAAAAATACGGGGTAGACCATTTAGGATAGAGATGAGGAGAACCTTCTTCACCCAGAGAGTGGTGGCTGTGTGGCATGCTCTGCCCCAGAGGGCAGTGGAGGCCCAGTCTCTGGATTCATTGAAGAAAGAGTTGGATAGAGCTCTCAAGGATAGTGGAATCAAGGGTTATGAGATAAGGCAATATTTAGGAAAAGGGGAAAGACCAAAGTCTGTTTCCTTTGTAACTCTTCCTTACAAACTGCACTTACTTTTCAGCCTTTAAAAAAAATCCTACCTCAGCGCAGGAGCTTCGATTTCTGGTAATTTTACTTGAAAGGAAAATTTAGGATTTAAGTTTTGCAATCAGTGTGGAGGTAAGACATGATGGGCTCAGTAGCACTTCCAGTGACACTACCTCCTCAAGGACAATTAAAAATGGGCAGCAAATATTGGTGTTGTCAGCAATGTGTATTTTAATCTCTCCTAAATAAACAAGTAAGAAGTAAATGGGATTTGAGATTCTATAATTCTACAATTTAGTGACAAACTAAAAAAGAAACATGAGTGGGAGAGTCCAAAAGAAGGTTTCTCACTGAATAACAAGAACAATCAAACAAAGTGACACTACAAAGTTAACTTGTTATGGGTTGTAAGGAATAGTAACATATTCTACACATGCACATGTATGACAGGATAAGGTTAGGGCCACTGAGATATGCAATGATAAACTCATGAGCCATGACTGAAACAGAGAAAAGCTATTAAATAATTACTTTTCTTCAGTATTTACCAGGCACATCAATGTATAGGACATGATACGAAAAGATGATTCAAAAATTAAGATAGGACAAAAGCTGACAACTGACAAACTGATCAAACTTAGAGAGCATAAAACTTCTGTTTCAGTTTGATCGCATTGATGCAAATTAAAAACATTTAGGAAGAAAAAAGAGACGAATTATGAAATGAGTAAAATTCATTAGAAAAGGACATGGTGACATAGAACTGACAGAAAACTAATATGATTTCTTTATTTACAAAAGGACATAGAACAAGTCCAGCAAACTTTAAACCAATGAGATTACCACCCTCTATGTAAAAACATTGCCCCTCAGGTTCCTTTTCATTCTTTTCTTTCTTATTTTCAACTGATGTCCTCTGGTCCTCAATTCCCTAACCCTTGGAAAAAGACTGAGTGCATTCAGCCTCTCATGATCGTATGCACTTCTATAAGATCCCCCCTCAGTTTCCTACACTTGAAAGAATACAGTCCTAGCTCGTCTAACCTCCCCCTATAAATCGGACCCTTGCGTCCTGGCAACATCCTTGTAAATTTCTTCAGCACTTTTCCCAATTTAATAACATCCTTTCTATAATGAGGTTACCAAAATTGAACACAGTGTGGCCTCATCAACATCCTGTTTAACTGCAACATGCCCTGACTGATGAAGGCCAGTGTGCCAAAAGCCTTCTTCACTGCCCTGTCTACTTGTGACTCCTCTTTCAGAGAACCATGCACCTGAACTCCAAGGTCCCTCTGTTCCTTACACTCCTTAAGGACCTACCATTCACCACAGGGACCTGGGAAAAGTAATCATCACCACATAAAGCTTTGATTAGACATGGAGAAAAGTAAGCAACATTCTAAAGTAAAACATCTAAATTTGAAAAGAGCTCATTCAAAAACATGAGAAAGGAGTTAGCCAGAGTAAAATTAAATCAAAGACTGTCAGGCAAAACTGTAATGGAACAATAGGTCATTTATATGAAAGAGATGTTTTAGATACAATCTACATTAATTGCAGTAAGGTGAAAGATATGGTAACCAAAACCAAGGTTCAAGGTGCCTGGTCTGGATGTTTTCCACCCCAGATTGATAATAGAAGTTGTGATAGAGGAGGCAAAATAGTTTGCTATTAATCTTCAGAAGCTCTACGATGTATCAACCAGACAATGATAACTAGGACATCCTCATTTACGAAAGAATGAAATGGAACTTCCAAATACTTACAGTTCAGTCAGTTAAATTTCACTGATGAGCAAGATGTTGCATCCAATAATCTAACGAAATAATTAACAGGCACTTGAAGACATTTTGAGACAATTAAGCTTAGCCAGCACAAATTTGCAACAGGCAAATTATGCTTAGCTAATCTAATTGAAATTTTTGATTAAGCAGCAGAGATGGCTCATGAAGAGAATGCAATTATGTTATCTCTATAAATTTGAAAAAGTGTTGACAATTTTTGAAGAATGTCTAATAAATTGAAGTTAATGAATAGTGGGTTTGTGTCAGCTCAGGGAAAAAAAATATGCTTAAGGACAGAAAAAAGCAAATTCTGATAAATACCCCTGTTTCCAGCCGAGTGAATAGTGGATAGTAGTGATACCCCATCTACAAATGAGATAAATGGCAAAATGCAGAATGTAAATCAAAATGTGATGATAATAAAGAATTTGGAGATATTGCAAACAGTGATGGTAACTATTACAAAATATCTACTTCATGATTGTATGTTTTAGGAAAACAATGGATTTTAAATTTAAATGCAAAATAAATAGGGAATGAAATCTGCAAAATGCAAAATAAATGGGCAAGAAAAAAATGTGCTTGAGATCCAATAAAGAACCGAAGATGCTGGAGATCTGAAACAAAACCAGAAATTGCTTGAGAAACTCAGCAGGTCTGACAGCATCTGTGGAGAGAAAACACAGTTAACATTTTGAATCCTGTGTTCCTTCAACAGACCTGTGACTTGTCCTGTGTTTGAGATTTGGTCTAAAGACTTAAAGGAATTGTAATTCAAAGGATTGTCCTTGCTTATTTAATAAAATCAGAATTAAAGCTCTGAAAACAATATAGTGGATAATCTGTTTCTAGTTTCTTGGTGATGAGATGTTTACAATTGTCTGTATTAAGAATTTAAATCACTCACGTGGGTTCCTAGTCAAAGACAGTAATGGCTAAACAAAGAAAGAGCTTGAAGAATTATTGCAAATATCCATGTATTTTAGAGCTACTACTTTTCTTACTATAAATTAAGCTATTAAACATAAGCAAGTCAAATGAAAGTCAAAATAAAAAATAAGGGTAAAATTGTCCTCTGGTAGGAGTCATATTTAACACAAAAATGAAGGTAGTGCTTGTGAAGGTCAATCATCCCTGATGCATGATGTCTCTGCAGGAGTTCCTAAGGGTAGTATCCTAGACCCCGATTATCTTTGGCTGCTTCATCACTGACTTTCCCTCCAACATAAGGTAAGAAGTGGGCATTCACAGTGTTCAGTGCTGTGTGTGACTCCTCAGGTACTAAACCAGCTTGTGTTCATATACAGCAAGTCCTGGACAACATCCAGGCTTGGGTGCTTAAGTAACATGTGACATTCATTCCACACAAGTGCCAGGCAATGACTATCTTAAACAAGAGAGAATCAAACAGTTGTCATTCAATGGCATTACCATTGGTGCATCCTCCACTATTGTTGACTAGAAATGGAACCAGCCATACAAGATTAGGTCAGAAGCTGGGAATTATGTCATGTATAAATACCTTTCTGGCTCTCAAATGTCTGTCCACCATCAGAAAAATACAAATTGTGAGTGTGATGAAATACTCTCCACTTGGCAAGACGGGTATAGTTTTGACAACATTCTAAACGCTTATTATCCAAGACAAAGCAACCCCCTTGATTAGCAAACTGTACACTACTTCCACATTCACTCCTTTCACCATTGATGCAACAGTATAAACAATCTACAAGAACTACTGCAGAAATTTACCAAGATGCTTCCAGCAAGACCTAAACTCAGTATCTCTACTACTAGATGGACAATAATGGCATATTCACAAGAACATTGCCACCTGCAGCTTCACTCCAAGCTACACACCATTCTGACTCAGAAGTATATCACCATTCCTTCATTGTTGCAAGGTCAAAATCCTGGAACACTAGCAAACAACCCATGGATGTACCCATACTCCAAGGACTGTAGCCTTTCAAGAAGATAGCTTACAGCAAGAAGATATAGAAGAAGATTGTCTCTGTAGCAAGTTGTGACTGTCAATAAATGCTGGCCCAGAACTCATTAAGGAGTTATATTAAAAAAAAGCAGTATCATTCACAGAATCAAAGGTGTTGTTTTGCAATAAAAAAAAGTCAGATTACATTTGTATTAAGAACATCCCAAGTATGTCATGCTGCCATGCAGATGGCTTGTGGGGGTAATGGAGATTTCTTTGTTTTCTTTTACCTGTACGTTTGTTCACAGAAGCAAGCAGTCAGCTGCTCAATTTTTGAGGAGACAGAGAGAGTTGCAACTCACTCAGAGTTGAGGTAGCAAAAGGGATAAACATAAGTCAGATCTTCATCTTAAGCAGAGAAAATATCAACTTACTATTTACCATGTAAAACTCTAGTGGAAGCTCATGCTCAGTTTGGATGGAGGCTGTGAGAGAAAAAAAGAGGTTGGAAGATTTCCAAGCTTGGACCTTGAGAAAGTGTAAATAAGCAATTTGCATGCAGGAAGCAGAAAAAGACAGAAAAATCTATTGAGCACTGTAAAGCAATCTGTGTTCATCCAAAACCAGGATAGGGACACATAGGAGAATCCAATTTTTGGACTACTGAGCACAAATGCAGCGAAACTAAAGCTTGAGGTAAGAAGTCTATAACTGTAGCGTTTTGAAGTAACATTGCAGGATCACTCAGCCAAATACTAATAGAAACATAGAAGATAGGTACAGGAGTATGCCATTCAAGCCTACACTTCCATTCAAGCCTGCACCACCATTCAATATGATCATGGCTAATCATGAAATTTCACGATCCCATTCCTGCTTTCTCTGCACACCCCTTTATCTCTTTAGCTGCACAGGTCATGTCCCCAGCTCCCTCTTGAATACTTTAATGAACTAGCACCAACAGCATCCTGTGGAAGAGCACTCCACAGGTTCACAACTCTCTGAGAGAAGAAACTCTTCTTCATCTCAGCCTGAATAGCTTACCCTTATTTGGAGAGTGTGACCCCTAGTTCAGGACTTCCCCAACATTGGGAACATTCTTCCTGTATCTAACCTATTCAGTCCCATTAGGATTGTATATGTTTCTATGAGATACCCACACATTCTTCTAAATTCCAGTGAGTACAAGCCCAGTTGATCCAGTCTTTCCTCACATATCAGCCCTGCCATCCCGGGAATCCGTCTGGTGAACCATTGCTGGACTCCTCAATAGCAGGAATATGCTTCTTCAGACTAGGAGACCAAAACTGCACAAAACTGGCCTCACCAAGGCCCTGTATAAAAAGGCCCTGTTTTCCTTACTCAAAACCTCTTGCTATGAAAGCTAACATGCCATTAGCTTTCCTCACTGCCTGCTTCACTTGCATGCCAGCCTTCAACAACTGTTCCAGCATGGCACCCAGGTCTCATTGTACCTCACTTTCTCCTAAATTGCCCCCATTCAGATAATAGTCTGCTTTCCTCTTTTTGTGACCAAAGTCGATAAGTTCACATTTATCCTCATTATATTGTATTTGCCAAGTATTTGCCCACACAGCCAATCTCCAAGTCACCCTGCAGCTTTTTCGTGACTGTAATGGAACAGTCCTCCTGAAGTCTCTGACCTCAGAGAATATCTAGAACATTCAGTAAAAATTAAAGTGTATTAATGCATCATGGAACACTTGAATTGAATTAGGAAGTAGAATGGGAATTGCATTTATGCTCTAAATCTTGCCAAATATAGTTAACTTAGTACTACTTAATTTTTTTCACATATTAATTTTTGTTTAAAGATAAGAAATCTTGTGGTGCAATTCTTTCAGTTAACATTGGGTTGTCAAAATTTTCTTTACATTTAATTGTGTCTTACAGTAGCTGTCCATCTCAGGAGATGATGGACCACATCCAGAGCATATGTCACTTCTGAATGAACATTGTCCATTGTAGCTGCAGAAAGCAATTCATGAATGGCTGTTGGTCCACGGTCAACTAATGCGTTTTCCTCCTGGATGGCACACTTCACCCCACCCAATCATTTCTTCTACCTTCTGCTTCATCCATGTCCTTCCTCTCTGTTTTTTCTCCAGACACTGTGGTCAACAGCAAGGATTAAAGCAAACAAAGAACAGTACAACACAGCCCTTTGGCCCACCAGGACAGTGCAGACACATGATGTCTTTTGAAATTGAAAGCCTATTGCCTCTACATTTATCCCTTTATTCTCTGCCTATTCATATGTCTGTCAAGATGCCTCCTAAACATTGCTATTATATCTGCTTCTACCACCTCCTCTGGCAGCACATTCTAGGCACTTACCACCCTCTGTGTAAAAACAAATTGCCGCTTACCTTTTCTTTAAAGTTACTCCCTTTTACCTTGTACCCTATGAATTGACAGTTCTACCTGGGAAAAAGACTCCAACTATTCATTTGCTTCATGACTCTCATAATTTTGTAAACTTAAATTGTTGATGCATCAACTCCAATCCCAGTCAGCTTTAAGTCTCATTCTCAGAAATCCTTATGCCATGGGCAACCTGTTGGGTTTGTGCCAATAGAAAGCTTGCATTAGAGAATGTCTTTGGAGCATAGCCATCATTCATTCAGCTCACATGATGCAGCCAATGGATTTGCCACTGACTCAAGAGGCAAAGCTTGTTAGTTCTTCCTGCACTTTGGTGTATTTCCATGTTCAGCAGACTGTCTTGCCAGATTTTGCCGAATATCATCTGAGGCTATGGAGGTGAAAACTGTTTTGTTGCTTTTCTTCGCTTATATAAATTATCCATGCCTCACGACTATAAACAAGGCTATTGAGAACACAAGCCTCATATACAGATATTTGGTCTTTCTGATTCTGACTACTTCTTTGGAAGACCTTGGAAGGATTGATATATAAACTGTTGTAACTGAAATTCAGAGGAGGATGCCAGTACAGCATCATTAGCAAAATCGACTCATGTATGAGGACATTTGGTCCTGGTATTCAGTCTTGCCAAGTTGCTGTTCCCAGTAGTTTTTAGTTCATGGACTATGGGACACAGATTTAAAGTTTTGAGCAAGGTAAATAACTTTTTTATAGAGTGCATGGTGATGACCTGGAATTTACTGTCAATGAGCATGATGGATATAAAGATGATCAGTGATTTCAATCATTTCTTCTATCTTCTGCTTCATCCATGTCCTTCCTCTCTGTTTTTCTCCAGATACTGTGGTCAACAGCAAGGATTAAAGCAAACAAAGAACAGTACAACACAGCCCTGGACATGTGGTAAAGATAAAGTCGAAGGGCTCCAAACCGTGATTGAAATTACTTCTCTGTTTTGAGAGATCATCCTCGTGATCCATTATTACTATATTGACTTCATCTTTACTGCCATTTCAGGCAGTGCATTCAACTGGATGTGTAAAAAATGTTTCCTCATGTCACCTCCAGTGATGTCGAATGGGTTGTGTGATAACTTTACAAGATAAGCTCCGTGAGCTGATACACCAGTTATTGTAATCAATGGAGAGAAGCAATGGTCTAGTGGTATTATAGCTAGACTGTAAATCCAGAGACTCAGATAATTTTCTGGGGACCTGGATTCAAATAACAGCACAACAAATGGTGGAATTTGAATTCAATGAAAATCTGTCAGGAAAATCTCAACTAATGTTCTTTAGGGAAGGAAACTGCCATCCTTATCTGGTCTGGACTACATGTTACTCTAGACCTACAGCAATGTGGTTGACTGTTAACTGTCTCCTGGGATTGTCAATATATGCTGCCCTTGCCAGCGATGCTGTCATTCTACGAATGAATTTTTAAAAAATAAAATTTTGCATCATATTATCAATCATTTAGCTTCTTGCTCACTTTCCATTCACTACCAGCATGATTTTGCTTTGTGTCCATTTTATCCTGTTAAATTATAATCTATCTGGTAGGCATTTAGCTAAACACAAATTAAAATGGTGATAAAATGTAAATGAAACAGTAGCAACTTCCCTCGAGTCATTTGTTCTGTTTGGTTTGGTTTGATTTGTTCTGTTCATAACAATAAACACAAAATGTCGGTCATGCAATAAAAAGGATTATTTTTGGTGTCACAGTTTAAAAAAACACAAGATGCCTTAGTTTTTTAAAATATTTCTCCAAGGTCTGGCATCCAACACAACAATGTGCGGAATACACATGGTTACTGTCCCACCATACAATGGTTGCTGTCCCACCAAAGAATATTAAATTGGGAAAGAATGTTAATAATTATTCAATACTTGCTACCATCGAAACCATTTTTGTTTCATTATTATAGCAAGAAACTGCATTCCTTCAAATGTATATGCGTCAAACTACTACATAAATAATAATTAAATAATACAAATATAATTGAAACATGTTTTATGATTACAAGTTGTGAAGCAAAGGCATTGGTATAGAACGTTTGCAGCTGTTTTACAGGAGACCTTACCTTTCACTAATTAAGCTGGATACATGACCTGATTTTGATGAATTACACAGGCAAGATTGCAGGATAAAAGATTTCTAACAAGCACCAGTTGTAAGACAGCAATATATTTCCTATGGGATTGGATTTGAAGCCACAAGATTGCATGTCAAAATAGGTTGATTGCATCAATAACAGATAGCTATGTGCTTTTGTTACCTTGAAAAAGTGATGATAATAAGGATATGAACACCACTAGATTGTCAACCGGTCATCAAGAAAAATAGTATTCGAAACCAGTAGCCAATAGGAAATATGAAAAAAAAACTATAAAACAGCTATCTATATATATATATGTACACATACGTGATACAGATAAAATTGAAAAATAAGTAATACACAATTTTGCAAATCAATTTTGAGTTGTAAAGGGAATTTACAAAATTTCTACATATCTGTAGAAAAATGTCTCACATGATAAGTTTTCATTTTACATTTCTTCTCTCTGCACAGTGAGAATGAAGCTTGCTAAGAGCTAAAACCCAACTCGTTTAATGTCCCAGACAAAATTGTTAAGATGGCAGCACTGGCACATTAGGTAGTGTCCTTCTCTCTGTCTCTCTCTCTCTGTTTTTCTCTCTCTCTCTCTCCTTTCTCTTTCTCATTTTCCTTTTCTTCATCTGATGTCAGGGGAAGCTGGAGCAGTGTCGGCAGGGCATCAGCTGCAGCAGTGGCAGTGTCCCGAGTGGGAACTCCTGGCTGCAGTAGGCCCGGCGTATGGACACAGTGACTTGGCAGATCATCGGCTGCGGTGGTGACAGTGCCTGGAGTAGGGATTCCTGACTGCAGTAGGTCCAGAGTGTGGACTTGGCGGGTCATCAGCAGTAGTATGGTGGTGCTCAGAGTGAGGACTCCTGGCTTTTTCAAGACTGGAATGTGGACTCAGAGACTCAGCCACTCGTTGGCTGTGGTATTGAAGGTGCCTGGAGCAGGAACTGTGGTAGGCTTGAAGTGTGGACTCTTAGCAGGCTCATTGGAGCAGAGACTCCTTGAAGCCTGGGACGCTCTGCAGAGACCTTGCACAAGTGCTACAGCTGTATTTGAAGACCCCTTGTATAGAAGATGAAGTATATTTATGTCATATCTCTGTATTTTTCTTGTAACTTAAAATGGTGCTGGATTGTGGCAACAAACCACTTTTCATTATATCTTTCTAGATATATGTGACAATAAATAATGCACTCACTTTGGATTTGTCTCCAAAGAAACCAGGCAAACAATAAGCCATGACAGAATAAGTAATGAATAATAGAAAGTTTCATGAAAGGCATGGCAATACTTACAGGAGATTTTCATTTTTAATTTGCCAACATAATTCTCAAGGACAAGACTGGGCATTTCCAGTGTCACAATAAAATGACAATTGAGATATGTCACTTGTTTCTAAATTCGTGTCTATTGAACTCATAAACTTAACAGTTCCTGCAGTTGAGTTCAGATGATACAGTTTATGCGAATAGGTAGCATTGGAGTTGGACCGATAGGTCTGTTTCAATGCTGTACATCTATGACTCCCTGAGCTAGTGTAACATTTGGTCATAAGGAAAATATTAAAAGCTATTATTAAAGGTGTTATGGAAAGAACTTAGATACATTCAAATTATTCAGGCAGCGACAACATGGTTCTGTGAAAGTGATATGTTTAACTGATGTTTTGCAGTTATTTGAGGAAGTAGCATGCACTGCTATCAGGTGGAACTTGTGAATGCACTGTGCTTAGATTTTCATTAGGCAGAGATGTTGTGCCACAAGGTAAGTTATTGAAGAAAATGAAAACTTGTGGTTGGCGTAAATCAGTCTTTTCTAGTTTGCAAGATGAAATGGGGGTAGTGTGCCATAGGTATCATTGGTGGAAACTTAACATTTTACAATTATATAAATTACTTGGTTGAAAGGACAGAACTTATGGTGACCAAATTTGCTATGGCATAAAGATAAGTAAGAAGTTAGACACGAGGAGGACATAAGCAGATTACAGAAAGAGAGGATGGGTAAATTGAATGGAGAAAGATCTTAAAACTGGAGTATATTAGTGGAAAATATGAAATTGTTCACTTTGGCAAGAAGAACAGAAAAGAAGAATATTCTCTACATGGTGTGAAATTGCAGAAATTTGAGATATCTAGGGATCGGGGTATTCTTGTGCATGAATTGAAAAAGGCTAAAATATAGGCCCAGCAAGTGATTAGGAAAGTCAATGGAATGTTGCCATTTATTGAAAAGAATTGAATAAAAAAGTAGAAACATTATACTTCAGTTATACATGACACTGGTGAGTTTACATGTGGAATACTTTGGTGAAAGTAAGGACTGCAGATGCTGGAGATTAGAGTCGAGAGTGTAATGCTGGGAAAGCACAGCAGGTCAGGCAGTATGTGAGGAGCAGGAGAATCAACGTTTCGGGCAAAAGCCTTCATCTGGAATACTGTACTATGTACAGTATCGGTCATCTATTTAAGAAAGCATTTAAACACATTGGAAGCTGTTCTGACCAGATTAATGGACAGGTTGTTTTATGAGGAAAGGTTGGATAGCCTAGCTTTATGTTCACTAGAGAGTTGAAGACTAAGAGCCTGATTAAAACATATAAGGTCCTAATGAGTCTTGACAGTGTGAATGTGGAGACAATGTTTCCTCTTTTGGAAAGTCTAGAACTAAGAGTCACTGCTTAAAAATAAGTGGTCATCTATTTAAAACAGAAATGAGTCATACTTCTTCTCAGTCAGTCATTAATCTTTGGAACTGTATTGTTTAAAAGACAATGGAAATAATGTCTTTAAATATTTTTAAGGTAGTGATGGATAGGTTCTTGGCAAGTAAGGGGGTGAAAAATGTTGTGGTTCTGTTCGCCAAGCTGGGAATTTGTCTCGCAAATGTTTCGTCCCCTGTCTAGGTGACATCCTCAGTGCTTGGGAGCCTCTTGTGAAGCGCTTCTGTGCTGTTTCCTCCGGCATTTATAGTGGCCTGTCTCTGCCGCTTCCGGTTGTCAGTTCGAGCTGTCCGCTGTAGTGGCCGGTATATTGGGCCCAGGTCGATGTGTTTGTTGATAGAGTCTGTGGATGAGTGCCATGCCTCTAGGAATTCCCTGGCTGTTCTCTGTTTGGCTTGCCCTATAATGGTAGTGTTGTCCCAGTCGAATTCATGTTGCTTGTCGTCTGTGTGTGTGGCTACTAAGGATAGCTGGTCGTGTCGTTTCGTGGCTAGTTGGTGTTCGTGTATACGGATCGTTAACTGTCTTCCTGTTTGTCCCATGTAGTGTTTTGTGCAGTCCTTGCATGGGATTTTGTACACTACATTAGTTTTGCTATGCAAAAAAAATCCCAAGCAAGGACTGCACAAAACACTACATCGGACAAACAGGAAGACAGTTAACGATCCGTATACACGAACACCAACTAGCCACGAAACGACACGACCAGCTATCCTTAGTAGCCACACACACAGACGACAAACAACATGAATTCGACTGGGACAACACTACCATTATAGGGCAAGCCAAACAGAGAACAGCCAGGGAATTCCTAGAGGCATGGCATTCATCCACAGACTCTACCAACAAACACATCGACCTGGACCCAATATACCGGCCACTACAGCGGACAGCTCGAACTGACAACCGGAAGCGGCAGAGACAGGCCACTATAAATGCCGGAGGAAACAGCACAGAAACGCTTCACAGGAGGCTCCCAAGCACTGAGGATGTCACCTGGACAGGAGACGAAACGTTTGCAACACAAATTCCCAGCTCGGCGAACAGAACCACAACAACGAGCACCCGAGCTACAAATCTTCTCCCAAGGGGTGAAAAATCATCAGAGTTGGATATGGATTTGTAGGTAAAATCAGAATGGACATGGTCTTGTTGAATGGCAGAGCAGGCTAGAGAAGCCAAATGTCCCATACCTTTTATGTATGATCATTTCATAGGTATGACAGACTGAATGACCATCCACAATGGGAATTTTGGTTTGAGATCAGAAGACTGACATCAAATTCAAATCCATCTGCCAACACAATCATGTTGGAAATAATCATGAGTATGATTTACAAAGAACAAACCAATTAACAGTCAGAGGGTGACAGACCACCCAAGTAATGAAGAAATATGAGATGTAGAATTTTGGAGGGTCAGTAACAGGAGTTACAGTTCCAGGTAAGAATAAGTCCTCTCAGAATTTTATAAGAAGCTTTCATAAAGTGCTAGATCTCTGTTATGGAGTGGGATCCCCTTGAGAAAACTGTTTGTGGCTCTAACTATTACCATATGGATAAGGTAACAGCTGGAGGGTGGGAACTCCAAACTTATCCAAGTCTGCAGGCTTCCACATCACCGTCCCTCACTTTGCTCTTGGGAAGTTCTACGCAATCATCTGTCAAGCTCTGGATGCTACAGAAATCCTTCAAGATGCCTGGAAAATACCAGTCAGTTTCTAATCACTGGCATTATTGCTGTTTTAATTGTCACTTGTCACTTGTCACTTCCAAAATTTAGCTTCTTGTGCGGTAAATTCCATGATCTGATAATCACCAGTAATTTTTTAGGTATTTATCTTTCCCCACCACTCAGTGTTTAGTCTGACCAATGTTCCACAAAATGATTCCTTCCATCTATTCCATTTTGTGTTAGTTCTGATCATATGGATTTACATAACAGAGCATGTTATCAGCTGAGCTCACTGTGGGCAACAGATAATGTCTATGTCCTGGTGTTTTGCATCAAGCAGTAGGGCAGGCAATAATCCAGCTCATGTAACAATATGTAGTATAGAGGCATCACAATTTATATACACATCATTGGTAATCACTTGCAAACAAGTACCTAGGAAATTTTGTGCCACTAGTCATGGGTTCTGTGGGCCCTTGTTTGGCTGATGAGCAGTATCTCTGATCACACATTTGGCAGGTGTTTCTGGGAGATTGAATTGGCTCTTGGCCTTGAAATCACTGGCATTTCTACCTTCAGTTCCTTTTCTGTGCATTCTCTTGCTGCTGTGTGTTCTCAAAGAAGTGTGTCCCTTCAAGAAAGTCTCCCATGTGTTGACATCAATGTAATATTTCATGAGGAAGGCCTTCAGGGTGTCCTTGAAGCAGTTATTTTCCCCTTGTCTCATTCAAGTGCTTTCCTTGAGTTGTGCAAAGATGATTTGCTTTCGTAGTCAGAACTCAGGCATCCTCAGCATGTGGCCAGCCCATCAGAGTTGGTTTTGGATGCTCATGGCCTTTGAAGCTGATGCAGTTGGCTGCTTCAAAGACGCTGATGTTAGAGCATCTGTCCTTCCAGCTGATGCAGATAATCCATTCAAACATTTGATGGCACTTCTCAAGAGCATTGAGGTGGCATCTACATGTGGTCTACGTTTGCAGCCATGGAGAAGAACTGGAAGAATGACTGCCTTATACAAAGGATCTTGATATGAGCACAGATGTCACTGTTGATGAAGACTCTTATCCTTAAGCATCTAAAGGCAGCATTTGCAGATCAGATGCAATGTTGAATGTCCACATTACCCTCAGAAAAGAGCTACCTTCCCAGATAGGGGAAATGTTCCACACTTGGGAGGATTTCTCTGGCGACATTAATGGAGGGATGGACCGGAACCTGACCTATAACAGGTGAGTAAAGGATTTGAGTCTTCTTGAGCTTGAGACTGAGACCAATAATATACACAACATGCTATCTTCCACAAAGGTTTGTCATTATAGTTGTATCTACATATAATGGATACCAATAAAGTTTTTCTTTTATTATTTCTTGGCACATGGGCATGAGTGGCAAAGTCAGCATTTGTTCTCCATCTTTCATTGTCTTTAAGAATGTGAAGGTAACCGTCCTTCTTAAACCTCTGCAATCTATTAAGTGAATGCACTTCAAAATGTTGACCTAGCAACAACCAAGAAACATGATATATTTCCAAGTCAGGATGGCATGTGAATTTGAGGAGATCTTACAGGTGGTGGTGTTCACAGGAATCTGCTGCCTTGCCGTTCTGGATTGTAGTAATCATGGATCTGGAAGCTTCCTAAAGCAGCAGCCTTGGGAAGTTGCTTCAGTACATTTTGAAGACGGTACCACTTCAGCTATTCTGCACGGGTGATGACGAAAGTCTTGGGTAAGATGATGAAACAGGCTGCTAAGTTTCAAATGGTCTAGACAAAAGTGAGGACTGCAGATGCTGGAGATTACAGTCAAGTGTGTGGTGCTGGAAAAGCACTGCAGGTCAGGCAGCATCCAAGGAGCAGGAGAATTGACGTATCGAGCAAAAGCCCTTCATCAGGAATGGCTTCAAATGATGTTGAGCTTCTTGAGTATTGTTGGAGCTGTACTCATTCAAGCAAGTGGACAATATTCCACCACACTCCTGATGTGCGACTTGGAGTTGGTGAACAGACGTTGAAAATTTGGGAGATGAATTAGCTGGCACTAAATTCACAGCCACGACATTTATGTTGCTGATCCAGTTCATTTCTTGTTCATTATTCCGAATATAATGGATTGCCAAACAGTAGTGAAGTCACCACAACAATTTGCGAAATAAATCAGCTTCAAATGTATAATGTACAATATGAACAACATGAGATTCAAATGTTACCACAACCATTTCTTTATTTTGTCCTCCTGAGAATTCCCTCAAGATTGAGGATAATTTACTGCTATTTAATTCACTGAATTCTGAGATGACCGATATGCTCAATGTGTGAAATGCAGATTCCACCATCTGGGGTCAGGTGGTACTTGAAAACCACAATCTTAGTGGTTGCAACCTTCAAAGAGATAGGCTTTATGGTGGTTATTTTGGTGAGGATCACCGCCTGCATTCATCATGGAATAGGTGGAGGATGGTGACAAATTTCAGAGCCAATCAAATTTAAACCTGATACTTCATAAGCCTTAATAATTAAGAGAGTCAAACAGTTTTTGTGGTCAATAAAGACCATGTAGTCATGGTACTAAAACTTTTTTTTGAATTAAATTTTTTCTTGAAATTCCTGCACTCTCAACAGGTGAAAACTGGACTATGATTTTGCAAGACATTCCTTGGTGCCTGGAAGATGGCAGTTCAGTAAGACCCTTGCAATACACATGTGCTACTGTTTATCACTGAATAGCTCAGTGTTCACACAGAAACACAAGTGCCTGCAATTGAAATATTTATGTGTATACCAAAAGCTGTAATAAACATCATTTGCATCTTTCAATGCCATGTTAGTCACATCTTGTTCTGATGTTATTGCAGGAAACATATATCTTTCTTCATCAGGTAAAAGCCAACAACAGGATTACCAATCACAGTGATAGATAGTTACTGATAGCTGCTGGGTCAATTATCACCAATTCACTGTCCTCATCAGCTTGACTCCAATACCTACAAAACAAGAAGAGAAATGCCACAAGAAAATTAACAAGGAAAACTTCAAAGATCTATTGACTGATGTCAGTGCCTCACTGACAACCTGTTAACCTCTAGCCAACACGTGCTACAATGTGCCCATAGTATCTGGTTGACAATAACACACAGGAAAATAATCATCTTTCTTTCGTCTCTGTAGGAAACATTATGACTGGTTTGATTGGGGTTATTAACTTGGGCCAATCCGGGAATCCTGGCTGACAGATATAAACAGGAGATCCCCGGGTGTCTCTGGAGAAGGAGCAAAAAAAAAAGAAAAAAAAGAAAGAAAAAAGAAAATAAATCTAAAAACCTGCCCTTTGGTTTGAAGGGCAGTGCTTGTCACTGGCCACTGGGGTGTTTTTTCCTATCTTCCTAAAAAAAAAGAAAAATAAACAGGAGATTCAGACAGTTTCCTCACACTAGGGACTGGCTCTAAATGAGCTGGTCAGATTCCATGTACTATACACTTGTAAGTAAAGGGTGACTTAGTGATAGGATACCAGCCTCTGTGCAATTATTTCAATATTGTAATGTAGTTTTCGAACAAGACTGTGTCTTTGACATGACAATCCTCAATTTAATTCCTATACTCCATCCAGCCTGGATTCAGCCCTATTCTGCTTGAAAGTGATGTTGTAAACACCATCCAAAAATCAAGGAAGCCTCTGGAGCAGTTGGAATCCTTGCTGAAGTGCTGAAACATGCTTGAGATCCAGCTGTATAATCTCAGATTGATCGACTGGGAAGAGGAGCTGGGAGAATCTTAGTTAATGGGACTACGTTCAAGAAGGGAGACAGGCATGACTGTGGTTATTACAAATGTGCCACCATGCTCTCTCTATTGACCACTTTCAAGGCTATTGCTTTTCTCTTGAGTATTGGTATCTTATGGTCATTTCTGTAAAACTACTCATGATGTTTCCAACAGAGACCAAAGAAAGGTGCTTATTATAGTGAGCATTAGGATCAACCAGATACTAGAGGCACACTGTAGTCCTGTTGACTGTAGGTTAACAGGTTGACAGTGATCAATCTTGGTGAAACTTTGAGGCCTTCCCTGTTAATTTTCTTGTGGTATTGCTTCTCTTGTTCCTTGGGTATTGGAGTCAGGCTAATAGAGATAGTGGATTGGATGCGCTGGTAGTAATCAGTCCAGCAGTCACCAATACCTATCTACCACTGTGATCTGTAATCATGTTGTTGGCTTGTACCTTCAACTGAGTATTTGGACCTAAAGAAGAAAGACTCATTTTTCCTGTAATCACATCAGAACAAGACGAGGTTAATGTGGTACTGAAAGATTCAAATCATGTTTATTACAGCGTTAGTTATACACATACTTATTTCAAATGTAGGCACTTCTGTGTCTTAGTATTTACAAGTATTCAGTGCCTAACAGTAGCTCACTCCAATTAGCATATCATGCTTCAATGGACCCAGTTAAGTTGGAGACTGAGATTTTTATATCTTCAGATCAATGGTATAATATGGTGTGAGATGTAACATGACATCTGACCCGGGTTCAATTCCCGCCTCAGGCGACTGACTGTGTGGAGTTTGCACGTTCTCCCCGTGTCTGCGTGGGTTTCCTCCGGGGGCTCCGGTTTCCTCCCACAGTCCAAAGATGTGCAGGCCAGGTGAATTGGCCATGCTAAATTGCCCATAGTGTTAGGTAAGGGGTAAATGTAGATGTAGGGGTATGGGTGGGTTACGCTTCGGCGGGGCGGTGTGGACTTGTTGGGCCGAAGGGCCTGTTTCCACACTATAAAGTAATCTAATCTAATCTAATCTAAAAAAACATGGGTGACAGGGACACCTCTATTGCACTCCATTGTTCAAACACTGACACAGTTGAGCAAGGGGCAGTGTTTGAGCGAGTGACAGTGTTTGAGGAAGTGACACTGTTTGGAGAGTGGGTACTGTAATGAGATCTTGTGCTTGTATCACTAATGGATTGGGATATTAGTAATGACAAGATCATGTTCTGGACATTTTGTCAGGAGGAGGACTCCTTTAGATCTTTCTCTGCTCCTATCTTGCACTTCCAGAAATCTGACTTTTAAATTTTGATGGAAGATCGGTTTGGTACTGCTAAGAATCAGAGTCTAGATTAGAGCGGTGCTAGAAAAGCACAGCCAGTCAGGCAGCATCCGAGGAGCAGGAAAATCGACATTTTGGCAAAAGCACACGGAGTGCTCCTTGGCCTTGTCTGTTTTCTTTGGTATAGGGAATATGCAATGATAATAGTGGTTTGCTCATTCTGTCATAGGATGGATGGACAGTCATGAGATTGTTGCTTATCTGACATGGGGCAAGGAAATTGGGTGTGATCACTAAGGCACCTGACAAGCACATTTTTGTTGGTGAAGCCCTTTCCATTAGAGATGCTGTTTCTCTTCCAGGAGAAGTTGAAATCACTCCTTTGTTCCATCGGTGGGATTTCCACTTCATGCTGTCACTTAGGGCAGCAATATGAATGTCGAGGTGCCTGAAATCCTGTTCTACGAATGGCAGTGCTGAGCTCAGTATGTCACCTTTGGGCCGAGGTTGTCCAAGGAGGTCCTGAATTTCCAGGTTCCAAATTTCATACTGATGAAAGTAATTATTTCGTACTTCACACCCTTACGAAGAAAATAAAATAGATTGGGAGATATGTGTTGGCTGGATACAGTTAATATCTTGTCAGTTGTGAACAGCCAGAGATATATTGTTTGGCATAATCAGCCAGTCTTTGGAACACACAGCTTAAACACCTCTCATGACAATGAAACCGAAATCCTTACTAGGACATCTTTTTAACTTGAGGACCACTTATACCTCTATACAATGAGCAATGCGTTACATGAGTTTCAGTTTTGATGCGATGTCAGATACATAATCCATATATCCTAATGACTACATCAAACAACATTCCCTATTGACCATTGGCAGCAGGCAACACGCTGATCATGCTCAGCGAGTTAGTGCATGCAAGCTTCAGTAAAGTTTATTCATCAAAAGGTGTGATTCCGATACTGGAAATCATTTAGTAAATAACTGCTAAATAATTAAATGTGCATTATACTAGAAACCAATTTAAGGTTTAACCAGGCTATCAGCTTGCATGTGCTGGAAGTTACATACATAAATGCATAGGGACCCTGCCTTACCTAAGCAAAAAGAATTTGAATATACATTGTACCTTTCTCATTAAAGAAATGTGAATCATGGAGATAGCAAATCTGTGTCCCATACCTATGGTAATGACCTGATCAATCAGAACTGACCTGCTGGATCTGACGATTAAGATTCATTATTAACTGTTCTTGCTGCATTGGGATGCCAATGATGATCCAAGAAAATCAACACCCTTTTCTCCTGCTGTTTAAATGCAGCCCCTCTTTTCAAGTCTGTTTATTGCATCCTAATTCTGATGTTTGCAAAAGTTCAACTTCTTCTCCCTTATTCGACAAATATTCAACTTGAGTTTTTATCAGCCTGTTTATTCCAGTAGCTCAAACAGATTAGCTCCAATCGCTGGTCTCATTTTCCAGCCTGACTGATTCAGAGATTTTAGATTACAATCAGACAATTTATGCACATGAAATATCTTTTCATATACTCGCCTTATCTTTTTTCAGGAGTAAAAAAAACGTACATTGAAAAGTACATAAAAGAGTTTTTTTTTGTGTCTGCAATTCTGCCTGACATATTTATAGTCTTCTCATTCTGCAGAAGGCTGAAGCATAGCACTTGATAACTGCAATGGGATATAACAAAAATTATTTTTACAATCAGCAGTATTTCCCATTTACTGACTACAAAATAATTCTCTCTTCCAATGATTCCCAGGTCTTATCTTACAATTGCCTGTTCAAAAAACCATTTATTTGGCTAAATAAATTAAACATACCTTTGTTTTCTCCTAGGTAAAATTATTTTCTTCAGTTACAAACTCAGCCACTATAATTTTCTTTTTTTTTGCAATCTCATTCTTCAAAAACACATTTTGACAGTCAATGCTCCTGTTGTATAATTGGCCGGTCTCTTTATGACTTTAAAAAATATTTTAATATCCTACTTCACCATCCACCTTCTAATGATCTTCATCTGAAGTGTTAAAATCAATATTTTGCCTGCTATTGTGTCTGCCTAAAATTCTTTCAGGATTCACAACCCATTTTGCTGTATTTATCTCTATTTACTGCAGTAGATAAAATGGTATTCAGCTCCAAATCCTATTCAGGCTGCTCCCTGTTGGCAGTTTCTCACCAGGCTTGATTTTTATTGTGGACAAGTAAACACTTGAGCAGTAAAACTGAGGAGGAGAAATTTAATGATGACCACAGACAAATGTTAGAGTGGCTTTGCACATAGTTCCAACCAGAATATTCAATTTATCCTGTGGCCCTATTAAAATTGATTTTAAAATGCCGTCCACATTACCACAGCATCCTCTTCACAGAAATGGCTAAACAGCTGTTTGGATGGATGTTGGGAAGCAAGGGCGTTTGCCAAAATCCATAACCAAAACCTTTTAAACTGTCAGTGCATGTCTGTAAACAAAGGTACATATGGTAAATCTCACTGACAAAAATCAATTACTGACAAACTAAAATTAACACAATAAACCATATAGGATTAATATTGCTAAACTGACATTAAATTTTAAAATGGCGCAAAGTGACAATCTTCAGATATGAAGCTCATACAAACCACGTTAACAGAGTCCCTTTTATATGGTTTGGTCTTCATCTGTGCAATGTCCAAGTTAGTTTAACTGTAATGATGCCAAGAATTTTGACATAATTATTCATAATTTGGAGAAAAATAATTTGCAATTGGCAGAAAGGAAATACCCATTCAATCAAAATTCAGAATCCAATTTGGATGCTTAGGTTTTGGTCCTGAAACTCAATAACAGGTGCAAAACAGGGCCACAAGAAACCAAATTTTTGAGCAGCAGTGGATAATCCATTCTGAGCCATATGAGTACCTGTAATGTATTGATAAAGGCATCAAGAGAGGAACCCAGGATCTGCAGACTTTAGAATTTATACATGCAGATCAGGGACCTATTGTCACTTTGATGCCTCTGTTACCTAATTGGTTTCTGTGAATGCACATGTGAATTACAGATGGTCCATGCAATTTGTGCCAGGTTGGCTGTGTTCTGTAAATGTGATTTACTTAAGGCCTGCCTCATGGTTCTTCAAAAGGCTGCAGAAGACTGTCGTAAAGAGGCAAGATATACAAAATATACTTACAGGGCTTAAAGGGAAAATCAGGAGATGTCTTGCAAGTCCACATACAACTGCCAAGAACATTGTTAGATCTTCATTGGTTGATTTCCTCTCTCAATCAGTATCAACTTTACTTTATTGCAGTGCTCCATCGTCTAGACTTCCTCCCCTCTATAATTTGACAATGAACATGTGGAGTGTGGTAACTATTCAGTAAGACTTTGGGAGGTGAGGCAGTGAGAAAGTGAGAGACAATGGGATTCGACCAAGATGATGTGGGGGATGATGCAACAATAGAAAGAAAGGATGATACTTGAACCAAGGAGACTTCAAAGGTTTAATCAGTGTGATTGAAAGGAAGAGTGAATTCAAGTCTTTACAAGGTAAAGCAGGGTGAGAAGAAGAACAAAACTTGAAATGGGGGACTTCACAAGGTGAAGTTATGACAGAAACAGTGTCACTTTAACAGGGGAACATTGAGAGGTGAAGCTTTGAGAGAGAATCAGAAAGTGACACTTGAAATTGAGGGCTTTCAGGATGTAGCTCAGTAGGAGAGAGCCCAAGATTTGAACGTGGAGATTAAGAGGCAAAATTCTGGATGTCATCAAAGGGAAATAGCTAAGTGATTGCTTGTGAGTCATCTGTTTGTATATCTGTGTAAATACAGATAATTTCTTGATAAATAGTCTTAAATTAAGCTTAATGCATGGCAGAACAACTCAGTCCAGTGAAATGTCCATTTGTACAATGTGCAGAAAACATGATGCTGTACATGTCCAGACAATCACAAATGCAAGAAGTGTCACAAGTTGCAGACAACTGACCTGCAGATTTTGCAATGTGATCAGTGGCTGGAGTCACTATTATGAAAATATGAAACAGATGGATAGGATGTTTCACACCACAGGTATACACAGGCAGAGAGGGCATAGGTGACTATAGAAAGCCTAGGAGTACTAGGAATACTGACCCAGTTTTGTGTCATCAGCAAACTTGAAAATTTTGCAAATGCTTCCCTCATCCAGGACATTTATAGCTACGATCAAAACACTGATCCTTGTGATACCATACTAGTTGCTGCCTACCACCTGGATAAAGACCCATTTGTTGCCAGTCTCAGTGTTCTGTCAACTAATTCTCAATCCATTCCAATTTACTGCCCCATATTTCAGGTGCTTTAATTTTGACCACTAATCTCTTAGATTGGAATTTATCAAAATCCTTCTGAAAATCTAAACACATCACATTGACTGTTGTCCCTTATCTATTTTATTAGTTCCATCCTCAAAAACCTCCAATAAATTTGTTAAGCATGAACATTGCTTTTCAAAACAATTCTTTAAAACACTGATTTTGGAATATTGCTTTCTCATTTCAGCCCACAAGTTGAAAAAGCACAAAGATAAATCAATACAGTCTTTGCTTGCTTCAGTCCTTAACAAAGTGTTTCATTACAAAACCTGTGATACACAAAGAACACAACAGAAAACTTACATCCATTCTTACTCCCCCTTCTCCCACCCCCCTATACAATCTAACACAGTCCTCATCTTTCTGAAACCTTTACCTTATTTCAACATTTTACATTTAGGACAATTAAATTCTCTGATCTAGTGATATGAATAATCATTACATTGAATGGTTGTATCAAAAGACTCCATCTGAATAGTCCTACATTCTGATTTTTAAACATTTAAATTAAGGTTCGTTTATTATAATCAGTATAGTGTTATGTTATTTCCATTTCAGATGCAGATTTTCAGATGTTGAAAAGCCAAAATCTTTTTTTTCCAATGGTTGTGTATTTTATCTGATATTGTTTTATTTCTTACTGAATATCTCACTGTTTTCTCTATTCGCAATCACAGTCCTGTAATAAAAGAGCACCCCTCCCCAAATCACTGACATCAATTGCTCTTTTGAAAGCTCTGGAAAAATCAGAGGCAGCCATTTAACAGAATTGTTTTCAATTTTTATTAAAAGGCTGCTTAGCATTTTACTGACCAAATCACTCTTGTTCATTTTGTTAACAAGCTTGTTAAAAACACAGCTATTATATTGAAAATATGCTTAAATTGCCAGTGAAATCCATACATTCCTAAAACACGCCTCCATTTTAGGTTCATGGAATTCTATTAGAACGTTAACATTCCCCATCCTTGGCAGCACTTGCCCTTGTCCAACAATATGTCCTAATTAACATGTATATATGAAAAGAAAATGTACGCTTGCTTTTGTGAATTCAACTTTGTTTAAATTTGTTAGTAAACCAGCCCACTGTAATTGTTTAAACAAGGGTTTGACTTGTCTTCCATGTGTTACAAATTATAATAATACCATCCAAATATGCTACAGTTATGAAGCTCAGCTACAATTCATAACATCTGGAATGCAAATGGGTGTTCTTTTGCCCAAATGGCATCACCCAATGTTACGATAGCTCATGCAGCATATTCTCAGTTCTAGAAGTTACTGGTAAAACTCAGCAGGTCTGGCAGCAACTGTGGGAAGAAAACAGAGATAACATTTTGAGTCCAATGACTGTTCATCACCAAACTTGAAATGTTAACTCTGCTTTCTTCCCATAGATGCTGCCAGACTTATTGCGTTTCATCAGCAATTTTGTATTTGTTGGGGATCTTCAGCATCCACAGTTCTTTGCTTTATTTTAATGTACATCAACTTCTAAATGGGCTACCATGGCAAACATTATCCTTATATCCAGTCTGCCCAGATCTCTCAGAATTTATACATTTAAATGAGATCTCCTCTCAACTTTATAAACCCCTGTGGATACAAGCCTAAATCAACCCGATCTTTCCTCATGTATCAATCTCATTATCCTGGAAGTCAGTCTAGTGAAATTTTGCTATACTCACTCTAAGGTAAATATACCCTTTCTTAGGTAAGGGAACCAAAATTGAACACAATGCACCAGACATAACCTCATCAAATTTCAGTAAGATATATTTGCTTCTGTATTCAAATCATCTTGCAATAAATGCCTGTATATCATTTGCCTTCCTATCTGCTTGCTGCACCTACATGTTCACTTTCAGTGACAGGTGCACAAGGACTCAGGTCCCTCAATATTTCCAAACTATCACAACTTGAATAATGCACAACAATTCTGTTTATTTATCTGAAATAAAAAGAGTCACACTTATTCAGATTATACTGCATCTGCCCAATCACTCAAATTCTCCAAAGTTGAGCCCCTTTACAGCTTGAGCCTCTTTACATCCATTTCACCATTTAGAATATTGCCTAGATCTGAGTCTTCAAAAAAATTTGGAAATCTAACTTTTGGTTCCCTTATCCAAATTGTTGATACATATTGTCGATAGCATTGATAGAGCCCAAGCACTGATTCCTTAGTTTCTAGTGACTGTTCTACTTCACAAAGAACCAATTTTTTCTCTCCTTTTGTTTTGCCTCTCTGCTAACAAGTTCTCAGCCCATGCCAGTGTATTAACACTGATTCCATGTTATTTAATTTTAAGTAATAACCTGTTTTTGGGGACATATCAAAAGGTCTCTGAAAGTCCAAAGACACCACATCTTTTAGCTAGTCTCCTCGTCACATGCTCAAAAAGCTCTGGTAGGTTTGTTAAATCTGATTTCTCTTTCATGGATTCATAGTGAATTTGTATCATTCCATTTGTACTTCTAAGTGCCTTGATATCACATCCTTTCTATTGATTCTAGCATTTTCCATACTCCTGATATTAGCCATATGGTGTTGATTTCCCAGTCTTCTCCCTCACTCCTTTTTTATAAAAGGTGAGGTTACCATTGCCACCTTTCAGTCTGCAGGGACTATTCCAGAATCTACTGAATTTCCCCACAGTAAAAAAGATCAAAGGTAAAAATGAGGAACTGAAATAATTTACAATTTAAAAAAAAACATAATAATGTATAAATCATTAGTTTACTTCATAATTTAATATTGAAAGTTGACAAATCCCTAGCACTTGATGATCTGCATCCTAGAGTTTTGAAAGAGCTGGCTGTACAGATAATGGATTTGTCAGTGGTAACCTTTATATTATCACACATTCAGGAATTGTGCCTGTAGATTTAAAGGTTACAAGTAGAACTCTGTCACTAAGAAAAGAGGGCAAGTTAGAACAGAAATCTGTAGCATTGCTAGCCTGTCATTAGTAGCAGGAGAGAAAAAGAAAATTTATTTCAAATGATGTGATAACTGGACACTTAGAAAATTATAATGTGATCTGAAAATCAATATAGATTTATGCAAGGAAAATCACATTTCAAAATCTTTTTTTTTGAGGATTCAATTAACGGTGTAGATAAAGGAGAACTAGTAACTATGATATATTTGGGTTTTCAGATGCTTTTATTAAGATCACATACAGGAAGTTAATAAATTAAATTACTGTACATGCAATAGGAATAATATACAGGTAAGAATTGAGGATTTTCTAATGGAAAGAAAACAGAAAGTAGGAATAAATTGGTTATTTTCAGGTTACTGTGTGTGCTTATTAAGTTTACTGTAAGGACTTGGGCCTGGATCCCACCCGTTGACAGACCATATCAATGATTTTGGGGCTGGGGACTGATGTGATTTTGTCTCCAGCAGAACATTCTACTTGCTGCATCAATGATTATGTTATCCTTTATAACGTGGCATTGTAATATTAAAGAGTCCAACAGGCTACTACTACACATTTGTACTATTATGTACAAACACATCATTCAAAGGTACTTCAGTATCTGGGCTTAACATCAAGCTGTCTGCACTGACAGAAACTGACTACCCTCAGTCTCTGATGGCCAGAGCTGTTTTCCAGTGACTTTAATGAGTTTTCCAAATATTTACAATGCAGGTAATGAGTCATTTTTATAAGTGGTCACCACTATTAATCATTATTTGATTTTGCTGCTAGTGGATTTTTTTCTCACCCGATGCAACAATGTATATTTTATCCCTTATAAGAAAAGAAATTAGGCTTGGCTATTGTGGTATTGAAGCATCCAATGACGTTTATTACAGCTGCCTTATAAAAATGTTACATTCATGGGCAAACATGTATCTATGATAATATCAAGTTATTGATAACAACTAAGTTGCATGCTTTCAGTTGTGCGTCATATTTCAAGTGACCCTGGAGTCTGTATATACCCTCAGGTCACCTGCTAGGATAAAGTGATGATTTCACAAATATGTGTCTCAAAGTTGCACTGACATACGGACCATGAGAAAAAACCAAAACAGGGACTAAATTCCAAGTTTGCAATAGCAAAAACAAAGATGGTACTGTGAGGAGGAGACAAAGAAGATTTAAGTGAATTTGGACAGGCTGAATAAATGGTCAAGAACAAGACAAATGGAGCATAATTTAGATAAGACAGAAAGGGAATGGCTGACCATCAGACAAAGTAAAAGATTCAGAAAGGAAGTTCAGCAGTGCCTTGTGGTCATCCCCCTCTTTGGATACTGTTGGGGTGTGGACAGGATGGCTGTCAGGGGAAAGCAGTATCAGCCAAGTTCATGGCACCATGGGTGGTTCTGCTGCACAGAGAGAAGGAAAACGAGTGACACAGCTAAAGTGATAGGAGATTCAACAGAAAGGGGAACAGTTCTTTGGCTGCACAAATGAATCTAGAATGATATGGTGCCAGGGTGAGGGATGACATGGGACAGCTGCAGGACATTTTGGAGCGGGACTGTGAATAGCCAATGGTTGTGGTACACATAGGTACCAACAATGAAGGTAAATACAGGGATGAGGATCTGAAAGTTGAAAAAAAGTTAGGCGATAAAATAAAATGCAGGACCTCAAATGCATGAATCTCAGGATTACTCCCAGTGTCACATGCTAGTGTAACCAGGAATATGAGGAAAGATCAGATGAATGCGTTGCTGGAGAAATGGTGCATCAGAAAGGGGTTTAGATCCCTGAGGCATTGGGATGTCAGCAGAACCACCCGTGGTGCCATGAACTTGGCTGATACTGCTTTCCCCTGACAGCCATCCTGTCCACACCCCAACAGTATCTGAGAAAGTGGGACCTGTACAAGCGTGATGGGTTGTGCCTTGGCAGAAAAGGGATAAATATCCTCACAGGTGGTTTGCTAGTTCCATTGGTGACGTTTTAAACTGCATGGCAGGGAACTAATGCTTAAATGGGTCAGATATAGATCTGGAATGGGGGGGTGGATCATCTGTTAGTGATTCGTCAGCAACTCGAAAAGACAAAAGAAATGAGGTGGAAAAGCTTCCAGCAAAGGAAATGGATGAAGTTGAGCTGTTTGTACTTCAATGCAAGGAGTATTACAAACATGGTAGATGAACTAAGGGTACTGACAGACACATAGCAGCACAATGTCATTGCTATAATGGAAAGCTGGCCATAGCACGGGCAAATTAGTAGCTCAATATTCCTAGATATAGAGTTTTCAGTCAGGATAGAGTTGGTGACAAAAAAAAAGCAGAGTATTGGTTAAACAATCAATTACAGTTGTGAGAAAGGATGATATACTGTAAGGGTTAATAAATAAGATCTTATGGGTTGTGTTAAGGAATAAAAAAGGGGCTACCACACGACTAGGAGTATACTACAGATCCCCAATTAGTGGGAGGGAGATAGAAAGAAAATATATGCAGACAGATTTCTGCCTGTTGGAATAAGAGGACATTAATAGTAGGAGTCGAAGACTGTGGTGCTGGAAAAGCACAGCCAGTCAGGCAGCATGCGAGGAGCACAAGAATCAATGTTTCAAGCATCAGATGAAGGGCTTACACATGAAACATCAATTGATAAAGGACTTATGCTTGAAACGTTGATTCTCCTGCTCCTCGGCTGCTGTCTGACCTGCCGTGCTTTTCCACCACCACAGTCCTTGACTCTGATCTCCAGCATCTGCAGTCCTCACTTTCTCTTAATTAATAGTAGGAGACATTAACTATTCCAATATCAACTAGGTTTCAAACAATATATAGGGCATTATGGGTAAAGAAAATTCATAGACGGTGTCCAGGAAATGTTTTCTAAAGAATGCATAACAAGCCCAGTAAGACGAGATGCAATTCTGGATTTAATTTTGGGAAATGAAGATGGGTAAGTCAGTAAAGTGACATTGGGCAACCAAATCTGGGATAGTGACCATATAATTTTACAAATTTTACAAAACTGGGAAGTGATTTGGCTGAGGTCAGGACTGATAAAGGATAAATCAGTGATAAACCACTGGGAGACACTAGAAAGTGTGATCCTTAGGGCACAAAGCAGACATGTCCCTTCCAAAAATAAGAGTGGTACTGCCAAATCTACACCTCTATGCTTGTCTAGAAAAATACAGGGGAAGATTAAACGGAAAAGAAAGCTTATGATAGTCACCAAAATCTCCACACTGCAGATAGCCTAAAGGAGTGTAAAAAACACAGGGATCAAATTTTTAAAAAGGAAATAAAAGAGAAGGCACAAAAAATATCAACAAGGAAGATAAGGGCAGCATGATGGCACAGTGGTTAGCACTGTGCCTCACAGCACCAGAGACCAGAGTTCATTTCCCACCTCAGGCAATTGTCTGTGTGGAGTTTGCACATTTTCCCCGTGTCTGCGTGGGTTTCCTCCGGGTGCTCCGGTCCCCTCCCACAGTCCAAAAACGTGCAGGTTAGGTGAATTGGCCATGCTAAATTGCCCATAGTGTCAGGTGAAGGGGCAAATATAGGGGAATGGGTCTGGGTGGGTTGCTCTTCGGAGGGTCGTGTGAACTTGTTGGGCCAAAGGGCCTGTTTCCACACTGTAAGTAATCTAATCTGAGGGAAAACCCTACCGTGTTTTACCAGTATATGAAGAGCAAAAGGATAGTTAAGGAAGAAATGGAACCCATCAGAGATAAAGAAGGGAACTTGTGTGAAGACGCAGAGGAAATAGAAAGAATTTTAATTTTGTTTTTATCTCCATATTCAAAAAGGAATGGGATGATATAGATATAGTACTCCAAGAGGGGCTGTGTGTGTGTGTTGGACCACATAATGATAACAAGAGGGGACACATGAGAAGTGTTAGAATCCTTAAGTCATCAGGGTCAGAGGATCGATCCCAAGGATGATGATGGAGTTCAGGTGGAAATAACAGATGCTCTGAGGATTATTGTTTACTCTTTACTGGACACAGGTGAGGTGCCAGAGGACTGAAGAGAAGCAAATGTGGTTTTATTGTTTCAAGAGGATGCAAATGAAATCCCAAACAGTTATGGACCAGTTAGTCTTACTTCAGTGCTGGACAAATTAATAGTAAAAGTGAGTACTGCAAATGCTGGAGATCAGAGCCAAGAGTGTAGTCCTGGAGAAGCACAGCCAGTCAGGCAGCATCCAAGAAGCAGGAAAGTCAACGTTTCGGGCAAAAGCCCTTCATCGGGAACGAGGCAAATTAATGGTGTAAATCCTGAAAAATCAGATAAATTGCCACTCAGAAAGGCATGGAATAGTCAGGGATAGTCAGCATGGCTTTGTTAAGGGAGGCCATGCCTTACAAATTTTATTGAACTCTTTGAAGAAGTGACAAGAAGGCCCGATGAGGGACTTACATGGAGATTGTTCAGATGGATTTTACTAAGGCATTTTACAAGGTCCCACATGGCAGACTCATCAAAAAGGTTAAAACCCATCTGGCACAGGATTGTGTGTTGAATTGGATCCATAGTTGGCTTAGTCGATGGCTACCTTTGCAAATGTAAAGCTATTTCAAGCAATGTACCGCAGGGCACAGTGCTGGAACACTGCTATTTGTTTTATAAATTAGCAATTTGGTCTTGAATATTGGGGGCACAATTGGGGAATGTGCAGATGATGCAAAAGTATAGTGATAATGTGGAGGAAAGCTGTAAGCTCCAAAATGATATAGATGGGTTGGTGGAGTGAGCAGGAAAGTGACAGATGGAATTCAACTCTGGTAAGTGTGAGATAGTACATTTAGGGAGGTCAAACAGTAAAAGGAAATATGCAAAAAATGGGAATATACTAAGAAGGATGGATAAAGAAAGAGATCTTGGTGTACAAGTGCCCAGGTCCCCAATGGTGATAGTATAGGAAGATAAGGTTGTAAAGAAAGCATATGGAATACTCTCCTTCATTAGTAGAGCCATATAATAAAAAAAAACAGGGATATAAAGATAAAATTATATAAGACATTGTTGAGACCATAACGAGACGCAATTCTGGTCACATTACAGGAAGGACCTAATAACACTGGACAGTATGCAGAAAGATTTACTAGAATGTTGATAATGCTGGAGAACTGTAGCAATGAGAAGAGATTGGGGTTGATTTCCATGGAACAGAGAAGGCTGAGGGCAGCATGATTGAAGCATACAAAATTCTGAGGGATAGAGATAGTGCAGACAGGATGAATCTGTTTCTCTCAGCAGAGAATTCATAAACTAAGAGTCCTAAATGCAGGCTAAATGGCAGAGGATTAGAGGGATGTGAGGAAAACATTTTTCCCCACAGAGGGTGATGGGTGTGTGGAATTTACTGCTAGAGTCAATAATGGGGGCAGAGACACTAACATTTATTAAAATGTACCTGGATACACACCTTAAGTGTTGTAAACTGCAGGGCTGTAGGCAGGAAAATGGGATTTAAAAAGGCATCTCGGTCAATTTGGATAAGTATGGACAACGTGAGCCAAGTAACCCCCTTCTGAGCTATATCATTTCAATGGTTCTAAATGTGAGGTTATCCACTTTACTACAAAGAGATGCAAAGCATTTCAGAATTGGTGACAGATAGGGAAGTCTTGCTCCAAAGGAACCTTGGTATCTTTGTTCATAAGTTGTTGAAAATTAATGTGCAAGTAATACAAATATTTATGGAGGCAAATACCATGTTGGGCTTGTGTTGAAAAGCATGAGAGAGCAGCAAAGACTTGAAAAGCAGCATGAAAATGGGGAGTCTTGAAAAGCAGTGTTGAAAAGAGAGACTTGAAAAGTAGTGTGAAAATGGAGGAAAAGAATTCATTCAACAGTCATTTTGGACTGGGATGTGAGCTGGGCTGGGTTGGTACTGGCGATAGTTCTGGATCTAGGGCTGGGACTGGGTCTCTGACTGAAGCTAATTCTGAATCTGAGGCTCGGATGGGATTTGAACCTAATTTTGGGTCTGGGGCTGGGACTATGGTAGGACTGAATCACAGTATTTGTTCTGAGAAAATACCCAAGTGTGTCCTTTATCAAAGCAAATATAAACTCTTCATGCCATGTACTCTTCTATAGCAAACTTTGATATAACAACATGTCAAATGCATTATGGAAATGCAAATAAAATATTACAATTTTCCCTTTATCCACCTTATGAGCTACTTCCTGATAGAACCCTAATAAATTAGTCAAACATAATTTCCCTTGCACACAACCAAGTTGACTGTGCCTTATCCCATTATAGCTTACTACAAAGTCTGCGATAATTTCTTTAATGATCCTGTTAAGGTCCCTATGGCAGAAGTTAGACTAACTAGCTTATAGATTTCTATTTTCTGTCTCTGTACTTACTTGAATAAAGTTGATAGATCAGCTACTTTTGAATCTGCTTGGGTCTTTTGATATCAGAAGACCCTGACTATCTCTACAGCATTTTTGAATCAAAAAACTGGAGGATGCAGACCATTTGGTCCTGGGGACTGGTTGGTCTTCTAGTCCAATAGTTTTCTCAGCGCCTTTTTTCTGGTGATGGTGAATGTTTTTACATCCTCCCTCCCTTTCACTTCTTCATCTTTGAAACCTATGGGAAGATTATTACATTTTCTGCAGTGAAGACAGACCTCACTCACCTGTTATATGACTACATGCACTCATTTTCATTAATATTTGACAATGACTAACTCTCTAAGGAGACCAACATTAGTTTTACTTAAAAACCAGAAGAACTTCAGATGCTATAAATTTGAAACAAAAATAGAAATTGTTGGAAAAACTCAGCAGGTCTGGCAGCATCTGTGGAGAGAAATCAGAGAAATCAATAAGTTTTGAGGAAGGTCTCTTGACCTGAAACATTAACTCTGATTTCTCTCCACAGATGCTGCCAGATCTGCTAAGCTTTTTCAGCAATTTATATTTTTGTCACTAGCTTTACTTACTCTTTTCCTAGTTAAATATTTATGCAAACCTTTGCTTGTCTGTTTTTGTATCACTAGGAAGCTTTCTCTCAAACTATACTTTTCTTTCACTTTTTAATATTTCCTTTTTTTAATACCTCAGAAACATTCCAAGTTTGATCCTGACCAATGCTTCATTGTTTCTTCTTAATTATACCAATTTGTTGGGTGCTTCAATGGATCTTGGAATTCCTGGCTGAGAAAGCTTTAAGATAAATTAGCTTTCTCGATGATTATACAATAGTACCTATGAGAAACTGCAAATGTATGATTGTCAAATCAGCACAACATTGGGCTCAGCTGTAATACCCTCCATACCATCTCTAAGATAACCATTCACCACTTACAGCTTAGTCATACAGGTGAAGAACAACCATTCACAACTGCAAAGTTTTGCATGACTGTTTATGCTTATGAGAATGGTGTTCAGGCAAAGTCAACACTTTAGGTATAATGAGGAAACAGGAAACTGAGATCTTAATAAATGAAGACTTTGCAAGTGATATGTCAAAGGCCATCTTAATAGGTTATTCAACAGAAGACATAAATATAACCCAGGACAATAATTTTAAAATGCAATATAACATTATAACAGTAACAGCAAGTTCAGGATTGTGAAAGACAAATTCACATTGGACTCAGGAAGTATCTCTACACAAATTGTGGTCATTTTCCAGAGGTAACTAAAACATATTGTAGAGGTCAGGAAATTGAACAGTTAAGAAATAAAATATTTTTTAGACTAATGTGGGGTGCTCATTTAAAGGAACAATGTATGCAATATTTAAGCAACATAACTGCAAACCTAAAGGAAGGTTTATCCAAGAGAAAAAATAAACTATAATTAGTTTTTGAACAAATGAGCCAAAAAAGAATATTCAGTAACCATAAAAACAAAAGTAAAATGTATTTGGAAGTTTTAAAGATTAGAAGAATTTAAATACATTTTAATCTTGTGGAATAAGATGAAAGCATTCAAATATTTTTAACTTCATAAAATTAACTTGACATTTTAATTTACTGAGGTTAAAATGTAATTACAGAGAACTTATATTCATCACCTAGTATTTGAGTTTTATTAATAGCTCTCTTTTGTTTGGAGTCAAATTGTGGGGAGAAGGTTTGTTATAAGAACCAGCACAAAATCAGCCTTAGAGCTGAAAGATAGAAGTACCGCTGAAGTAGACTTAATGATTCTTGTAGCTTGCCCATCTGACGCTTTCGGGAAAGACCGCCAGGTTGCATCCATGAGGAATGTGGATAAGGATGGCAGGTGGCAAACACATTATGACCACCTCAACTGATGCAAACATTGCACGTTTGGATTGCATATAAAAAGTTTTTGCTATCAATATTGACAGCATCTTGTTACCTCAGGGAGCCATGGTCTTATAGCACTATCAAGCTCTGGCTGTGGAGTAAATGAGATGCTGCAGCTCTCATCAGAAGTACTAAAACCAAGATAAAGATATTTCTGCACTTCTGCAATTAACAGGACGTATGGTAGAGAAATATGTGGCATTTCTTTGTGCAATGTGAACATCTCGGTCCATCTGTATATGTTAGTGATGTGGTTTCTCATCAGCTGACCTCTGTTTTATTTCTAGTTATTGAATATGTAAATTATAATCATTCAATACTTATGTTGAGGTGGCATTCATACAGTTATGGTTGGTCACACTGCGTACTAGCATCAACTTTACACTCAGACAACCAGCAACCTCATTGAAGCATTTCAGCACTGAGGTATTAAGATATAGGGATAGTTTGATCTCACTGGTTCACAGGTCACATTTTTTTGAAAGAGGTATTATGATATCAGCACTGGCACTACCTTAGATTCAGATGTCTGTGACTTGTGATTGGGGTAGAGTACTGCAACCAATCCTTTCTATACTAATCTAAAGGGCTTTTGGAAAAAACAAGGTGCTCCCAGACATCAGTGTACTAATAGGCACTGTGCTAAGAATGGCTGGAAAATGAACAAAGGCCATGTAGAACAGGGAAATCTGCTGGAAAACACAGGGCTCTCAGGAGTTCACTTTAAAAAATTATCCTTAAACAATGCAAGCTATCTTCAAGTGGTTTTACCTACACACAAAGGGGCATCACGGTAGCTCAGCACTGCTGCCTCACAGCGCCAGGGGACCTGGGTTTGATTCCAGCCTCAGACAACTGTCTGTGTGGAGTGTGTACATTCTTCCCGTGGGTTTCCTCCAGATGCTCCAGTTTCCTCCAACAGTCCAGAGATGTGCACGTCAGATGAATTGGCCATGCTAAATTGTCCATAGTGTTCAGGGTATGTAGGTTAGGTGCATTAGTCAGGGATAAATGTAGAGTAATAGGATAGGAGAATGGATCTGGGTGAGTTAGTCTTCAGAGGGTCAGTGTGGACTTATTGGGCCAAATGGCCTGTTTCCACACTGTAGGGACTCCATGATTCTAGAAACTTCAGCCACCTTCTGATACATTCTACCAGTTACTGGCAGATTGAAATTATCGAATGAACAGGTAACTTAAGGTTGGCATGTTACCTTCATCACAATCAACAAACGTGAGTAAGATGTGCATTGTAATCATAGAATCTCTACAGTGCAGAAAGAGGCCATTTGGCCCACTGGGTCTGCACCAAGTCTCCAACTAACATCTTACCCAGACCCAGACCCAACCCTGTATCCCTAAAAAGTGTGATAACGGAGTTTCACATAAATTCATGCAGTTTTTGAGCTCAGAGTTCTACATGAATGCATGCAGTTTTTGAGCAAAGTACAATGTAACCCTGCAAGTACAAATTCATTCCACATGTGTGCATGTGGGTCTTTGTCTGTCTGTGTGTACATCTGCCTGAGTTGGGGGTTGCGAGTGTGAGAAAGTGTATGGGTGTGTTTGTAGTGAGTGCAGGGTGTCTTAAGTCTGTGAAAGGGTGCATGTGTGAGTGTAGGAGTGTGTGTTTGTAAGGGTGTGTTTGGGTGTCTGTGTGCGCGTCTGTGTATATGTGTGTCCGTGTGTATGTGTGTATAGGAGTGCCTGTGTGTGTGTGAGAGTGTGTGTGCGTAGGAGTATCTGTGTGTGTGTGGAGTGCAATGGTGGTCACCTGTAATGTGACATGAACCCAAGGTATCTCACTTTTTAGATTAGAATCAATCTAAATATCATGGCATAGACAGAGAACACAGGGGGCCAACACCTTCAACATATTGTCTAGCTATCACCATTGTTAACAGCTAATCCGAGAATGCAACTTTTTAAAAAAAAGGTTTTGTGATTTACACATGAAAGAAGTGAAACTATCACTGTATTCTTACAGATGAAAGGCTTAACAATCAATTTTTCAATGTATAATTTCAGTTACATCACACTGTAAATTTTTGCTATAAATTCTGCGTTAGGATTGAGCCCTCCACTATCACCTGATGAAGGAGCGTCGCTCCGAAAGCTAGTGTACTTCCAATTAAACCTGTTGGACTATAACCTGGTGTTGTGTGATTTTTAACTTACCTATCCTAAGCAGCCTTTCCTTTCACCCTAACAAGAATATGCTCTCTCTGGACTCTTGTTATCTTATTTCTGAAGGCTTCCCAGTTTCCAGCTGTTCCTTTACCTGCAAACATCTGCCCCCAAACAGTTTTTGAAAGTTCTTGCCTAATACCATGAAAATTGGCCTTTCTCCAATTTAGAACTTCAACTTTTAGATCTGGTCTATCCTTTTCCATCATTATTTTAAATCTGATACAATTATGGTCGCTGGCCCCAAAGTGCTCCCTTACTGACACCTCAGTCACCTGCTCTACCTTATTTCCCAAGAGTAAGTCATGTTTTGCACCTTCTCTACTAGGTGCTTCCACATACTGAATCAGATAATTTTTTTGTACACCTTTAACACTATGGCAGTCCCAGTCTATATTTGGAAAGTTAAAATCCCCTACCATAACCACCCTATTATTTTTTCAGATAGCTGAGATCTCCTTACAAATTTGTTTCTCAATTTCCCTCTGATTATTAGGGGGTCTATAATACAATCCCGATAAGGTGATTATCCCTTTCTTATTTCTCACTTCCACCCATGGATAACTTCCCTGGATGGATTTCTGGGAATATCCTCCCTCAGTACAGCTGTAATGTTATCCCTTATCAAAAACACCACTCCCCCTCCTCTTTTGCTTCCCTTTCTATCCTTCCTGTAGCATTTGTATCCTGGAACATTAAGCTGCCAGTCCTGTCCAGCCCTGAGCCATGTTTCTGTAATTGCTTGATATCCCAGTCCCATGTCCCTAACCATGCCCTGAGTTCATCTGCCTTCCCTGTTAGACCCCTTGTATTGAAATAAATGCAGTTTAAGTTATCAGTGCTAACTTGTTCTCTGCTTTGTCCCTGCTTGCTCTGACTGTTTGACACACTTCTATTCTCAACTGTTCCAGTCTCAGATTGATCTCTTTCCTCACTATCTCCCTGGGTCCCCCCCCCACCCCCACCCCCAATTCTTCATGGTTTAAATCCTTCCAAACAGCTCTAGCAAATCTCCCTGCCAGTAAATTAGTCCCCTTCCAATTTAGGTGCAAACCATTCTTCTTATACAGGTCACTCCTACCCCAAAAGAGATTCCAAAGATCTGAAAATGTGAATCCTTCTCCCATACACCAGCTCCTCAGCCATGCATTCATCTGTTCAGTCCTCCTATTCCTGCCCTCACTAGCTCATAGCACTGGGAGTAATCCAGATAATACTACCCTTGAGGACCTCCTTTTTAAATTCCTGTCCAACTCTCTGTAATCTCCCTTCAGAATCTCAACCTTTTCCCTTCCTATGTCATTGGTTCCAATGTGGACAATGACCTCTTGCTGGCCCCTCTCCCCTGTGAGAACATTCTGCACCCTCTCTGAGACATCCTTGATTCTGGCACCAGAGAAGCAACACACCATTCTGATTTTTCGCTGCTGGCCACAAAAACGTCTGTCTGTACCTCGGACTAGAGAGTCCCCTAACACAACTGATCTCTTGGAACCTGACATATCTCTCATTGCATTGAGCCAGTCTCAATACCAGAAACTCGGCTGTTTATGCTACATTCCCTTCAGAATCAATCATCCTCCACATTTTCCAAAACAGCATACTTCTTTGAAATGGGGATAGCCACAGAAGACTCCTGCACTAACTGCGGACCTCTCTTACCTTTCCTGGAATTAATCCATCTGTGTGACTGTATCGGCGACTTTTCTCCCTTCCTATAAGTGCCATCCATCACATCCCCTTGCTCTTGTAAATTCCTCATTGCCTCTAACTGTCTCTCTAACTGATCCGTTTGATCTGATGGGAATCACAACCAACAGCATTTATTGCAGATATAATCTGCAGTAACAAGTAAACTCTCCCTAAACTCCCACGTTCAACAAGATGTGATCATATAACTCTATATCAAGAAACTGAATAAGTTCAATGGTATTTACTTACTAACCAACCACCAGTGGTATTGCTGGAATTTATAGATAAAGGGGAAAAGTTATATTGGACAAGTGGTTGCAAAATCCACTTTGGACACACCTCTGCTGCTTGTCCCATGCTGTCAATAACTCCAATTGTTTTCCATTTTAGGGATTGATTTATCCTTTCCAAAATCCTGAAACTGATTCAAACTGCCTAGTTAAGCTGAACCAGATAGATATTCTTTTACAGTTGCAGTTTTTTCAAATACTCTAGACAACTTTCCTGGCCATTGTAGATGCCTATCAGTGGTCTTACATCTCATCTCATTGGATGCGCTACCCATCACTGCAATGTCAAGTTCTGTTCCAAGATTAGATGTGGGAATGTCCTTCATTGAAACGGTTATTTACGTTATGAAGGGTGGATGGATGTTTTATTCCTTGCACAATTCTAGGGAACATTCTGGCAATGGCTTATCAGGCAATCTTTTAATGCAATATCTATTATCTCTGCAATCTTATCAAACTGACATTAATGTTACTCCACCATATGTATACTGATTATTTTGTGATCATGTCATGCGGCGTTGAACGTTAATAGGGGTTTTGTTCTACATCTTGCAAACTGCTATTAATTGTGAATGTTTTATGTGATTTATAGAATTACTATGTTTACAATTATTAGTTCAATGAGGGATGCAATTATTTTGCAGTCAGATTGTCAATGTGTCCCAGAACTACCTTATCCAATTTATCTACCTGATTTGCATCAAGTCTGTTCACTCTTAACCACTCTGCAAGGTGGAAGTCAGTATAAGCCAAATGGGTCTGTATATTAAGTGACATGGACTGCTTCATTCCAAAGATACATGTGAAAACAGGGCTGCTTGAAATTTATGAATCAGACTGTGCCATTCTGTTTGCCGGAGAAGTTGGTGGATGACAATGGGCTTGATAAATGCAAGTGAATGAAACAAAATGCTTCGTGAAGTTTTAATAATGGTTTGAAAGGCTCATTTTGAAACTTAAATGGCAAAATGCATTGCTTATGGGAAATTTTGTATGCATTAATAATTAGTACAGTCATTTTAAATAGTATGTTTGTTTACGTATCTTTGCTCAAATGCTTTAGCATAATTTCATCAATTTGAAGCTTAAATCACTTTTCATTTATATTCTGAATGCCAGTAGATACTGACAGCGGATAGTCCATTTCAACATTTGTATTTAAAATTTGTTCCCTGAGGTTCCATTTGGTGCATCGGTTCATAGTTCATCATCCATCATCCTGTCAAAAAAGCTGAGCCACTTATTCGAAGCTAGTGAAAGCTATTAATTTCATTTTTCATTGTCTCCTGCTGCGAGCAGTGCTATGGAACTCAATTTTAGCTGCATGCATTTTCAGCTTTTGACTGGACTTGTTTATGATAGCTTGAGGCTGAAAGACTTAAATCTGGTAATATGGTTTATTTAATGTAACGACTATATTTGTAATTTAAGTAATGCATTAAGTCATGTAAAATATCAATTAAATATATGCATTATTAATTTTGTTTAGTTTAATTAACAGATTAATGTTATTAAAAAAGGTTTTTCTTTAAAGTTGAAGGGCTATTAATTATAAAAGAGCTCTTGGACTTTATCCATCAAAATATTACTATAATTGATCGCATACAGTGATTATAAGATTATAATCTATTGTTTAACATGACATCATGAGCCACAGCAATGATCATTGTGATTTATACCAACAACTATATCTGAGATTGAATTGTAACCTTGAAATTATTGCTTTCTATTATCATTTTTAACAAGTTGCTAGTCAATCTTGTTTATATCTTTGTTTTTTAGTCGCACAATTTCTGACTGTGTGTGAATATAGAAGCTGTGCTTTTTCTTTTGAGTCTTTTGTTTTCTGTCTTGATGGATGAAATTATTTCCAGTTTGATCATTAACTGTATTCAGAAAGATATCTAAATCAGTTCTGAATCCAGAAATCCAAGGGCTATAATCTCTGCAATTGGAATTGTGCCCTGATATCCTCCAATACTTAACATACTGGATATTTCTAGGTCAGTGGGAGGATACATAATTTACATGTGCCTGCATTATTAAAGGCACAAAGGCATTTGCCTGCACCTTGTTGCCAGATTGTTATTCTATGATTGTTATTAGGGTAGCTTCCTTGGACAATGTTAAGAAGCGCCTATGCAAGATTGATCACAAAAAATAAACAAATATTCAACCTCCTTTAGAAATCCAGATTATGTCTCTGGCTTGGGATTCACCACCCATCCAGATCCACACTTAGTTCCCTTTCCATTCTTATGATTTGCTCATTTTTTTTCAGAAAGCTTCATTTTTCTTCATCTTACATAGATGAGTCAGAATTCAGGATATTAGCTATTTGGGATTGAGGGAGCTCCCAGCTTGAGTATCTGTACTTTGGCACTTCCTTGGCATCACTGGCTTTGTAAAGAGGGGACTGTATTTTGATCCTTATAATCTTCCAGTATAGCCTCCTAGTTTACTCTGGATCTATTACATGCAACATATGGATGTATGAATTAAGAGCAGGAGAAGGCCTTTTCCAGTAATCAGTAAGAACATGACTGATCTGATTTATAACCTTAAATCTGCCAATGCCGATTTTTTTGTTCCCCTTACTTAAAAAGATTCAAGAACTCTACTTCCATTCTTCTGGGAAGAAAATTTTTTTTAAACGACCCTCAGTGATAAAGAAAAATGTATCTTCTCTGTTTTAAATGCACAGCACCTGATTTTTAGCAGTGACTCATAGTTTTAGATTCTCTCCTAACATGATAGAGTCATCGGGTCCTACAGCATGGAGACAGGGCCTTTGGCCCAAACTGGTCCATGCCAACCAAAATGTCCGTCCACATTAACCCCATTTTCCTGCACTTGGCCCATATCTTTCTAAATTTTTCCTATCCATCTATTTGTACAAGTGCCTTTTAAGTATTGTTAATGTGTCCACCTTGGCCACTTCCACTGGCAGCTAGTTCTGTATACGCATCACCCTCTGTGTAAAAAAAAGTTGCCCCTCAGGTTCCCTTTTATTCTTTCCCCTGTAACCTGAAACCACTGCCCTCTAGTCCTCAATTCCCCAACACTGAGAAAAAGAAATTTTGAGAGAAATTAGGCCATTTCATGGCTCTGGATTGGAGAATCCCAGGCCAGAACCCCCATGATGCTGAAGAAATGAGTCACAGACCAATGCTGAAGCTGCTACAAGGAGATCCAGAGCGACGCCAATGAACAAACGGAGTCCCAGGCCGCTCTGTCACTGCCAAAAGGAGCCCCAGATATTGGAATCCTGGGTAGGGCTTTTGCCCGAAACGTCGATTTTACTGCTCCTCGGATGCTGCCTGAACTGCTGTGCCACTAATCCAGAATCTGGTTTCCAGCATCTGCAGTCATTGTTTTTACCTGTTGGAGTCCTGGGCCCAGACCCATCTTGTCTTCAAAACTGCTGCTCAAGCCGCCTAGTTGAAGGACACACCAGGACACAGAATGGTCAGATCCACAGCACATTCTCTTCTGCAGCAGCCTCTGTAAACCTCCTTCCTTACCCAAAGCTGCCACAGAAGGTAAGATGAACATGATGTTAGGAAAACAAAACTTTTAAAAATGATGCAGCACGCCTGGTGACAGAAGCAGATTGGCCAGGAGCCTGAACACATCATACTTAACTTGCACCTTGAGACTCCAGCCAATTAGATTGTGAAAGCAGGAAATATTTAAAAGGGACCTGACAGGTAATGTCTTCATGCAGAGAATGTTGCGTCAACAGAACAGGCTACCAGGGAGAGTGGTGGAGGCGGGTACGGTTACAACAATTAAAGGGCATTTGAATGTGTGAAAAGGAGGGGTTTAGAGGGATATGGGCCAAATGCTGGTAAAGGTGACTAGGACAGATTGGGATGGGTGGTCACTGCAGATAAGTTGGATGAAGGGTCTGTTTCCATGCTGTATGGCTGTAATTAAGTAGTTGAGTAACATTGATTGTATTTTATTTGAACTGTAGCAGATAATTCCAATTTAAGCATGAAAAATCGAGAATAATTAGCTTGACAGGTTAGATGGTAGATAAGCAGCGCCAGATATTTAAGGTGTTACTTTATACTTCTCATAAAGCCTTTTTTGCTGAGAACAGTAAACCATTGCTAACTAGGAAGTAGAGGAGGATATCAAGTTGCAAGTTTCGGTATACCCTGTACGATGTTGTGACAATTATGGTAGGCCAGAGGGGAGCATTTTATAAACCTGTTAAGGAAGATCTAAAAATGGTGAAAATAAATTGAGTGAATAAGCAAGCATATTTTTTTTAAAAGTCAGCAAGCATGGAAAATACTTACCTCATGAATCAACAGCCTCCATTTCAGCAGCAGGAGTCGAGGGAGCGCGAGCCAGAGGGCAGCAAGGAAAATAAAGTTGAATATAGCATACTTGCCTTGTGAGTCAAATGGAATGAAGGTGGGTGGGTGGGAGGGGCGAAGTAAAAGAGGTGGGTGAGTGGCGTTGCTAATCAGGAATAGTACCACAGCTGCAGAAAGGGAGGTCAACGAGGAGGGTTTTTCTACAGAGTCAGTATGGGTGAAAGTCAGAAACAGGAAAGGAGCAGTCACCTTATTGGGAGTCTTCTATAGACACCCCAGTAGCAACAGGGACACGGAGGAGCAGATTGGGAGGCAGATTTTGGAAAGATACAGGCTTGTTGTCACGGGTGACTTTAACTTCCCTAATATTGACTGGGATCTCCTTAGTTCAAATAGAGAAGTTGGAGAAGTTCTTGTCAGGTGTGTCCAGGAAGGGGTCCTGACTCAATATGTAGATAGGTAAACTAGAGGGGAGGCCATATTGGATTTGATGCTTGTAATGAACCAGACCAGGTGTCCAATCTCTCAGTAGGGAGAGCATTTCGGTGATAGTGATCACAACTCTCTGACCTTTACTATACTTATGGAGATGGATAGGAGCAGAAGATATGGGAAAAATATTTAATTGGGAGAGGGGGGATTACAATGTTATTAGGGAGGAATAGGGGCACCTAAATTAGGAACAGATGTTGTCAGGGAAAAGCACAACAGAAATGTGAAGGCTGTTTAGGGAGCACTTTCTGATAGTGCTGGACAGGTTTGTCGCACTGAGGCAGGGAAGGGATGGTAAGTTGAAAGAACTTTGGGCGACAAGGGATGTGGAACATTTAGTCAAGAGGAAGAAGGAAGCTTTCTTAAGGTTGAGGAAGCAAGGACCAGACAGGGTTCTGGAGGGTAACAAAGTAGCTAGGAAGGAACTGAAGAGTGGACTTAGGAGAGCTAGAAAGAGGTATGAGAAGGCTTTAGCAGGTGGGATTAAGGAAAACCATAGGGCATTCTACACTTATGTGAGGAACAAGAGATGGCCAGAATGAGGTTAGGATCAATCAAGGATAATGGAGGGAACTTGTGCCTGGAGTCGGAGGAGGTAGGGGAGGTCCTTAATGAATACTTTGCTTCAGTGTTCACTAGTGAGAGGAACTTTGATGTTTGTGAGGGCAGCATGAAATAGACTGATATGCTCGAACAGGTAGATGTTAGGAAGGAGGATGTGCTGAAAATTTTGAAAAACTTAAGGATAGATAAATCCCTGGGCTAGACGGGACATAACCAAGGTTGCTATAGGAAGTGAGGAAAGAGATTGCTGTGCCTTTGGTGATGATCTTTGCGTCCTCATTGTCCGCTGGAGTAATGCCAGATGATTGGAGGGTGGCAAATGTTGTTCAAGAAATAGGGATAATGCTGGGAATGGCAGACCAATCAGTCATATGCCTGTAGTGGGAAAATTATTAGAGAGGATTTTGTGAGACAGGATTTATGGTTACTTGGAAAAGCATAGTTTGATTAGAGATAGTCAGCATGGCTTTTTGAGGAACAGTTTAGAATCAACCAGATTGCTGTGGATCTGGAGTCACATGTAATCCAGACCAGAAGGTTGGCAGTTTCCTTCCCTAAGGGCATTAATGAACCAGATGGATTTGTGGTTATCATTAGACTCTTAATTCCAGATTTTTATTGAATTCAAATTCCACCATCTATAGTGGTGGGATTCAAACCTGGATCTCCATAACATTAGCTGGGTTTGTGGATTAACAATTGAATGGTAATATCACTCGATCATCACCTCTCTTATTTGTTTGAAACAAACAATCTTTAATAAATGTGAAGAGGAGAAAATCCTAATCTAGCACCATGTGACATAAACTATACCCCTCTTAATGCACACACACACGCACACACACACATTGATGAATAAGACAGAGAAAAAACAAATGGTTTGACAAATATTATGTGAGGAAAAATTTTAAAAAAGCAGGGAATGATTATTGTGAATCAAAAGTCTGGACATCAAGATGGAGAGTTATTTCCCACAGGTATTTGGATTTTAGCAATGATGGCATGATGCTGTCTGCAAAGCAATAGTTGTTCTTTGATTTTATAGCTCACTGGGTAGACTATGTCATCACTTGTATTAAAGCTCTTTCTTTTAAGTCTTTGTATGTTTTTGACTTTTCACTCACACAGAGACAAGGGAAAGAGAAGGATTTTCTGTTCAGCAACTCTGGATGTTAGTGGCTGAACTGCCTAGAACTTTAGCAAAGCTGCAGCTGCAACTGGACCAATCTGAAGGCTAGCATCAGGCAATTTTCCTTAACTCAAGAGACTCCAGGTGCTCCTGTGTCTCAGTGTAACAAATTAACAGCACCAAAAATAAAATTTTGTTTAAAATCTAACCATGCTCCTCAAATGTATTATCACCAGCTAAACAAATTATATATCCAAAAAACACAAGAAAATTACATTCATTCACCACTCACTCCTTCCAAATGCAGGATTCAAACATTTTTTTGTTACATTTCTTTCTACTCATGTCATTGTGCTTTAAATGTGCTTGATGTTTGAGTTTTCTGTATTCCTATAAGTCCTGCCAAAAGACCTTCATGTGCCACTCATAATATTAGATTTCCTACAGTATGGAAACGGGCCATTTGGCCCAACAAGTCCATACTGACCCTCCGAACATTAACCCACCCAGACCCATTTTCCTCTGACAAATGCATCTTACAATATTGGCAATTTAGCATGGCCAATTCACCCTATTTCATTCATACCTCTTATCTGATGAAGAGCCATTATTCTTTATTTGCTGTCTGTGAGTGTCTCCAATTCCTCATCAGAATTCCGTTTCTAACATAATACTTTGGAATTTCTTCAGCCTCAACTTCAGTGTGAGCTGCCTCTATTAACATGCTTAACTCTAGATCTGATTTCTGAGCATCAATTAACAAAAACATAATGAACACTTCCTTTGAAATATTTCCATTCTTAAAGAAAATTTCACTTGCTCAAACATCTGCTTATGATATTACCATGACCTATGGTGCTGCAGTGTGATTAATCATTGCTCTGGTCTCCATACATGATGGAGCTTGTTCCTGTAACTGTTCCATCTTTTTGACATCATTTGGACTTTCATTGATTAAAGGTGAAGCTATAACCTGCATTTCAGCCAAACCATTGCCTAGCAATAAGTCAACTTCATCCATGATTCCTACTACCACTGTTCTGGATAACCAGTCATATTTTAATTGCACAAAAAAACAAGGACATAATCTCCACTTGCATTGTTTGTTGACACTTTGACTTTCATTGAACTCTCTGATGGATGTAATCTTACAGAGGTCTAAACAAAAACTATGGCAAAATCTGTGGCAGAATTGAGTAGGCTTCACGCTTTCTGCTCTTCCAGTCATGAACTTTTCCCCCAGACGTGTCCCTTTTCTACCACCACCAGCACCATCACTTCTGTGTCCACTGCCTCAAAGTTGCAGATGGTCACAGTGCACAGGCCCCACACCTCCTCTAACACTGGACATTGACCGACGGGGTCCTGGCTCATCTTCCAGCACCGCCACCCAGGATGGAGCGGGGTGGAGATAGATACTCGGAGCCCTAGCTTCCCACAGGATGATGCCAGGTAGCCCAGAGCAACCAGTCCTGTGAAAACTCTAAGAATCCTCATGACACATTTCTAATCCACTTACAGGATGCTTCTACATTCCTGTGCTGCACCAGCAACTATCATTGTAATGCTGCATCAAGAACAATGAGCACTCAGGGACAAAAACCCAGCTCATGAACTGGACCAGGCTGCATCCCTAGACATGTTGCTCACTAGTATAGCACCCACTCATTCTGTACCTACCTGGATGCCCACAAACTTGGCCAGAAATAACATGCTCTAATTACTTCAGTGTTGCTGTGCCATTTACCACAGGCACAAAGCTAGGAAGCTTGTCAGAATTGCTAGCAGGCCAACAGTCAGATCAATGGGAATAGCCTTCACTCAGGAAATCCCAGCACATTACATCAGGAGCAGCCTCCAAAATCAGGCCTGGTGGCTTCCAATAATAGGGCCTCCTCAGGGAGAATCCCATCTTCATAAGGAGCTGAATGTTGGGCAGCACACCACTTGTCTTGACTCTTTCTACCCTAATGTGGGTTGATTTCCTTCATGAAATGAGAGGCAGTATAATGGAAGATGGAAGCTGGTGGTAAAGTTGTTACTGTTGCTTGAGGTGTGGAGGGAGTCCTGTGAAAGTGGGTGTACAAAGTTGGTGGTATCTCAAGGTTGGGGTTGGTGAGGGCAGTTGCAGAAGATGGTGCAAGCAATAGTAAGACTGAATAAGCATGCCGTTGGTGGGAGGTGAATACAGCAGCAGGCATAGAGAGAAAGTGAGGTATTGGAAGGAAGATGGTGCCACTCACGCTGGTAAAGTGGAGAAGAACAAAGATTTCCTTCCTGCAGTGCTGGGCATTCCTTCAAAAGGCTTGAGATTTCATTTAACTCAGATGATTTGGACCATCAACAAGGACCTCACAAGCTGGCATGGTCTGCTGTTGTGGTGTCCACTGCTGGATCTGGGGAAATAAGAAGTCCCAGCTCACCACCACCCCATCAAGCAGGAGCTCTAGGATACTGCCGAAAAAGCAGAACACCAATTTCCACACATCTGCCACATCTGGGGAAAACGTCAAAAACTGTGTAGGACAGCTCCTGACTTACAGTGCTTTTCTGAGTGCACAACGGGATGGTGTCTGTGCTAAGGATGCCAGTCACTTCCAGGATATACAGTGAGTGGTGAGCTTTTCTGGAAATGGCACATCGCAAAATGTGATAGAAATTGTACATGATGCATGCTATAAGGGCAGGAATTGCATAAAGTGTGCAGGTTTAGTAAGACTTAGCAAAAGAAAATCCTGCTTGGTCTTGCAACAAGAATCCCTCCAACAAACTCAATGCAACTTGCATTTAGGCAAAAAAAAATAAGAATCAGTCCTATGTCTTTTTACACCAAGTATTTGAGTACTTCTGTACTTCTTAATAGAGGTATCGGTTTAACTGCATCTTTGGTAGAAAAAAAGATTATCTTTCCTTTTAACAAATTCCTTTATATCTCTCATCTCTATTACTCATGTCTCCAGTCCTCACAGCAGTGTTTACGTTTGGTTTCATAATTGTGGTTAAAGCTGACATTTGATCCGTAGTATTTCCTTTGTGTATTCTTTTTTCGGATTTGATTTTTTGAACTCCAGTAAGTTCTATGAGCTACTCTTGCAGTTTCTAGCTTGTTCTATTTTGAACAAGCTTCTGCTTTTTTCCAACTGAAGTTCTTAAACTTTGAATTTTCATTTCCACTCAGAGGACTTTTTTCCTCTGATCCAAGGAGGAGATCTTGAGACGTTCCCAGCTGTACTTTCTTCACCTGGCTGTGTGTCTCCCTTTCACTCCACAACTTCCTATCCTTTTTGGATGAATGACAGTGATGAAGAAACATTTAGTTTTGTTAATCTGATAATTATCAGATATATATCATTGCCGCCTGCCTAGCAGTTACTACTTTCTGGTCCTCCACATGAATTCTTATTACCAAAGATAGTGAATTTTTAAATTTTTCCAGGAGAATACTTTCTTTGAGAGTCTCATATGTGATACAGTGTACAAATACCTGCATCCAACTTTCAAAAGTTTCTTTCCTTTACCATTTCAAATTCTATTTAGATTTACTCGGGTTACTTACTCAAATTTTGAAATTTTTGTCTGTACATTTCAGGAACTAACTTCTAATGTTCATGTCCACAAGCTCTTAAGATTCTCTAAAGTTTGAGTCTAATGCAGTCTAGTATGTTTTAACTCCATCGACTCTGTGCCATTTACGTTCAGAGATGTGCAGCCCTGTGACATTATTGCAAGGTTGCATCATGGACTTGAAACCCCTACTGAAGAATTATCATATGGGAAGATAGTCGCCATGACATCAATCTTATAGTCAATGCTGAAGCAAAGTCACATGTCTCTGATTTTGTTTGAAACGCTGTACCTATCTTTTCCATTGCCTGCAGTAGGCACTTGCTTTCCCAGTGAGATAGCTAAAAAAGTCAGTTGTTATAGCATTTCTGGCTTTATATAAGCTCATCAATCACCCACGCAATATTGATAAACCTAAGAAAGGTCACTAAAATCAAAACATTAACTCTGCTTTCTCTCCACAGATGCTGCCAGACCTGCTGAGTCTATCCAACAATTTACATTTTTGTTGTGGTTGATAAACCATATGTTAGTTCAAGGCTAAAATTAAAATATATCTGTACAGATTGCATTACACATTTGAAGACAGTTTTAAAAAAATTAAGCCTACTTTTGTGATTCAGCAGGAACTGCACTCTGATTGACTGATCATCGCATGCTGCTTAGCATCCTGGTTATCTTGATGACACAAGTATTTCATTTGTGAATAGGCAGAGGTATTGTTAACAGGTTCTTTCTACTAATGTCATTGTGCCCATAAATGTGCTTTATAGTGTAAGATAAAGGATACTACTTACTAAATCAGTCCCTGATGTTAGAAGGTGCATTTTCAACAAAAGTATTGCAAACACCTATTCCTGAAAAGATACTGCTTTCATAACAATGGCACATAACAATGTAATATTGAAGATATCAATAGTTAAGTTGGCAATCATAATCAATCAACAATCAATAATCCATTAGAACTATACAATGTTGCATTTTGACATATTACCTTCTTATCCACTGAGTATACTATTCCTCTCCATACCCACGGCTACTCAATCACTTCACTTACTTTACAGTTAACTCGCTTTGTCATTGTGGAAATTACTTCTGGACTTTTAAACAAGTTATTGTAATAATTGCTATAAAATATGTTCTGTTTTGGCTTGCAATATTTGTGATGGATGCTCTTCAGACAGGCTAGACTTCGAATTATGGCTGCAAAAATTGCTGACAAGTGAATAATTTCAAAGAGATTTCCAATCGATCAAATCTGTTCCAATGGTAATCAGAATTTTTGGTCCTACATTGACACAATTAGTTTGTCGTACTAAAGCACCTGTGAATGTGTAATTTTCACTCAGTTCAGAAGAGTAAATTTCATGAAAATATCAGACGGTGTTAAACAGCAAATTATTCAACCTTCTTAGATGGTCATGAGCGCAAAGTAGAAGGTAACAGAAAAGCTTTTAGAAAGAAAGGGCTGAATCTTCCAGATTTTAGGGGGCCTAGCAAGAATTTGTGGTGCATCCCACCAAATGTGCCTCATTAATTATAACCATTCCCCAGTGATGTTCATCATGTCTGATTCTGGGCCCATTATATCACATGCTATTTCCAGAATAATTCACCACTCAATAGATATCTGCCAAAGGATGGGCAACCGCTGCAGCTGCACCATCTTTAAAAGCCTGATGTGTACACGGACACACTTACATTCTGAGCATTGCTTGGTCAAGAATGAGTTTTGAGAAAATTTGTAGTTCAGGTTGAGGTTTTGGATGTAGGTTTGCTCGCTGAGCTGCAAGGTTCATTTCCAGACATTTCATTACCTTTCTAGTCAAGAACCTTTTGTGAAGTTGTCGAAGAAAGGGAAGATAGCACAACTTTCTGAACTGAGTCCTGGAGGTCCTGGTTGAGGAGGCAGTGCAAAAGAGAAAAGTTTACTTCCCAGAGGACCACAATAAAAAAACACATCACTGGGCCCTGTTAGACTGGTCTGAGGTTGCCAACCATTTCAGTGCCACTTCCACAGTCCACAGAAATAGTCAGTGGTGTCATAGAAGCATCAATGAATTTCCCCACTATACCAGGGAAGTACCATACTCTGTCTGTTCACTATCTCTGTTACTGCATCCACCTACCACTGAGGTTCATGCTCTGCCCCTCTCAATATTGAATGCAACATCTTGCCTCAAGTGTTCTCACCACACTTGCAACCTCCCATATCATTAACCCTACATTAACCTGTTGTTTTGCCTCCTCACTATTTTGGAATATCTCACCACCTTTTGCTCAACAGCACAGTACTAACAATTGTGCCAAATACTCACCTATTCAATTCCTCCCTTTCTGTCATTACAGGGTAAGACAGCCCATAAAAGGACAGAAAAAGCTCAGTTGAGTGAAAGGTGCCCAATATTAGGCTCCTCACCCTTTATGAGAAATTGTTTCTGTTAGGCGAGGAGACTAGGACCCGTGGACACAGCCTTAGAATTAGAGGGGGTCATTTCAGAACGGAAATGCGGAGACATTTCTTCAGCCAGAGAGTGGTGGGCCTGTGGAATTCATTGCCACGGAGTGCAGTGGAAGCCGGGACGCTAAATGTCTTCAAGGCCGAGATTGATAGGTTCTTGTTGTCTAGAGGAATTAAGGGCTACGGGGAGAACGCTGGCAAGTGGAGCTGAAATGCGCATCAGCCATGATTGAATGGCGGAGTGGACTCGATGGGCCGAATGGCCTTACTTCCACTCCTATGTCTTATGGTCTTATGGTCTTATGATCCTTACCTTCAAATGAAAAGACCAGGTCCACACCTGTGGGAATGTTAAAACATCCAGGTTACACCAACTTACTAAATACCACTTTTAATTCTATTGCAACTCTCACATTCGCTCCACAGTCAGTATCATTTATTGCATACCACTTCTAACCATTAGATGCAATGCCTTCTCTGTGTTTTATTTTGCAGGTACCACCAACTTACAAACCAATATTGAAATGTCCAGTTTCTCCATAAACCACCTCCTTGATGTCTGAGGACAAAAGTGCCATGTCCTGAGTGGAAGTATTGGCAAGGCTGCCTTCTGCACTCCCCACCACCTCAGGAATGGCCACTTCCGTGGGAATGTTAATGTTAGAAAGTGTTAAAGCCCAATCTGTGACAAGTTTGCAGCTGGCTGAGGAAGAAATCCAAGACTGTTAGAGACAAAGCACCTGACAGGACAGGACTTTTTGATGTCATCAAACAGGGACTTTGTCCACATGCACAGGGAGCTCCAGAAGCCATAGGCAGCTATTCAGAATGCACTGTGCTTCATTACCTAGAAGCTGCAGCAGTGCATATATGCCACTGTATGCCTGCCTTCATGTGCAGGTTAGGGGTTGCCATGGAGAGTGAGGTCCTGTATCCCCATGCTCTGTAGAAATGGTACACTTCATCTCCTCAGCCATCGATCCTCAGGAGTGAAGGCATGGTGCCAGAGGGATGGAGAACCTGGTGAGCACCGAAGGTGCCCCATCCTCACAAGGAGACAAGGCAATGCTGGAAGGACCAAATCATCACCTCTTGAAAGCCTCCATTCAGGACACTTCACAGATGGCTGGGCCCTCCAAATGTACCCAGCAGTACCCCTGTCCCCATATCTTTGGATGTTCACACCAAGCAGGGTCCAATTGTTTCTGGCAAGAATACTCTCAGCATGTCTGAGCTGTCCAAATATAACACCTGGAGTCACCCGACCAAACCTCCAGGTACAACGGACTCCACTCTTGAACGGACTTCCACCATGCCAGCTGTGGAACCAGGGACTGTACAAAAACATTGTGAGATGAAGGAGAAAACTCATTATGGGCACTTTGGTGGCACAGGTGACATTAGACTCTACATTATTTGGCACATTTTAAAATAAATGGCACTGCTTTGACCTTACATCTGGTTGTTTATTTTTCTGTGTAGCCTAATTGTTTCAGTACAGTGTTCATGTTTACACAAGATGTACCATGGATTGTTATCTGTCTTGAGAATCTAGTGCAGCACCTGGAAGCAGGTTGAGCAAGGTGGTACAAGGCAATGGTCCTGTTGATCCCATTGACCCATGTCCTATAACATTTCAATTCTTTCTCCGGCTTCTGAGTACATATAAGCTTGGGTGAATGAAGTGGTCAGCATTGTCTGAGGCAGGTAGACGTACAACAAACAAGAGTCCAAAGTAATAGGATGACCAGGGATTAGGGACCATGCAGATCTATGACCTGTAAAGTGCGTGTATGTATGCAATGTTGCTTTCCTTTTTTGATCATTATTTTGTTGGTTCTTGAAGCCTCTTTGCTTACAGGTCAAGTCACTTACTCTGCCCACTTTGAATGTGTTTGCCACCATTTTCTTCCCCATTGTGCATTTTAGATTTCCAGCACTATGGAAGGAGACTGCTTCTAGCTTCTGCATCTTTGTATCAGTCAGCCCCCAAACACCCAAATCCTTAGTCTGACAGCCCTTCCTGTAAACGGCATTGGCTTAGTGCCTCCTCAAATTCCCACCCAAACCAATTACATGGGCCTACACACTGCTGTACAGAAGCTTCTGCTCCTTGATTGAGGATTGCTGACCAGCAAGGCAAACTGCCTAGTTGTGTGACTGTACTAATTGGCAAGGCAACACATGGATAGAACGAGCATACAGGGAAGTGTAAGGCGAGTGACTGCTAAAAGAAACTGCTAAATGAGCAAGCAAGCAGCTCAAAAAGACAAAACATAAAGAACTGCAGTTGCTGCAAATCTGAAACCAAAACAGAAATTGCTGGAGAAACTCAGCAGATCTGGTAGCATCTGTGGAGAGAAAGCAGTGCTAACATTTCAGAACTGAAGGATCACTGGAGCTGAAATGTTGGCATTGCTTTCTCTTTCTCTCCACAGATGCTGAAAGCCCTGAAAAACAACCTTGTCCAATTTTTCAGCTGCCTACCTGGCTTTGCATGCAAATCATTACTGCTGTAGCCTGTCAATGTTAGTTGCCAGTGCAATGCAAGCCTTTGCAGTCATAGAGTCCTGCAAATGGATTAGAGACGTGCCATAATGATTGTGAGGGATTGGTGAATATCAAATGCCTGGGTTCATGAATAAAGGGTGTGTGCCTGTGGATAATGTCCTAGCATGCTGTTTACGAGATGAAGATTCAGCTTCGAGCTGAAGTCTCCAGGCATTCTCTCGGAATTTCATGTCAAATTATTTCAATACTTAACATGTTTCGTTAAATAGTAAACGAATATCAGCGAGGCAAGTTGGGCTGTTTAAAGGGATCAAATAAGCAACAATCCTCCCTAATTAATGACTCATGTGGCCTAGCGAGAAACTTGCCACGCTACTCTTGAAAAGTATTAAAGAGGAGCAAGATACTCCTTATGTTGGAATCTGCCTCATTGAACTTTTCATCCAATTCTTTGCCACTTAGACCTCTATAAGATTCCCCTATTGACAAGAGTGTGGAAAACTAATGTTTATTGAATCTCAAAAAAAAATGATGACAAAAAGCTGAAGTAATTGACTAGTTAAATACAAAGAGAAAGATATTCATCAAAATATTATCATAAATCTGTACCAAAATGTGAGCATAAGTAGCAGTCTATTTTTCAAATAAACAGGCTTACATATAAGGATCAACTAAAAAAGGGTTGTAATTAAGTAAGCTGAAAGACTAATGAAAATATGTTCATTTACGTGAAGAGTCAGGTAGTTATCACAGAGTGTATTGGTCATTGATGGGATGATAAAAAAGACAAGAAATTTACTGGTTATAGCAGAAATGTTAAATGAATATTTTCAATCAGTCTTCAATCTTGAAAGCAACTCTTCGTTATTTAAATCAAACGATTTCAATCAGGGAAGAGGTATACGAAAATAAAGGAAACTTTTTTCGTTTGGATGGAATTAAGAATTTAAAAATAGTTAAAGCACCTAAATCAGATCATATCCAGCTGAAGAACCTCAAGGAGATGTGACAAATTTAATCTGATCTCTAGTGCATATTTTTAATAGCTCAGTTCACTTTGGCATAGAGGGAAAGAGGTTCCTATCTTTAAAATAGGTGATCTGCACATTAATGGTTGAGAAATTCAGAAGGCTGCAAAGTATGATTTGATTGATAGAGAGGTACAAATAAAATTATCCAATATGCCTTCATCGACTGGCTTCATAGACCATCAGCTTTATTTTTGCTTGTTTAATTGTGGAGGTCAGTCTCTGAACATATGAGGCTCCCAATGTACTTTTAAAAGAAGAATATGAATGTTTATTGCAAAAGAAAGGGGAAAAACAATGAGGCAAGATTGATTTGATATTGTCTTTGTTACAAACATCAGGAATAAAGATTTAACCTTTTATCTTCATCAACATCCTTACCCATATTCGAAGCTTAGTAAAGCCTGTCTCCACTTCAAAGTTCTTTGTTCAGTTCATATGGCGATAATTCATTTCATTTTTCAGCAAAGATGTTCTTTAGTTAATATTGCTCCTTGAGATCCATAAGTAGCTTGCTTTCTCAGCTCAGTTGCTCCTTATATGTGTTATTTAAACACATACATTCAACAGCCTTAGAGGAAGCATTCTTCTTCAGCACTACAGAAATTCCAGTGTTTGGAATTTATCCCTTACTTATTTCGAAGCCATTCAGAATTTCTTTCCTTCTACACTGACTGACTGGTTTGGAGACTGCTAAGCAGCACTGCTGCTTTAACAGTCATTTTTTTTCTAAATGACATGTTTTCCATTCAAAAAAACCTGAGCACTTCATCTTCAAATAAACTTGTTTCTGATCTGTCACCCTGTGGCACAGGATACCTTGACTCTTTTACTTTTCTCTTTTCTACCCTTTTTGTTTCTAATGCATTGAATGGTTCACCTCAAGTTCTATTGCAAGGCTGTAAACTCTAATCAAAAATGCATGCAATAACACAATGTAGACATTCTATCACCACTCACTGAACAAACCCAAAATGAAATGAAAAAGTATGGGCAGAATCTCATAGGGCCTAGGGTGAGAAATTTTGGAGAAAAACATGAAAATGCCAGCCTGTCTTATTAATATGCTGCCTCCTTTGGTATCAATAGAAACTGGACAGTGAGAAAAACAAAGGACGTATCTGGTATCCTATGGTGGCAATTTCCCCCCATAAACCTGCATGCTGTTCATATACCTGCTTGTGTATTTGTTCGAAGGCATGACTGGCTGACACCATGGGGTCCTCACTTGCCTTGGGAGAGACTATGCCAGAGACCTGGATGGATTCTTCCTTGACCAGATACAAAGATATGGTAGTGAAGTTCTTATCAGGATGTATTTCTATTTGTAGATTTAGTAAAGTACTCATAGTGGTGTCAGTATCTGAGTTCCTGGGGGGGTGCAAGAAACAGCCTTGTTCATACATCCTCTGAGGGATTAGTGGCTTACCCCTCTGAGGTAGTGGACTGAATATGTACTGACTGACACCTTGAACACACCATTGGAATCTGCAAGATTAACAGAGAGATTTCATGGCCAAGGGTTATAAGTTGTGATGGGCAAAACCTAGATTATCAGTGAGGTTAATGTGAGAATTGCACTACAAGGAATGTGGCATAGATGTTTAAGTAGTATGTATCGACAGGAGAGTCTCAGTCCTCTCTATCCAGTACCAGGATCCTTTCCCCATAGAGGTGAGGTGATAAAAATTGAGCACCTATCACTTTGCCAGGTTCTTTTGGTACCGATATGAGTTTCTTTTTTCCGAGAATGAGAGAAAGAGAGGGACAGAGAGATGAAAGTGTCTGGTACATTTGTTCGTGCTTATGCAGGTTGGGGTAAGTGTTGAGGTAATGCAAGTTATTGACTAGATAGTGCAGATGTCATGCAGGGTTAGCAGGGTTCAGAGGTCGAGGTGACAGAGAGCAAGTGAGTGAAGATTTTATATGCGGAGTGAGAGGGCTATAGTATGAACATTGGTTCTAGGTGACGCAGTAACAGAGACAGGCTGCATGTGAGGTAGCAGAGGGAAGACAGTAGCATTTACCCTGGTAGAGTGGTGCTCTGCTAGATAGTTGAGATCACTCTGACCCAAGTAACAACCTTGATCCAGGCAGGCAGGTTTGGTATTGTGACATGGTGATCCTAGGAGATGTTGGCCATCTTCTACATTACCTATTCATCAGATGCCATAATCCATGTTGGCAAATTGTGGCATTAATCTCCCCTCAAATGTTATGTTGTGTGTGTGTGTGTGTGTGTGTGTGTGAGAGAGAGAGAGAGCAGCTTCAAAATATCACCGCTTGCCTGGGTACGTAAGGGCAAGCGGTGGAATCCTGTCACCATCAGCTGACAATGACGACTTAGGGGCAGAGTAGGTAGTTAATGAGCAAGTTTGGGAGGATTATCTGAGAATACACAATAGGCCTTGCTGAGAGAAACTCTATAAAACCCGATGAAATGACATTTTGTCAAAATATCAAAAAATTCAGCCCTATGTCTTCTCCTTAATATATGCAATGTAGAAACACAGATTAAACTCAAAGTTACATATGATTCCCTCCATTTTAGAATCTAATTTTCCAATGAATAATAATGTGGCATGTATCTTTATCATAATTTTTTCAGGAATTTGGTCCTTTCAATCTGATTCTAAGCTCCCATTTGTAGTCCTCCATCGTGAACCATGACATCATACTGTCTTTCATTGTTCTCCTTCCCTTGGATTCTTGCAGACTGCTTATTTCTGTGAGTTGTCAGAAATATTCCCTTTCCTCTTAAAATTAAATTTACCGTTCTAAGGAAAATTGTACACAAACCAACGTTCAATAATTTTCTGCAAGTTTGGAATCTCATATTCAAATCACCATTAGCACACATCTGCATGTTTTTTTAAAAAAAATTAATCTACCGGAAAGTTATCCATGTCACTGACTAAACTTATAATAAGTTAAAAGTACAGCCAACCAAAGGCACAGAAACAATAACAAAAATAGGGGAAGGTAGGAAGACAGGGGAGAGATTAAATTAAAATGGAATCGGGCAGAACCCAGCTCTCTTTTTAAATAGAGCTACAGCTATTACTTTTTTTAATCAACCACAATTTTCCCAGCATTATTTCTCTACTAATATTGATCTCCCTCAGTCTCTCCACTCACTAAATCTTGTATTCTCCAACATTTCTGTTATCTGATTAGTATCTTTTGTGAAAACACAACCAAAGCATGTATTCAATTGCTCAGCCATTTCTTTGTCCCCAGTTATACATTCCCCTGTTTCTATGTGGGGGGGGACCTACATTTGTCTTCACTAATCTCTTTCTCTTCCCTTACCTATAGAAACTCTTAGTGTCAGTCTTTATGTTCCCTGAAAGCTTACTTTCCACCTGCATTTTCCCCTTCTGAATCAATCCTTTCATCCTTCTTTGATGAATTCTAGACTACTCCCAATCCTCAGATCTGTTATTTTTCTTGGCCAATCTATGTGCATCTTTTTTGGATCAGATATTGTCTCTAATTCCTTTTGTAATCCATGGATTGGCCCCCTTACCCATTTTGCTTTTGTGCCAGGATATGTATGGTACGTTACATGAACCTTGGATGACCAGTGATGTTATGACCTTGGTCAAAAAGGAAAAGGAGGCATACATAAGGTTTAAGATCATGGGAACTGATGAAGCCCTTGAAGTATATAAGGAAAGTGGTATGAACATAAACAATGAATTAGAAGGGCTAAAATGTGTCATGAAAAGTCATTAGCAAACAGGATTAAGGAGAATCCCAAGATATTTTATACATATATAAAAAGCAAGAGGGTAGCCAGGGAAAGGATGAGTTCACTCAAGGACAAAGAAGGGAATCTATAATGTAAGCTTGCTTGCTGAGCTGGAAAGTTCATTTCTAGACATTTCATCACCATCCTCGATAACATCATCAGCGAGCCTCCAGTGAAGCACCAGTGTTAGTGTCCATTTTCTATTTGTGTGTTTATATTTCCTTGGGTTGGTGGTGTTATTTATTGTGAGTGATGTCATTTCCTGTTATTTTTCTCAGAGGGGGTTAAATGGGGTCCAAGTCAAAGTGTTCGTTCATAGAGTTCTGGTTGGAATGCCATGCTTCTAGGAATTCTCGTGTATGTCTCTGTTTGGCTTGTCCTGGAACAAATGTGTTGCCCCAGTCTATGTGGCGTCCTTCCTCATCTGTATGTAAGGATATTAGTGAGAGCGGGTCATGCTTTTTTGTGGCTAGTTGAGGTTCATGTATCCTGGTGGCTAGTTTACTGCCTACTTGTCCAATGTAGTGTCTGTTATAGTTCTTGCAAGGTGTTTTGTAAATGACATGGGCTTTGTTTGTTGGCTGTATAGGGTACTTCAAGTTCATTAGCTGCAGTTTTAGTGTGTTTACGGACAATGCAAAGATTGGTGGAGTTGCGGATGGTGAGTAGGATTGCCAGATGATACAGCAGGATATCGATTAGTTGGAGGCATGGGCAGGAAAATGGTAGATGGAGTTCAATCCAGACAAATGTGAGGTGATGTATTTTGGAAGGTCAAGTACAGGTGGAAATTATACAGTGAATAGCAGAACCCTTAGTAGTATTGATAGGCAGAGGGATCTGGGTGTACAGGTCCACAGATCACTGAAGGTAGCAGTGCAGGTAAATAAGGTAGTAAAAAGTCTGTAGCATGTTTGCCTTCATTGGAGGGGGCTTTGAGGAGAAGGATAGGTAAGATATGCTGCAGGTCTATAGAACTTTAGTTTAGCCACACTTGGAATATTGTGTACAGTTCTGCTCACCACACTACCAGAAGGATGTGGATGCTTTGGAGAGGTTACAAAAAAAGTTTACCAGGATGTTGCCTGATTTGGGGGATTTTAGCAGTTAAGAAAGGTTGGGTGGATTGCATTTGTTTTCACTGGAAGGCAGGAGGTTGAGAGGCGACCTGATAGAAGTTTATAAGATTGTGAATAGCATGGAAAAAGTGGTAAGTATGAGTCTCTTTTTCCAGGATGTAGAGGTCAATCGCCAGGGAACACAGGTTTAAGGTGCAGGGGGGACGTTTAAAAGAAATGTGTTAGGCAAGTTTTTGATGAAAAGGGTGGTAAGTGTGGGTGGAAGCATAGAGGGATACAGATCCTGTAAGTGAAGACATTTTTAGCTTGTCAGCACAGGATTGCAGGGCCGAAGGGCCAGTTCTTGCACAGCATTATTCTTTGACCCATCATTTTACTTGAAAAAACAGTCACAAGTATAACCTCACAATTGTAACAGTCAAAAAAGGTATCTTTAAAAAGAATAAAAGAACTACGGATGCTGGAAATCTGAAACAACAACAGAAACTGCTGGAATTCTGAGGAAAGGTCACTGAACCCGAAACGTTAACTCTGATTTCTCTCCACAGATGCTGCCAAACCTGCGAACACTTTCCAGCAATTTCGAGTCATAGAGATGCACAGCACGGAAACAGATCTTTTAGTCTAACTCATCCATGCTGACCAGATATCGTAAATGAATCTAGTCCCAGCACTTGGTCCATATCCCTCTAAACCCTTCCTATTCATGTAATCATACAGATGCATTTTAAGTGTCATAATTGTACTAGCTTCTACCACATCTGGCAGCTCATTCCATACACAAACCACCGTCTGCATGAAAAAGCTAATGCTTAAGTCTCATTTAAATCTTTCCCCTCTCACCTTAAACCTATGCCCACCAATTTTGGACTCCTGTACCTGGGGAAAAGACCTTAGCTGTTCACCCCTATCTATGTCCATCATAATATTATAAACTTCTATAAGTTCATCCCTCAGCCTCTGACACACCACAGAAAATAGCCCCAGTCTAATCAGCCTGTCCTTATGGCTCAGAACCTCCAACCTGGCAACAGCCTTGTAAATCTTTTCTGAATCCTTTCAAGTTTCACAATAGCTTTCCAATAGCAGGAAACCAGAATTGAATTGGTACAAGAAACTGATAAACTTTTTTTTCAATATGGTTTCATTGACATGCTTGAAGTTTTCTTATTACAGCTTACCACTGTCCTTAGCATTGCAAATACCCAAACGAAGGTTAGACAAAAGACTACCAAAAGATAGTTGTTGATTATATTTTGGGTAACAACAGGCAGAGAAATTGGCCCAAGCCAGTAATCCAAAACGAATTCATACCAAGTTAATAGCTTGTTCTAAATCAGCTCTGACAGTTCTTCATCTAAATTAATGTGAGCAAACAAAATCAGGCATTCTGTTAAATGGCCTTTCAATTTGCTGCAAGTCCTTTTCATGCTCATGATATAGACTAGTTCCATCTATAATGTTTTTTTCTGCTAATGTTGCAAACTAAGTACATAACTGAAGGACTATTTCATATTCCTACTGAAATTGGTGTATTAACTATTTTTAGCAAAAATGTTGGTGTGAATAGAATGGAATACCAATTAATATTTGAGCCTTTTTTTTCTCAAATGATCAGCAAATTCAATTGCTACATTTTTCTTCAATAAGCTCCATTAAACAAATGTGTGATGCTAAAAGATATAACATACACATTCATTATTGACATGTTTCGATTTTGGACCATTACAACATAGATATTCAGAAATATAAAGATCCAGACAATCTAGTGTGTCCAAAATAAGTGCTCAACTTATTCAGGGTTTGAACTCTGTGCCTGAGTGGATAGGCAGACAGGATATAGGGGTTTAGACCTCATTTGTCATAAAACCAGGAAACACATCAAAGGAGAATCAAATATCATGATACTGTAGTGCCTTAAAGCACATCAGGATGAAGGGCAACTGCAAAAGGTGTTGTTTGGTGCAAAAGGTGTTGTTTGGGAATTAGCATGATTGGCAGGAATCGTCATGGTGCTTGTGATGGAGGTCAACAATGGCTGGATGCAAGGAGAGCTAAAGGAAGGAAATGTAATGATGACTGGAAAGGTCAATAGCAGTCAGCATTGATCAGAAAGGGTCATTAGTGAGAGGCACAGATAGGGGATAGATTCGGAGTGGGTAGAGGTTTGGATAGTAAAGGATAGAGTACTAGATTAGTGGGAGAATATTGGTGGCATCAGAAATCTGTGGGAGTTAGGTTAAAAAGTGAGTGGAGGACATGATGGAGGGGCTTGCAGTTATTTGAATAGTTTGACTATTTAATCATTCCACTAGTTCCACATTGTTGTAAAAATATTTTAACTACATACATATTGGTTTCATTCTTCTGCCATTCCATTAAGAACCATCAAATAAGTCACAGTCAGACTTGCACCTAGATTTTTCCATTCTGATGTTGGGCCAAAGTGTATTAGGTGAGCTTTAAAATGGTGGACATGGCCAAAATCCATAATTCACAGTGTCAACAATTATCATTGCAGCAAGATAACAGGACAGGTAAAAGAAAACTCCATGCTGATGTCTCTACATGGTTGGCACCATTACAGATGATGATTTTCAGAACATACACAATTTTAATGGAACTAGACAGGCCATGGTCAGGCAGGCAAACCAAACCACTATAAGGGGATCATGAACTAATGGAACCATTGGATGTCCACTTTACATGACGTAACTAATTGCTGCAGCCCAGGTTTGCTATTACAGTAATTATTTTGAAAAAATAAGCAATCATAAAATAATGTGACTGCCATTTAGTTACTCTGACAACCGACAATCTGTCAGGGAAATGTGCAGCTTTGTAGAAGTAGAAAAATCTTAAGATGACTTTGAGTAAATTATCCAGTGGATAAAGTTATATTTTGCATTGTACAATAATAACATCCAAATCAGATGGTGTACAATGTCCCCATGGTTTTACCTTCAGGTTCAGATCATAAATTTTGTGGTCATTTCAAAATGTTGATAGATGTTTGAACTTTCGCTGTAGTTGAAATTCAACTTAGGTGTCTTTTTAGCTACAGCAAAGTGTTGATAGATACCTTAGTTTTTGGCTATTCTCAACAGATTTAATTGATCTGATATTCAGGATAGTGCCTTTTCTATTCATCATGTAATGGGGCCATCATTTATTGCCCATCCCTCGTTGTCTGAGAAAGTGGCAGTGGGCTGTCTTCTTGAACCACTGTGATCCATGTGCTGTGGGTAGTCACAGCACAATACCATTAGGGAAGGAGTTACAGATTATTGACCCAGTGACACTGAAGAAACTGCAATATATTTCCAAGCAAGATGGTGAGTGGCTTGGAGGGGAACTTGCAGGTGTAACTATTCCCAAATTCAGAGGAATCTCAATTATCTGGCATTTGATTAGCCGAATATTGGATCATCCAGCAACATCGCAAGGTTCTGATGCTTGGCTAAACTAGGTTATCCGGCATTCAATCATGCAGCATTCAATTAACTGAACCAAATACTCCCCACTTGTGTCCTTCGGATAATCAAGATTCCTCTGTATCTCCTGCCCTTATCTTTCTAGATGACTGTGGTTATGAGTTCAGAAGATGCTACCTAAGTAACCATGGTGAATTTCTGCAGTGAATCTTATAGATGCTATACACCATTGCTACTGACCATGGCAGCAGGGAGAGTGAATGTTTATGGATGTGTTGCCAGTGCAGGATGCTTCTTTGGCCTGGATATTCTCAAGCTTCTTTATTGCAGTTGGATCTGCACTTGTCCAGGCAAAAGGAGAGGACTCCATCACACTCCTGACTTGTGCCTTGTCGATGGTTTATAGATTTTGAGGAATCGGGAAGTGAGTTATTGGCTACTAATCTCTCACCAGTTAGTCCAGTTCACTTTCTGGTCAATGGAAATCCCTGGGATGTTGATAGTAAGGGATTCAGTGATCGTAACCCCATGAATGTCAAGGAGCGATGGTTAGATTCTGTCTTGTTGCAGATGGTCATTGCTTGTATTGGTATTGGTGTAGCATAAATGTTAGTTGCCACTTGTCAAGCATAAGTCTGGATATTGCTGTGTTTGGACAGTGTCTGAAGAATTGTGAAAGTTGCTGAACATTGTACAATCATCAGTCTATAGCTTCACTTCTGACCTTATGATGGAGGGAAGGTCATTATGGTACAGCTGAAAATGGTTAGGACACAACCCTGAGGAATTCTTGCAGAGATGTTCTGTGGCTGAGATAATTGACATCCACGAGCCCCAACTATTTCCCTTTGTGCCAGATATGATGCCAAATAGCAGAGATCTTTTTTTCCCCCGATTACCATAGATACCAGTTTTGCTGGGCACCTTGATGCCACAGTCAGTCAAGTGTGGTTTCAATGTCAAGGGTAGTCTCTCCCACCTCACCACAGGAATTGAGCTCTTTTGTTCATGTTTGGACCAAAGTTGTACTGAGGTCAGGAACTGAGAATTCCTGGCAAAACTCAACTTGTGTGTTAATGAGCAGGTTATTGCTCAACACATGTTGCTTCATAGCACTGTCGGTACCAACTCCCAGTATTTTATTGATGATTGAGAATTGTTCTGATGGGTGTTAATTAGTCAGTTGTGTTGACACAGTTGTTTGGTGGACTTTCTTTGTGAATTATTTACTAGATTGCCTAGCATAATAATCATTTTGCTCAACAGGGGTTGTTCATACAGTTGTGCAATTGAATCTTGTTTTGAATGCTTGGCTAATTTCTAAATCCACTAACGAAATCAGTAAATATTACAGACACAGCTGTTAAGGTTTGTTCATTTTCAGAACTTTATGCATTTTTAAGATAAATGTACAGGAGACAAAAATATATTCTATTTCCAAGGACAATTCTTGAGATTCTTTCAAAGTTTATGTTTTGTACTTTGGATCTAACTTTTTTAATTTTGGGGCTCCTTTTTCTTTTTCACTAACACTATTATTATAAAATGCAGTCATGTAGTATCATTAGGTTCTGTCTTACAATATTTGGTGTTTCTTTCTGTAGATAAATAAGATTATAGTACATGCCGTTAACTATTTTAATTTGGAATCTGCAAAAACCTCCATATTTTCATTATTTGTAGACTTGGCTATTTCAACACACTTTGGGCTGGTCTCTAGCATTCTGCAGATTTTAATCTAAATGTTTTTCAATGCTCCTGTGAAGCACATTAGAATATTTCATTATATTGAAAAATATTGTACAAATTGAAATTGTTGTGTTAGACTTCACTTGCTGAAATTTAAATGCCGATTTGTTACTTATCCGAGAATTTGTGGTGTTCTGACTCATTCTGTTCCTCTAGTTTCAAACTTAATTTGCTATCATTAAAACACAATAAAGCTTATTTGTGCAGATCGGGAGACTCTGCCACACATTTCTGGAGCACTTCACTCCAAAATGCTTCTATCCCATTCGCAGATTGTGAAGTAGCACGCTTTGCCTTCTGCCACTTTGCCTTTCAACTAGGTTTGTATGCTCTACCATGATAAAGATTGACCTGCTTATTTAAATATTTTGGGAATAATTTAAAGGTTTATTATGCCTGGAATTAATGGGTTGCCATTTGAGGAAAGGTTGAATAGGTTGGATTTGTACTTACTGATGATCAGCAAAGTCAGAAGCGACTTCATTGAAACCTATAAAATCCTGAGCGAGCTTGACAGGTAGACTTGGAAAGAATATTCCCTTTCCTTGGAGAATCTAGAATGAAGTGTCACTGTTTACAAAGACGGAGATAAGGAGACTTTCTTTCTCAAAGAGTTATGTTGCTTTTGAATTCTCTTCCTCAAAACATAGTGGAGAAGAGTCATTAAATATTTTTAAGGTAGAGGTGGTTTGATTCTTGATAAGCAAGGGGGTGAAAGGTTATATGGAGTAGGAGGGAATGTGGTGCACTCAGATCAACCATTATCTTATTTGAGTAGCACTGCAAGTTTGGGGAGCTGAGAGGCTTATTTCTGCTTCTACTTTGCATGTTAGTGCTTCAACATGATCTAAAGTTGCTCAGTGTTTCAGGCAGAACCCTGAAATGCCTATGATTTTGCTTCACCAAAAGTATATGCTTCCAGCCTGGAGTCTTGAGAGGCTTCTCAATGCCTCCAAAAGTGGATGCTTTGTAAGTTGATTTCCAGCACGCATTTCTTCACATATGAAACGAACATTTGAGCATTCCACTTCAATACCTGCAAATCTTTACAGCTAAAACATGAGCAGTGCTGACTGAATAATAAATAATAGAATTCAAAAAGCTTGACAGCACCATATAATAGTTTTAAAATGATTTTCTGCTTCTGTAGACAGCTAAAAAATGTTAAAGCAGTAACATGGTAAAATCTATGATAAATGGACTGAGGGGCATGAGAAAGCTTTTAAGCTCAATAAGCTAATCCCTTTTTAATGCATACATCTCAATTTTATTGTTCAATTTGCTATATCTTTTTAAAATTGACTTTAGAAATCTGGCCTCCCCAGGCCAAGAATAAATCAGGTAGCTATCATGTTTTATTTATTCCATTTCACTTTTCTTTCAATAGAACATGTTATTTAATATCCAAGCTAATGATTGGCTTTGCACCTTAAAATATTACTAAACAGATTCTTCCCCAGTATTCTACCAAAGTTTAGAAAAAAATCCTGCTTGTTCACTTTTCCCATTTAAAATAGTAAAGGGAATATCTTCTCTTGTGACCTTGCCACAAAAGTAAAGAATAAATCTTGTCTTTTGTGCAAAAAACAGCTGTCAGAAATGGTTTGTGATAAAGCAAAACAAAACTATACTGCCCGATGCTCATCAACAACAATAAGCAGTGGGCCAGGTTGGTTTAAGTGGCCATTTCATGTGGACATTTGTTTGGAAACCAGGAATTAGTGGTGAATCCATGGAGGCCAAAGCTATCCTTGTGGGGCTAGATTCTCCTTGGGTCATAAATTAAGTAAGATTGTAGGGGTATAGAATAAGCTTCATCTTCTTTCATTTTTTGTTAGCAATAACACGTGTAAGAATAAACTGTACTTTACAAATTATAATGTGGGATGTGAAAGGATACATGTAAAATATGAGCTAAACTGTTAATGCTTACAAAATACAATTGTTTCATATTAGTATGAGTGTGGCATGTGAAGTGATGACAGTTGTATTTCCTTCATAAAAATTCTGTGAGATTATTGTGGATTAATTTATTAAGTAGTGTTCTACTCATTAATTTGTTGATATGTTGAAAAACTTGGACTCTATCTTTGTTAATGCAGTAATCCATTTAAAGTATGCAGTAATTCATTTTTCTAAAAATGGTGATTTTAAAATGGTGGTTGGATACTTGAACAGAGCTCTGGTCAAATGGGATGGGGATTTAAGGACCCTTAACTGGAACGTATGTCACATTGGTTAAAGACATTGATTAAAATTATGGTATTGTGACAGGACAAAAATATGCAAAGACCTGGGAGGGTGCCCTTGTTGTCTGCTTTGTTAAACAGGTTAATTTTCCTAACAACTGACTGTCACAATGCTAGAGTGTGAGAATAACCTATATGATTTTAACAGATCTTCTGCCGTTTTACTAACCAGCAAGATTGAAATCATCTCTTAAATTATCTGTCTTAATGTTTTCTGGAATTTTCTTGCATGCAGTATAATCTTGCCTTTGCTTGAGGTTTAGGAAATTGTGTTAATTTTTTTAACAAAAATAATCAGGGTTCATTTGAATGTTAGTTGTTTCCAGAATGTTCCAGAATTTATTGTTTCCATCTTCCTTGGTTGCAAATCAATGAAAAAAAAAGTATCTAATTTGGAAGAATGGTCCTTTCAAATATAAAATATTCTTAACCTTTATGATTACAAATACATCTCTGTCATAGTCAGAAAATTACCTGTTTTTCGCATTTACTTCAACTGAAGGCTTATTATAATGTATGAGCATGGATATGAGACACATAGGACATGGTGACACAAACTCAGTGAAGTTAAATCTGCAGTGCAATCTGCCATAAATCTTTTAAACATGACTCACATCTCATTAATTTTTAAGCCTTCTTGACAGAAGAACCAGCAAAACAGGAAGCAAGTGCAGCTAAACATGTGGCTACAGGGCTGGTGCAGGAGGGAGGGCTTCAGACACATAGATCATTGGGGTACATTTTGGGGATGGTGGGACCTGTAAATGAAGGATGGGATGCACTTAAACTGGAGGGGCACCAATGTCCTGGGTGGGAGATCTGCTAGAGCACTTCAAGAGGGTTTCAACTAGTTTGGCAGTGGGATGAGAACCAGAGCTACAGCTCAGAGGAGAGGGTAGTTGTTGAATGGGCAGAAATAGAATACAGAGAGTCTGTCAGGAAGGAGACACAGTTGCTCGGACAAAGGGATGGTTAAAGTGTGTCTGCTTCAATGCAAGGAGTGTCAGGAATATGAGTGATGAACTTAGAGCATGGATCAGTTCTTGGAACTATGATGTTGTGGCCGTAACAGAGACATGGATTTCACAGGGGTAGGAATGGTTGTTGGATGTTCCAGGGTTTAGATCTTTTAAAAAGAATGGGGGAGGGGGTTAAAAAAGGAGGGAGAGTAGCTTTGTTAATTAGAAAGTCCATCACAGCTGCAGAAAAGGAGGTTGTTAAGGATGGTTTGTCTACTGAGTCGGTATGGTTGGAAGTCAGTAACAGGAAAGGAGCAGTGTCTTTATTGGGTGTTTTTATAGACCCGTCAATGGCAGCAGAGAGGTGGAGAACAGATTGGACAGCAGATCTTGGAAAGGTGCAGATGTAACAAAGTTGTTGTTATGGGTGACTTCAATTACTCCAATATTGATTGGAACCTCCTTAGGGCGCATGGTCTCGATGGAGCCGATTTTGTCTAGTGTGTCCAGGAAAGATTCTTGACTCAATATGTAGATAGGCCGACTAGGGGGGAGGCCTTATTGGATTTGGTGCTAGGCAATGAGCCAGGCCAGGTGTCAGATCTCTCAGTGAGTGAGCTTTTCGGTGACAGTGACCACAACTGCCTCACCTTTAGCATAACCATGGAGAGGAATAGGAAGGACCATATGGGAAGGTTTTTAATTCGGGGAGGGGATTATTACTATTAGGCAGGAGCAGTGGAGTATAAATTGGGAACAATTGTTCTATAGGAAATGCACAACAGAAATATAGAGGCTGTTTAAGACAGACAAGGAATGGTAAAGTGAAGGAGCCTTGGATTGCAAGAGAAGAGCTTCTTGTCAAGAGGAAGAAGGAAGCTTACTTAAGGTTGAGGAAGCAAGGCTCTGGCACATCTTTACAGAATTACAGGGTAGCTAGGAAAGAACTCAAAAATGGACTGAGGAGGGCTAGGAGAGGGCATGAAAAATCCTTGGCAGGAAGGATTAGGGAAAACCCAATCATTCTACACTTACATGAGAAATAACAGAATGGTCAGAGAAAGGGTAGGGCTGCTCAGGGATAGTGGAGAGAACTTGTGCCTGGAGTCTGAAGAGGTAGGCGAGGCCCTAAATGAGTTTTTTGCTTTAGTATTCAGTAGAGAGAGAGAGACCTTGTTGATAATGAGAACATTGTGGGCCAAGTTAATAGGCTTGAACAGATTGATATTAAGAAAGTTGATGTGCTGGAAATTCTGGGAAGCATCAAGACAGAAAAGTCCCTGGGGCTGGACCAGATGTATCCAAGGTTACTACAGGAAGTGAGGAATGAGATTGCTGCACCTCTGGCGATGGTCTTTGCATCCTCACTCTTCACGGAAATAGTACCGGATGATTGGAGGGAGGCGAATGTTATTCCTCTGTTCAAGAAAGGGAATAAGAAAATCCCTGGGAATTAAAGACTAGTCAATCTTAAATCTGTGAGAAGCAAGGTACTGGAAAGGATAATGAGAGACAGGATTTATGACTATTTAGAAAAACATAATTTGATTAAAGATAGTCAGCATGGCTTTGTGGGGGGCAGGTTATGCCTTACAAGCCTTATTGCGTTCTTTGAGGATGTGATGAGACAAGTTGATGAAGGTCGAACAGTGAATGTGGTTTATGTGGATTTCAGTAAGGCATTTGATAAGGTTCTCCATGTTAGGCTCATTCAGAAAGTTAGGAGGTATGGGATACAGGGAAATTTGGCTGTCTGGATACAGAATTGGCTGCCTGAGAAAGACAGAGAGTGGCTGTGGATGGAAAGTATTCTGCCTAGAGGTCAGTGACCAGTGGTGTCCTGCAGGGATCTGTTCTTAGGCCTCTGCTCTTCATGATTTTTATAAATGACTTGGATAAAGAAATGGAAGGGTGGATTAGTAAGTTTGCTGATGACACAAAGGTCAGTGATGTTGTAGATAGTGTTGAGGGCTGCTGCAGGCTACAACAAGACATTGACAGGATACAGAGCTGGGCTGAGAAGTGGTAGATGGAGTTCAATCTGGATAAATGTGAAGTGATTCATTTGGGAAGGTTGAATTTGAATGCTGAAGACAGGATTAAAAACAGGATTCTTGGCAGTGCAGAGGTACAGCTGGATCATAGTGTCCACATACATAGATCCCTCAAAGTTGTTACCCAAGTTGATAGGGTTGTTAACAAGGCGTGTGGTATTTTGGCATTCATTAACAGAAGGATTGAGTTTAAGAGCCGTAAGGTTTGGCTGCAGCTCTATAAAACCCTGGTTAGATCACACTTGGAATACTGTGACCAGTTTCTAGTCACCTCATTCTCGGAAGGATGTATATGCTTTAGAGAGGATGCAGAGGAGATTTACCAGTATGCTGCCTAGATTGGAGCACATGTCTTATGAAGAGACGTTGAGTGAGCTCGGGCTTCCACACTGGATAGAAGAAGGAAGACAGGTGACTTAATAGAGGTCTACAAGGTACTGAGAGGCATGGGGAGAGTATGCCAGAAACCTTACCCCAGAAATGGCAGTCACAAGGGGTCATAATTTTAAGGTGATTCAAGAAAGGTGTAGGGGAGATGTCAGAGGTAGGTTCTTCACACAGAGAGTGGTGGGTGCGTGGAATGCACTGCCAGCAGTGGTAGTAGAGTCAGAGACATTAGGGACATTTATGCGATTGCTGGACAAGCACATGGATGGCAGTAAATTGAGGGGTGTATAGGTTAGGTTGATCTTAGATTAAGATAAATGCTCGGCACAACATCGTGGGCTGATGGACCTGTACTTTCCTGTTCCATGTTTTATAGTAGAGAATGTTTCATTCACCGATCTGGTCTAAATGCGATTAACGTTAGGTTGCCCACAGAAAATCTAATAACTTCTTAAATTATTTTATGGTTGATGGCTTTTAAACAAGCATACAGTATTATTGGATTAGTTCTTTCCACACTCTTTTTACTTTTCACTTACTGGTCGAGCAGAAATGACTTGCATTATCAAGCCACAGCCCAAATAGCTCCCAAACAGCTCCCAAACTGATGTTAGCTGGTCATTCAGTGACGAATGTCTCATCCAGTTGAATCTCTAGGTGTGATTACTGCTTTAGAGGTTTGCAGAGTGGGGAAGATCTTGTCATCAATCAATGTGGAAATTGGATTTGACATTATTAAAAGTCACACTTCCAAATACATCTGGTGGACTGTCACCTGGTGTTGTGTGATTTTTAACTTTGTCCACCCCAGTCCAACACCAATGCCTCCACATCATAATTGGACATCAGCAGTGATATCTTGAGGCAGAATATTTCACCCAACCTCATTTTGTTAACCACAGATTCACAGCAAGAAAGATCCACTCCAACATGGAAATATCATCAATGAGAGAGAGATTGAATAGGCTGGGGCTGTTTTCCCTGGAGTGTTGGAGGCTGAGGGGTGATCTTTAAAGAGGTTTATCAAACCATGATAGGATAAATAGACAAAGTCTCTTCCCTGGGGCTCCCAGAACTAGAAAGGGCATAGGTTTAGGGTGAGAGGGGAGAGATATAAAAGAGACCTAAGGGGCAACTTTTCCACGCAGAGGGTGGTACATGTATGGAATGAACTGCCAGAGAAAATGGTGGAGGTGGGTACAATTGCAACATGTAAAAAGCATTTGGATGGGTATATGAATAGGAAGGGTTTGGAGGGATATGGGCCAGGTGCTAGCAGGTGGGACTAGGTTGGGTTCGGATATCTGGTCAGAATGGATGAGTTGGACCAAAGGGTCTGTTTCCATGCTGTATATGACTCTGACTCTATGACTCTGACTCTATGACTCCAACTAATTAACAAAGATATATAAAGTTTCAAATATTAGTGGTAAGCCAGAAGATTCGGAAAAGTTTAGATACCTGCAAAAGGTGATTAAAGAAATAAAATAAATAGAAGTGGCAGGAAATGCAAAACACTCAAAGCTTCTACAAATATATTATGAGATAACATGCAGCAATGACCCCTGAGACACACCACTAGTCAAAGGCTCCAGCCTAACAGAGGAAGTGGTGGAGGCTAGTAGAATTGCAACATTTAAGAGGCATTTGGATGGGTATATGAATGGGAAGGGTTTGGAGGGATATGGGCCGGGTGCTGGCAGGTGGGACTAGATTGGGTTGGGATATCTGGTCAGCATGGATGGTTTGGACTGAAGTGTTTGTTTCCATGCTGTACATCTCTATTACTCTCTGCTTCCTACCACCAAGCCAATTGTGTATCCAATTTGTCAGCTCGCTCTGGATTCCATGTGATCTAATCTTCCAGAGCAGCTTACCATGTGGAAACTTATCAAAGGCCTCGCTGAAATCCATATGGACAATGTTTAATGCCCTGCCCTTCCAGGTCACTTCATCAAAGAACTCTAACAAATTTGTGAGACATGATCTCCCGCAAACAAAGCCAAGCTGACTATTCCTAATTAAATCCTATCTTTTCACATGAATGTATATCTTATCTCTCAGAATCTTCTCAAGTAACTTCTGACCATGGATGTTATGCTTCCTGGTCTATAGTTTCTGGGATTTTCTTTTCTTGAATAAGTGCATAACATCTGCTACCCTCCAATCTTCCAGGATCTCACCCGTGGTGAACAGCAATGCAAAAATATCAGCTAGGGCTCCCACAATTTCTTCTCTAGCCTCTTGCAGTGTCATGGATAGATTTGGTCAGGACCAGGAGAATTATCCATCTTCATACATCCAACACTTACTCTACTGTGATATGGACTGTCACCAAGATATGATCACTAATGGATAGGATAAATAGACAAAGTCTTTTCCCTGGTGTCAGGAGTCCAGAACTAGAGGGCATAGGTTTAGGGTGAGAGGGGAGAGATATCAAAGAGACCTAAGGGGCAACTTTTTCACACAGTGGGTGGCATATGTATGGAATAAGCTACCAGAGGAAGTGGTGGAGGCTGGTACAATTGCAACATTTAAGAGGCATTTGGATGGGTATATGAATGGGAAGGGTTTGGAGGGATATGGGCCGGGTGCTGGCAGGTGGGACTAGATTGGGTTGGGATATCTGGTCGGCATGGACGGTTTGGACCGAAGTTTTTGTTTCCATGCTGTACATCTCTGTGACTCTATGACTAACATCCCCAAGTTACCAAGACTTCATGTCTTTCTCCACTGTAAACACAGAGGAGAAATATTCATTGAAGACCTCACCCATCTCTATACATGTCCACTTGAGGGGTCCTATTCTCTCTTGGGGTATTCTTTTTCCTTTAATATACTTAAATTATCTCTTTGGATTCACCCTAATCTTCTCGGCCAAGGCTACCTCATGCCCTCTTTTCTCCCACCTGATTTCCTTCTTCAGTGAACTCCTGTATCCCCGACATATCTCCAGGGATCCCCTTGATCCCAGTTGCCTACAGGTGAGCCATATCTCGTTTTGTTTGGTCAAAGCCTCAATATCTCTTGTCATCCGGGATTTCCGATTCCTGTCAAACTTGCCTTTCACCCTCACAGGAACATTTTGACCTTGAACTCTAGCTATCTCACTTTTAAAGACTTGCCAGAGGTCTCTTTGCCTGCAAACAAACTACCTGTGATGAGTGGAGTGCCTCAGGGGTTGGTGCTGGGCCCATTGCTGTTTGTTATCTATATCAATGCTTTGGATAAGAATGCACAAGGCATGATTAGTAAGTTTGCAGATGGTAATATAATAGCCTGTATCATGACCAATGAGGAAGGTTATCAGAAATTGCAGAAGGACCTTGATCAGCTGGGGAAGTGAGTTGAGAAAGGCAAATGGAGTTTAATATAGATAAGTGTAAGGTCTTGCATTCTGGAAAGTCAAATCAAGGTAGGAGTTTCGTTGTGAATGGTCAGGGCTTAAAGAGTGTAGTGGAATAGAGGAACTTGGAGTTTAGGTACAATGTTCTCTGAAAATAGTAGACAGGGCAATGAATAAGGGTTTTAAAGCACAGGCCTTTAACAGTCAGGGTATTGAGTAGAGAAGTTGGGGAGAGATGTTGCAGTTGTACAGGACATTGGTGAGGCCGCACTTGGAGTATTGTGTTCAATTTTGGTCTCCTTGCTATAGAAGTAGGTTATTAAAGTGGAAAGAATGCAGAAGAAATTTACAAAGATATTGCCAGGTCTCAACAGTCTGAGTTATAGGGAGAGGTTAAACAAGCTGGCACAGTGGTTAGCACTGCTGCCTCACAGCGCCAGAGACCCGGGTTCAATTCCCGCCTCAGGCGACTGACTGTGTGGAGTTTGCATGTGCTCCCCGTGTCTGCGTGGGTTTCCTCCGGGTGCTCCGGTTTCCTCCCACAGTCCAAAGATGTGCAGGTCAGGTGAATTGGCCATGCTAAATTGCCCGTAGTGTTAGGTAAGGGGTAGATGTAGGGGTATGGGTGGGTCGCGCTTCGGCGGGGCAGTTTGGACTTGTTGGGCCGAAGGGCCTGTTTCCACACTGTAAGTAATCTAATCTAATTTTTCTTTAGAGCATAGGAGAGTGAGGGGGGAACCTTATGGAGGTGTATAAGATCATAAGAGGCATAGATAGGATGAATATACGCAATCCTTTTTCCAGGGTTGGTGAATTGAGGACTAGAGGGCATCATTTTAAGGTTAGCGGGGAAAGAATAAAAGGGAACCGTGGGGGGCAACATTTTCCACAAGTATGCTTATGGAATGAGCTACCAGCAGAAGTGGTTGAGGTGGGCACATTAACAATATTCAAAAGACGTTTAGAAAAATACATGGATGGGAAAGGTTTAAAAGCATTTAGGCCAAGTGCAGGGAAATGGGGTTAGCGTGGATGGACATTTTGGTCAGCCTGAACCAATTTGGGCAAAGAGCCTCTCTCCATGCTATAGGACTTGATGACTCTAAATGTATAATGAGAAAAACAAGCTAATGTGAGTTTTTGTCTGTTAGAAGAACTCAGGAACAAAAGAGCATAAGAACATGAGGAGGGCATTCAGTCAGTTAAGCATGCTTCATTATTCAGCACAATCATGGTTGGACACCACTTCAATGCCTTTTTACCCATGAGAGAGAGCTTGATGAGTGATGAGTTATTAAATGTCAGTATGTTCCTAAAATTGTGGTCTGTAGAAATCATTTAACTGTTTTTTTGTACCCGCGTTAAGAATGAAAAGTAAGATAACAAAATAAGTCTCTCCCACATTTAGAAAGGCCAAACAAGCTGTACTAGAGAGTAGTTGATTAATTAATTAAGCTGGTTCAGTCTAGTTTTTGCATGGTAGCTACACATAAAAGTATCAATACAGCCACCTTCTCGCAGTTTGCAAATGGCGAGCAGATCAAACAAAGCTGCTTTGGTGAATGATGAATTAGTGGAAGTGGAGAGGTGGTACTTTAACTTCCCCCTTTTTTTCCCACTTTCTTCACTACCCAGTACTAATGCAGTGGAATGAACTGTTGGTAAGTAACTGCTAAATAAATAGTCTGTACACTCCAAATATGGCAGGAAAGTTTGGTCAAATAGGGTGTGGGTGTCATAGAAGCACCAGGAACACATCTGTCACCAGCACAAGCTTTAACTCCTGGTTTTGTAACTCGAGCAATAACAGGATGACATTGTGTATAGAGTGGCAAAGAAATACATTAATAGCATGTTAGGGGTATGGTCAGAGCTTACGGTTGTGAAGGCAGAGAAAGAATATGTGATCAGTAGGTGATTATTCAAGATAACCTGGCAGGTAGTGTAAGAGTCTCCTGAGATAACTTTGTTCCCGAACCTGTTTTTCTGATTTGGAAATTGACAAGGGAAATAGATCCTCTGAGGAATGCAGTCAGAGCCAAGTCAGAGGCACCATGGGTAGTTTGACAGTACAAGATGGAGGAAGAAGAGATGAACAGCAGTACTGATAGGGATTCTAGAGTCTGGAATATGGTCAGACACTTCTGCAGCCATAAATGTGAATCCACTGGGACATTTTGACTCCTTGGTGCCAGGGTTATGGATGTTACAGAATGGCTGCAGGATATTCTTCTGGAGGATGGTGAATAGCCAGAAATTATAGTCCATGTCATTACAAATGGCTTAGGTAAGAAGGACGATGATGTCCTAAAAGCAGCTATCAAGGAATTGGAAATGGCATTGAAAAGTGGTACCACCTGTACAAATGCATGCGTTGCAACTTTACAGAACCAGGACTAATGTCCTCACAGGATGATTTGCAACTGCTGTTGGGAAGAGTTTAAACTTAATGGGCTGGAAGATGTGAATGGAAGAAGGGGTTCAGTTTCAAGGGAAGCCAAACAAGTAAAAGCAAGTAAATTATTCAGCAAAAATAGAAGACTGAAAAGCAATGGCAAATATAAAATAGAATCAAAATGGAGCATAGTGTTAAAAAGACTGAATTAAGACACTCCAGCTAAATGCACATAACAAGAATAAACAGGTTTGAACGCACAAATGGAGGTAAACAGATTTAATTGTACTGTAAAGAAGGGGACTACAGGGCTTCCAAGATTAAGAACATATTAGCCAAGATATTCTTCATTTGAGGAGTCGACAATACGGAAAAAGAGCCTCAGTGAAAAGTAACACATATAATATGAGAATAAAGGCTATTGGGGGTAAATATGAATGTGGAATTCAAAACACACTAGATCAAGCATCATCTTATGCAATGGTATGAGTAGGTTTGATGTCACAGAGTCAGAGATGTACAACATGGAAACAGACCCTTCTGTTCAACCTGTCCATGCTGACCAGATATCCCAACCCAATCTAGTCCCACCTGCCAGCACAGGGCCCATATCCCTCCAAACCCTTCCTATTCATATACCCATCCAAATGCCTCTTAAATGTTGCAATTGTACCAGCCTCCATCACATCCTTTGGCAGCTCATTCCATACACATACTACCCTCTGCATGAAAAAGTTGCCCCTTAGGTCTCTTTTATATCTTTCCCCTCTCACCCTAAACCTATGCCCTCTAGTTCTGGACTCCCCGGTCCCAGGGAAAATATTTTGTCTATTTATCCTATCCATGCCCCTCATAATTTTGTAAACTTCTATAAGGTCACCCCTCAGCCTCCGACGCTCCAGGGATAACAGCCCCAGCCTGTTCAGCCTCTCCCTGTAGCAGGATCCTCCAACCCTGGCAACATCCTTGTAAATCTTTTCTGAACCCTTTCAAGTTTCACAACATCTTTCCGATAGGAAGGAGACCAGAAGTGCATGCAATATTCCAACAGTGGCCTGACCAATGTCCTGTACAGCCGCAACATCACCTCCCAACTACTGTACTCAATACTGTGGCCAATAAAGGAAAGCATACCAAACGCCTTCTTCACTCCTCTATCAACCTGTGACTCCACTTTCAAGGAGCTATGAACCTGCACTCCAAGGTCTCTTTGTTCAACAACACTCCCTAGGACCTTACCATTAAGTGTATAAGTCCTGCTAAGATTTGCTTTCCCAAAATGCAACACCTCACATTTATCTGAATTAAACTCTATCTGTCACTTCTCAGCCGATTGGCCCATCTGGTCCAGATCCTGTTGTAATCTGAGGTAACCATCTTCGCTGTCCACTACACCTCCAACTTTGGTGTCATCTGCAAACTTACTAAGTGTACCTCTTATGCTCGCATCCAAATTATTTATGTAAATGACAAAAGATAGAGTGCCCAGCACCGATCCTTGTGGCACTCCATTGGTCACAGGCCTCCAGCCTGAAAAACAACCCTCCACAACCACCCTCTGTCTTCTACCTTTGAGCGAGTTCTGTATCCAAATGGCTCATTCTCCCTGTATTCCATGAGATCTAACCTTGCTAATCAGTCTCCCATGGGGAATCTTGTCGAATGCCTTACTGAAGTCCATATAGATGACACCTACTGTTCTGCCCTCATCAATCTTCTTTGTTACTTCTTCAAAAAACTCAATCAAGTTCGCGAGACAAGATTTCCCACGCCCATGTTGACTATCCCGAATCAGTCCTTGCATTTCCAAATACATCCTGTCCCTCAGGATTCCCTCCATCAACTTGCCCACCACTAAGGTCAGGCTCACCGGTCTACAGTTCCCTGGCTTGTCTTTACCGCCTTTCTTAAACAGTGGCACCACGTTTGCCAACTTCAGTCTTCCGGCACCTCACCTGTGACTATCGATGATATAATTATCTCAGCAAGAGGCCTAGCAATCACTTCTCTCTCTTCCCACAGAGTACTCGGGTACACCTGATCAGGTCCTGTGTTGAATATTTTACTGATATTAATATTTCATATGTTTAAATGTTCATATGACATCAGTATTTTAGTGTGAAGGATGAAGATTGTATACAGCTAAGAAGAAACAATGGGAAGCAAGCACTGGTAGGAGATAGTTATGGAACACTAAACTGTAATACCAATGTTGAGAATTTTATAACTAAGGAAGTTAGAACTGTATGTAATGTGGGAAATACACACAAATATGTGACTTGAATTTGCATATTTGCATATAGAGTTAATCATGTCAGTACTAATTATATGGAGGGTGTGCTCCTGGAATGTGTACGAAATGGTTTTCAGGAACAATATTGTTGAAGCACTAACTAGGAATCAGGCTCTTTTGGAATTAGCTTGAAGTAATGAGAAAAGGATAAGTAATAATCTTTTTGTCAAAGAGCTTTTGGAAGATACCTACCATAATATGATAGACATGATTTGGAGGAACTGGTGTTGAACTGGGGTGGACAAAATTAAAAATAACACACCAGATTATAGACTAACAGGTTCAAATAAACCTGTTGGACTTTAATCTGATTTTGTGTGATTTTAATAATATGATAGAATTTTACATGAATGGAGAATGTGATGTAGTTCATTAGTTCATTTTGAAACTTGGAGAATTGGAGAGGCATGTTGTTCTTGGTGGATTACAAAAATATTCACAAATATTTAATTGTAGACAAGTGATGGCTCATATGTAATAAGTCTACAACAGATATATGTGCTGCCAAGGCTTAAATATCAAAAGGGAAAGGTGAATTAACTCAAGTTAAAGATTCCATTAAATCAAAGGAAATGACATGTAAGAATTCCAGAAGTAGCAGTAAGTCTGACATTTGGGTACAAATTAGGACTCAAAATAGCAGGGAGAAGAAACTGAGCATCAATGGGAAATTCACTGACCTTAAAGATTAATGTGAAACAATTAAACATCTGGCAGCATTGCATCCAACTGTTTGGGCCTTGACTCCTGTCATTTCTTCAATAGTTACCAACATTTATTGCTTTCTCAGCAATGCATCAGGTGAAATTATTCAAACTCTGAAAATATAGCTCTGCTTCCTTACTCTTTCCATAGAGGCCTTCAGTACCATCTCTGAAATCCCGCAAGCTTGCGCTCTCCTGTGATTAGCCATTCCTCAATGTTTCTCAGAATAGTTTTACTTCTATTACAACAAACAAGATCAGATCCAACAAAAAAAATGTACCATCCATTCAAGAGGTACAAGCGAGCTTTAAGCTGTCAGAGTTGTTTCAGTGTTGCTATTGAACTTTGATATTGGTTCCCTGCTGATATTGAGGATGATTAACACTGACTGGATGCTGAAATAAATGAAATAAGCAGGTAGAATCATATTCGCATTTCGCCTGCACTAGAGTCAACTGGCACAGATTAGTAAGGCATTACAGTCCTCATGCCCATTTCTAAAGGCGACTGAGCCTAACGCCTAAAGAGTCAACTGATTCATTTCCTATCCTGCAACTACTTGCTAGCAGCAACACTCTCTACCAGTGCATTCTGAATCAATGCTATGTGAAGAAATTCACAATAAAGGAAAAGTAATTCAGACACAGTACGGGAATTTATTGACCAGTCACTTCTCATTGATTATTGGACATTTCATGGCAAAAATAAACTTGTGGAAGAGTACAATCAATATTCCATTTAAGTTTACACATTGCTGAAATTTATACTCATCAAGGTGAAAGAAAAAAGAGAATAATTTGGAGATTCTAAGTTTAGTGTCAAGAGCTCACAGGGCAAGCATTGCACAGGTTAACAAAAGTATTTTGCTGTTGTGTGGATTGTTATGTGCCGTTCTGTGCATCCATGTAATGGACAAAACAATTATGATGCATGTTACTCCTAAGATCAAAAGGAGTAAAGTTTGAAGTGTGTAGGAAGAAAAAATGTGGCATCAAAAGCCTGGAGTATGTTGTTGAAAGTACAAATATTTGTGTACCTGTAGGAGAGGAATCAGCATGCTATGTTTCAAATGGAAACTTCACAACATCCAAATTTGAAGCCCAACAGTTTGGTTACTGGATTCTGTCTCATTTGGTCTGTGTTAATTGTTTTATTGTATGCGAATAGATGTCCAAATTGAGCAATGAGTATGCAACAGGTCAAAGAGCATTCAAAAGAAATTTTTCAGTCAGTTGTATGACATTTAATTATAATGATCTACATTGCACAGAGAACAGTTATGACACAGACGTAATGTTTGCTAGCTCTATGAGGGAACCTTGCTTTAGTATTCATTGTTCAAAACCTCCCTGAAACCAATGTTATTACAAAAGAGTGCTACATTTGTATGAATGAGTTCACACCAAATTTCTAAAGAACCTTCTACAAAATTATTATTTTAATGACACATCGCAATGTTAAAGTTTAAATCATGATGTAGTTTCTGGTACACAAGATGATAAGAAAAATATAGAAAAGGAAGTACAGTTCATCTGTCTTTGTGCATCCATGCAGACACAACCCAGCGTCCCTGCCTCAAAGCATCTAATTCCTCAATTGTGCAATTATTTCAGAAGCAGGGATATACCTACAAATTTGAACTCTAAACAGATTCATACTTGACATGTTTAGACTGAATTTCTACAGACCGGGACCTATTTTCATGGCAAAAGTAAGTCAACATTTAAGAAAGTCATAGATAAGTCAGCAGAAAAAGAGGCCATTGAACCTATCATGCCCAAAAAGTGCTTGCTACACATCAGTGTTATTGTCAGTACATACATGAACAGACAATGAAAGGGAAATGTATGTTAAGAAACTCATATTCTTCTCCTATAAAACTATAATATCACTGTACATCATAATTGTATCACAGAATATTTGGAAATAGCTGCAAATTTGAATTGCACATCAAGACATTATTTAAACATCAATGATAGATATCATTTTGTTGGAGGCCAAATTAAAGACCAAAAGGTGTACTCAAACTCTCAGTCTTATCTGAAATTATCTCACCGTACCCTACTTTTCAGTGATGTGAGTGATTTGGATGGGAGGGAAGTGGGTTTAGTTAAACTCTAAATGGTAATGGTGTCATTCTTTTGGAATGTGCCATTTTAATCTCTTTCTGCTAGATGAGTAAATTATCATCTATTATTCACTCAGGTAATTATTATTTTTGACAATTTGCGGTGGTGCAAAGATTAAATAATTTATTGAGTTACACATTCCTGAAGAGAGATGCTCTTTTATGGTGAGAGAATATTTCCTACCATTTTTCCAACTTATTAGCCATCTCTCTGTAATAGTGACAATGCGATGGGGTGTATTCTCCTCTGATAAAAGTCAGATTGGACTTGAAATGTTAATTGTATTTCCCTCTCCACAGATGCTGCCAGACCTGTTGAGTTTTCCAGCCCTTTCTGTTTTAATTTCAGATTTTCAGCATCTGCAGAATGTTGTTTTTACTTATTTGTGGAGACTTCCCTAAAATCATACACATATAGTTGGAGACAGAACAGGAATATTGAAAGCTCAACAGCACATAACGTCTACAGTATTAAAGCCCTCTCAGAGATCTCCTGCAAATATTGGCACACGCTAAGAGATCACCTCCTACTAGTATTGATACATTCCTGGAAATTCTTACACATATTGGCAAACTTCCAAATACTTTCACATTATTATTTAAAGATCAAGTTGTAAGTTTGCTCACTGAGTTGGAGGGTTTGTTCTCAGTCATTTCATCATCATGCTAGGTAACATGATCAGTGAGCCTCTGGTGAGGTGTTGGTGTTCTGTCCTGCCTGCTACTTATCTGTCTTGGTTTGTTATAGTAGGTGATGTCATTTCCAGTTCTGTTTCTAAGAAGTTGGTAAATGGGGTTTGAATCGAAATGTTTGTTAATGGAGTTCCATTTTGAATGCCAGGCCTCTAGGAGTTCTCACACATGTCCTTGTTTAGCCTGTCCCAGGACGGATGTATTGTCCCAGTCAAACTGGTGTCCCTCTTCGTCTGTGTGTACGGATATCAGTGATGGTTGGTCATGTCTTTTGGTGGTTAGTTGGTGCTCGTGTGTCCTGGTGGCTAGTTTCCTGCCTATTTGCCCAATGTAATATTTGTTGCAGTCCTTGCAGGGCATTTTGTATATAACATTTGTTCTGCTGGCTGTGGGTAAGGGGTCCTTTAAATTCATCAGTTTCAGTGTGGTGGTGGGTTTGTGGGCTACCATGATGCCGAGGGGCCAAAGTAGTCTATTGTCATCTATGAAACTTCTTTGATGTATGGTAGGATAGCTGGAGTCTCTGGGCATGTTGTGCCTTCCTGTTTAGGTCCGTTATGCAGGAATTGGCAGACTGCACTTATCGGGTAACCATTGTTCCTGAATACATTGTGCAGGTATTTCTCGTAGTTCCTGTGTGCTGCAGCATGTTGTGGCTCATTTAAATAATGTCCTCATGCAGCTTTGTTTGTGGCTGTTGGGATGGTTGCTCCTGTAGTTGAGTATCTGGTCAGTGTGTGCAGCTCTCCGTTGGCTTTTTGTTCTACCGTTACATCCAAGAAGGGGAGTCATTTGTTGTTCTCTTCAGCTTTGGTGAACTTTATACTGGTGAGGACGTGGTTTATGTGTTTCCTCTACTTTGTTGCGTTTCGTGATGACAGAGGTGTCATCCACATAGGAAACCCACAGCTGATCTAGATCATGTGAAGAGCTGTGTGTCCTCACCTCTGCATGACTGCTTCTGCTATACGTCCTGATATTGGTAATCCCATAGGCATTCCCTAACTACAGAAGTGTAGGATACCATGCCAGTGAAACAGGAATACTTAAAAATATAGACCAAACTGATGAACCGATAATCCAGATCTATATGCATGCTAAGCAGCCTGCTTTATAGAGAGATAAGTGATCCAACATGATCACATGAAAATGCTGCACTCTTGACACATGCAATCAGGCAGCATGATCCACACAAAAAAACGTAAAGAGGAGGTGACACAAAAATCCCCAACCTCAAACATGGTCTACTCTGCAACAAAGTAGCATAACTTACATGAAAGTCTGCCCGAGCAAACAAGCCATCCACCTCCTTTCATATGCATTTGCGGGTTTTGGACAGAGAAATGCTGCAGAGTTCTCTTTCAAGCCCTAAAAGGGACCAGAGGCAAAGAAGCTGAGAATGTGGTGATGACAATTAGAGCCATTAGTAAAGCTGGCCATTAGGTTCAGTTAACAGCAGCTCTTGTTCAGTAGGCTGAACATGTCTGTTCAGCTTGACCAAAGGGAAACTATCTCCTGATACACAGTTTTTTTATATATGTCCAGGAAGCAACTCCTTTACCTAGCCACAATATTGGCGATATACTATTCTGCAGGCTGGACCTTTATGCTCAACTCCCCCGCACTCACCTCTTGTATGGCAGAGGCCTTTGAAGAGTGTTGCTGATGCTGTTATTTTTCCTCCTGCTCTTAGTGTTTCCACTGGTAGCCTCCTGATACTGGTTCTGTTGATGTGGCTGGTCATCTTAGATGCCAGTGACCAGCAGCTGGAGCAGGGATGCAGCCTGGTGTGGTTTCAGCCAGCGGTCAGGATAACCCCCTGCACCAGTCTGCTGCAGAGAGCCTTTGGAGAGAGACTGTGATGTTTGTCTTTTTAACTTTGCTTCTTATTTTAATAATCTATGATTAAACTGTGTATAGCTATAATGTAACTTTCTTTTCTTCATTTCTCTGTCCTGTAACTATAGATTGTACCAAGGGACTCTGTGTCTAAGATGTCTCTGCAAGTGATGACTTATAAACTTTTCACTGTACTCCTTTGATATTTGTGATAATAAAGCTAATTCAATTTAATTCATTCAGGATTAAAAGTAAAATTCCAACAGCATATTGATCTCATAGCTCAAAGAGGAGATCGGCTATATAGAACTCTAAGAATTCTAAATTTTAATAAACTCCCATGCTCTGTGACCACCTAATTAACAAAATAATCAACAGCAATTTAAAGAAATTTTTCTGGCTAAAATCTAAATTGACTCTTCCAATCTCATTCATGTAATATCAACTGGTTTATGGTTTCTGTGACTGACAGCAACGTGCACCGTCTTGTGTGTGATCTTGTGGCTATGCTCACAGTCAATTAGGTGCACACTGTTGAGTGGCAAGAGCTCAGACCCTGAGGCATATAAAAAGCACACAGAATTGAAGCAATAAACACATGCTGAGTGAGAAGGAGCTGTAATTGCATTCAGCTTCAATAAAATTTAAAAGAATAACACCAACCTGGCATAAAACAGCACTGAAGCATAAACTGCTCTGTCAGAAATGAGACTGACTGTGCCAGAAGCTTATTTCACTTCTTTTGCAGTTACATATTTACACCTGACCAGTAACAACAGAGGAAAAGTTCAAAATTCACAAAATATACTTGTGTTTTTTAATCAATAAGTGCCCTCTGCTCCTTAGTAAACATAATGATGTCGTTACAATGAAGATGTGGGAAGCATCAATAATGATTTCAATTTTTATTGTCGATCTTACTGATACAAATGCAAAATATCAGTCCCCTGTTCCTACCAACACTCCTGTCTTTTACATCCCATTCTTCTCATGATCAACCACTAGTTAATCAGTTGAAAATAAAAATGTAACTTTGCCTTCTTGTTTCATCCAAAATAAAAGCCCATTAATTATTAATTGTTTAAAATGAACAAATATGTGTTAACTTGAATGTAAATACTTTAACTGTAAATTTCTAAACTACATGTGGTAACATAGCACAGAATATGTGCCCTTGATATGTCCTCTATAGAGGAAGAGAAGATAATGGCTCAGATCTTCAAGTCAGAAGAGTGGGTGCCCAAGTCCAGGTGAATGTGCTAGGTGTCCTTAGGGGAACCCTTGGAGGTGGTCATGGTGGAGAGTTGGGGTCAAGTCTGACAGGGATTGACAGATATTGGTAAGAGGAGGTGTTCATAGCAAAATTGAAGGGAGTTGGAGCTTGGTTCTGGTCTGATGGGGTGAGCTTTGAGCTAGGGCACAGAGTTGAGAAGAGTTGGGGATGCCAGCTCCATGGATAGTGAGGTTTTGTGGAGCCAAGTATCTGCAGGTGGTTAGAGGGAGGATCTCTCCTGAGTCAGGGGCTTACTTTAATCATTATACATGAGTGAAAGCAGGTTTTAATTCCTCTAAAGTCTGCTGGGTAGAGCTTAGACTTAGTCAGTCAAAACTCCCTGAGGTCTCCAACTCAGAGTCAAGGGCAGTTTCAAACCACTTAAAATGGCATTATAGAAGGCTGGAATTATTGACAAGTGTAACCTGCACTGTGGTTGTATATAAGTCACATAATCAGAAGCAAGTCTGCATATTTAAACAAAGCAATGTACTATGAACACTTGTCCTAGGCACTTAAAGATTGCAGTTAGTAGTTTCAATGTAGGATTTGCCCCTGATTTCCACTGGGCAGAGGAACTAGCCTTAACATGCCCCCACACATCAAGACCATGAATTATCAGATTATTGATGAGTATGTGACATTAAGATGCACTTTCATTTATTCACTATGTACTGAAATTGACACTTCATGAGATGAACTAAAAAACAATCATCCAAGGTTTGCACTCTTGATTGCTATCCAGTGATGCAGCAGGAGGTCAGTGTCAGTTAATAACTTCTGCAAAGGATTGGAGAGAACTAGTAGGTGAGAAAAAATAGATTGTAGTATAGAAATTGCCAGTGAAAATGGAACTGTTTAAACTTTTCATAATTAGTATTGGATAAAGATTGCGGATCACTTATCAATTTATTAGGCATACAATCTTACTGTCATTATGGGAAGTAGAGGCGATCAGTGGTTTACTGTAACAGATTGAAGTAACTAACTCATTAAAAATGTAATGCAGATTACTCATAGTTTGAAAATGATTACTAATTTCCTCAACTTCCCACAATGAAGCACATCTTTGAATGAATAGGAATCAGAAGTTATTAAGCCAATAAACTTGGAAACTTACAACTAATATTAATGCATTCTGACTGTTAGGTTCCAACAAGGACCAGAACCATTAAGCAGCAGAGCTTTATTATGGAGATGTTCACTGTACAGGCAAGATTCAGGAGAGCCATTTACCCATTCAAAATGACTGGTGACAATCAGACTCTTAAAGTGACAGTCCAACATACGTACGCAAATTCACAAAAACATCCTTCTTTATATTAAATCTTCCTATAATGAAAACATTCATAATATTGACAATCATACTGTCAGTAGGCAAAACATTCTGGAGGACATTGATTACTGTGTGGCTGTCGGCACACCTCAGATATCTGTTTATTTTTCATATTGGCTTTAATCTCTGATGTTATATAAGTATACTGGGAACAGTATCTGTTGCCTTTCCCTGAATCAGCTGAATATTTGGAGGTTCATACAAAGTCATGGTATTCTCTATTAAAGTACTATTGCCCTCAGATGCTCTAGTTACAGTTCAGTCCTCAGCTATTTGTGGATCTTCAATTAATATTGTCCTTGGCACATTTGTTCTGATTGTCCAGAGTAGAATGCCTTCAATCTACTACCTTTTCTTTTGTTTGTATGGCATACAAAACTGGTCCAGGCTGAGCTACAATAATGTTGGGTATCCACTTCTCACCAATTGTGTAATTCTTCACCAACATGTGGTATTTAGTCTTGTCTTCTCATTGCGGACAGTAATCAACAGAATCATACTAAATCTCCAATGTCTTTTCTCATGAATGGTTTCAGCAAATCAAATGCCATCCATAACTGACACTTTGCCTTCAGCAATGCTGGAGAACTTTGAGTCATCAAGTGGGTTGTGTCATGTTAGCTAAAATTGGCTCAGTTGTTTGGAAAGTGATCCTTGTACTTCCAAAAATAAACAAAGAACTGTGAATCATGGAAGTCAGAAACAAAAACACAAATTGCTGGAAAAACTCAGCAAGTCTGGCAGCACCTGTGTAGAGAAAGCAGAGTTAATGTTTTGGATCCAGTTCTGAAGAAGGGTGTTCTCTAATTGTTCGAAGTAAAAATATCTGTATAATGACTGTAGTCAACTGATTTGGCAAGGTAACTTAGAGAGCCCATCAGCACTCCCTTATCAGTTGCTGATGCTTAGTTTTATAAGTGTGAGCTTTTAGCAACAATGCACACCTCTGCATATGGCTCACTGCTAGAGAACATTTGACACTCAAATATTGTGGTCAGTGGTCTGTGGTCTGTTGGTAGTCTTTTGTATTTGAATAGTCCTTTATGTGTCACTCACATCAAGTATTTTTGAGACTCAGAATCTACATTCATCTGGAGACAAATTAACTAAGACCAATTTTACTAAAAAGTTGACGTCCAGCTGATACAGCAAGTAGATCATCAATTAAAGTCAAAGGATACTGTTCAGCACACAGTACTAAATTAACAGTGACCATAAAGTCACCACTGATGTGTATTTTTCCATCTTTCTTCATTGCTGATACAACTAGTATGGCCCAATCACTCACACTTATAGATTCAAGAACTCCTGTCTTGACCAGCCTCTCTAATTCCGTCTCGACCTTTGGTCTGATTGCAAACACATTGATCTTGGCTTGCAGCATTTTGCTTGATTCTCATTGTTGATTTCCAAGTTGACAGAAATCTTTTCCATGCTTGTTTCTTCAGAATGTGTGATAAATTAGTCTTAGAATCTGACAAGCAATTTATTTCAGCCCAGTTGAAGTTGATTTGCTCCAACTACGTTCTTCCCAATAAAGCTGGAAAATTTTATTTGACAACATATAAGGACAAATCTTCAGACTGACTCCATAACTGAACTTTCACATTGGTACAAACCATTAAAGACATCACTTCTGAGCACATTCTTAGTCCAATTTTTCAGGGTTGCAGCACAATATGACACAATTACTTCTGATACAGACTTTCAGGTATCAATGAAACTATAATTCTTGTTTCCACCTCCACTCTTACTGATTAGCCATTCAGGAAGGGAGTGACCCAGTATTGATTGGTGTCACCAGCAATAGCCAGTATGTTTAACCACAGGTCCTCTTCAGACTGAGAGTTTGGGCTTTCTCATTCTATTTTGTACTGGATCGATTTCTTCCTCCTATAGGATTTCTGTACTTTGGCTGTGTGTTGTTCATGGTTCTTCCTGAAACACACATATATGATGTTCGAATTTTTTTGCCATAGTTTATAGCTTCTTTATACCAGCAATTTGTTGCTGGGTGTCAGATTTTCTCTATTTGTTTGAGCCTGCTTTGGTACTCATTCCTCAGCTACTATTTAGTGAACTCTCATGCTTAAGTTTAGTTGTTGAGCTTCCTTGGTTGCTAGCTCCAACGACACTGCTATTTTCAGTGCTTTCATTAAGTGTAGGTTTCTTTCTATCATTAACCTCTTCCGGATAGCTTTGCATCTTAAACCACATACCAACCTGTCTTGGATAGCGCCATTTAAGTTTTCTCTGAAATTGCCAATACCGTTAACTTCCTTAATATTATTATGAACTGGGAGATAGCTTCATCATCATGCTAGCTGTGTTTGTGGAATCTAAACCTTTCAGAAATAATCAATAGTTTGCTGATAAATGGCTCTGTATGATTTCTACTATTTCAGAGACTTTAGTATAATTCCAACAGTGTAGAAATAGGCCATTCAGCCCAAGTGATCCACACCAACCCTCCGAACAACATCTCACCCAGACCCATCCCCTATATTTCCCATGGCTAACTCATTTAGCCTGCACACCTCTGAACACTATGGGCAATTTAGCATGGCCAATCACCTAACCTACACATCTTTGAACTATGGGAGGAAACTGGAGCATGCAACGGAAACCCACGCAGACACAGGGAGAACACCCAAACTCCATACAGACAGTTGCCCCAAGGTGGAATCAAACCAAGATTCCTGGCACTGTGAGGCAGCAGTGCTAACCACTGAGCCACTGTACCACCCATAATGTTTGAAACATCTTCGCAATGTTTGAAACCTGGCTTCTTTGGCTATACCATACACCTCAGAGGTTAAATGTTTCTCCCCCATAACACTCAGGAACGCAGGGGGAGGCATACTTAGTAAGTTGCAGACGGGTAGTGCACAGCGAAGGTTACTTCAGGTTACAATGGGATCTTGATCAGATGGGCCAATGGGCTGAGAAGTGGCAGATGGAGTTTAATTTAGGTAAATGTGAGGCGCTGCATTTTGGAAAGGCAAATCAGAGCAGGACCTATATACTTAATGGTAAGGTTCTGGGGAGTGTTGTAAAACAAAGAGACCTTGGAGTACAGGCTCATAGTTCCTTGAAAGTGGAGTCACGGGTAGATAGGATAGTGAAAAAGGTGATATGTATCCTTTCCTTTATTGGTCAGAGTATTGAGTACAGGAGTTGGGAGGTCATGTTGTGGCTGTACAGGACACTAGTTAGGCCTGTTTTAGAATATTGAGCGCAATTCTGCTTTCCCTCCTATTGGATGGACATTGTGAAACTTGAAAGATTCAATCTTCAGAAAAGATTTACAAGGATGTTGTCAGCGTTGGAGGATTTAAGCTATAGGGAGAGGTTGAATAAGCTGGGGCTGTTTTCCCTGGAGCGTCGGAGGCTGAAAGGGTGACATTATAGAGGTTTATTAAATTATGAGGGGCATGGTTAAGCTAAATAGACAAGGTGGGGTGGGGAGTACAGAACTAGAGGGCATAGGTTTATGGTGAGGGGCTAAGATAAACAAGGGACCTAAAGGGTAACTTTTCCATGCAGAGGATGGTGTGTGTATAGAATTAGCTGCCAGAGGAAGTGGTGGAGGCTGGTACAATTACAACATTCAAAAGGCATCTGGATGGGTATATGAATAGGAAGGGTATAGAGAGATATGGGCCAAATGCTGGCAAATGGGACTAGATTAGGTTAGGATATCTGGTCAGCATGGACGAGTTGGACTGAAGGGTCTGTTTCCTTGCTGTACGTCTCTATGACTCTATGATTTCTCTGCTTCAATTTTGGTGGCTCGAATAAAATATTGGATTGTCTCGGTGTGAGAGCTCCAATCCTCTGTATTTTCATCATATTTTCCAAAGTTTTAAAATGGGAAGGGCCTGTGAGGCATAGTAAGCAACAACATTTTAGCACTAACTTGCACCTTTCTATTTAATATAAGGTATTCCTGAAGTTGCCTGCTTTTTCTGACTCTATCCCCTGCTCAAAACATTTTCCCTTCTGCATAGGGTGCTTGTTACTCTGTGATTCTACAAGATGGAGCACATAACAAGATTCTTCTATGTCATCTCTCCCCTAAGGTGTTTCTTTTTGCTGATTTTACATGCTTTGATGCAGCAATGGCCTCGTTTTGATTTATTTTCTTCTTTTTATTAAAGCACTTCTGAGATCTGATGTGGGGACCCAATTCATTTTTTTTAAATGAATCAGTAGATTGACCAATGGATTCTTCATCAGTTTTTAATCCCATTCTCTTCTTCAGTATTTCTTTTTGTGTTAAGTTTCAAAAATATTTTATTTTGGAAGTGTTCACTCTACTGCCAGCAAGCTTAATGAGAGCTATTTATCTGACCAAATCAGCAAGTGACACCAGTCTTCCACCAAGCAATTGGACTCTTAAAGTGACAGTCCACCATACCTACACAACTATGCAACACTGTCTCATTCATCTGTATTCTTATGTGTAAACAATTTTTGGATCACAGGGAGATTGGAATGGTGTGTCACTGGAATTCCATTACACAAGTAAGAATGTCTGGTAATAAACAGAATCGTCCCTTAAAATCGATGGATAACGATCCAAATATTACATCGAGGACTGCTCCTGCCAGTGGACTCCACCGATTGCCTTGCATTTCATGTGGGAGTAATGAGAGTGCACTTAACTTCCATTGGGTCAGCAGTCTCCTCATAAACACAATCACATTTCTAATACATCCCTGCCTATCAATACAACTACAAAATCTGGCATTTCATGCTATTGTGGGGAACTATTCTCAACCAATTCTCACAACCAAAACTTTACTAAACATCTTGTCAGCCCTCTATGTAAAGAAATAAACCAGGTAACAAAAATTTCAGCCTTTAGAGATTTCTTGTCGCAAGGTTAATTGCACAATTTCTCATTTTTTCAGATACACATCAGCTAAGCATGACAAATCTCACCCTCTTATTCAACTGACTGAGCCGAACTAGTGTAAATATCCTGAAGCTATTCCAAAAATTCTCATTATCACACATATTATAACATTTTCTGATACCTTCTGCTTGCATAAATATGAAAGCGTTCTTTAATGAGCAGTGTATCATAAACAGGAGGATATAAAAAATTTCCAGTGTAGATAAAACAGACAACTGCATGCACCTTTGAGCCAAGTCTCCCGAGCTTCAACTGAATAGCTTCATCCATCATTCAAAAACATGTTGTCTTTCATTTGTTCTGCCATATTCCATTTGCTCTGTTAACTTCCTTTTGATACCTCTCTATATATACTAGGCCATGCTTAACTCTACAAGAGTTAAATGGAGATTGGACAGAGATACCTTAGTCACATGAGGTGAAATATTAGGTAGCATTAAGCAGACTCAAACTTGAGGCAAAAAACTCTGTTACTGGAGGAGGTAGGGATTGGCTTTATCTTCTTAAAAAGACCAATGTTGCATATACCTTTAATTAATTCACTGGTCTCATATCTCAGGAGATCAGGCACACTTGAATTAAATTAGAAAAATTTACTTCCTACTTAAGATCAAAATTATAGAATTGATGCTTATTCTCTAAGTGCTGTCGTGTTATTGAACTTTTAAGATGGAATGTAACAATAACATGTGATCAGTAAGAAGCCATGAATATGATTTGGAGGTGGATGTACAGCACTGTAACACTGATATTCTGATCCAAGATGCTGTAATTGCAGTTGTCCATTGAGGGCACAGTATTATAAAATGATACATTTACAGAATAATGGCCTGACAACATAATGTTCAGCACGCAAATCCTAATGATCTTAAAGGATAGGTAACCTGAATTATCTAGTGCTCAGGTTTGAGGCTTGTTAATTGTACAATTTTTCTAAACAGTCATTGAAGAAAAGGTGACATTGAAGACAAAGGACTGTGTCCATGTGACACATAGTCTGGATTTGAACCAATACTTTTATTAACAAAGAACAACTTCTTAATAAAATACAGTGTGTAAGGTATTTCTATAAACATACTGCCTTTTCATAAAACAAAATAAACAAATTGCATAACCTATTATTTGTAAGTTATTAAACATATGTAGTCCAGAAAGAAAATTATACATATGAACAACAAGACACATTCTTCTTTTTTAGTTTGTTCAGTTTGATTGATCCTGACATATTCACCGCACATGTATGATGGAATCTTACCAGATGCTGAGTGATGTGGTTAACAGTGAGATGAAAGATAGAATTAGGTGAGATGGTCACCTTACCATTGTGAATATTTCACTGCAAGTTTGCTCAAGCGTCATTATAAGATTCTCACCAGAAAGCAGTGAGTTCACAATTGATGCACCTTGGTGCTTATTAAATGGCTTGTTAACTGTTCAACTCACCACACAAACCAAGTCACTGGGAAAATTTCACATGGTAATCAAAGTCCGTTCTTGACATGTTCAACTTGCTGCTTACTCCAAAAGACTTACATGTTGGAAACTTGGCACCAACACCTCAACCACCCTAGTCTGAAGATGAGATGCTTTTCCTCCAGTCTATGATTGATTCACTGAAGCACAGCAGCATGCCCATAGACATGTGGGCATGAGAGCAGGGCGCTGTGTTAAAATGAGCAGCTACACTAGGTGGGAAGCAGTGAGGGGGAAGATCTCTGGAGGTAATGAGGTTGATGACAGTCCTGACAACAATGGACTGTTGCTGTTCGGATGTGGGGTCATGGTCCAGAGGGAGGTAAAAAAGAAGTGTCTGATGGCTGGTGTTGAGCCTCTGCAGAGAATTCCTCCAGATGGTGGGAACCTCAAACCAGGATAGCATGTTCTAGTGTTGTGTGCTCCACTGCTCATCCTAGGAAAACAGGAAGCTCTAGGGTCGTGCTAACAATGCAAGGCACTAATCTTTCCCTGTTGTCCAGCTCTGGAGAAAATGTCAGGAACCATGCTGGACTTGTCCAAGCACACATGTTTTTAAAGGCAAAGTCCACACCAGGCATGTCAGTCAATTCCAGGATGCCTGGGAATGGCACTTGGTACAATAAGGCAAAGATTGGATATGATTCTCACCAAGATGGCTCATTATGCATTTAGTGTGATGAGTTTGGTAAGATATGGTAAGAAACCCATTGCCTCATGGAAAGAATGATTCCACCAAACTCAATGTAACTCACACTTTACCAAAAACCTTTAGATTCCAGTCATAATCTTTAATTTAAAGTGACCAGGCCATCTCGTGGAACATGTGCAAGTTATTTTTGGCTGCTCATCCAGTGTCTCCTGGATCTGGCTGATAACGTCTCTCTGGCAAATGAATTGCATATTATTGATGTGGTAATTGTTGCCATTGGTCCATTTCATTCATTGAGGAATTGATGGTATTTTGTTTCCTTGTATAGTTGCCAAAAACAAATCTGCCTCATCAGCTGCCTGCTATACAGTAACAGCTCCTCTGTTATACATGTATGTCTACGGTTCCAACATCAGATCTGGTTGTTCAATTCCACACTGCATGATTGACATGACAACTTTACTACACAGGTTTCAAGTTGACAGGTGGGTTGAATTTTGTTGAGTACATTGAGTGTTTGCACTTTCACCTGATCTCCAACTCCCAATTGTAGCAACAATTCCGCTAAACAATGTTACTTTATCCAAGTAGCATTTGGTATTCTGTCATTTGGCATTGATCTTATTCTCTCCTGTTACTATTTCTGCCTTCAATAGTTTTGTTATCTACTGGAAGTGTAGGTTTAGTGCAGCATGACATTAAGTCATTGGTCTGCAGTATTTTCCATCCCTTCAGTAGGTGAATTGCCCATTGAAAAATTGTCTTGTATATATCTGTGCTGGATCTAATAAATCTTTTATTAATATTTTGATTATTTCTTTGGCAATTTTCACTGTTGCCTCAGCCTTTCTATTTGACAAGAGATCATGACGAGATGATGTGGAGTGTGGAATTTCTCAATCATTCACAACATGGTTGAAGTTTTCAGTTGTGAACTGAGGTCCATTGTCACTCATCACAAGGTCAGGAGTGCAAGGACAACTGAAACGTACCTTCAAGAATTCGACAACCTCATTCATAGTCATCAACGTCAGCTGATTTATCCCAGTATCTTGAACATTAGTTGACTGTGATGAAAGAATTAGCGATAGTTGCAAGATCTATTTCAACCATCATCCATTGCCTGGCTTGGATGCATTGAGCCATGAACAGCTCTTTAATGTGCTTACCTTTATACTCGTTGCAAGCACTGTTCTGTGTGATGTTGTCCTACACTCCTTGCTCAAGTTTGGCCAGTGGAGCACTTCTCTTGCCTTCTTTAAACTGCACTTTATTCTTTCTTGGCATGTATCGATCACTGCAGCATTTCTTTTCTTACCTCTTCATGAGCAATAATTCTAGACACTTTGCACAAGATGTGATCATATGTGACCACTTCATCTTTGTTTATATTTTCACATAGAAACAGGTGCTTCTTAAGTAAAGTAAAGGATTAACGATATCCTTACTCTTAGATTGCCTACTGTGTAAAAGGAACTCTGGCAAAAGGTGTTTTTTTTTGGTATGTGGGATGTGGGCTTCTGACTGGGCCAGCGTTTATTGCCTATCCCTAATTGCTCTTCAGAAGGTGAGAGTGAGCTCTATTCTTGATCCTGTGCAGTCCATTTGATGCAGGAACTCCCTACCTAACAGCACTGTTGGTGTGCCTACTCCAAACAGATGACAGCTGAGAATGTTCAAGAATGCAGGCCTCCAACACCTTCTCAAGGTCAATTAGAGATGGGAAATAACTGCTGGCCAGCATCACCCACATTCCCATAATTTCTTTTGTTTAAAAAAGGGATATGCGTCCCATATCCATCACAAATTCACCTGCACGCCACACACATCATTTACTGTATCCGCTGCACCCAATGTGGTCTCCTCTACATTGGGGAGACAGGCCACCTACTTGCGGAACATTTCAGGGAACACCTCTGGGACACCCGCACCAACCAACCCAATCGCCCCGTGGCTGAACACTTTAACCCCCTCCCACTCTGCCAATGACATGCAGGTCCTTGGCCTCCTCTATCGCCAGACCCTGGCCACACGATGCCTGGAGCAAGAGCGCCTCATCTTCCGCCTAGGAACCCTCCAACCACACAGGATGAATGTAGATTTCTCCAGCTTCCTCATTTCCCCTCCCCCCACCTTATCTCAGTCCCAACCCCCGGATTTAGCACCGCCCTCTTGACCTGCAATCTTCTTCCCAACCTCTCCGCCCCCACCCCCTCTCCGGCCTATCACCCTCACCCTCACCTCCTTCCACCTATCGTATTCTCAGCAGCCCTCCCCCAAATTCCCTCCCCATTACCTTTTATCTCAGCCAGCTTGGCACACCAGCCTCATTCCTGAAGAAGGGCTTATGCCCGAAATGTTGATTCTCCTGCTCCTCGGATGCTGCCTAGCCTGCTGTGTTTTTCCAGCACCATATTTTTCAACTCATGTTCCTTGTAGATGGTGTACAGGCTTAAATTGAATCTTTTTGTTGTGGAATTGCTTAGCTCTGTCATTTGCTGCTTACACTGTTTCGCACAGAAGTATTGTATTATAGCCTCACTAGACTGCCATCTCATTTTTCATCTTGTTGGTGCTGTCCTCAGGGTGTCCTGCTGCAATCTTTATTGAAGTAGGGGATTGAACCACTGGCTTGCTTGTAGTGGTAGAGTGGGAGATAAGCTGGGCCATGAAGTTGCAGATTGGTGTTCAGTAAAACTTGACTGCTGCTGCTGTTGGCCCACAGATCCTTATGGATAATGTCACACATGTTGGAGGGTTTCCTTATTCTGAAGATAGGACTTTGTCTCCACAAGAAATGTGCCATGGTCACTCTTACTGATACTATCATGGACAGATGTTTCTGGGGCACACAGCTTGGTGTAAAGGATGTCAAGTAGATTTTTTCCCTTCCCTTTGGTTCCTTTATCATACTGTTTGGAGGCAGTCTAGCAGTTTTTTCCTTTAGGACTTGATCAGCATGGTTCATAGTGGTGCTACTGAGCCCATCTTGGTGATGGCCATTGAATTGCCCCACCCAGAGTAAATTCTGTTCCCACCAAATTCAGTGCTTCCTTTAAGTGGTGCGTAACCTGGAGGAAATGCTGATTTAGCAGCTGAGGGGCTTGGCTAGTAATCAGCAGGAAATTCCCATGCACAAGTTTGACCTGAAATCATGAAACTTCATGAGTCTGAAGTCAATGTTGAGGACTCCCAAGGCAATCCCACTCAGCTGTATACCATTGTACCGCCACCTTTGGTGGATTTGCCCTGGTGATGAGATAGGACAGATCAGGAATGTTTTGGTGATGTTGAAGACATTTTCTGCCAAGTGATTCATGAGTCTGTTGTTTAGCTTATCTGTGAAAACGTTCTCCTAACTTTCAATAGCTCTCAGATGTTAATAAGGAGGTCATTGACAGGGCTGAAATTTCCTTGTCATTTCTGGTGACAAGTTCAATGCCAGGTGGTCCACTGAGTTTCATTCTGATGTCATGTTAGATTACGTCGAACAGCGGCAGGATTATGTTGGATTCCAGAAATGCCATTTCTTCCCACCCCTTGCATACATTTATCCGAAATAAAGTCTGTTAATGTTCAGTCATTTGAGTGTTGACCTAATAATAGTCCATGCTAACAACAGTACCCTGACCCATGAACTGAAGACAGGAGGCAAATGCATCTGAGCTGGAGCTGAGTGGCAGTACAGTGAAGAATGAGGCCAGCGCAACCTTCTGACCAGTGAAAAAGTTAGAAAGCCTAGAATGCAGCCCAATGTCAATATATTGGGCAAAGGAGTTCAAGGCCAACCTAACCACTACACCATGATGAGGGAAACCATAGCAAGGAACAGGGAAACTGTTTCAAACAAATGAGTCAACCACAGCAGGTAATCAACAAGAGGTCTTTACAGTGCAAGAAAATCATACAGAAAAGAAAACACATGGAAATAGGCAGGAATGCAAAACTAGTGTCAATGGTTTAGCTGATACTGCATTGCTTCACGTCTCATTTAAAGCCAGGCAAAGAATAGGTCAATGCATCGTTTATGCTTTTGCTAACAGTACCAATGCCGTTCTTGTCAGAAAAGAAATAGAAGAAGACACTGCAAAATAAAATAAGTTAATTCAGATTTTTGATTCCTATTTTAGTATAAAGTTGAATCCTATTGTGGACCAAGCAAAAATTAATCAGTGCAACAAGGGGCATGTAAAACTATTGATTATTTCATGGACATTATGTATCACCATCTCCAGGTAATGACCAATATCAAACTTTGAAAGTTGAACTTTTATGGGACTGCATTTCGTGTGTGTACTGGATGAAGCTCTATGAAATTTTTACAGTCAATGAAGATGTAGTGTCATTCACTGAACAAGCTGAATTTCACAAACAAAACAGATGAGTAGCTGAGGGGACATAGAATTTCCCTGGAACTTGACCATTAACACTGACTCAGTTCAATCTAGTATATTAATAAGTAATAATTTCACACATTGTGGCAAAAAAGCTTCATATAGGCACCAAATCAAATAGCCACTAACATGAATGCATTGCATACACAGGAAAGGACATTTTCAGCAGGTATGCTGAAGCAGAAATAGAAAATTTCCATTCATAACATGAAAGTGTGAAAACTAGCCACTTTGGGTTGCCATTTTTTCTGGAGGAAGTAATAGATCGACAAGATGATTTCTAGCATACATATATCATGGAAAGAAATAAAATTTAAAGTGGACATAAAGTCAAATGAATCCTTTATTTCAAATTCAATTCCATGCTTGAAGCCACAATTTTCCAACCATTCCCCATTAAACTTCCACTTCAGGAAGACTCACTGTAAAAGCACAGGAACAGATGTAAATTATCCTCTGCCACAAACAGAGACAGACTATTGATATGCTGTATGTTATTCCCAAATAGCACTGTCTTTCTTATTCAACAGTTGTAGCAGAGGTTGAAGTCAACTCACTACCTAGTAAATCAGGGTTCATTGGTGAAATACCATCTCTAGAGGTTGATGCTGAGCAGCAAGAATACCATCCTGTCCTAGCTATTTTCAGGACTCTGTTCTCTCTACAGATGCTGCCAGATCTGCTGAGTCTCTCCAGTACTTTCTGTCTTTACTTCAGATTCCCAGCATCCACAGTTCTTTGATTTCATTATTGATCTGATTTCTGCTCTATTTCAATGACGTTTGAAATGCAGAACTGCAGAATACATTCAGAATGCAACATATTTTAAAGTAACACATGGTTCAAATTCTGGCTCTGAGGGGTGTGACAAACTCATTAATTTTCTTGGAAAACCTAACTTGGCTCATACACTTCTAGTTCAATATTTCCACCAGAAACATCACACTAGAGTGAGATGCTGACAGACACTTTTATCTGCGGTGTCACTTTTGGTTAGAAAAGTGTAGTGAAAACATGATGAATCTCCTACTTGAGGATAAATCTGCAAACATTACAGGAATATTCCCTAACTCTGGGTAAACATCCCATCTTCTGTGATGTTCTTGCAACCAATACCTATACTATATTAACAAGTTTTATTGCAGCTGTTTCCGTAGAGATGATGAAGTATGAGTTAAAATACAGCACTTGCTATTTGAAGACTGATGTATGTGTAACAACGTGCATACAATTGTTGGAAAGTAATTTCAAAATCAAATATATAACATAACAATAACATATCTGGTTTGATCATGGTTATAATTTCAGGATGATTGGATAGTCGCCATCTCTCCCTATTAATTTTGGAAATAATGCTCATTATTTCATATTGGTATTTATATACCACAAGAAGTAAGGTGGATCTAAGATCTTTCAATAAGTTTTTGTGAACTAATATCAAAAGATGATAATGACTAGAGGTTGACATCAACAAGGCAGAAATTCAGATAATTTCTTTTTCACTTTTTGGCAGTTTTAGGTCAACTGAAGTTTTCCACCTTGTGAAAAGGAAAATGTTAACATTAACATCTGGACTAATCTCAAGCCATTGAACATACAAATCAAAAGGCTGCAATATGTCTGTTGGTAAAATAAGGTGCTGTCCTTTGAGTTGAGTTCCACTGCAGTAGGGTATAAGGTTAAGCAGAGAGAAATTGCAATCATAAAATGAGATCACCCTATATAATCAGCGCACCATATTATTTTTACGTCTATAGACAGTCGTCAGTGTTCACTTTGACCCACTCAATCCTAAAACCTGCCATCAGATCCCTATTTATACATTAACAGAGATCTATCACTTAAAACGTGCAGGCACATTAGCCATCTAGCAGTAGGCCACTGTAAAGACAGCAACAATTAAAGCATTGTCCAAGATCATTTTGTGGCTGTTACTGGCACATTTGTGTTGTTTTCAGCAGGTTAAAATTAACTCTAAGTTCTCACCACAGTATCCATGATTTCAGAGCAACATGTCCAATTGACACAAACAAGCAGAACATCCTGATTTTGCATGTCCCAGTTGAAAGAATACCTTCTCTACTGAGTCTAATGAGAGAAATTATTAGACCTGAAAGTAGACTAAAAGGGAATATGAAGTCTAATATAACCCAGCCACATTCTGAATGGGTGTGGTAGGGTAAAGGATTCTTTGACCCTCCACCTTCGGCAGCACTGAGAGGACTTTCTTCCTCAGAGCTTGGAAGAGGAAAGATCTGTATCCCTCAGTTCCACAATTCCACATGAAGGAAATTTCAAGGCTGAGGAGAGGAAATGTATATCTCATCTGAGACCTGCTCGAAAATGTAAATACATCTTGAGATTACGTAAAGAAAAAGGGCACTAGACCCCAACTCTGTTACAATAGCAGTTTATACAGCTATTTTAAACAAAAAATCTAATTCTGAACTAATTCTAAGTAATAAACTATCAGATCAGTTGAATTCCTTTTGCTGCGTTTCTATCAAATGTTTTTCCCCATAATTAAATTCCGCAGCATATTCTCCATCTGTCTGCGTGGGTTTTCTCTGGGTGCTCCGGTTTCCTCCCACAGTCCAAAAATGTGGGGGTTAGGTGAATTGGTCATGCTAAATTGCCCGTAGTGTTAGGTGTAGGGGAATGGGTCTGGGTGGATTGCGCTTCGGCGGGTCGGTGTGGATTGTTGGGCCGAAGGGCCTGTTTCCACACTGTAAGTAATCTAATCTGTAAGTAATCTAATCTAATCTAAAGTGTTTACATTTTACAATTGCATTCCAGCATGTCCTACTAAAATGTCCCATAAACATACGAAAATGAGAGACTGAGAAAGATCTACCAGTCTGTCCTACACAGTTTTTCTGGAGTAACAAGTTAATTATAAGTTCATTCTAAAAGTAGCTATAGAGCAAATGTATAAGGAGCTACATCATAGTGATATCGGATCATATGGAACTGGAACTGAGTTTGGAGTGTTCTAACGGTGTCCTACGAAATATAGTTATGTTCAATATAGCCTGCTAATGTTCACTCATTTGAGAGGAGACCTGATTTTACTACACCGTAGCAATGGTGACCAGACGTACAGAGTTAGAGCAAGCCCAGCCACCTGAGTAAACATGATGTGTTCAACAGGCCCAGAGCAGGAATGGAGGATTTCCAGCTGTGACACAAAAGTTTAACAATGTATCATGTCGGTCTGCAACTGTCCAAGATGTAGATCCTACCAAAGATCAAAATACATTCCTCTTGGACACAAGTGCTAGACACACAACACAATTCCTGGCATGCAAATGTCATGGTCAATGGCAAGGAAATTAATTTTAAAGTTGGACACAGTGGCAAGCATATCCATTCTTCCAGACAAAATCCTCTGATTAAAGATCCAATTTCTGCACCATCTTCTGTTAAACACCAAGGTAAAAGACTAATCACAATAAGAGCATAAGGGTGGGTGCAAGCTATTCTTTGCTGCAATGGCAAATACTTTCATTGATATCCTGTAAGTAATTCACAATTAACATTGTAAATGAAACATTGAATCATTTTTGTTCACCAGCTGCAGCAAAGATTGAGGTTGACTTATTACCTAGTCAGTAGGACTTTTTGATTAATCAGCGTCTTTAGGACCAATAGAGGCTATTGTTGATCTTTCACTTGTCTTTGAAAAATAACTGGAGAAATTGGAAATGGATATATCTAGATTGACGGCACCCAGCTGAATAATGAAGTTCTGGACCTCTGTTTTCTCTTTCAGGACAGCGTGGATGAGAATTATGCCACTACAGGGGCAGATGATCTATTGGATGAAGAGACCATAAGACCGTATTAGGCCATTCAGCCCACTGGGTCTGCTCACCATTCAATCATGGTGATAAGTTTCTCAACTCCATTCTCCCACTTTCTCCCCATAACCCTTGATCACCTTGATCCTCAAGAACTTATCTGTCTCAGTCTTAAATAAACCCAATGACCTAGCCTTCACAGCCTTCTGCGGCAATGAATTCCATAGATTCACCACTCTCTAGCTGACCAAGTTTCTCCTCATCTCCATTCTAAAAGGTCTTCCCTTTACTCTAAGGCTATGCCCTGTGGTCCTAGTCTTTCGTATTAATGGAAACATGTTCCCAACATCCACTCTGTTCAGGCCATTCAGCATTCTGTATGTTTCGATTAGCTCCCCCCATATCTTTCTAAACTCCAAGGAGAATAAACCCAGAGTCCTCAAACGTCCCTCATATGTTACACTTTTCATTCCTGGGACCATTCTCATGAACCTCCTCTGATCACTTCCCAGGAACATCCTTCCTGAGATATGGGGTCCAAAACTGATTACAATACTCCAAGAGGTCCTGGATCTCACCACACTCTGACATTAGTGGCACTGATGGTGAAGTCTCTGCCATCTGTTTTGGGGAATTTCATCCTTTTGTTGAAAATGCTGAGCAAAGGATGTTTTCCACTGAGCCCACCTGTGAGAATCACCAATCATTTCAAATGGCTAATGAAAAACTATCAAGGGAAACTGAGACTCTTAACTCCAAACTGGATAAAACTAACATTGAACATTCTTAGATTATTCACATATAATAAAGCCAGATGTATTTGACATCCGAACTATATTAGCAAACCATGGAAGAACTCAACATTTGTTTCAGTTAAGCAGCTGATGCCTAAATTACAGAAATTCTACAGTTGTGAATTACCTTCAAAAAGCTTAAAATTGAGCATCAAAAGGAGCTTGAACATAAAGAAATTCAAAAAGATTTGGAGAAGTCTAATTACTAAAAGAGACTGCTGACCTAAAAGCCCAATCTCTTAGCAATGAAACAGGCTATGAATCAGGCTATAGAGCCAATCTCTGAACAAGTACCCACGTGAGTTGTTTTTTCTATCATCAATGAGCTCTCATCCAGAAATTGTCTGATGCTGATGTTGACATTTCCAGCTGACCAGGAAACAATTGAATTTTCTTAGATTCTCGCCCAGAAATTCTTATTGACAATAATATACTTCTATTTTTGTTCTGAAGATGTCTGCAGAAGAGCAACCTCATGCTGAAGCAACCTGATACTAATGTCCACAGAAAGTGAAATTACTATTCTAAGAATAGTAGGAAAATCCATGGCTCCTCATCTCTGGAATTGTCTTTAGAATGATCTTTATTCTTTCTTTGATCCATAGATTCAGCTCTGTACCACAGTGCAAAGCAAAAGAATATGAGAAAGATAATTCAGTTAATTGTCTTCCTTTACAAGGCACCATGATCATTTGAGCTCTCTTCAATGTATTTTCCCTTGATTTGTCTCACCATTATTCCATTCAGGTCTTCATAATCTTAACAGCTGTGAGAAGCAACCATTCAACTCCACTTATATATCCACCTTCCAGAGAAATGACAAAGGAACGCACACTGCTTATATGTCCTTCAAGACAATGAAGAAAATTATTGGAGTTCAATGCCTGAGGCAAAAGAGACCTGAGGTGAGCAGGAGTTGAATTGATTGGGAGGGATGTGAATTTTAGTTAGTGAGTTTTGAGAAGATTTGTAGCTCAGGTTGAGGTTCTGGATGTAAGTTTGATCGCTGAGCTGGAAGGTTCGTTTTCAGACATTTCGTCACCATACTAGGTAACATCAACAGTGAGCCTCCGGATGAAGCACTGGTGGCATAGCCTGCTTTCTATTTATGTGTTTGGGCTTCCTTGGGTGGGTGACATCATTTCCTGTGGTAGTGTAATTTCCTGTTCTTTTTTCAGGGAGTGGTTAAAGGGGATCAAAGTCAATGTATTTGTTGATAGATTTTCAGTTGGACTGCCATTCTTGCAAGGTATTTGGTAAATGACATGAGTTTTGCTTGTTGCCTGTATAGGATCTTTCAAGTTCATTAGCTGCTGTTTTAGTGTGTTTGTGGGCTACCATGATGCCAAGAGGCCTGAGTAGTCTGGCAGTCATTGCCACAACACAGCAAATGAACTTGAAAGAACCTATACAGACAACAAGCAAAACTAATGTCATATTCATAATACCGTGCAAGAACTGTAACAGACACTACATTGGACAAACTGGTAGAAAACTAGCCACCAGGATACATGAATATCAACTGGCCAAAAAGAAGACATGACCCACTCTCCACTAGTATCCTTACATACAGATGAGGAAGGACACCACTTCAACTGGGACAACACATCCATCCTAGGACAAGCCAAACAGTGATTCGCACAAGAATTCCTGGAAGCATGGCATTCCAACCAGAACTCTATCAACAAATTCATTGACTTAGAAAAGAACAGGAAATGGCATCACCACTAGAAATGACATCACCATAGGAAATGATATCACCCATTCAAGGAACCCTAAACACATAAATAGAAAGTGGGCCATGCCACCAGTGCTTCATTCGGAGGCTCAATGATGATGTTACCTAATATGGTATTGAAACATCTGAAAACGAACCTTCCATTTCAGCGAGCAAACCTACATTTTAGTCTTAGATTAACCATTGAGCATGGACCTGAGGAGCTATGCTATAGTGATGTCTGGTCACACCAAACTGGGACTCAAATCTATAGGATTCCAGAAATGTACAATCTTACCAATACTTGTAGATAATACTTTCAATGAAGGCGATTAATATACACTCACTTTTTGTCTATCCTCTGGCTAGGCCAGAATTTATTGTCCATCCTTCATTGCCCAGAGTCACTGCATTGCTGTGGATCTGGAGTCACATATAGATCAGACTAGGTAAGGATGACAGATTTTCTTCCCTAACCACATTAGTTGGATTTTTCCGACAATCAACAATGACAATCATCATTAGACCTTTAATTCCAGATTTTTTATTGAATTCAAATTCAACTTGCTGCCACAGTGGTAGTTGAGCCTGGGTCCCCAGAACAAGTGCTGAGATTCTGAATTAATTTTCTATTGATGATACCACAAGGCTATTGCCTCAACAAATCGCTCCCGCTTGAATGTAAACTGATTTTACTACAAGTGTGATAGCCATAGAGCATAGCATATATAGTTGCCAGCCACTCAAAGTCATATAATCTCCTAGCAGCGATGAACTACAGGAAAATAAATGGATAATGTTTCTCCACAGGGAAGAATTACATTAATTCTGTTAGGTCTGTTAGGTCTGAAGGTTGATAAGTCGCCGGGGCCTGATGGTCTACATCCCAGGGTACTGAAGGAGGTGGCTCGGGAAATCGAGGATGCGTTGGTGATTATTTTCCAGAGTTCAATAGATTCGGGGTCGGTTCCTGAGGATTGGAGGGTGGCTAATCTTACACCACCTTTTAAGAAAGGTGGGAGAGAGAAAGCAGGAAATTATAGACCAGTTAGTCTGACCTCAGTGGTGGGAAAGATGCTGGAGTCTATTATAAAGGATGAAATTACAGCACATCTGGATAGTAGTAACAGGATAGGACAGAGTCAGCATGGATTTGTGAAATCATGCTTGACTAATCTTCTTGAACTTTTTGAGGATGTAACTCTGAAGATGGATGAGGGAGATCCAGTAGATGTAGTGTACCTGGACTTTCAGAAAGCTTTTGATAAAGTCCCACACAGGAGGTTAGTGAGTAAAATTAGGGCGCATGGTATGGGGGCAGAGTACTAGATTGGATTGAAAATTGGTTGGCTGATAGGAAACAAAGGGTTTCATTTCGGCTCCATTTCGGAATGGCAGGCAGTGACCAGTGGGGTACTGCAGGGATCAGTGCTGGGACCGCAGCTTTTTACAATATATGTTAATGATATAGAAGATGGTATCAGCAATAACATTAGCAAATTTGCTGATGATACAAAGCTGGGTGGCAGGGTGAAATGTGATGAGGATGTTAGGAGACTACAGGGTCACCTGGATAAGTTAGGTGAGTGGACAGATGCATGGCAGATGCAGTTTAATGTGGATAAATGTATGGTTATCCACTTTGGTGGCAAGAACAGGAAGGCAGATTACTACCTCAATTGAATCAATTTAGGTAAAGGGGAGTACAGAGAGATCTGGGTGTTCTTGTACACCAATCAATGAAGGCAAGCATGCACGTACAGCAGGTAGTGAAGAAGGCTAATAGCATGCTGGCCTTCATAACAAGAGGAATTGAGTATAGAAGCAAAGAGGTGCTTCTGCAGCTGTACAGGGCCCTGGTGAGACCACACCTGGAGTACTGTGTGCAGTTCTGGTCTTCAAATTTGAGGAAAGACATTCTGGCTATTGAGGGAGTGCAGCGTAGGTTCACGAGGTCAATTCCTGGAATGGCGGGATTACCTTACACTGAAAGACTGGAGTGACTGGGCTTGTATACCCTTGAGTTTAGAAGACTGAGAGGGGATCTGATTGAGACATATAAGATTATGAAAAGATTGGACACTCTGGCAGCAGGAAACATGTTTCCGCTGATGGGTGAGTGCCAAACCAGAGGACACAGCTTAAAAATACGGGGTAGATCATTTAGGACAGAGATGAGGAGAAACTTCTTCACCCAGAGAGTGGTGGCTATGTGGAATGCTCTGTCCCAAAGCGCAGTGGAGGCCCAAACTCTGGATTCATTTAAGAAAGAGTTGGATAGAGCTCTCAAAGATAGTGGAATCAAGGGTTATGGAGATAAGACAGGAACAGGATACTGATTAGGAATGATCAGCCGTGATCATATTGAATGGCGGTGCAGGCTCGAAGGGCTGAATGGCCTACTCCTGCACCTATTGTCTATTGTCTATTGTCTAATTCAAATACAATATGAATAAAGCTGTGAGAATATACTCACAAATCTGTTCCATCACTACCTGATTGCATAATCATTGTGATATATTTGCATAGGCAAACCAATTATAAAAAAAAGCATAATATTTTATAAGTGGACAAATTTGGCACTAACAGCATAAAAAATCTATGGGATAGGCAAGATGTGAAAAGTAAATATGTGGTGTTTAAGAAGATACAGAGAAATTTGTTTTCAATTTTTCATGACATAATCTTAGCTCAAAAGGAATTTTACAATCCTGGGTGAATTCATAGTGAATTTTGATTTCAAAACAATTCTCTTGGAGACCAGAAATGAACATTTCCAATATATCTTAAAACCAAGACATCTGTTCTGCTTTGCTATTGCTGATGAGATAAGCTCAGAACACCTAAAGAGTGACAAAGCAGAATAATAATTATCAGCATATAAATAATACTTGATTGAGGAGACTGAAACAGATCTGTATGGTGTACTCACAAGTTACCACTTAGTTTCTTCTAAAAATAAACAAAATGGATCAATCTGCTTGGTGAATTAGTGTTACAGAACCTCATACAAGCAGATCCTGAATCAAAATACTCGATTTGTTTTTGTGAAAATTTGCAATAATCTTCATAACATATAGTCAACAGATTGGACTTGAAATTAGTCTGTTACGCATAGCTCAAACATTTACTCTATACTAAACAATTAATCAAATAAATGGACCAAAATATGATGTCAAGATCACAAGTTTGTTGAATTATTTATGCATAAGTGATACAGATATTAGGTGAGAAGTAGCTGTGCAGATAAATGCAAATATCCAGGCTTTGCTGTCAGCATTGCATTGCTCTGCTGTCAGCTGCACTAAAAAGACACCCACCACTTCACTATTACCATCCACTAAACATGACAAAATGACTGTATTTGTATGGTGGATATGAACTAAATTAACCACAGATATTTAGGGTAGTGTAAGGATCATTAACAAAGTTATAATTTTCATTTATTGTTAATCAACTTTCTGGCACTGGCAATTACAAGTATGGATAGTTTCTTTTATACACCAGTTTTTTTTAAAAGGAGATTTATTAAAGTACCACTTTTTTTTCTTACTTTTCCTGTTTGTGCCTTACCCTCTCTCTTAATACAATCATTTCCCTTTCATTTTCCTTTGTACACTGAAGTTTATATGAGATTAATTCTTGTTAATCACTCTGCTTTGCCATTCCATTATTTCTTCTCAAATCCTAAATAATATCTCATTGTGATTCATAGGCAACAGGTGTCAAGATAGCAATGTAAAGATTAGGAAATTAAGATAGGAATTGAATATCTGATCAAAGAAGTTGGTTTTAAGAAATTTTCAAAGAGGAAAAGCATAAAGGAAGAAAGGCAAAGCAATCAGTGATGAAGTTCCTGAAAATAGAATCCATGTTAAACAAAACTCTGTGGTTAAAGGTGGAACAAAGGAAGATTAGGTTCCACATGAGACTAGTCAAAGGTGTGGGAAGAGAGTCAATTTCAGACTGGACAATATCAGGGAGGCATGATAGGATGAGGTCATTGAGGAACTTAATGGTAAGGGTAAGAATTTTAATTTTTTGGCATGTCAGGGAGCCACTTTACAAAAGCAAAATAGAGTAAGTGTGTGACATATTTTTAGATGTTCATCCTATAATTGTGGATGGTGTCACCATGGACCTTCTACAGCAGGGAGAAAATTGAGGGATAAATCCTTGGGTCAATCTAAAGAATGTAACATAAGGGTGTTGATGGAGATAGCCCAACTATAGGTAGATACAATTGGAAACGTGTAAGAGTAGCCTGCTGAAAGGAAAAGCATTTGAAGAGGATGAGATGGAAAGGTACAGAAGAAAGAGGTTGATAAATGTGTCATAGAAGCAGTCACAGAGTATATTGTTCATTATATGACTGGAAGTGTAACAGGGTTGGGAGATGAGAAGGGCAGATGGAGAGTTGTTGCTGTGTTTTAGAGCTCTAGCGGCAACTAGAATCACTGAGCTTCATCATTGAGGCAGACAGTTACATGGATAATACATTCAGAGGGGTGGTCATACTACAGGCTAGGAGCAAACGTACAGGTAGGGAAGGATTAAATGTCAGGCAATTCAAGGCATTAGTATAGAGGTCCATAAGAGACATGGAGACAGTGAGGTCTGCAGATGCTGGAGATCAGAATTGAGAGTGTGTTGCTGGAAAAACACAGCAGGTCAGGCAGCATCTGAGGAGCCAGAAAATTGATGTTTTGGGCCGGAGCCCTTCATCCATAAAAGACATGATAGGTTATTGAACTGTACAGGATGGGAGGAAGAAGAATAGAAAGGCAGTATTGATGGGAGAATTTTAGTTCAGAGAAGACAGCCATGATTGTGGCCTTAAACATAATTCCAGGATGTTGCTGCCTCCCCAATGATGGGGTCAATTACCCAGCAAATAAATGTCAATATGATACTCCATACATGTCTTGATGTTTTCAATTTATAATATTTCACAGAATCCCTACAGTGTGGAAGTGGTCATTTGGTCCATTGAGTTCACACCTACCCTCCGAAGAGCATCCCACCTACCACCCTTCCCTGTAACTGGCTAATCCACCTAGTCTGCTCAACTTTGGAGTATGGGTGGAAACCCAAGCACCTGGTGGAAACTGCACACAGACAGTTACCCAAAGGTGGAAACAAACCCATGTCCCTGGCATTGTGAGGCAGCAGTGCTAACTGCTAAGCCACCCTGCCACCTTAATTGAACAGTTCCAAATCACGAACATACAATCATAGAATCATAAAATCTCAGTAGTCTATAAATGCAAATGCAAGTATCCAGCCCAGACCTACCCTTTGCCTTGGAAGTAACAGCCAAACATACAACATTCACATTCCTGCTCCTCCAACAGCATCAAAACAGCCTTGGTCCTGTAGCCTATGTCTCCCTGCTTCTTTCCCCAGTAGAACTGGGCTTCTCTGTGTGTGAGTTGTTGTCTATAATCTGGTTGGTGAACCACTTTGCCAAATTTCATTGGCCTAAATCCTCACAGAACACACTTCTACTCAACTTTTTTGAGCAGCCAAAACTGTATAGCATACTGGAACCTAATGCTGCAGGGCCACGATATTATGGCTAAATATACCAATCTGCCCAACTTCCTGGCAGATAACTTGTGCTACAACGGGGAACCCTATCAGTGTCAAGTGATCTCAAAGGCCCATTTGTGCCTAACCAAAATGGGGGGGACTCAATGAAATAGCAAGACTGTGGTCTCAGTTTGTCTTTTATCTGCTCATTCATGTCCACAATCTCTAAACAGGTATCCTACTTGGTCACACAAGACTCCTGTACTCACAGCCTGTAATTATACCACCCAAGTATAATTGTTATCGATTATCAACACTGCCTCATCATGGTACAGTATGATTGGTAACCATCTATCACTGCTCATCTGTCAGGCCTTCTCTGTAACTGTTCCAGCACCTATATCACTCCCCAGACTCTCTGGAGTCTGCGAACCTCTGCCATCATTTTTCATTTTTATAATTTCACAGCATGGTCTTTACGTCTGCGCAATTCATCAAGATTTTAAAATTTCAGCCATGTTGTCTTCTCATTATTCTCATCATCATTCCCATGACACTACTCTGGTGCTTGTGAATGTAAAATCATTTTTCATCCATTAAACTTATCTCAAAGGTGCCAATGTACCAACTCCAAACTTTGGGTGAAATCCTGAAATTCTGGTGAGGAGACATCCGTACCTCTGCAAAAATGTCAATTTTAGAATTAAAAGGTAATTAAGAGGAACCGATTCTCAAAGGACAAAACTAAAACAGAAGGAAAGACACAATCAAGGAGCATAGGTCAACAGCACATTAGTAGATCTACCCTGGTTCTAAGTTAAAAACCACACACCAGGTTATAGTCCAACAGATTTATTTGGCAGCACTAGCTTTTGGAGTGCTGCTCCTTCATCAGGTGTTTAAGGAATTCTGTGTCTTACAATCTTATTTTTCACAAATCTTATTGAGATGGAAAATGGGAATTGATATGGGTAAGGCCAGACCCAGGGCAGCAAGGCACAGTAAAAGAGCCAGCTTACAGAGCAGGAGTGTTCACAGTCAATTTTTTTCATTTGACTAATTTGGATAATAAACTCAGGATTTTAACGCAACAATTTAAACAGACCTGGGATAAAATGAACCAAGACAATTGGCAAGATGCTCCAGGGAAAGTAATGTAGAATCAGGGCAGTCAACACTTGGCAATGGTGCGAGAAGTCTTCCAAGATGTTCAATTGGAGATCTTCCACCTTGGCACCCTCCAATCACATGGCATCAAGGTGGATTTCACTAGTTTCCCCATTTCCACCCCCCCTACCTTAACCCAGTCCCAACCTTCCAACTTCCGATCACATTCACCCTCACCTTCAACTACCTATCGCATTCCCAGCTATCTTCCTCCCAGTCTCCCCTTCCCCCCCTCCCATTTATCTCTCAGTCCCTTTGGACGACAAGTCTCATTCCTAATAAATGGCTTATTCCCAAAACGTCGGTTCTCCTTCTCCTCGGATGCTGCCTGATCAACTGTGCTTTTTCAGCATCGCACACTTCAACTCTGAAAATGGGGTAAGGCTTGCAAGTACCACTCTGGATGCATGTTAGCAAATTAAACAAATATGTGCCCTTATCCTGTGTATTCAAATAAACATACCTGTGCAGAATATGGACAAGCACTGGTTTAAGCTGTATCATAGAAATCCAGATCCTAGACACTGACATCATCAGAATAGTATAGAGAGGAAAGAGAGAATATTGTACAAAAAAATCCCTAAAACATTACCAGCATGGAACCTTCTCCTGTGACATCTGCAACACTTCCTTCATTAGGCCCCACCTACCAGCCACGATTAGCTTCATTGAACGCACAGACATTCACAGGAAGAGTGAGATTTTTGTCAATATCAGTGATGATGAACTCTTACAGACTTTGGGGAATATTTGGAAAAATATAACAGAAGTATTGAAATCCTATTAGAAAACTTCCGAAAGATCCAGACATAATTGGCTCATACACACAAAAGTTTCACTGCTGTAGTCAACAGGCAGAGCAAGTTAATAAAAAGACATTAAAAAAATTGAAGTCACCAATTGGTGGGATGGCTAAATGTGGAAATCCACTCTTTGGTGTGTCTCCTATCACACCTCGCTGTATTGTTCATTCTATTTGCTTTAATATATATAACCATCCTAGCCGTTAAAGTTTTTAAGTGGCAATGGGAACTCACTGAGGTCTTAAATATAAAAATGATGTTGAGTAGGCAATCACAGAGAACCCTGCTCAACCAACATTGGGTATCGTAATTTATCATGTATGACAACTTGGACTACTTGTAAATACTTTGATCATCACTGCACTATAGACTATATTTACGCATATAGTTATTTGCACTATATTTAAAAATTGATTAATTAATGTTTTTTCATTTTAATTTTATCTTTCTAATGCAAATTGTATAACTGGTATTATCATAGATAGTGTACGTTAGTGTTTGCAGCCTTCAACATGGTAGTTGTATAAGCAATGGTTGGGCAGTGTTATGGACTAGGCCAGAACCCCTCAAAACCTTTCAAGAAGGTAGCCCATACCCTAACTTTGCTAGCTGTTTTAAGCAGGTGTAAAGTAGGTATTCCAGGAGAGGTGCCACTTGTCAAACCATGTGGATTTAAACAAACCAGCATTAATTTCAAGATTACTAAATGAAACACAAACAAAAGAGAACAGAATATTGAATAACTTTACCTGTCCGAAAACCCAACAGATCATCCCAACTTAATGATGCTGTTCCCAATACTTGCAACAATCACCATTAACACCTCTTGGCACAAAAGATAAAATCAAACAAAAGGACTTACAGGGGAAATGTCAGAGAGAGGGATGATCAGCATGGACCTGCTTCTTGGGGTCTAGCAGTTTTAAAACTGCCTGACTGCTTTCAACGAATAGCCAGACCAAACCAAACCAGTGCAAAACTGAGCTGGGTGAACTGGCCAGCCCTCTTTCATTGTATGTGTTTTTTTAAGAACCTGAAAGCCTTTTGCCTGAGGCAGTATCAGTTAGCTATAATCAAATTGGCCCTAAGACCCTTCAAACCTAGACCTGTTGGAGTCTGTGTCTTTTACGATCTCTCTGATAAAAGAGCCAAGGACAACATAACCTTGTTAAAGGAGCAGCTTCCTCACAGCAGTGCTGTGATTCAACTCATTTGATACTTGCAGAAGCAACAGGAGGGAATGTAGCCAGGTGACCCATGATTTCCAGGACTGTTACAAAAATAATGACATCTTTACATGAGCACAGATTAAAATTCAAAATTCGGAAGCCAAGTTTAAACTTAGCTGGACTCTGCAATTTGCAAACGACACTGCTGGATCAGACAGTATTCCAACAGCCAGGCCTTGGACAATCAACTTCCAGACGAAACCAGACAGGCCTGGAACTACCTGGTCAGGAGCTGGCTGCCACATTATATCAAAATGAATCGTTGTTGACATTTCCAGTGAAGCTTGTTGGTTAGAAGAATATTACACTGGTAACACTGTGGTATCACCCAGCTCAGTAGGAAGTCAAAGGTATAGTTGAAAAAGGACAGCACTTGACAGTTGAAGGTTCAAAACCATATTCTACCACCTCCAAATATGGAAACTAGTCATCTCATGAGATTGAGGTCAGGATTAGTGTGGGCATTCCTGATGAAGGGCTTTTGCCCGAAACATCGAATCTTCTGCTCCTCGGATGCTGCCTGACCTGCTGTGCTTTTCCAGCACCACTCTTATCTTGACTCTAATCTCCAGCATCTGCGGTATCCACCTCCGCCTATCTCATTAGATTGTCCTACCCCTGCCTGATGTCGGTATTTGCCAGAGACCATAGAATATTGGAGAAACTCAGAAAGACAGAGATAAAAAGGGAAATCTGGAGCCCCAACTCTCTAATTGATTGCACATTCTTCCATGATGTCTCCAAGCTGCACAGCCATATTTGGCTGCGAAGACCAGAACCAGCCCCAGATGAGAGGGGAAGCCCAAATCAATGACTGCAGATCTTGAAACATAGTCAACCCTCAAAGATTGAGGAACAGTCTGGCCCAGTCTTATTGAATAGCTACTACCAATCCTTTCAGACAAACCATTTGAATACAGTAACAGAAACCTGTGGAGAAGGTTGAGAGAATCCTTGGAAGCATGTGTCTGAAGTAGCCAGCTACTGTAGATTAGATTAGATTCCCTACAGTGTGGAAACAGGCCCTTCAGCCCAACCAGTCCACATCGACCGTCTGAAGAGTAACCCACCCAGACCCATTTCCCTCTGACTAATGCTCCTAACACTATGGACAATTTAGCATGGCCAATTCACCTGACCTGCACATCTTTGGACTATGGGAGGAAACCGAAGCACCCGGAGGAAACCCACGCAGACACGGGGAGAATGTGCAAACTCCACACAGACAGTCGCCCAAGGCCAAGAATTGAATCTGGGACCCTGGAGCTGTGAGGCAGTAGTGCTAACCACTGAGCCACCAGGCCATCCAAATTTGAGATTGAGACTATTTCCTTTTAGATATAAGACAATTTACTAAAAGAGTCCTGTGAAGAGTTTGATAGACTTTGATACAGTTTAATTAAAGTACAATAATAGAGTCTGATTAATATTGTTTTGCCTTTATAAAGTGCTTGATAAAGTTGTGTTGGACTTTCCACAGCCTGTTGTCCTCTTTCTCTACCTCACCACATAATGTGCCCGAGTTTAAAAAGAGTTACTGCAAACTGGTCAAAGTTAGTCAGGATACATTTACCCACGTGAAACAAAAACATAAAATGCCAGAGAAACTCATCAAGTCTGGTTGCATCTGTAGAGAGTTAATGTTTCAATTCGAGTGACACATCATCAGAACTATTCTTGTAGTTGATTCATCGCTGCTAATATCCAGGGAAAGCTCTGCCTTCTAATAATAGAAAAAAAGTGATAGACCCTTTCACCTTTCTGAACTGGATGTCATTATGAGAATTTTCATGTAGTGAGTTACACCACTTTTACTCCACTAAGACAAAGGTTGCTCTACAGAGGTATTTATACAAGAGTTTCCTGGCACAGATGATATGCTTATTCAATGGAAGAGCAAAAAAATTGTGTATAATGGGAGCAAACTGACAAGAGTGGTTGGAAATTAGTGTGCAGCCTTTAAAAAGACAGTTCTGGCTGATGGTTGCAGTAGCAGACTGGGGGAACAGCAGGTAAGTAAGGAGCAGATCTTGGCTCACTCATTTGACTCTCAGCTAACTTCACAGCATGTTTCATCAATCTTTCCCTGCCACTTTTCAAGTACATTTACTACAGAAGCAGCTGGCATATGTAACTAAACAAGGCAACAGGATATGGCACACATGCACAGAAGAATTTCACAGATTCTGACTTGGAAGACCTTCTCAAGAAAATAAAGATTGGGAGCATAGACTGCTGAGTGCCTGGAACCCAAACTTACAGAAATCAGTCTGTCATGGTACCAAGAGAAAGTTGTTACAGACACTGAATGCCAAATTTCTCACCCAGAGGACTATAGACTGGAGCCACTAGGTCATGCAAGATAACACAACCATTATGTATGTTGACAAGCCAGAGAAATGACACACTTCTTACCTTTTAAAAGAGAGGTCAGCAACTAATTCTTCACAGTAAAAGTGGGTAAAGAAGTTTAAAACCTAGAGTCTTGTACTATGGCTAACCAATGCAAATTATTCTAATATGTGCCACTGGAAATAGCAAGAGTAGGAGAGATTTCTGGTCAGCTGTGTGATGAAAAGAAACTTGAAACTTTTATCATCACTATTCATAGTTCCAGATGACTATTTTTGTAAAAGTGGGAGCGTTCTGAGTGAACTAAGACATTCCTTCATACTTACAATTGATCTGAACAGACGTAGAGAGGTAGGATGGTTCCCCTATTTTCTCATACTATTTGGCCACAACCTTTTTTTATAAAAGGATTATTATCCTCCTCATGAAGTGTTTCACTCTTTATTTATTACAATCATCAAAGACCCAATCAGGCAGGTTTTCTTCAGTTTTAAAACATTACTATTATTGCACTTAACCAAGGATAAGTAAAATTATATGACAAAAGGCACAAATCTTCACACTTACAAAAATAGAGTATTGAGTAGAAGGGTAGATAAAGTGATTTAGATTCCAGTACAATGAAAAGGTTTTACTGTTTTTGACTTTTGCTGACCTAGCTGACTTCCGATTGAACTATTATTTTTGCTTCAAGACAATTCAATGACACAACCAGTCAATTTATCTGATCCTATGGAGACAGTAATTGTTTGGTTGAATTCCTTTAAAATATCTTTCTGCCATACCTGGATCATCAAGTGCATGAGGCATGGTTCAATACGTGCAATTTGAATGGCAAGAGAGAGAGATGGAGAAGTGAATCCAATCAGTGTCTTGTGTCCCTGATGTCTCAATTGCTTGTCCTAGTCTGCTGAGCAAAAGTTGATTAAAAAACACAAAGGACTCCAGGAAGGCAAAGATCACCTCCCAGAAATGTCAAAATCTAGATCATTATAAATGGGTCATCAGGTTATAACACAACAAAGGAAATATGAATTTAAGCATGCTGCCTTCTGTAGAATTCTCTAAGGTGTGATGGTGGACAACTGAGACCACAAAGTTCTACCAAAATTACACACCACTGGGGTAATGCACTGGAAATCAAGCCTTGTTATTCCCTGAGTCATCACAAAATTTAAAGTTTTTAAGATAAGTATGCAAAGATTCTCAAGTTTACTTGGTATTCAGATCAGAGTTGATAGAAAGCATTGACTAGATTCTTGTTCTGAATATGAATTACTATTTCTATTGAATTAGTATTATGTGTTCCAAACATTTCTTCATGGTTACCCATTTTGGAATGCTTTCACTGGTTTGCAAGAGACATAGAATGGCTTATAAATGGCTTTTCACTTATAAAATGTCTGAATTATCAATTACAGCTTACAGCAACCACTAAAGTTTAAAATGAGTTTTTACTGCAGGGAACAAAGATTCAGCACCTAAGCTGGTAAAGAACAAAATCCTTCTCTGTAACTTGTTTCCAGCTTCAAGCTATTTGTTTATTTGAGAACCAATCATACAGTCAACTGGTCATGAGTCCCATAGACCAATCAACTCCTTGTTGCTACCCAGCTGCACCTGTACACAACTCCTAGGCTTCTGTGCATCTGTAACCACTTCAATTACTGCTATTGAAAACAAATATCTGCATTGCTTGCCATAGATGCTGGGTTACTTGCCTTTGAAAATACTCCACACCATTACAAAACACTGGTTGCAAGACAGTTCTTTCTCACTTCAATTCACAAATTTGCAAATTACAAAAATAAAAAGAAATGGACCTTATATAAATGATCTATTTGTATAAATATGTATCTTGGTCTATCATTATTGTGTACATTCTCATACAGAATCTGTACTCTGAGGAAGTGGAAACCTTTCCTGCTAGGTATTTCAATGTTGGGCTATGAAAACTTGCAAAGAAATTTGGATGGCCTAGGTATCCTAATCTATCATTGGTAATGTGTCCTAGTGTATCTTTGGTAATCTTCTTATGAAGATAAGCTGAAGTAGATTCACATGATCGGTGTTGTCTATGTTTGGTGACTGATAATATATGATATATAATATACACCTCGGTGAATGTTTTGTGATTGGTTTTTCACTTATCCTGTGCTGATAATGGCATAGAAGGCACTTTCCATAAGGAATCGCATTGCCTATATCGGAGCAGAAGGTAGAGTAGAGTAGGGTAGAGCCCCAACCCCCTATTCCTCACAAAACGCAAAGGACAAGTTCTATGACCAGCTCTCAATGATAATACGGGGGATCCCAAGTCAGGAACAGTTGCTGCTTCTTGGCAACTTCAATGCCAGAGAGGGCTCCACTCTGTTCAGCATCTTTTTCCCAGTCATGCTGAAGCACGCCTTTGAAATATCAACTGATGGTGTTTACCTCCACACCAGATTGGACGGGAGGCTGTTCAGTCTGTCCCAGCTGAGGGAAAAATCCAAGGTTTGTGAAGTACTCATCAGGGACGATGCGGCACTGGCAATGCACTCGGAAGAGCAACTGCAATGCCTCATGGACAGTTTCGCAAGAGCCCACCAGGACTTCAGCTTAACCATCAGCCTGAACAAGACCAATGTATTGGGTCAAGGTGATGAGTGCCCCCCCGCCATTACCATCAACAAGTACGAGCTGGAGGTAGTTCCCGAGTTTACATACCTTGGCTCCATCATCACGGACAGTCTCTCCCTAGACTCTGAAATCAGCAGATAGATTGGACGAGCAGCCTCAACATTCATCAGCCTGACAGAGAGAGTCTGAGAGAACAGAAAGCTGACCACGCACTCCAAGGTTGCAATCTACAGGGCCTACGTCCTCAGCACACTGCTTTACGGCAGTGAGACCTGGAGCATCTACTCCAGACAAGAGCAGCATCTCAACGTCTTCTACTCTCACAGCCTGAGACACATTCTGGACATCAATGGACTGACCGAGTTGCCAATGAGGTCCTGACCCACCTCCAGATACCCAGCCTCTTCACCCCTGTTCCAACAATGATGTCTCCACTGGTTGGGCCACGTACACCACTTGTCAGACAGGAACATCTTGAAAGACCTCCTGTATGGGGAACTAGCCTCCAGCAAGCCACCTTTGTTCCAAAGATGTCTGCAAGAGAGACATGAAGTCACTGAACATGAATGTCGAGAGGCGGGAGGACATTGAAAGTGATCACTCTCGCTGGAGGCTGGAATTACACAGAGGTCTAAAAGGAGGAGAAGAGAAGCTGAGGTTTGCTGCTGAAGAAAAGTGCACCCGCCGAGAAACAGCACCACAACAACACCGGAGGTCTCAGCGCCTTCAAGTGCAGTCACTGCAGCTGAGACTGCCACTCCCATGTGGGCCTCTACAGCCACAACAGAGGCTACTCTAACAACAAAGACTGAAGCAAGACTTCCAAGGCACAGATCCATGGTCTCACAAGATTAACAGATGCCAACAACATATCTGAACAACCTTCAGTATGGGTAGAGAATGTGAAGTGGAGATCTATTGGTGATTTTTCCTTTGATAGAAACAAGCAAATCCAGATGTTAATTAAAAGATAATCTTGTAGGGAATTATTTTCAACAGTATGTAGCCAAATCTTCAAGCTCTGGAACTTTTCTCTGATCTCCATGACCCTTGTAACATGCAAGTTTTAGTCTTACACCCTAAGTGGTTTGTGAATATAAATTTCCGAAAAGTGGAACTGTTGCCTCACTATGCCTTATTAAAATATGTAAAAAGAATGAATCTGTTAAATATGTCAGTAAGAAGGACTAAGAAGTATGAGGGAATTTCAATATTATTTCCTGAACAGTGAAAACAGCTGCTGCATTAGATTTAAACATAAATTTTCCCCATTGTATTTGGAAGTGATGAGGAAATTAACCCCATTTCATTTTGTACATACCCACACATGTATGTTCTAATCTGCTTCAAGAAAGAGTTAAACACTTGGAGAGAAAAAAACATAAATCATTAAACTGTTCTGTTGTAACACAGATGTATAACACAACTGGGTTCTGATTGCTTTTGATAGATGAGGATAGGAAATGATACAAGTATAAAGTAATGAACATTTATTAAATATTTACATGATTTATAAGGACCTGATTCAGGAGCACTCCATTAGAATCTTCCCTTAGGTTCTTGTTCCAAGTGATCTGACATCAATGATGATACACTGTAGCTTTTAGTATAACATCTATAAACCCCTTATGCTGCAACAATGACCAAACCATTAACAGTTAGAGTAAACTACCCTTACTTAATCTAATTTCTCAGAAAAGAAAGGCTTTCTTGTTTAAAATCCAATTGGCATCTTGTTTGTCCTTTTCTTTTCTGTGTTCCCAGTCAGGTGCAGAGCTTGATTCTGAAATCCCACCTGGTTAGTGATTTGTTTGTCAAACTGCCACTACAACCAGCTACACCTTCTGCACCTCATAGTCTGGATGAGGAAACATCTGCTCTTCTCATCATGAATTGAAACATTCCTAAAGGATCTGGGGTGAGACAATTAATTCACATCATATCGGTTGTTACATCCCACAATCCAGGCAATCAAGCTCCCTAAAAGCTGATTTTTAATATAGAAATGTGTAAATAGATTTTGCTTAAAACACATCATTCAAAATTAACACAATAATGATTTATAGAATCACAAAATAGCAAAGCACCAAAGAAGTCCATGAAGCCATTAAGTACACCAACTCTTTCAAAGCACAATCTGGTAAGTTTTATGCATCACAATTTTATTACCTTGAGGTATTTAGCAAAATGGAAATCTATATAAAAACAATGCCATAAATAGATATGAATCATCATTTTTTGAATTATATAGTTAAGTACAAACTCCATTAATATCTTTTCTTCTATACAATAGTCCAGATATGAAGACAAGTTCTTTGAGAAGCAGCTTAACTTCTAGCATATTGGTTTAACTGTACTAATTAAACACAGCACAATGCAATACAAAGTTCTGATCTGATGCAAGGCAAAAGCCACATCTGTCACAATACAGCATCAGTAAAATGTCTTTTCATTGCTGAATATAACATAAAAATACTGGAAATACTCAGAAGATCAGGTGACATCTGTAGAGAGAGAAACTGAGTTATTAGCTACAATCTGTTGAGGAGTCCAGAGTCTCATCAGCCATTTGGAAAACTGACAACAATCCTACGCTACACCTTCAAGGAAAGACTTCCTGAAATACACATTAATCAGACAGTGGTGCGGTTAGAGATGAACTTTCACCTGGAACCCAGGTGCAAGGTACAGAAATCCCACCTTCTAAGAGCTGTTGACAAATCAGAGGCCAGCAACATTTGCACTCAGCAGTGCCCTGGATGAGGCAGCCAGAAGAGCACTCCAGGAGTAAAGTACATCATTTATTGAGAGGGATGCATATGCCGACTTTGGGGTTATTGGGGAAGATGCAAGGGGATCAGATCAGTACCCAAGCTCTCAGGGTACACCCACTGCCCAATGTTGAGTCTGTCCATTAGACAATGATTCTCTTTAAGCAAGGGTTAAAGCCCCAACTAGGTGACATGTTGCGTGCAGAGATTGACCTCTCAGGATGTTGCATGGCAACAGGCTCACCTGCATCTCGGTTCATTCCAAGGATGAGACCCTTACACACTTCTAAATGGACACCTAAAGGCTTTAATTGGATGTAGGATGAGAAGTCTAACCTTCTCACCATGAATTTAATTCTGACTGAGGTAGGAAGGTAGCAGGGTTTGGGTATTCCACCATCTTAATTAAGTGCTCTGTCCACTTCCAAGCTCACCATCACTGACAGCAGAATTTTCTATCCACATCACAAACAGCATGCAATGAGTAGCTCAGTAAATCTTGTGGCAGAGGTGGCCACAAAGCTCTCCCTCCTATCAGTGTCTTCTAGGATTGGACATGAACAGCCATTTATTCTCTGCAAGCTAGGACCATATGTTTGGCCTTTGCAGTGGATACCTGCAGTTAAACATTGTCGCCTTCCATTCTTCCTTGTTCATCCTGCCTGCATTGACAGGCAGACATCCACGCTTAGCCAACCTTGGCCCATCCAGTCTCCTACCTCAGTTACAACACAGAGCCAGCCAGTTGAACCAAATAAGCCTTTCTACCTCTGTATTAACAACACAGTAGAATTAAAATTTTCAAAGACCCTCAAAATTGACCCTAATGGTTTCCAGGAGCTGATTATGGGAGATTATGCAGCGAGTTTTCAAATCTCCATGCTGTAGCGTTAACAACCAGATCCTTTTTTCACTGAAAACACTGTCCAAAATCCACTTCCAACCTTGACCACAGCCTGACACACTGACTATATTCTCCAGTTACCATTCTACATCTTCTATCTGCTTGAGCTTAAGGTCTTTTCCAGACTTGCTGGTATAAATTCCCAAGTGCTGTCCTTGTTAATAGCCAACTTCTGCTCTCTGTTTAAATGTAGTGCCCTTCCCCAGTGACTGAACGGTTGCAGAACTTTTTGATGAGGAACCAACCTGCAATTGCCTTTCGGGCTTGCCCTCATGAAAAAAACAAAACTTTGATTGGTCTGTTTTTCTTTTAACATAAGTTTCTACCCACAGTCCAACAGTCATATTAAGCTCCTTGTTCCCAACTCAGCTCCAAATCAAAACTGATAAAAGAATGAAATGAAAATAATGAAAAATCAGCAAACATTCTAACAGCTGTACAATTTAAATGATTGCTAACTGATCTCAATTATGGCATGGAATTGAAAAATGTTGTTCTCAGAAGAAGAAACAGAAAGTGCTCATCGCAAAGTCCAATAAATGCTGTGCCTTGGCCACTGAATGCCTCATATATAATCAAAAATTAGAAGGCATGTATTGCTCACAGCCTTAAATGGAAAGGAAAACTTAATTCTGGTAAGTTGTCCTTTAAATGAGCATTTATGAAATGCAAACACATGCCAAAGGCTTTCTGACACTTCCTGTCAGATAGCATTTAAGTTACTTTTATTTTTATCTATATCAAGAAATACTTTTACATTCAATTGAACTTTTCTATAGAATCATAAAGTTATACAGCATGGAAACAATCCCTCAGGTCCAATTCATTCATGCCAACCAGACATTCTAAATTAATCTAGTCCCATTTGCCAGCATTTGGCCCATGTTCCTCTAAATCCTTCCTATTCATGTACCCATCCAGATGCATTTTAAATGTTGTAATTGTACCAGCCATCACCACTTCTTCTGGCAGCTCATTCCATAAACACACCACTCTGCATGAAAATGTTGCCCCTTAGGTCCCTTTTAAATCTTTTCCCTCTGACCTTAATTCTATGGCCACTAGTTCTGAGAAAAAGACCTTGGGTATTCACCCTATCCATGCCCCTGCTTGATTTTATAAACCTCAGTCAGGTTACCCCCTCAGCCTCTGCACCCCAACCCCAGCCTATTCAGCCTCTCCCTATAGCTCAAACATTCCAACCTTGGCAGCATCCTTGTTAATGCGTTCTGAATCCTTTCAAGTTTCACAACATCCTTCCCATAGCAGGGAGACCAGAATTGAATGCAGTATTCCAGAAGTGGCCTAACCAATGTCCTGCACAGCCTTAGCATGATCTCCCAACCCCTATACTCAATGCACTAACCAATGAAGGCAAACGTACCAAACACCTTCTTCACTAGCCTGTTTATTTGGGACTCCACTTTCAAGGAACTATGAACCTGTGCCCCAAGGTATCTTTGTTTGGCAACACTCCCCAGGATTTCACTATTAAGTCCTGCCCTGATTTGCCTTACCAAAATGCAGCACCTCACGTTTATCTAAACTAAACTGCATCTGCCACTCCTCGGCCCATTTACCCATCTAATCAAGGTCCCACTGTATTCTAAGATAACCTTCATTGTTGTCCACTACACCATCAATTCTGGTGTCATTTGCAAACTTATTAACCATTCCTCCTATATTTACATCCAAATCATTTATGCAAATGACAAAAAAGCAGTGAACCCAGTACCAATCTTTGCAGCATTAGGCCTCCAGTCCAAAAAGCAATCCTTTATCAGCACCCTATACTTCTGGCTCAGAGGCAGGGACAGTATCATTGTGTCATAAGCACCCTCAGCTAGCTTTTAACTCTCCTATAACTCATTGCAAAAGTTCACCCTGTCATCAGGATTCTGAATTTTGGCTTCCCACCAATTGTGTTCACCTACCCACCTCTCTTCTTGCTCCTAGAAGCTTCTTACAATGTTCTCCTAACTCCATTTCACTCTCCACAGATGCTGGCTCATCTGCTGAGTAGTCTCAGCATTTTTTTATTGCTGATTTCCATGAATATCAGTATTTAATGTTGTATTAGTTTAATTTGCAGTCATTTAGTTTGTAAAGAGTATCAAATATAGTGTGTTAACACTAAATTATTATTTTCATGAAGATTATGTTTCTTTAAGTCCAAGCAGTGATAGGTATTTGGGGGGTGGCATGGTGGCTCAGTGGTCAGCACTGCTGCCTCACAGCACCACGGATCCAGTTTCGATTCCACCCTCGAGCGAATGTCTGTATGGACTTTGCATATTCTCTCAGTGTCTATGTGGGTTTCCACTGGGTGCTCCGGTTTTCTCCATAGTCAAAAGATGAGCAGTTTAGGTAGATGGCCATGCTAAATTACCCATAGTGTCCAGGAATGGATAGGTTAGGTGTGTAGCCATGGATAATGTAAGGTTACAAGGAGACGATAGGGGGATAGGTCTGGGCAGGATGCCCTTCAACAGGTTGGTATGGGCTTGTTGGGCTGAATAACCTGTTTCTACACTGTAAGGCTTCTATGAAGTATTGCACACTGAATAAGGACCTAGGTCATAATGGTTTTATTAATTAACACCCGCAGGTTATACATTAGATGGTCTGTCTATACTTTACAGTATTCTATGCAGAGGCAGATACAGAGGCAGAGGCAGAGGCAAGAGCACTAAAATTACCTTCTCTTCATAATGTGGGCAGACTAGCCATCAACAATACTTAACATTCTCAAGATGCACTCACATTCTCTAGCTGAAAGAAAATCTCCTTAAGGCCAGCTACAAAACACAGTCTTTGTTTGGTAAAGAACAAACTTTAAAATAATGACCATATTTTAGAACCTTAGATTACAGATTGGACAGCATCATATCTGAGATTTTCTTGTACATCCTAATGATAAAAAAAAAACTGAAAAGACTTTGCCTCAACTATGGTAATAATATGCTATTATTCTAAATAGTTAATAGTGTAAACATACTGAAATTGTAAGGTACATTTGCTCAATGGTAAATACTTGGTATATTACAAAGGTACATTGGTAAATGCTTGGCATATTACAAAATTTTTAAAAATTATATTGTTGTCAAAGGGATCAGATGAATAGCAAGATATTTTATGCTATATTTTGTTTTTGACTGCATTCTAACTTTTATTCTTTAGCCAAGTTGTGTGATTACCGTATTTTAATGTACATTTGTGTAATCTGGAAAATGCATAAGTAAGACAACTTACTATTTACTCTCATTGAGAGCTACTATCATGAATATATCCCTTTCAGCTGTGAACTAGACAGCAGAACTCAATGCGCTGAACTCTAAGCAGTTGTTCCTGAATAAATTCAACTAATCTCAATAGTTCTAGCAATTGTTTACCATGTTCAAACAGGTACTAGAGAACATCAGTGTGCAAAAATAAAGATCTGGAATACCTTTATAAGAAGAAGCAAAGTAGATCAGTAGTTCTGAAGAAGGGTCACTGAACTTGAACATTTAACTCTGATTTCTCTCTACAGGATCCGCCAGAGTCCTGACATGTCCCAGAAACTTCTGTTCGTGTTTCAGATTTCTAGCATCTGCAGTTCTTTCATTTTGTTTTTGTTTTTTAAGTAAATTGGCTACTGTCCATATGTTTGCTAAACACTCAGATGCAGTCAGCAGTAAGACAATGCTTCATTCATAATTTTGCATTCAAAAATAGAATTTAGATTAATCTACTGTAAACAATAACACTTCTATCCAAGTTTTGTTTTCTAAAAATACGCTTTATTCATAACATTTGTAAAAAATATATTCCAAAACATTTGCGCTTGAAAATTAAAAAAATTACAATAAAACTCAACTTCAACAAAGCATGCTCTAGCTTTATGTGTCTCAATGCAATTTTGATAGTCTTCATATTAATAATACATGCTTCATGTCAGGTATACAGCTTGATGGCAAAAGATTTTAAACTGGAATTTATACAATATGCAATAAATGTAAATTTTCTATAAACTTTCTTCTATACACCATGTTCCACTCTGAGGTCACTCAATTCAATTTCGACACTCTTGATCATCACAACGTACATTCTTGGTATGGCATAGAGCCTGAAATGGTTCCATAGTTGACAGCCCCTTGGTATAATAAGGCCGAATAGCATTAGATAGTGACCATTCCCTATTGCACATATGTACCGGTTGCTTCAAACTTTAATGCGTCCCTCAGAATGTAATCTTGGACCTTGGAATGCGTGAGGCAACTCCTGGCCATGGACAGTTCTCTGCACAAACAATTTTCAGTCAGACACAAGTGCATCTTCCACTGAACTGCTGATCGGAGGCAAATAATGTTTGTCTCAAGCGTTGTGACTTAACTGGGAAGACCGCACATATACTAATGTCCTACTGTTCCATGAGCCATCCCAGGATGTGAGAGTGTATAAAATCCTGATGAGACCACAAAAATAGCCAAAGCATGGCTGCTGCTATTCTGCATTAAAGAAATTCACACTGTTTTGTCAGTAACAGAAAAATAAACTATTTATTGTTAAATATAAATGATGTCCTTCCTGAAGGGCTTATGCCCGAAACATCGATTCTCCTGTTCCTTGGATGCTGCCTGATCTGCTGCGCTTTTCCAGCAACACATTTTCAGCTCTGATCTCCAGCATCTGCAGTCCTCACTTTCTCCTCCTACGTGAGTAGGGAGCTTAGTACAAAAGTCCCAGACCAGAAGTGTTTGGTTAAAACTTTGATGGGAATATGTGAAGAAGTCTCAGTTATGTGATGAATCTAGGAAAAAGCTATCAGACACTCATGACTGGGAATTGAAATCACAGCCAAGACAAACCCTATGTAGGTTAGAGAATGGCATTCTTTCTCATTTCCGGCAATGGGATATTCTTAGGACTAATAAGCTTGTACTTTTACTACTGTGTTTCAAAGTCTTTAAATAGTTTATTTTATTTTATTTTGTTTTCATTTCTATTGCATAATAAACTTTTGTTTGATTGTTAAAAATAATTATCACATTACATTCTTATACTTCAGGATAACTGCCCCATTTAAAAAAAGTCTTTCAAGTTTTGAGAAGATTTGTAGCTGAGGTTGAGGTTCTGGATGTAAGTTTGCTCCCTGAGTGGAAGGTTTGTTTTCAGACGTTTCGTCACCATACTAGGTAACATCTTCAGCGAGACTGCAAATGAAGCACTAAGGGTGTAGCCCGCTTTCTATTTATATGTTTGAATTTCCTAGGGTTGGTTATGTCATTTCCTGTGGTGACATAATTTTCTATGGTGATGTCATTTCCAGTTCTTTTTCTCAGAGGATGGTAAATGGGATCCAAGTCAATGTATTTGTTTATAGAGTTCTGGTTGGAATGTCATGCTCCTAGGAATTCTTGTGCATGTCTCTGGCTTGCCCTAGGATGGATGTGTTGTCCCAGTACAAGTGGTATCCTTCCTCATCCGTGTGTAAGGATACTAGTGAGGGTGGGTCACATCATTTTTGTAGCTAGTTAATGTTCATGTCCTAATGGCTAGTTTTCTGCCAGTTTGTCCAATGTAGTATTTGTTACCGTTCTTGCAAGGTATTTTGTAAATGACATTAGTTTTGCTTTTTGTTTGTATAGGGTCTTCCAAGTTCATTAGCTGCTGTTTTAGTGTGTTGGTGAAATTTGTGGGCTACCATGATGCCAAGGGGTCGGAGTAGTCTGGCCGTCATTTCTGAGATGTCTTTGATGGAGGGGCGAGTGACTAGAGTTTTTGGATGCATTTTGTCTGCTTGTTTGGGTTTGTTGCTGAGAAATCGATGGACTGTGTTCATTGGGAACCTGTTCTTTTTGAATCCCCTGTATAGGTAATTTTCCTCTGCCCTGCGTAGCTCTTCTGTGCTGCAGGGTGAGGTGGCTCATTGAAATAATGTTCTAATGCAGCTTCATTTGTGGATGTCGGGATGATTGCTTTTGTAGTTCAATATTTGGTCCGTATATGTTGTTTTCCTGTAGACACTGGTTTGAAGTTCCCCATCGGTATTTTGCTCTACTGCAACATCTAGGAATGGCAGTTTGTTGTTATTTTCCTCCTCTTTAGTGAATTGTATGCCAGGAAGAGTATTAATGATCGTTTTGAAGGTTTCCTCTAATTTGTTTCATTTAGAGATGACAAAAGTGTCATCCACATACCGGACTCAAAGTTTGGGTGGGATAGTTGGCAGAGCTGTTTGTTCAAGTCTCTACATTACTGCCTCTGCTAAGAACCCTGATATCAGAGATCCCATGGGTGTTCTGTTGGCTTGCTTGTACATTTTATTGTTAAAGCTGAAGTGGGTGTGAAGGCAGAGGTCCACTAGCTTGACGATACTGTCCTTGCTGATGAAGTTAGTGGTATTTGGTGTTTGTGCCTTTGGTTCTTCTAATAATGTAGTCAGTGTTTCCTTGGCCTGGTTTATGTTGATGGATGTCAAAGGAGACCATTATTTCATTCTCTTCTATCTTGGTATCTTTGATGGTCTTCAGGAATTCTTGGATGGAGTGGATGGAGTGCCGTGAGTCTTCTACTAAGTGCTTTAGTCTTTGACATAGCTGCTTGGCCAATCAGTAAGTTAGTATTCAAGGTAGTGAGACTATGGGTCTGAGGGGGGTTCTTGGTTTGTGAATTTTGGGTAATCTGTAAAAGTGCGGTGTATTGGATCTGTCTAGTTTCTTTTTTTGGAAGTCAGTCTTATTTATATTTCCAGATTTCTGAAGTCTTTTGAGTAGGGCTGTGATTCAGTTTTCTAGTTGTAGGGTTAGGTCTATCACCACTTGTGGTAAGTGTTGGTATCTGCAAGTAGTGCATTTGCTTTCTCAATCTAGTCTCTTTGATTTAAGATGACTGTCAAACGTCCTTTGTCTGCAGGTAGGATAACAATGTTTTTATCCTTTTTAGCCTTTTTATTCTTTTATTTTCTTGTGTATTAAGTGTATTTGCTTCCTTTTTCCTGCTTAATGTTGGTGCAGCTACTTGTCTGACGGTTTGCTGGGTTTCTTCTGTGAGTCAGTTGTCTTTCAGTGTTGTTTCTAATACTGCTAAGAAATCTTTCTTGTCTGCATCCTGGAAGTTGTAATTTAATCCTCTCTCTAAGATTTTTTTTCAGTATCTGTTAAGGGCCAGTCAGATAACCTTTTTAATCCATGTTTCTGTGTTGTCAGTGTTGTTATTTTGTGTAAGTTTGTCTAGGTTTTCCGCAGGTCCAGATTTTTTCATCTTTTGTGTTTGTCACTGTCCAGCATCTATGGCTTGTTGTACTGTGTCTGTTGCATTAGTGAGTAAAGAGTTTTGGCGCAAAATTTCCTGGTTGTACTTGTGGAGTCTGTTGTGGGCATCATTAATCATTTCTCTAAGCATTCTGCAGGCGTTTTGCTCTGCTATTCCTTTGGCTAGTGGGGTGTTAAGGGGAGGTATGTATTTAAGACATTTAGGTAGTATTTGTTTCCTTAGGCATTCATGCAAGGAAGTACAGCTGTTCGCAAGTGGCGCTCTGTTGATGGCACTGGTTTCCAATTTTCAGGCCAATTTAAGCATATTACAAGAACTGTAACAAACACTACATTGAACAAATTGGCAGAAAACTAGCCACCAGGATACATAAACATCAAATAGCCACAAAAATGACATGACCAACTCCCATTAGTATCCTTACATACGGATGAGGAAGAACACCACTTGTACTGGGACAACACATCCATCCTAGGACAAGCCAAATAGAGACACACACAAGAATTCCTAGAAGCATGGCATTCCAACCAGAGCTCTATCAACAAACACATTGACTTGGATCCCATTTACTACCCCCTGAGAAAAAGAACTGGAACTGACATCACCACAGGAAATGATGTCACCACAGGAAATGACATCACTGACACTAGGAACTTCAAACATAGAAGTAGAAAGCGGGCTACACCACCAGTGCTTCATTCTGAGGCTCAGTGAAGATGTTACCTAGTATGGTGGTGAAATGTCTGAAAATGAACCTTTCAGCTCAGTGAGCAAACCTACACCCAAACATCTTTCAAGCTAAATTTCAGGCTGGGATCTGATTTGTTCAGTAATAACATCACCTGGGATCATAACAATTGTAACATTTTTAACTTGAATAATAAGTAGTGAAAATTAAGGATTCCTTGTGGGCGGCACGGTGGCACAGTGGTTAGCACTGCTGCCTCACACCGCCGGAGACCCGGGTTCAATTCCCGCCTCAGGCGACTGACTGTGTGGAGTTTGCACGTTCTCCCCGTGTCTGCGTGGGTTTCCTCCGGGTGCTCCGGTTTCCTCCCACAGTCCAAAGATGTGCAGGCCAGGTGAATTGGCCATGCTAAATTGCCCGTAGTGTTAGGTAAGGGGTCGATGTAGATGTAGGGGTATGGGTGGGTACGCTTCGGCGGGGCGGTGTGGACTTGTTGGGCCGAAGGGCCTGTTTCCACACTGTAAGTAATCTAATCTAATCTAATCCTCTACTATGCAATTTAATCAATATGCATTCAAAAATATCAAATATCCAACAGTCAAGCATGATAAAGGTAGGAAAAAGATAGCACATGAAATATGAATGGAAAATGAATAGCATTACTGTTTTTAAGAAGAGTCACTGGGCTCAAAACATTAACTCTGCTTTTTCTTCACAGATGGTGGCAGACGTGTTGCGTTTGACCAAAAATTCCTGTTTTGGTTTGAAGTTTCCTTTTATGGAAACAATAGCTTTAGAAACAACAACCCCGATGAAGGTTCACCCCTACCTTCAGACTATGGTTTCTTGCTCAAACTAACATAGCTGCAACAGGTCTCATGAGATGAATTTCTGCACATTCAATAGGTTTTTTTATTCAGCTTTTATCACTCCCCAAGACACCAAGAATAAAACGAAAGCTAAACTTATGATTAATTCCGAGCACATTTGTGTTAGTTAAACTCAGTGTCAAACAATCTTACTTAATAGAGAGTTTAATACTTTGGCCTCCACATTCTGGCACACTAACACACAGACTGGCTACATCCTGACCTCATAACTTTCCGTTTTTTGGTTTTTCTGTGTTTGTATGTCCCTGGATACCTGTCGCAGTTCTTAATCCACTTTTTAAAAAATGGATTAACCATCAACTCTTCACTTAAAAGTTGTAAAATCTCATTAAAAGTGTATGCACACAGCCCTCTAGATTTCTATTCATCAATGCAACAAGGCTAATTCCAAGATGAAACTAAAACTGTGTCGGCCTTTTTTACCACACAAAATATAAAATATTAAAGAGGAGGCAGTAGCCAAATGCTATTGTCACTGGACTGTTAATCCAGAGTCCTGACTAAAGTTCCGAGGACCTGCGTTCAAATCCTGCCACAGCAAATGATGGAATTTGAATTTAATAAAAATCTGGAATTAATGGAGGATGGGAAAAATTTCTGGCTGTAACAGCTGCTCCTTTTTTTGAGGTATTTTAGGTGTTGGAGGTGATTTCCTCAAATTCCAGGAGCAGCAATTACTGTTTCATATGCTGTTGCATTGTTTTGGAACTTTGGAAAAAAAAATCAAAGTAACAGCAGTTTTAAAAGGGAGAAGAACAGACAAAGGAAGCACATGGTGAGGTAATTGCAGGAGAGAGAGAAAGAGAGAACCTGCACACTTACTACCTTTGCAGTTTGAATTTATGTATCGCTGGACACCGGAGTTCATCTGGGAAAATTAACAAACAGTGAAATTCAAAACTGATCTTGGAGGAACTGTTGGGTGACGTTCACAGCACAGAATCAGATAAGTTAATCGTTGTTTTAAGCGTGGCCTACAGAGAATCTGCAGTAGTGAGTAGAGTGGGTTCTTTCTTGATTATATGTTTTTGGAGATATGTCTCTTGATTAAACTTAAAATTAATTGAACCTGGGGCAGTGTTTGTAGAGGAATAAGACGGTGTTAATTTCTGGGTCTGTAGATTGTGAAAGAGCAAAAATGACCTTTAATAGAGTGCTATGTACTTCTTGTCAGATGTGGGGGTTTAAAGAGAATTTAAGAATTACTGTGGATTATATCTGCCATAAATGCTGTTGGCTGCGAATCTTATCAGATCGAATGGATTGGTTGGAGAGAAAGTTAGAAGCAATGACGAATTTGCAACAGCAAAAGTATGTGATGGGTGGCAGTTACAGGAAGGGGGGAATGTCTCAGAAACAGTCACATAGATGGGTTAACTCCAGGAAAGGTAAGAGGGATAGCCAGCTAGTGCAGGGGTCTTTTGTGGATATACCCATTTCAAACAGGTATGATGTTTTGGAAAATGTAGGGGATGATGGATTCTCAGGGGAAGTAGCATGAACAGCCAAGTTTCTGGTATTGAGACTGGTTCTAATTCAACAAGGGGTAAGTCGGGTTCCAAAAGATCAATTGTGTTAGGGGATTCTCTAGTCCGAGATACAGACAGATATTTCTGTCTGTGGCCTGCAGCGAAAAAGCAGAATGGTGTGTTGCTTCCCTGATGTCAGGATCAAGGATGTCTCCGAGAGGGTGCAGATTGTTCTCACAGGGGAGGGGGGCCAGCAAGAGGACATTGTCCACATTGGAACCAACGACATAGGAAGGAAAAAGGTTGAGATTCTGAAGGGAGATTACAGGGAGTTCGGCAGAAATTTTAAAAGGAGGTCCTCGAGAGTAGTTATATCTGGATTACTCCCAGTGCTACAAGCTAGTGAGGGCAGGAATAGGAGGATAGAGCAGGTGAATGCATGGCTGAGGAGCTGGTGTATGGGAGAAGGATTCACATTTTCAGATCTTTGGAATCTCTTTTGGGGTAGAAGTGACCTGTACAAGAAGGACAGATTGTACCTAAATTGGAAGGGGACTAATATACTGGCAGTAAGATTTGCTAGAGCTGCTCGGGGCGATTTAAACTAGTAAGGTGGGGGAGGGGGACCCAGGGAGATAGTGAGGAAAGAGATCAATCTGAGACTGGTACAGTTGAGAACAAAAGCAAGTCAAATAGTCAGGGCAGGCAGGTACATGGTAGAATTAATAATTAAACTGCATTTATTTCAATGCAAGGGGCCTAACAGGGAAGGCAGATGAACTCAAGGCATGGTTAGGAACATGGGACTGGGATATCATAGCAATGACAGAAACATGGCTCAGGGATGGGCAGGACTGGCAGCTTAATGTTCCAGGATACAAATGCTACAGGAAGGATAGAAAAGGAGGCAAGATAGGAGGGGGGGGGGGTGCTTTTAGATAAGGGATAGCATTACAGCTGTGCTGAGGGAGGATATTCCCAGAAATACATCCAGGGAAGTTATTTGGGTGGAACTAAGAAATAAGAATGGGATGATCACCTTATTGGGATTGTATTATAGACCTCCTAATAGTCAGGGAAATTGAGAACAAACTTGTAAGGAGATCTCAGCTATCTGTAAGAATAATAAGACCATAAGACATAGGAGCGGAAGTAAAGCCATTCGGCCCGTCAAGTCCACTCCACCATTCAATCATGGCTGATGGGCATTTCAACTCCACTTACCCGGATTCTCCCCGTAGCCCTGAATTCCTTGTGACATCAAAAATTTATCAATTTCTGCCTTGAAGACATTTAGCGTCCCAGCCTCCACTACACTCTGTGGCAATGAATTCCACGGGCCCATCACTGTCTGGCTGAAGAAATGTCTCCGCATTTCTGTTCTGAATTTACCCCCTGTAATTCTAAGGCTGTGTCCACAGGTCCTAGTCTCCTCGCCTAACGGAAACAATTTCCTAGAGTCCACCCTGTCCAAGCCATGTATTATCTTGTAAGTTTCTATTAGATCTCCCCTTAATCTTCTAAACTCCAATGAATACAATCCCAGGATCTTCGGCCATTCCTCATATGTTAGACCTAGCATTCCAGGGATCATCCGTGTGAATGTCCGCTGGACACGCTCCAGTGCCAGTATGTCCTTCCTGAGGTGTGGGGACCAAAACTGGACACAGTACTCCAAATGGGGCCTCTCCAGAGCTTTATAAAGGATGGTTATGGCAGGGGATTTTAATTTTCCAAACATAGACTGGGACTGTCATAGCGTTAAGGGTTTAGATGGAGAGGAATTTGTTAAGTGTGTACAAGAAAATTTTCTAATTCAGTAACTACTTGAGAAGGTGCAAAGGTTGACCTACTCTTGGGACATAAGGCAGGGCAGGTGACTGAGGTGTCAGTGGGGAGCACTTTGGTGCAAGTGACCATAATTCTATTAGATTTAAAATAGTGATGGAAAAGGATAGACCAGATCTAAAAGTTGAAGTTCTAAATTGGAGAAAAGCCAATCTTGACAGTGTTAGGCAAGAACTTTCGAAAGCTGATCGGAGGCAGATGTTCGCAGGTAAAGGGATGGCTGGAAAATGGGATGCCATCAGAAATGAGATAATGAAAATTCAGAGAAAGTATATTCCTGTCAGGGTGAAAGGGAAGGCTGGTAGGTTTAGGGAATGCTGAATGACTAAAGAAATTGAGTTAAAAATCACACAACACCAGGTTATAGTCCAACAGGTTTAATTGGAAGAACACTAGCTTTCGGAGTGATGCTCCTTCATCAGGTGATTGTCACAATCATTGATGAAGGAGCATCGCTCTGAAAGCTAGTGTGCTTCCAATTAAACCTGTTGGACTATAACCTGGTGTTGTGTGATTTTTAACTTTGTATACCCCAGTCCAATATCGGCATCTCCAAAGAAATTCAGGGTTTGGTTAGGAAAAAGAAGGAAGCATATATAAGATATAGACAGGATAGATCGAGTGAATCCTTAGAAGAGTATAAAGGAAGTGGGAGGATACTTAAGAGGGAAATCAGGAGGGCAAAAAGGGGACATGAGATAGCTTTGGCAAATAGAATTAAGGAGAATTCAAAGAGTTTTTACACATACATTAAGGACAAAAGGGTAACTAGGGAGAGAATAGGGCACCTCAAAGATCTGCAAGGCAGCCATTGTGTGGAGCCGCAGAAAATGGGGGAGATACTAAATGAGTATTTTGCATCAGTATTTCCTGTGGAAAAGGATATGAAAGATATAGACTGTAGGGAAATAGATGGTGACATCTTGCAAAATGTCCAGATTACAGAGGAGGAAGTGCTGGATGTCTCGAAATGCATAAAAGTGGATAAATCCCCAGGACCTGATCAGGTGTACCTGAGAACTCTGTGGGAAACTAGAGAAGTGATTGCTGGGCCCCTTGCTGAGATATTTGTGTCAACGATAGTCACATGCGAGATGCCAGAAGACTGGAGGTTGGCTAACGTGGTGCCACTGTTTAAGAAGGGTGGTAAGGACAAGCCAGGGAACTATAGATCAGTGAGCCTGACATCAGTGATGGGGAAGCTGTTGGAGGGAATCCTGAGGTACAGGATGTACATGTATTTGGAAAGGCAAGGACTGATTAGGGATAGTCAACATGGCTTTGTGCATGGGAAATCATGTCTCTCAAACTTGGTTGAGTATTTTGAAGAAGTAATAAAGATGATTGATGAGGGCAGAGCAGTAGATGTGATCTATATGGACTTCAGTAAGGTGTTCGACAAGGTTCCCCATGGAAGACTGGTTAGCAAGGTTAGATCTCATGGAATAAAGGGAGAACTAGCCATTTGGATACAGAACTGGCTCAAAGGTAGAAGAAGACAGAGGGTGGTGGTGGAGGGTTGTTTTGCAGGCTGGAGGACTGTGACCAGTGGAGTGCCACAAGAATTGGTGCTGGGTCCTCTACTTTTTGCCATTTACATAAATGATTTGGGTGTGAGCATAAGAGGTACAGTTAGTAAGTTTGCAGATGACACCAAAATTGGAGGTGTAATAGACAGCGAAGAGGGTTACCTCAGATTACAACAGGATCTTGACCAGATGGGCCAATGGGCTGAGAAGTGGCAGATGGAGTTTAATTCAGATAAATGCGAGGTGCTGCATTTTGGGAAAGCAAAACTTAGCAGGACTTATACACTTAATGGAAAGGTCCTAGGGAGTTGCTGAATAGAGAGACCATGGAGTGCAGGTTCATAGCTCCTTGAAAGGGGATTTGCAGGTAGATAAGATAGTGAGGAAGGCATTTGGTATGCTTTCCTTTATTGGACAGTGTATTGAGTACAGGAGTTGTGAGGTTATGTTGCAGCTGTACAGGATATTGGATAGGCCACTATTGGAATATTGAGTACAATTTTGGTCTCCTTCCTATCGGAAAGATGTTGTGAAACCTGAAAGGGTTCAGAAAAGACTTACAAGGATATTGCCAGGGTTAGAGGATAGAGATGCAGGGTGAGGCTGACAAGGCTGGGGCTGTTTTCCCTGGAGTGTCAGAGGCTGAGGGGTGACCTCATAGAGGTTTAAAAAATTATGAGGGGCATGGATAGGATAAATAGACAAAGTCTTTTCCCTAGGGTCGGGGAATCCAGAACTAGAGAGGAAAGATACAAAAGTGACCTAAAGGCCAACTTTTTCATACAGAGGGTGGTACGTGTGTGGAATGAGCTGCTAGTGGAAGTGGTGGAGGCTGGTACAATTGCAATATTTAAGAGGCATTTGGATGGGTATATGAATAGGAAGGATTTGGGGGGATATGAGCCAGGTGCTGGCAGGTGGGACTAGATTGGGTTGGGATATTTGGTCAGCATGGACGGGTTGGACCGAAGGGTCTGTTTTCATGCTGTACACCTCTATGACTCTTTGACTCTAAGAGTCAAAAGATGACCATGAATCGATTGTCGAAAAAAAACCTGTCTGCTTCACTAATGTCTTTTAAGGAAGGAACCTGACATCCTTATCTGATCTGGCTGATACATGCCTCTCGACTCACAGCAATGTATTTGACTCAACCTCAGTTAGGGATGGGCAATAAATGCCAGCCTAGCCAGCAGCACCCTCATCCCATGAATAAATTAAATGTAAAGTCATACATTGTTCCTAATAATACTGTCCAGCAGACAAGGATTTGCTCGTCATCAAAATGACCTTACCAAATCATTTATGTCTTTCAGAATGCAGATCACAAGTGTTCTCTCTGTGATGCTTCTGTAGAAGAAATACAAACACAACTCAGTCTGCTCCTTGAAACAGTCTCTGGATGAAGAAATTATCTTGGAGGCCTTAGAGGCAATGATCAAGACTTGCTAGTTTATCAGTTCTGGGGGATCATCCTTGACAATGGACTGCAGCTAGAGCAGATTCTGCATATTTTACAGGAGTTGGTGTTGTCCTCTCATCTTCTCTCACTTTCTGAACACTTCTGATGATGAAGAAACTCAAAACCTCTCGATCCTGACAACAGCACTTTTCAGCAGAAGGAGACATGTTCTCAGGGTAAAATGTTCAGCCTTAGTTTGTTGCTATTGAAATTGCTACTCACTATTCATTCTAATATAGATCATATTTGCATAGATTTGTGAATGAGTAACTTGTTTCGCTCCTAAATGCCATGGCAAATTGCCATTCACACCTTCCCACCAAAGATCTGCTTGTGGTATGAAATCCCTGAGTTTTCTAATCCCTTTAGATTTGGTTTATAGTTGTTAGACCAGTCCCATCTAACACTTAACATATGGAAGGACCCAGACAATCCTTGCGATGACAAATGAAATTCAAGGCATATGTTTTACACTTCAGAAAGTCAGGGTTTTATTTGCTTATTGAATTATATTAAATTAATTTAGAAAAATGCTGAAAGAACATCCAGCAGTGACAATCGACCAATACTGCACATATCCAGTCTCTATAGAACAGCAATAAACAAAGTAAAACAATTTTTTTCTGGCTTTTTGCCAAATATGAGTGGTTTTGACACTGAAACAGTGGTCATACTATATCCTGAGTACCATATTCATTTCCAGTGATAGAGGGACAAATATAAGCATTTTTATTCACTCCTGAGATTTCGGGAGTTGCCAGCAGAGCCAGCATTTATTGCCCATTTCTAACTGCCTTTGGGAAAATGGTATTCAGGATATAGTATGGTGGTGCATTACCTTCCTGAACTGTTTGGTGTAGAAATGCCCCCAAGTGCTTGGAGGTGATGCAAAGAATGGATACAAGCCTGATCCTCATGCCAAACCTAATGAGTAAAGGAAAATTGAGTTCTGGAATCAAAACAGTTGAATCTTCCCAGGATTTGAACAATATAGTCCATAGTCAGAACCTTAGGGAATCACAAGAAGTCAAGTGAGGCTTTTAATGACATTAGGAGCAATAAGATGCATTTTCTAGCGAAGTTTCAGATGTCAAGACAAGACTCTCACTCATGATGGTGAGTGGCTTATAGGCGAATTTGCAGGTGGTGGTGTTCCTATATATCTGCTGCCTTTGTCTTTCCAGAAATGATCTTGGAAGGTGTTGTCTAAGAATCATGGGTGAATTTATAGCAAAACTCTGAATGCTGAGATGAGATTCTCTCTAGTGAGCGATGACAATATAAACAGGTTTATCACTCATCATCACTTTATTATTATTTCATCTCACCTCATTACTATGTAGGTTGCCATCCTACCCATCTGCCAGATGGATTCCTGACATGGAAGTCAGAATGGAAACCTGGTGACTCTAGCTTGCCACCTGTTCATCCAGGTCTCCATTCTGGATACCCAGCACTAATATCCCAGAACACACTCTAGAGCAGTGGTCTATAACCTCATGTCGACAGCTACTGGCATTCAACACATTCCAGGCTCTTAGTACATCATGACACACCTCAGATCCACTTTCAATATGTTTATTTACTTTAATTCATTGGAGCATACTGGCATCTCTCATTGGAATGCAAGGAGACTTCATGTGTATGGATAAGCAACCAACTTACACTTTGGACCAGGATGCATCTCAGACTGCTGCCTGGCTTTCTAAGCACTCACTGATTTAGTTCCTACCTAGATGCTCACAGCATCACTACCTTACCTTGGATCAGGGTCAGGATCCTCTCATTATAGAGGGTCAGAAGCTGAATGTCAGCACCTCACCATCTATCTTAGCTCTTCCTATTGTGGAGCTGTTTTCTCTTGGAATGAGAGAAGTCGAGGCCATGAGTGAGATGAAATTGTATGAATTGTGATTAGTACTAGGGAAAAGGTGGTGATGTGTCCCAATCAATGACTGAGACCACACAGGATTGTTTGGGCAATTGAGAGGGTAAGACCAAGTGAGAGAAGATACTGCATGCAACATGTAAGTGGAAGAACATGAGACTTCATGGGATTTGCATGGAATACAGATATTGAGTGAGTGTGAGATGGCAGAAAAAAAATGGTGACACCTACTGGAGTGAAAAAAATCACTGAATGTCTCTTTACATTGCCGGAAATTCCTCCAGAATACTGGGATAACAATGGCCCAGTTGTCATCAGTAACCAGGCAGGCAAGTTCTGGTGTTATGGTTCCTTTGTCAGTCCGCTCAGAAGAGGGCATCTCTTTGTATCACCCAGTCACGAGCATTTCCAAGTTGGTGTTTTCAAAGAAGGTTGCCAATTTCCCCTTACTTGTGGCAATTGCAACAAAATGTGCAGGGCAACTCTGAACTAACAGTGCTTTATCAGATGCACAGTGGCCTTTTGAAGACAACACCAGTGCCAGGGATCCCAGGGTATCCTGGAATATCCTGGTAATAGCAAGCACTTTCAGCTATGGCAAGTGGGAGAATTGGGCTAGCGTTGAACAAGATGGCTACTGCAGGCATGATTTGAAGCTAATTAGGTGAGGTTGGGAATGATAGCCCAAGAAAATTCTCTGAGGTAAACTAACCATAAAACACAATGAATTTGATACTCTGACAAAAATATGGTACGATTCATTAAAATATGAAAATTACAATGTATTAGAAATAGAGAAAGCAGTTTCAATCTGGGAAAAGATAATTAGAATCCATCAGTATAATAGTTACCATGAAATCAGATGGCAAATTGGAGAGAATTCCTGACCAGAGAGTTATGTTAATATGTAACATGTGTAACATGTAAAACAGTGAGTGGCTGCAGCAAGTAAAAGCAGTTAAACGTAAGGCCAGGTTAGACAACCAAATGAGAAAGTCCTTCCAAAGACATGAACTGGTTAAGCCAAAGGGCCTGTTTCAATAATGTAAGCAGAAAACACTAAAAATACTGAGCAAGTTTAGCAGTATCCGTGGAAGGAGTATTAAAGGTCTAAAGGACGATCATATTTGGATTGCCCCTCTGTTCCGACTTGTTTTGCATCATGACCAGGTTCTGCAGTTCTGGCTCAAACCTCTGATCCAACAATTCCCATAGAGTTCGGAAAAACCAAATCACGTGCTCGTTTACAACAATGGTTGGGATATTCTGTTGAGACTTTCAATGCCCTATATAACTTCTGTTAATTGTTTTATCTCAAGCTCTGCTTCAAACATTTTCAAAAATGCGCATACAAATTATGAATTTTCCATGGTTAGCACTTATTTGCGTGGTATTAAACACCCTCCTTCAAGTCTGAGGGTATTCACCCCCTCCATTACCCCTCAACTGTGTTCATAGACTTCCTACAGCCCCAAATATCTTCACTCAACCACACACATCCCCGTGTGTTCACCTACCCCAGGCTGACCTTCACCACTCCCCGAACGTTTTCACTCAACCAACGTGACAATGTTCACACCCTCCACCCTCACACCGACAGTGTCCACACCCTCCACCCTCACCCCTGTCATGTTCACATCCCCCCACCCTCACCCCGACAGTGTTAACACCCTCCACCCACAGCCCGACAGTGTTCACATTTTCCCTGCCCTTCCCCTGACAGTGGTAAACCACCTTCTCCCCCTTCAGTGGTCAACCACCCTCATCCCCAACAGTGTTCAACCACCTTCACCCCGCCCCCGAAAGTTTTCGCTCATCATCACCCATGACAGTGTTCTCCTAACCTCTCACTGTGCAGTTTTCACCCTCCCTCTCTCATCCCTGACAATATTCACCTACCCTCTCAACTCCGATAGCATTTAACCTTTCCTCACCACAACAGCACTCACTACATCATTCAGGGACAAACTGGCTTCACCTTTTGGGGAGGATCCACTGACTTTGAAAAAATCCATATAAAAACTGGGTGTGGAACAAACAAGCCAAGTCCACTTGGTTCTCACCACCTGATCCCATGTTGTTCAAATAATGGAACAGTCTGTGCATGGTACAACTAACAATCGGATGTTTAATGCACATTTGTGCATTTTCATCCGTGGATCTTCCTTGTGCCCTCAAAAGACATCAGCCACATAAGTTGAGTTGGAGCCTGCCTTATGTCAGAAGATATGAACTAACATTTTAGTGCAATGGTCTTTCATTAGAATTGGGAAAAGTTAGAGACATAACAGATTTGAATGAGTACATATAAAGATATAAAAAGGACCAAGAGGTGACTGAAGAAGAAACAAAATTAAAGATCGATGATAAGATGAAAAACAGGGAAGTTTAAATAACAGAAATGATGAAGGGTCACAGCAAAAGTGAATTGTAATGTGTCAAGTAAAGAAAGAAATGAAACGGATCTAGAGAGGTTGTAAATGGCAATGGCAGTTTCATTGTTAATAACTCCTGTCTGAAGAAAGGGAAGTGCTAGTTGAAACCTGAAAGTGTCAACATACTTTTGCATCTGAAGGCCATAGAATTCTTAATTAAGATTTGAGCCACAGCTCCTGAAGTCCATTTTTCTATATAATGTAATGAAAAGTGCACCCTGAAGTTTCGGGCTTTTGTCTGAACCATGACAAAGGCAATGGCGCATATCCATGTCAGGCTAGTAATTAACTTGGAGAAAGGAAAATGCATTTTTAAGTTTTCCATTCAACCTTTGCCCTCCACTTTTAGTATGGCAATGCTTGGAAGTTTGGAAGGTGTTGCTGAAGAACATTTGACAACTTACTGCAATACATAGAGTGGATAATACATCCTTGACAACACATATTCCTCTTGTAGTATACTGTTATGTTGATGCATAAGGTGCTGTTTGCTTAATCTCATCAAGCTTCTTGAGTTTAGTTGTGGTAGAGAAGGGATCTCTCTTTTGTATTTATTTAAGTACTCTAAAGAGATATTGCTGGTGTAGATGGGATTTTCTTCTGCTGTGTATTTTGAAATCTGTCACATTGTGTTCCATGAAATATCCTGTTTTGTTCTATTTTATCTTTGTTTCTTTTGTGTAATAAACATCTGTTTTTATTGTTAAAATGAAATATGTAGCATTGTCTGTTAATATTTTTGTAAAAAACTGCCACATTAAATGAATAAATAATCAAAATATGATCAATCAAACCAGATTTTGGTCTGGGATCAGACTTATCCAATAATAGCATCAGTTTGGATGATAACACAAGCAACATCCAAAGTATTATCAGCTGAAAGTAATAAAAACAAAAAAACTTAGATCTACTTTCAGCTCCGTACACTGAAAGGGTTTGAGTTAAATCTCGGTGATGTACTGAATTAGCTGTTTTCAGTACTACTTGAAAATTATTCAACGCTCCTGATTCAGAGTGTTATCAAATGATCCTTCCGAAAAATACAAATATCAACATTGAGCTTCAACCTGAGGCCAAAGTTTTAAATATTTTTTTGTTTATAGTCTGGGCTCACACATGAGGATGATATATTGTGTGGAAGCACAGACCTAAAAAACAGTCCTTTCAACAGCACGAGGAAAAAAGGTAGCATAAAAAAAGAAGAAAGAAATTTGAAATCTTTCACATTTGTTAGCTTTAGATTTAAAATTTATTCAATTTAGGTTTAGAATCAGAAAGGGGAATTATTATCTGAAATACGCAAACAAGCTGTTGGATTTGTTAGGCAATGCAGATAGAACTTAATGTGAAAGTGATACACATAGCAGGAGGAAGAATGATGAACTACAAAAAAAGGATATAAATCTAAAGTTGGTAAAAGATTAGAGGGACCTGGGAATATATGTGCACACATCAGTGAAGGCAGAGTAGGTTGACAAAGTGGTTAATAAAGCATAAGAGATCCTGTTACAAATAGCTAGGATAATATGCTGAACCTTTAGAGAACACTGTTTTGGCCTCAGCTGGAATATTGATCCAGGTCTGTGTACTGCACTTTTGGAAGAATAGGAAGGCATAAGAGAGAAACATAGAATCCCTACAGTATGGAAGCAGGCCATTCGGCCTGCCGAGTACACACCAACTCTCCGAAGAGCATTCCATCCAGACCCGCCCCCTACCCTATCCCTGTAACCCTGCATTCCTATGGCTAATCCACCTAACCTACACATCTTTGGACTGTGGGAAGAAACTGGAGCACCCAGAGGAAATGCACACAGTCACAGGGAGAATATGCAAACTCCACACAGACAGTTGCCCGAGGCTGGAATCAAACCCGGGTCCCTGACACTCTAAGGCATCAGTATAAATCACTGAGCCACAACACCTCCCCCTGACCACTTGTGAACTTGATGGTATCTTAACAGTTTGGATGACTGAGCGAACCCCCTCTCACACTCGGAACAGGTGAATGGTCTCTCTCCAGTGCAAGCCTGTCAGTGTGATGACAGTGCAGAAAATCTTTATAAGAATGGGTCCAGGGATGAGGGCCTTCACTTACATGATAGATTGGATTAGGTGAAGCTGCTGGCTTTGCAGGAGCACAAGCTGAAAGTATGTTTGATAGCACTGTTCCAAATCTTGAGGAGTCTAGGCAGTGCAGATAGGAAGAAACTGTTCCCATGGGTTGACAATCAGAGGACAATAAAATAAAGCAACTGAAGATGACTCATGTAAAACCTTTAATACAGTGAGTGTTTACAGAATTTCAATATGGATGTGTCAGGCTGAGTTATATATCAGTTTTGAGCTAAAAATTCTTATGCATCAATATAAAAGACAATGAAGTACATGCATATTCACCACAGTGTTGGCAATGTTTATGTTAGAGGGCACTTCTCACTTCCAAACTGCTATCTAAAGTCTGTTCTTGGCACACATACAACCAATCAGAACAATACTTGCGAAACATTAATTGCACAAAACATTGAAAATGCTAGATTGGCCTCTATGCACAAACATTGTATGTATTACATCTCTAAACTGCTAAAGTACTTTGTACAAATGATACAATTCCCTAACATACAAAATGCTATATTAAGAAGTATTTTTTAAAATGTATTTGTCATGTGGTGAAACTGATGACTAATTAAGATCTTAACAATACATTTTGGGCAGAAACATGTTGAAAATTAATGGTATTTGAATAAGGCATGCTAATATTATTGCAAAAATTGATCAGCAGGTTTAAGGAATGGAGTGTGAGGATGTGAGTTCCAAAGCACCATAGCTTGCTAGTTGGTTTATACAGTTCTGCCATTTCTCCATCCTTAGCCTCTCCTTTAGTTTAAAAAATATACTGGATTTGAAAATTAATTACTGACCAGTATTATCAGAAACAAGTTAAATCCAATAATTAATAGCATAGTATTTTTTAAAATCAAGATAATAGTCATTGACTGCAATTCAGTGTTTGAGAGAACAAACAATTTGAGCTATGCATTTTCAAACCTACTGGTGGTGAAGTTTTGCTGGAGAATTTAAAATGTTAATTTTTAAAAAAACTTTGATTTTTAAAAAATTTTTCATTCTCCCTCTCTCTTAATTAGGTCAGTCTTTTCAAATTTTTAAAATATCTTTCAATGCCTGGTTTGACTCTGATTCAGAGTCCTACTCTATCTTCCTCCTCAATCACTATGCCATTTATTTCTCATTTCTTACAGGTCATTAAGAAGATACACGATGGATTCCAACAATCATTATGTTCCCGTTGCCTTCACTATGTTGTTAAATCTCATATTTCCAGCAAGTTATACAGCAAAACATTTTAGTACAAAGGGTGAAGGAAAAATTGTAATTAAATGCTTACAGCATGAGATGCTATGCTCCAGTAAGTTGCAGTTCAATAAATCTAGGGAGATAGCTCTGTGCCAACTAGATACAATAAAAAAAAGACAAAGCAACTTGCCTTATAAGTCTGAATATTTCATACAGATCTATAAAGGGGAATACAATTAGCAGAGACCAACACGTTAACGTATAAATTAAAATCCTTTGATTAAGCATCAATAGTGTAAAGGCATCGTTTCAATTATTCTTCAAAAATTGTTTGGATATCAATCTGTGTAAATCATTGACATAATCAACATCCTAAATTATACTAAATAAATGCTGTCTCCTACAGTATCTCATAGCATTTGCTCTTCTATCTGATCATTGTTAAAGAAAATCATGCACGAGTTCAGTAATCAACAATAAATGTGATAACCATGCCTGTTAAATAACTTGGCAGCAATCAGATGCAGTATCTGTGAAGCTCAAGCAGAGTCTCTCATTTAGAATATCTTTAACTATAAAATTGTTGTAATTATTTGAAATGACACACAGAGATATTTTATATTAAACATCTAATTACAATGACTGAGGCAACTAACTTCTAACAAGCAGCAGAAATTACTTTCTGCGCCACATTGTTTAAAGTCCAATTTGAAACAAGATTTCTTCTGCTCTGTGGTTGGTAAAGCTAATATTTCCTAGCAGCAAGGCAAAGGAACAAGGTGTAACTAACCTCAAAGTCAAGCCTCCGCTCCTCTGGATGCTAATTGGCTTTTCAAAATTTTCTTCAAGAAATGTAATTGGGCTTGAAACTACTTTGGTAGGGACTGCTCAGAAGCGCCAGCAACTGAAAGATTTTTGGAAGTTCTTGGATTGGCCAAAGACAGGTATGAAAGTTTATGTTTGTGAGTTAACAACTTTCACTTGCCACATGCCTGGCCCAGAGGAATTGAGCCACCTCAGACCTGATGTCCAAATATTTTCTACAGCTATAATTACATTTGTACTTGGTTTTAACTAAAAAGACTAGGTGGGAATAGGGGAGGAGGAGGTAAAGGGAGTGGCATTTTTTAATGATGTAAATCAACCATTATTTTATCTGATTTTTATCTCCTTTAAAGTCATGGAAATCAGGAAAGAATATAACAAGCAACTTTTTTTCATTTTTGTCATTTTTTATTGTGACATAAAATAATTATTATTAATGGGTCATTGCTTGAAATAATCTGGGACTATGTGGTACAACGGCAGGAAAGAGAAATGTAAACAGTCATCACCTCATAGGTACAGCCAGGTGTGTTTTACCTGTTGCTATATTAAATTTATACTCATTGTTTATCATATTGTACTTAGCAGGAATAGAACGTGATGGACAAAAACATATTTGTAAAAGTTAAGAATAGTGAGTAGATATATATAATATGTATCATACATACTGTTGCTTATAGTTTCACCAACTTTTTTTTTGCCCACTTTCCCCATTAATTGTTAAGCATTTTCTCAAAGAAGAATGTATCTTTCAGGAATGTTGTCAATATTGAAAGTAACAATTTGTATATTGTATAAATTGAAGATCTGATCTCAAATTGGAAGTGTTGGCAATCTTGAGGAAAACTCAAATCAATGAAAACAATTTATTTTTAAAAAGCAGTTTGCTGAACCAAGATCAGGATATCAAATGGCTACATTTTAACTATGAAACAAAGCATTTTCAGTGTTTTGAACCAGTGATTTGCCAAAGACTATTTGTGTTTGATTTGGCTTTATGTGAAACTATCTTTCAATTACACTTAGAAAGTGACTGTTTCAATGATAAAGGAGGAGGAAAACAAATCACATCTGTTTGTTTCCTGGTTGTTAATTTGTTATATTTGACACTATTGACACCAGTAAGTGCTTGTTGTTGAGTTGCACAGCAACATGGAGCAATTTTCCAGATACACATGGGTGCAGGGAACCCAGGCAGCTGATAACAAGAGTCAGAGGCCTGCGATTTCTCTCTTTGTGCTTTCAATAGCAAAGTTTCCTACGATTGATGAATACTCAGAAGATTATCCTGTAATTATAACTTACATCCTGTTTTAGATAAACTGTTGGATTTGGCAGACCCAGTTAGTGTCCAGGGCTAGAAAATGATGTGCCCTGTTATCTAGATATAGGGTTTGAAATTCATGATCTGTAGCCACCAGTTCTGTTAGGGATAGGCACCAATCAAGCTTTCTGTTCCCCCTGTGTGGGCAGCACAGTGGCTCAGTGGGCAGCACCGTTATCTCAGAATGCCAAGGAACCGGGTTTGATTCCAGCCTTGCGTGACTGTCTATGTGGAGTTTGCACATTCTCCCCATGAATTTCCACCATGTGCTCTTGTTTCCTCCCACAATACAAAGATATGTAGGTAAGGTGGATTGGAAATACCAAATTGTCCGTAGTGTCCAGGGCTGTGCAGGATAGGTGGATTAGCCATGGTAAACGCATGGATAGGGGGATGGGGTAGGAGACTGGGTTGGCATGGGATGCTGTTCGGAGGGTTGCTATAAACTTGATGGGGTTAACAGCCTCTTTTTGCACTGTAGGAATTCTATCTTACTATCATGATACTCTCATAGTACCAAAGCCAGCCTTGTTGCTATTTGCCTTTTTTGCCTGTGTGTATTGTATTGAGCACACATGACGCAGCCAGCCAATTCTAGTTAGAGGCAGTTTGCCTCATTTAAAAGGAAATTGAGCACAATAACTAAATAAGGTTCCTATGTTTGTGTGATATGCTGAAAAACAGACATTGTGTGGTGGTAGTCAAAGGTGAGTGTGAGGATGAAAGTGAGGTAAAGTACCTTGATTTTGGCATGAGTCCATTTCAGCAATTCCTAATTGGTAAGTGATGAGAATGTGATGTATTTTGCAGCTTGAGAGGCTAGGGATCTGCTGGGTAGGAGACATCAGAAGATTCATTTTTGACCTCAGCTGTCAGAGTACAGTTCAGATAATTTCTTGTGAAACGACTGGTCATTGGGTCCTGACTCCAGTGTAGTACTTGAGACCTTTGTGGTGGAAATGGACAGGAGAAGAGGTATCATTTTGCCTCCCAGAGGTGAAGACAACGCTAGAAATGGAATGGGAGAGGTGGCAAGGAACCACACTGGAGTCAGGACCCAATGACCAGTCGGTTCACAAGAAATTATCTGAACTGTACTCTGACAGCTGAGGTCAAAAATGAATCTTCTGATGTCTCCTACCCAGCAGATCCCTAGCCTCTCAAACTGCAAAATACATCACATTCTCATCACTTACCAATTAGGAATTGCTGAAATGGACTCATGCCAAAATCAAGGTACTTTACCTCACTTTCATCCTCACACTCACCTTTGACTACCACCACACAATGTCTGTTTTTCAGCATATCACACAAACATAGTGGTACACACTCAGTGCTCTCTTTTATAGGACAAAGTTAAAGACATAATACAAGGGAGCACAGTAATGTGCGAGAATCAAGGATGTCTCCATCTTCTGTTCCCTATAAAGAAGATGTCTCACTGCACCATAGTGACAGCTGGGATGGCACCGGTGACATGCAATATTCCTTAAAACATTGTGTTGACAGTATGTTCCTATCTCATGTCCTTTCTCAGCTCCCAGCACACCCTTTTTATATTATCTCGTGTTGATGAACAAGTTGCTGATAGTATTATTATGGGCCTCTTGCTTCCCACACCAATTCCTTTCTGGCACTCTAATCTTCTAATTTCATGTTTTCACACATTCAAGTACTAACAGCTAGCCATTTACAGGAATCCAACAAAGACTGGAGACAACAACAACATCGCAGTAATGAAGGAGACCCTCTCACCTGTTCTGATAGCCCGAGCAACCAACTCAAATACTGACACTGCATGGACCTTGGAAACTAGAATCAAGTTAGAATTAGCATGTGGTATATCTTTTGGGATTGAATGGACTGCAATCAGACCAGTGGATGAATGAATTGTTTACCAGATCACTGGGGGGCAAAATTATAGTGATTTCTGATGCAGCAAGTCTCAGGTGAGGACCTTGACAAGGTTGCACATCTGGAGTACTGGTAGGAACACGCACTGAGCTGTTAGGTGCAATGGTCTTTCCATTTTCTTTTTGCTGTGCAGACCTCCAAAGTCCTCATCTAGAAGCTGAAATCAATGCTGACATGCTAATTTGATGGTTAGGTGCCTTGGGTGGTTTTGTCGACAGCCTGTTGAATCTTAATAAGAAACACTCTATCTTAACAACAAGGTGTAGTTTATTGTATGGTCATAGTAATAAGACTATCTGGAGGCAGAGATAATATATTTGACCCCACTGGAATCTTGAACTAGTCCCCTGGTTATCTACCAAAGGCTATATGACATTATCAAATTTTGGTGGACACTTACTGCAGTCTCGAACATTAACCTCTTCAGAACAATTATTTTAATCACCTCCCTCAAGATATTTCCTCTTGATTAACACTTGTTCAGGTATATAACTACATTAACAATTGCCAATAACCCATCTTCCCATAAATCTCTGACTTCACAGATTAGGGTTGTCTGGAGGCTTCACAATTCTTTCAGAACAAATTCTCATTGGCTTGAGGACTGTTGACCTTTATTGTGATCTTAGCTTTAGTCTCTGAACCATCACCTTATGATAGTCTTCACTACCTTTCTACTAAATAAACATTCGTGGATGATTGTGCCTTCATGACATTAGGTTCCTGTGGTTTCTCAATATAACTCCTTCAGCTGTATGTTCATGCCTAGTTTACTGACACATGGAGGGGAGAAACATTCCTATGGAGGTCCCTAATCCATTCTCATTGCCTTTTTTCCAAGCGTATTAATGATCGTACATTGTGATGTCTATTACACTGAGGAGCTGCTGCTCCTAGTAAGACTGCTGCTTGTTACAAACAATGCAATAGACCTGTGGGGGGGGTGGTGGGTAGAAGGTAGCAAAGAGTACAATAGGTGAATGGGGGTGGGGGTGAAGGTGATAGGTCAGAGGGGAGGGTGGGGGAAGGATGTGGATGAGATGCGTTGGTGGGCATCTTCAACCACGTGGGAAGGGAAATTGCGATCTCTAAAGAAGGAGGTCATCTGGTGTGTTCTGTGGTGGAACTGGTCCTCCTGGGAGCAGAAACGGCGGAGGCGGAGGAATTGGGAATGCGGGATGGCATTTTTGTAGGAGGTAGGGTGGGAAGAGCACCACTCTGATCTAAACTCTGGTTTCCAGCATCTGCAGTCCTCACTTTTGCCAAATGATGCTCCTATATAAGACCATAAGATATGGGAACAGAATTAGGCCATTCAGCTCTTCAGGTCTGCTCTGTCATTCAATTGTGACTGATATTTTTCTCAACCCCATTTTCCTGCCTTCTTTCCATAACCTTTGATTCCCATAGCAATCAAAAACCTAACCCTCTCAGTCTTAAAAATACTAAAAGACTTGCCCTCTCTAGCTCTGTGCAGCAACGAGTTCTACAGATTAACTACCCTCTGGCTGAAGAAATTCCTACTCATCTCAGCTCCAAAGAGTTGTCCCTTCACTCTGAAACTGTGACTTTGGTCTGTTTTACAGTTGGAGGGGTGGGGTTTGAGGGTGGAGGTGCGGGATGGAAATATCTTCTCCATGTCCACTCCTTCCAGGCCTGTCAGTATTCTGTAAGTTTCAATCAGATCCCCTCTCATTCTTCTAAGCTCCATCGAGTACTGACCCAGAGTCCTGAACCAATCCTTATTTGACAAGCCCTTCATCCCCAGGACCATTCTTGTAAACTGCCTCTAGACCCCTCCAATGCCACTAAATTCTTCATCTTGGGCAAGGCCCAAGGTGCTTACAATATTCCAAATGTGGTCTGACCAAAACTTTATACAGCCTCTGTTCTTGTATTCGAGCCCTCTCAAAATGAATGCTAACATTGCATTTGCCTAACTATCAAATGAACCTACATGTTAACCTTAAGAGAATCCTGAACTAAGATTCCCAATTCCCTTTGAGCTTCAGATTTCTGAATCCTTTCCCATTCACAAAGTAGTCGACATCTCTATTTTTCCTATCAAAGTGCATAACCTCACAATTTCCTACACTGTATTTCATCTGCCACATCTTTGCCTACTCTCCTAGCCTGTCCAAGTCCTTTGATAGCCTCCTGCTTCCTCAATGTTTCCTGGCCTTCCACCTTTCTTTGTGCTATATTTTAAGATGATGTATAACTACACGTCTGAGCCACATTTGAATTATGGTTGTCATGCTATTATGACAGGATTATCTGTTCAACATGCTAATCCATTACATAAAAATAAATAACATATTGATGTGGTTATCTGCATAGACAAGCTTTAGCTTTCTATTTTCTCTCTATTATGTGTGATTTCACTTTAACTGCTACCAGATGACATGCTCAACACTTCAGTATTTTGAACACGTTACCAGCCACCTTCAACTTTCCTCTCAGGACATTAAACTCCTTCTGCTGGAGCCATAAATTCAATCATAACAACAATGTATTCGCTGATCCAGCTGCTTTATCTTTTTTATTGATCTGCAGAGAAATAGAATCTATGAGCAGTTTACAAATCAGTACTTTGTGGGGATGGTGCATCAGTATTAAAGAGAACACAATCTGTCATGAATGTACACACAGTATTTATTATCCACATAAGGTACTGAGTTCTCAATATAAAAATGTCACCATATACACTGCATGTGATGTGTCTGTTACAAATGCAGGATATGGATTTTAAGACTGTTTCATGAGGTGTACATTCCACACAGGTATCTCACATGCAAACCATATTAATTAATGATCTGCACTCTTATTTAGTTCATAAACAATTGGTATGGAGAAAAATTTTTTAAAACACATGATTTTGTGCTGTATAGATTTCAGAGGGTTATTCATATTTTCTTGCTTTGATTGTCTATTCCAGTATTGTTACTGGTTTAGAGGAATTTCATTGTTATACACACTAGCAGCAAGTAACCTTCATTTTCCATGCAAACTATAGGCAATCCTTTCCCCTTCCCTGTTAAAGGTTTCATTCAAGCAATTAAGCACTGTTAGTCACTAAGTACATGGTACTTAAATATTGCATCAATTTTTAAAAAACTATATGAGTTGTATCAATGTTTACTGAAAGTGATAACTCATTTTTATACTGAGGTCATCTCAATTCTTTAATATTTCTGTCGGATTTTCCCTTCTTTGCAGTACTCTTAATTTTAAATGCATAACCCTTTACGCAAGTAAGTTTTATTTATGTAATGAAACGAATATAGAAGACATTTTAAGGTACTTTAGAAATAAATAATGTAATGAGGCATGGGAGAAAGGTCAGGAAATGGAATTGAAAGATTGGTCACTTGGGTGCTTTTAAAAACATAGAAGTAGAGAGGAGGAAGGAGTGAGTGAGGGATTTCTAAAAAATGGGACTGAGACTGTCATCACTGTTTAGACAAAAGGAAAGCAATGGTGAATAGAGAGTTAGAGGCAAAGGATTGAAAGATCTTGAAGGGTAGATAACTGGAAGAATTGCCATGTGAGAGTGACACAAGGTTATGGAGGAATTTGAAGAAAAGGAAATGGATTGAAGGGACAACAACTGATGTTAGTCAGTTGAGATGAGATAATTAATGAGAAAGAATTAATGTGGCACAGAAGAAAATGAGTGCAAGTTGTAAAGTGGGAAGAGAATGATGAATGCCAGTTGAACAAAACATTTAACTGTTTTTGGCTATGCTTCCAAACCCGCATCCACGAAAACTGAAACTAGTTGAATGAGCTAATCTCAAATAGCACAGCTAGAAAGGGTATGTGTTTGTTGCTATCTCCTTTATTTCAGATTTTTCTTATAATTTTATACCTGCTCCTCCTCTTGTGTCCTCCACCTCCTGCTTTTGATCTCATTGCCATATCTTAGTGGGAAGAAGTGTGTGCTTGCATTAACCAGTTTGTAGAAGGTACAGGAGATCAGCAAAAATTGAGTTCCAGCCTTCAAGGAAAACTATAGATGTCTACAGTCTGGTCTGGTCCATTGTTTGAGTACTCCAAGGCTGTATAACAGCACAGTGCAGACATTCTGACCACGTGATTGAGGAGTAGAGCAGAATTATAAGATAGGTGAAGTTCAGAAAGCCTTTATCATCCTGCAGTCACCCTCTATTCAATCCTGAGGGAACAGCAGACTGTTGCAGAATAAAGGATTAATAAATGCTGACAGGACAGCAGCCATTGATGGGCATGGTTTTTAGGGACTCTGGTTTCATGCTGGTAGCAACTCAGTGAGTGGTTGTCATAGAGCTCCTCATACAGCTTCTGCATACGTTGTACAGTTGCTGGTAGCAGTGCCTGATGACCTGACAAAACCAGGGGTTTGACCCAACTGCTTCTCCCTGATCAAAGGGAACACAATAAACACTTCTCTCATAGTATGGGGAGCATCTGTCACTTCTCTAATGTAGCAGCAAATGACATACTGGGAGATGATCCATATCTTGCTTGCTGAGGCCTGGAATGATTCCAATGCAAAGAATTTGAAGGCCATTTCACTATTACAATCACTGGTAATGCTGTCATTGCCCTTTTCTGAGATTGTAGACTTATTGACAAGCAGCAGTAAACTTCTTTAAGCATTGTATTCAGTAAAATAGGTTAGCACACATCCTGTTTCATGTTTGTTTCAAATATGAGAAATATTGTCTGAATACCCCAGTTGGATAAGGCCTCCACTTGAGAGCACTCCTCATCCTTTCCCTCTGTGAGCAGCTTACCCTCTTCATTGCTACCTCAATCATTCTTCCTCTCAGTCCAAGTGGCCCGGTAACTACTACAGCCATGACTGAGATTAAGCGGTCTATTCAGAGCTCTTCAAGTCATACTGAAGCCTTCTTCGTGTGCAACACACCAGCTTGTCAAATTCATGAACTTTAAACACTCTACAAATCAACAAGTGTTTATGAAATCTCATATTGAACCAGAGAAAATTAATCAACCATTAAATTGTAAGTTATTCAAGATCCCTTCAACGATGGTTCCTCGAGGTAGGAATACATGTTCAGTTGTTCTTGACAGAATCTGTTCAAAAATGACAGCACCAGCATCGTATTAGCATTACACACTGATTGGCTTTGCAATCTGTCTACTCTGCATAATTCCAATGCTTGCTCCGAAATATGTGTGAACAGCCTCACCAAGGTGAGGTGTAGTGTAGGTTACACCAGGTGCTGCATTTTCCAGGGTGAGACTGCAGGGGTTGGGAGGGAGAAGTGCAACTTCTCAATCTCATCCCATCTGAACGAAAGTCAACCAGAGCTGGCATCTTCTGAAAAATCCTGTATCACAGTGATACCACATGCAGGTGAGCTAAATTTGTTAACAGCGCAATGTAGAATCATAGAATCCCTACAGTTTGGATGCAGGCCATTCGGTCCATCAAGTCCACCAACCCTCTGAAGAACATCCTCCCCAGACCCAACCAATCCTATCCCTGTAACCCTGCATTTCCCATGTTAATCCACCTAGCCTGCACATTCTTGGACACTAGGGGAAATTTATCATGGCCATTCCACCAAGCCTGCACATCTTTGGACTGCGGGAGGAAACAAGAGCAGCCAGAGGAAACCCACATAGACATAGGGAAAATGTACAAATTCCACACAGTTGCCCAAGGCTGGAATCAAATTTGGGTCCTTGGCGCAGTGAGGCAGCAGTGCTAACCATTGAGCTACCATGCTGCCTCTCATTGGGAAGAAGTCGCACACTTCGCAACTCCTCCAGTCCTGGCAATGTCAATACTCAGTAGATGGAGCAGCTGAACTGTGCTCAAATGATAAGTTCTGAAAATTTTGGGCGAGAGGGGTCTTGGGATCCAGAGACGGGTAGAGGAAATTGAGTTTTGTAAGGCAGGCAGTGTGGAAAAAGGCGGAGGGGTGACATCATGGTGGTGGGGATTGACTGTAATACATTCAGGGTTTCTGTGAATGAGACGACCCCTTTCCTTCCCACCATGTCTCACGTAAATGGCCTTCCCAGTCCTGTCTGACAGTCATCACTGATGATTCAGGTTAATAGGTTTGTTATTGACCTCCATTGATCTATTGCACTCTCAGCTGCCTTACCTCCAGACCTACCCGCTGCCCCCCCCCTCATTTATCTCTCCACCCCATTATTCCTGATGAAGGACTTTTGCCCAAAACATCAATTTTCCTGTTCCTTGGATGCTGACTGACCCGCTGTGCTTTTCCAGCACCACACTCTTGAATCTAATCTCCAGCACCTGTAGTCCTCACTTTCATTGAAGTTTGTTAGCTAGCCAAGTTTTCCTTTAAGTATACATTTAATTATAATGGGTGTGCTACAGATTTCGGCAACCACCCATTTACAATATTATAGGAGTCAATATGGGAATGTGTGAAAGGCCACGCAAAAAAAGTCTGTGTACCCCATCATTAAAATATGTGCAGAAGATAACAGCACAATTTTGCAGCCAAGAAATACAATTGGGCCTCTTCCCGCATGGTGGTGTTTAATTGTGCTAAGAATGCCCGTAAATAAACTAAATAAGGTATAACATAAATGCAAGTTATTGTTAGCTTTAAAACACTTTTTAAAAATGTACTTATTCTTTCATCAAATGTGGGAGTCACTGGCCAAGTTAGCATATGTTGTCCACCCCTGACTGCTGGATCTGGAATCATATATGGATCAAACCTGGGAAGAACAGCAGATTTCTTTTCCTAAAGGACATTAGTGAACCAGTTGGGTTTTTATAATGGTCACTGATAGGCTCAGAAAATTGCCCACAAAGTTATCACTCATAGGGATATGGGTGGATTGCGCTTTGGCGGATTGGTGTGGACTTGTTGGGCCGAAGGGCCTGTTTCCACACTGTAAGTAATCTAATCTAATCTAATCTAATATAATTCTAACTTGTTTTTATTCAATTTGAATTTTATTGTAAGATTAAGATTCCTATCCCCAGAATATCAGACTCCAGCTTTAGATTACTACTTCAGGGACATTATTATTAAACCATTACACCCCCTGAATTACAACTTGTGACTTTGAACCTCATGAGAATATGTAGACCAAATACTGTTGGGAAAAATGAAAGTCATAGAATCAAAGATATGTACAGCATGAAGCAGACCCTTTGGTCCAACCCGTCCATGCCGACCAGATATCCCAACCCAATTTAGTCCCACCTGCCGGCACCGGCACATATCCCTCCAAACCCTTCCTATTCATATACCCATCCAAATGCCTTTTAAATGTTGCAATTGTACCAGCCTCCACCACTTCCTCTGGCAGCTCATTCCATAGATGTAATACCCTCTGTGTGAAAAAGTTGCCCCTTAGATCTCTTTTATATCTTTCCCCTCTCACCCTAAACCTACTTCCTCTAATTTTAGACTCCCCGACCCCAGGAAAAAGACTTTGTCCACTTATCATATTCATGCCCCTCATAATTTTGTAAACCTCTAAGGTCACCCCTCAGCCTCCGAGGCTCCACGGAAACAGCTCCAGCCTGTTCAGCCTCTCCCTATAGCTCAAATCCTCCAAACCTGGCAACATCCTTGTAAATCTTTTCTGAACCTTTCAAGTTTCACAACATCTTTCTGAAAGGAAGCAGACCGGAATTGCACGTAATATTCCAACAGTGGCCTATCCAATGTCCTGTGCAGCCACAGCATGGCCTCTCAACTCCTGTACTCAATGCTCTGACCAATAAAGGAAAGCATACCAAATTCCTTCTGCACTATACGATCTACCTACAACTCCATTTTCAAGGAGCTATGAACCTGCACTCCAAGGTTTTTTTGTTCAACAACACTCCAGAGGATCTTATCATTAAGGGTATGTCTTGCCCTGATTTGCTTCCCCAAAATGCAGCACCTCACAGTTATCTGAATTAAATTTCATCTGCCACTTCTCAGCCCATTGGCCCATCTGATCAAGATCCTGTTGTATTCTGAGATAACCCTTCTTTGCTGTCCACTACACCTCCAGTTTTGGTGTCATTTTCAAACTTGTGCTTGCATCCAAATCATTTATATAAATGACAGAAAGTAGAGGACCCAGCACCGATCCTTGTGGCACTCCACTGGACACAGGCCTCCATTCTGAAAAACAACCGTCCACCACCACCCTCTGTCTTCTACCTTTAAACCAGTTCTGAATCCAGATGGCTAGATCTCCGTAAGATCTAACCTTGCAAAACAGTCTCCCATGAGGAACTTTGTCGAACACCTTACTGAAGTCCATATAGACCACATCTGTCCTCTTTGTTACTTCTTCAAAAAACTTAATCAAGTTTGAGAGACATAATTTCCCACACACAAAGCCATGTTGACTATCCCTAATAAGTCCTTGCATTTCCAAATGTACATCCTGTCCCTCAGGATTCCCTCCAACAACTTGCCCACCGCTGATGTCAGACTCACTGGTCTATAGTTCCCTGGCTTGTCTTTACCACCCTTCTTAAACAGTGGCACCACATTTGCCAACTTCCAGTCTTCTGGCACCTCACCTGTGACAATCAATGATACAAATATCTCAGCAAGAGGCCCAGCAATCACTTCTCTAGCTTCCCACAGAGTTCGAGGCTACACCTGATCAAGTCCTGGGGATTTATCCACTTTTATGCGTTTCAAGACAAAAGCACTTCCTCCTCTGTAATATGGACATTTTGCAAGGCGTCACCATCTATTTCCGATAGTCTATATCTTCCATGTCCTTTTCCACAGGAAATACTGATGCAAAATACTCGTTTAGTATCTCCCCCATTTTCTGCGGCTCCACACAAAGGCCAGCATGCTGATCTTTGAGGGGCCTATTATCTCCCTAGTTACCCTTTTGTCCTTAATATATTTGTAAAAATCCTTTGAATTCTCCTTAACTCTATTTGCCAAAGCTATCTCATGTTCCCGTTTGCCTTCCTGATTTTCCTCTTAAGTATACTCCTGTTGCCTTTATGCTCTTCTAAGGATTCACTCGATCTATCCTGTCTATACCTTACATATGCTTCCTTCTTTTTCTCAACCAAACCCTCAATTACTTTAGTCATCCAGCAATCCCCATCCCTACCAGCCTTTCCTTTCTAACTGGAATATACTTTCTCTGGATTCTTATTATCTCATTTCTGAAGGCTTCCCATTTTCTAACCGCCCCTTTACCTGCAAACATCTGCCCTCAATCAGCTTTTGAAAGTTCTTGCCTAATACTATAAAAATTGGACTTTCTCCAATTTAGAACTTCAACATTAGATCTAGTCTGTTCTTTTCCACCACTATTTTAAATCTAATAGAATTATGGTCACTGGCCACAAAGTGCTCCCCCACTGACACCTCAGTCTGTTGGAGGTGATTTCCTCAAATTGAGAGCAGCAATTACTGTTTTATATGCTGTTGCATTGTTTTGGAACTTTGGGGAAAAAATGTCAACACAACAGCAGTTTTAAAATGGAGAAGAATAGACAAAGGAAGCACATGGTGAGGTCAGTGCAAGAAAGAGTGAGAGATAGAAAGTGACACCATGTGTATCTGCACAGTTACTGCCTTTGCTGTTTGCTTTCATGCATTGCTGGACAATGGAGTGTGTCTGGAAAAATTAACAAACAGTGAAATTTACAACTGATCTTGGAGGAAGTGCTTGGTAAAATTCACAGCACAGAAACAGATAAGTGAATTGAATTAAGTGTGGCCTGCAGAACGTCTGCAGTAGTGAGTAGAGTGGGTTCTTTCTTGATTTTATTTTGAGATATGTCTCTTGATTAACCGTCAAATATAAGTCATAACTATTAATTCAACCTGGGGCAGTGTTTTGTAGAGGAATAAGATGGTGTTATTTTCTGGGTCTGTAGATTGTCTGAAGGAGCAAACTGGCCTTTAGTGGAGAGATATGCGCTTCTTGTCAGATGTGGGAATTTAAAAATAGAGTTTAAGGGTTACTGCAGATTATGTGCGCAATAAATGTTGTTGGTTGTGAATCCTATTAGATTGAATTGATCGGTTGGAGAGACAGTTAGAGGCAATGAGGAATTTGCAACAGCAACAGTATGTGATGGATGGCAGTTATAGGAAGGGGGTGGGGGAGTGTCAGATACAGCCACATAGATGGGTTAGCTCCAAGAAAGGCAAGAGAGGTAGGCAGCTTAGTGCAGGAGTCTTCTGTGACTATCCCCATTTCAAACAAGTATGCTGTTTTAGAAAATGTAGGGGGTGATCGATTCACAGGGAATGTAATGCAACAAGAGGTACGTCGGGTTCCATGAGGTCAATTGTGTTAGGAGACTCTCTAGTCCGAGGTACAGACAGATGTTTCTGTGTCCAGCAGTGAAAACGTCATTTGACTTAAATTCACAGCAGTCAAGCCTATGGCAGTAAAGGTAATCCCAAGTCTGCAATATGCAAGAATTTAATAAATGGAAAATATGTATTTCATAAAGAAATATATTTTCAAAACTGGAATTAAGGTATTGACTCCTTTAAATGCATTTCAAGAAAAAAAATCAGAAAGTACTGCATATTAAATTTGACAAATTGAGGATATTTTGGTTTTCAGTGGTGCCAAGCAGATGGTGGTAATACAGCCACCCATTATACAACTTCCCTGCGTTTCAATTTTATTAAACTAATGAAATTCAGGAGAAATGTATAATGGTTGGCCGAACCTCTACTGTCCATTTCACATTATCACTCAAAGTTGACATTACTAGAACTTTATTAAAGTCTTCAAATACTCAAGTGAACAAAAATAATTTTACCAAGCATAGAAATTCCATCTAATAAAAGGTTGATAATGACCAAACAATTGCTCACCTGAGCCTGGAAAACAAGGTTAAATTTTAGATGACAAAAACATGCAGTTATAATTTGTTCAACCAACTGCATTCAACATTTGCAATTTACTCACAGACCAGAATTTAAAAACAGGATGATTTCAACAGATTGTTGGCACTAGAAATGTGATACTGTTGAGACAATGAACATTATTGAATTAAACCATGAGTTCATTTTTAGCAGTTGTATGAATTTGACTTCCCAGAATCAGGACTGAACTCAGCTTCTTCTTCAACCTGATTTTCAATGTGGCATGGTGACCAATGGTTAGCACTGATGCCTCACAGCATTTTGACCCAAGTTTGATTTCAACCTCTGATGAATGTCTACATGGAGTTTGCATGTTCTCTTCATGACTGTGTGGGTTTCCATTGAGTGTCCTGTTTTCTCTCGCAGTCCAAATATATGCATTCTGTGATGACGGCATGCCATCTTCTTTCCAACCCGTCAAGCAATCAACTTTGAATTAACTAGTTGGCAGAATTCCTTTACTCTGCAAACTTTATTAGAGTCATAGAGTCATAAAGCTATGCAACATGGAAATAAACCCTTCAGTCCAACTTGTCCATGCCGACCAGATATCCTACATAAATCTAGTCCCATCTGCCAACATTTGGCCCATATCATTCTACACCCTTCCTATTCATATACCCAACCAGATGTCTTTTAAATGTGATCATACCAGCCTCCACCAGTTCCTCTGTCAGCTCATTCCATACATGCACCGTGCTCTGCATGAAAATGTTATCCTTTAAGTCCCTTTGATATCTTTCGCTTCTCACCTTAAATCTACACACTCTAGTTTTGGACTTGCCCAGCCTGGGGAAAAGACCTTGCTTATTTACCCTATCGTGCCCCTCATTATTTTATAAACCTCTATAAGATCAGCCCTCAGCCTCCAACCTTCAAGGGAAATAGCACCAGCCTATTTAGCCTTTCCCTACAGCTCAAACCCTCCAACCCTGACAATAACCTCGTAAATCTTTGCTCTGCCTTTTTAAAGGCATTGAGTTCACTCCTGTTTCGGAGTTTGCTACATAAAAGTTCCTCACATATAGCCTTTTTTATGAACATAAGACCATAAAACTATAATAAAACTATAAGAAATAGAAATAGGGTTGGGTTGTTCAGCCTTTTGAACCTACTTCACAATTCACCAATTTCATGGCTGATCTAAATTTCCTCATGTTCACTTTCCTGCCCTTTCTACTTCACCCTACTGATCAAGAATCGATTTACTTTAGCTTTAAATATAACAAAGACTGCTCTCACAGCTTCTGTGACAAGAAGTTCCAAAAACACATGAGTTAAAGAAATTTCTCCTCATCTCTGTCTCAAATTGGTACCCCTTTACTCGTGGCACGAAATTCTCCCACAAGAGGAAAGATCCTTTTCATTGTTGAGATGAAATGCAGGCTGAGCAACTGCTTTGCGGAACACTTCTATTCTGTCTGCAAAAATGACTCCAAGCTTCCAGTTGCCAGTCACTTGAATACATTACTGCATTCCCTGGCCAACATTTCTCTCCAGGACCTGCGGCAGTGCTCTAGTGAGACTCAACACAAGTTGGAACAACAGCATTTCATTTCAAATTTGGGTATCTTGCAGCCTCCAGGATTCAATATCAAAATGAGTAACTTTAGGTCCTGAACACCTTCGTCCATGTCCTTTCTCCACCCCAACATCCAGATCTTCTCATCACATTGGCTGTATTCAAGGCAGTGAACCCATTTTCACCTATTTATACTCCCAAATATCAGCTTTTCTCCTTGCCTGGCATACCATTATCCCTCCCTAACTGTCTTTCTCTCCCTCTGGGCTCCGACTGCACCTATCCTCTCACTCCTTTACCCCTTTGCCTCTCCCACACTCCCATCATTAGCATGTGTACTATCAATATACACACACCATATATACCACCGAGCTAATATTTCTGATAAAGGGTCACTGGACCCAAAATATTGACTCTGCATTTGATCCATAGGTGCTGCCAGACCAGCTAACGTTCTCCAGCAAATTCTGTCTTTGTCCCTTAGGAATCCTATGTGCTTCAATGAGGTCACCTCTCATTCTTCCACATTCCAATAAGTAGATTCCCAACGTATTTAATCTTTGCTCTTAAGACAATCCCTTCATACCAGGGATCATCCTAGTGAATCTTCTCTGAATTGTCTCCAAGAAAATAATGTCTTTCCTCAAAACACATGTCCAATATTTGAGTTTGATTTTAACACACTGAGCAAGAACAAAGTGCATGAGGTCAGACTCTGATTTATAATTTGTCCAATGCTTCAGTAATATAAAGCTTTTATCGGACACCATTAGGAGGACTATACTCTGTTTGTTCATTGAATGTCAGGCAAGATATACTGGCCTTGGAGGAGGTACAACAGATATTCATCACTTGAAGAGTTGAAGTTTGCATAAACATGGTTTGTATTTCCTTGAGTTTTAAAGATTGAGGGGTGATTTAGTCCAATTGTTTAAAATTATAAAGTAATTCAATAAGTTAGATACAGAAAAATGTTTTCCTTTATTAGGGAATCCAGAACAAGATCACATAATCATAAAATTAAGTTTAGGCCACTTACAAATAAATTCCAGTACATTTGCCCACATATCAGCATGCATCATGACCTTTGAAAAACAATTCTTATGTGCATGCTTGGTCCACTTCTTCTTGAAATTTGTAATCAGAGAATACAAGAGGCATAGGAACCCAGTTTGATTTGTTAAATAACCTTGATGCTTTGAATATCCAAGTGAAGACCTGTCCAAAAGGTGCTTCTGATGGGCAAATTCCGCACAGAAAGTTCCACAGACTTTCAACTGCGAGCATCCTGCTTACCAAGTGAGATATTGTGAGCCAGCAATCCAATGTCTGCCTTACTGAGCCTGTTTTATGGGGAGCAAAACTGGGACGAGGTACATAAAATCATAGAGAAAATTCCACCTGTACAATCACATCTCCCTCAGCAATATGTCAAGTTTCAGACTGGATTTTACTTTTGCTTTTACAAACCATGGAGCTTTCTGAGCCATGTGTTGCCTCATCTCTGACCAGCAGGGATGAAGCATGTATTTTCACAGTATTCAGTCATTCTGTTATTTCTATTATTCTGATATATTTGTATCTTATGTACTCAGTTGTGTAATGCATAAGAAGAAAATTATCAGTCAGTAGCTGGATCGATGACCTGCCATCAGCTATAGCAAAGCTACAATAACAATTTATTGTCAAGATAGTGGCAGAGTAGGGCTCCAGAGCTCAGGGCTTATTTCTCCATCTGCTTTTCTTTTTGTTTTTTACTTACCTTTAACTTTAGTTACTTACTGTGAAGAATTCGGAAGGCATCAATAGTGGTGAGTTATCCTGGCGCAGACTCACGGTGGAGGAGAGCAAGGCCTGCATGGGGAGACTGAGCCCAGAGTGGGGAGAGCGAGCCCAGCACGGTGGATGTGAGTTTTTACCGGTGTGAGTACAGGACCCAGAATCAGCAGCTGCTACATGAGCAGAGGTGATGTTGATGAGGTAGACCCAATGGTGAAAGATTGTGAGTGCGAGCAGCAGCTAAGGTAAGACAGTTTGTTGTAAAATTACCTACCGGTAGCGGGCAGCGGTGTTTTTTTTTCTCTTCACAGAAAGAGCGGGAGCAGCAGGGGGAAGTGACGAAGACCAGAGGGGCAGCCAAGACCCAGAAGCAGGTATAGCGTAAGCTTACCTGGGTAGGTTTTTTCCCTATAAAAGCACGCAGGAGAATAACCCGAGGCACTACAGGGGTAGTGCCTCCCACCCGCCCTCCTCCTCTAACCTAATAATAAGACCCTTTGTGGGAAGGAGATAGGTGCTGCATTTTGCTTGTTCTATTCTTTAGACCCAGTTTTTTTAAAAAAGGTTACTTTTAGAGGGATGGCAGTGAAGGCAGTGCAATGTTCCTCTTGCAACATGTATGAGGTGAGGGATGCCATGGACGTCCCTGCTGATTACACTTGCAGGAAGTGCACCCATCTCCAGCTCCTCCAAGACCGTGTTAGGGAACTGGAGCTGGAGTTGGATGAACTGCGGATCATTCGGGAGGCAGAGGGGGTCATAGTTCGGAGCTTTAGGGAAGTAGTAATTCCAAAGATTGCAGACAGATGGGTGACAGTGAGGGGGACTGGGAGGAAGCAGCCAGTGCAGGGACCCCCTGCGGCTGTTCCCCTCAAGAACAAGTATACCGTTTTGGATACTTGTGGGGGGGACGACTTACCAGTGGTAAGTAATGGGGCTCAGGCCTCTGGCACGGAGCCTGTCCCCATTGCTCAGAAGGGAAGGGTGGAGAAGAGTAGAGCAATAGTAATTGGGGACTCGATAGTTCGGGGCACAGATAGGCGGTTTTGTGGGGGCGAGAGAGACTCACGTTTGGTACGTTGCCTCCCAGATGCAAGGGTACGTGATGTCCAGGTCCTCAAGGGGGAGGGGGAGCAGCCTGAAGTCGTGGTCCACATTGGCACCAATGACATAGGTAGGAGGAGGGCTGAGGATGTTAGGCAGGCTTTCAGGCAGCTAGGTTGGAAGCTCAGAGTTAGAATGAACAGAGTTGTTGTCTCTGGTTTGTTACCCGTGCCACGTGATAGAGAGTCGAGGAATAGGGAGAGAGAACAGTTAAATGCGTGGCTACAGGGATGGTGCAGGAGGGAGGGATTCCGGTATTTGGATAACTGGGGTTCTTTCTGGGGAAGGTGGGACCTCTATAAACAGGATGGTCTACACCTGAACCTGAGGGGTACCAGTATCCTTGGTGGGAGGTTTGCTCGTGCTCTTGGGGAGGGGTTTAAACTAACTCTGCAGGGGCATGGGAACCTAGACTGTAGCTTTAGGGTGCAGGACCTGGAGTGTAGGGAGGTTAGGAACATGGCATCAATCTCAAAGGAGGGTGCCTGTAAACAGGAAAGTGGCTTGAAGTGTGCATACTTCAATGCCAGAAGTATACGAAATAAGGTAGGTGGACTTGCAGCGTGGGTTGGTACCTGGGACTTCGATGTTGTGGCTATTACAGAGACATGGGTAGAGCAGGGACAGGATTGGCTGTTGCAGGTTCCAGGGTTTAAATGTTTTAGTAGGGTCAGAAGTGGGGGTAAAAGAGGGGGAGGCGTGGCATTGCTTGTCAAAGATAGTATTACAGTGGTGGAAAGGATGATGGATGAAGACTCGCCATCTGAGGTAGTTTGGGCTGAGGTTAGGAATAGGAAAGGTGAGGTCACCCTGTTAGGAGTCTTTTACAAGCCTCCTAATAGTCCTAGAAAGGTAGAAGAAAGGATTGCGAGGATGATTCAGGAGAAGAGTGAAAGTAATAGGGTGGTTGTTATGGGGAACTTTACCTTTCCTGATATTGATTGGGAAAGCTATAGCTCAAGTTCGTTAGATGGGTCGCTGTTTGTCCAATGTGTGCAGGAGGGTTTCCTGACACAATATGTAGATAGGCCAACAAGAGGTGAGGCCATACTGGATTTGGTTCTGGGTAACGAATCAGGCCAGGTGATAGAATTAGAGGTAGGTGAGCACTTTGGGGACAGTGACCACAATTTGGTGACTTTTACTTTACTGATGGAGAGGGATAAGTGTGCACTGCAGGGTAAGAGTTATAGCTGGGGGCAGGGAAATTATGATGCAGTGAGGCATGACTTAGGATGTGTGGCTTGGAAAAGTAGGCTTCAAGGCAAGGGCGTAATTGATATGTGGAGCTTGTTCAAGGAGCAACTATTGAGTGTCCTTGATAAGTATGTATCTGTCAGGCAGGGAGGAAAGGGTCGTGTGAGGGAGCCATGGTTTAATAAGGAATTGGAATCCCTTGTTAAATGGAAGAGGGCAGCCTATGTAAAGATGAGGCGTGAAGGTTCAATTGGGGCGATTGAGAGTTATAAGGTAGCCAGGAAGCATCTGAAGAGAGAGCTAAGAGCAGCAAGGAGGGGTCATGAAAGGTCCTTAGTTGGTAGGATTAGGAAAAATCCTAAGGCTTTCTATAGGTATGTCAGGAATAAAAGAATGACTAGGGTAGGAATAGGTCCAGTCAAGGATAGCAGTGGGAAGTTGCGTGTGGAGGCTGAAGAGACTGGGGAGACACTGAATGAATACTTTTCGTCAGTATTCACTCAGAAACAGGACATTGTTGCCGATGTGAATACTGAGTCACAATTAAGTAGAATGGATGGCTTTGAGGTATGTAGGGAAGAGGTGTTGGAAATTTTGGAAAGGGTGAAAATAGATAAGTCCCCTGGGCCTGATGGCATTTATCCTAGGATTCTCTGGGAAGCAAGGGAGGAGATTGCAGAGCCATTGACCTTGATTTTTATGTCCTCGTTGTCTACAGGAATAGTGCCAGAAGACTGGAGGCTAGCAAATGTGGTTCCCTTGTTCAAGAAGGGGAGTAGGGGTAACCCTAGTAACTATAGGCCGGTGAGTCTCACTTCTGTTGTGGGCAAAGTCTTAGAGAGAATTGTAAGGGATAGGATTTATGAACATCTGGATCGGAATAATGTGATCAAGGATAGTCAGCATGGTTTTGTGAAGGGCAGGTCATGCTTCACAAACCTTATTGAATTCTTTGAGAAGGTGACTAAGGAGGTGGACGAGGGGAAAGCAGTAGATGTGGTGTATATAGATTTTAGTAAGGCGTTTGATAAGGTTCCCCATGGTAGGCTACTGCAAAAAATACGGAGTTATGGCATTGAGGGTGAGTTGGAGGTTTGGATTAGGAATTGGCTGGCTGGAAGAAGACAGAGGGTAGTAGTTGATGGTAAAGGTTCATCTTGGAGTGCCGTTACTAGCGGTGTTCCACAAGGATCTGTTTTGGGACCATTGCTGTTTGTCATTTTTATAAATGACCTGGAGGAGGGGTTAGAAGGTTGGGTGAGCAAGTTTGCAGATGATACAAAAGTCGGAGGAGTTGTTGACAGTGAGGAAGGATGTGTCAGGTTACAGCGGGATATAGATAAGCTGCAGAGCTGGGCAGAAAGGTGGCAAATGGAGTTCAATGTAGCTACGTGTGAGGTGATTCACTTTGGTAAGAGTAACAAAAAGATGGGGTACTGGGCTAATGATCAGATACGTGGTAGTGTGGATGAGCAGAGGGATCTTGGTGTCCATGTACACAGATCTTTGAAAGTTGCCACCCAGGTAAGTAGTGCGGTGAAGGAGGCATATGGCATACTGGCTTTTATTGGTAGAAGAATTGAGTTCCAGAGTCCTGAGGTCATGTTGCAGTTGTATAAGACTGGAGTATTGTGTGCAATTTTGGTCGCCATACTATAGGAAGGATGTGGAGGCACTGGAATGCGTGCAGAGGAGGTTTACCAGGATGTTGACTGGTATGGGAGGAAGATCGTATGAGAAAAGGCTGAGGCACTTGGGGTTGTTTTCATTGGAGAAAAGAAGGTTTAGGGGTGACTTGATAGAGGTGTACAAGATGATTAGGGGTTTAGATAGGGTTGAACGTGAGAACCTTTTTCCACGTATGGAGTCAGCTATTACAAGGGGGCATAGCTTTAAATTAAGGGATGGTAGGTATAGGACAGATGTTAGGGGTAGGTTCTTTACTCAGCGAGTCGTGAGTTCATGGAATGCCCTGCCAGTAGCAGTGGTGGACTCTCCCTTTTTATGGGCATTTAAGCGGGCATTGAATAGGCATATGGAGGATAGTAGGCTAGTGTAGGTTAGGTGGGCTTGGATCAGCGCAACATCGAGGGCCAAAGGGCCTGTACTGCGCTGTATTCTTCTATGTTCTATGTTCTATGTTCCTTGACACCTGAGGACCAGCAACTTCATCGTTGGCATTGGTGGCGACAAAACAGTACTAGAAGGGTATTATAACAACATCGATGAAGTGGGCTGGGAGCACAAGACGCAACTCTGATGTTGATTGATCCAGCACAGATGGCGATAAGGTGGTGGCGAGAGATGAATTGGCCCAGTGGCAAAAAAATAGTCCCTGGGGATTGGCGACTCCCATGTTAGTTATGCAAGGCATTTGTGGTTCTGAGTCAGCTTAGAACTCAAACCTGGTTTGACTTCTCTTCTAGTTTTATCTTTTCACTTATTTTTCTTATTCTTAAACAATCAAAATGGTGCCATATTGTGGCGACAAGTGAAAGCCTCTCACTGTATTTTATTGTATCTCTTGCTGTAAAATACACGTGACAATAAGATAATTTAAATTCAAATTCAAATGTGGTGAGAACATTAATTTGAAGAAGAAAATTAGTATAGAGTCCCAGTTGAGTTAAAATGTTGATAGCTGAAAAAGAATTGATGCTATAATTTATCTGGTTGTAGTGTTACACTTACAACCATGATTACTTTTGCAAAATAATTTTAGGTCACTCATATTGATGCTTATGGATAATAGTTCTGCTAAAATATTTTTCAATGTAATATATGCTTTTCACAAATTACACAATAGATGCTTGGAAACAGAATACCACTTCTAAGTATATTGCATGTATACTGCAATCAGTATATGATTACTACTATAATCATATATCTACGATCATTTCAGAGCACTGAAAGAATATGTAATGGAAGTCTATTGGAAGGTTGTTCATCAATTACCACCAGAAGCTGAGTTTTTTCCTGAGAAAGAAAGAAGCTTTTCCGTTGAGTTTTAATTTTAGAAGTCATGACAATACAGAGAGTTCAGAATGGAAGTACTGTTATTCGTTAGAACATGTGTTTCTTTACACTGCAGCAATAAAACAGTGACATGTTGCAATTAATGCTGTTTTATGGAAAAGGGTTCATTGAGGCTATCAAGCAACATTTGCAGAGGAATAACCTTTGCATTGATATTCAGCTTGCATTCTGCCAGAGCAACTTAGCTCTTGACCTCATTATGACCTTGGTCAACCATTGACAAAGGACCTGAACTCCTGAGGTGAGACGAGACCAACTGTCCTTGATATCAAGGCAGCATTTGACTGAGAATGGCATCCAGGAGCCCAAGCAAAATTGGAGTCAATGGGAATCAAGGAGAAAAACTTACCACTGCTTAGAATCATACCTGACACAAAGGAATATGCTTATGGTTGTTAAAGTTCAATCACCTTCAGACATTATTGAACAATTGCTCAGATTAGGATCCTGGGCTCAAATATCTGCAGGTATTTCATCAATAAACTTCACTTCATGATAAGATCAGAAGTGGGGAATGTTTGTTGATGACTTCACATTTGTAACTTCCTTGGTACTGGGTACTGAAACATTATATAAGAAGACCAAGACAACATTCAGGCTTAGGCTGAGAAGTAACCAGTATCAACTGTGTCATAAAAGTTCCTGGTAATAACTACCTCCACGAAGAGAAAATTTAACCATCAGCTCTTGACATTCAATGACATTTCAACTGCTGAATCCTCTATTATCAACATGCTGATCACTGACCATAAACTGAACTGGACAAAGTATTCTATAGCTACAAGAGTAGATCAAAGGCTGAAACATTTTAGTAAGCAACTTAACACTGTTCACTGTCTACAAATCAAGAGTGGGACAAAATGGTCTTCACTTGCTTAGATGGGTGTAGCTCTAAGAGTACTCATGAAGCTAGACACCAGCAGAACAAATCAGCCTGTATGTTTGACACCCCATCCACCATATTCAAGATTAACTTTATTCACCCAACTTTCTTCACCCAAAGGGCAGCAATGTGTACCATCTATAAGAAGCAACAAGTGTTCTTAGTCAGTACCTTTCAAGTCCATGACCTCTACCACCTAGAATGACAAGGTCAACAGGTACTGTGACCACAGCCACCAACAAACTTGCCTCCAAGTCACATACCATCATGACTTGGAACTATATTGCCATTTATTCATTGCAACAGGTTAAATTCCAAGAACATCCTCCCTAATAGCACTTGATTGTCCCGACACCCCAAGGACTGCAACAGTTCAAAAAGCTAGCTCACTATCACCTTTTCAAGGTCAAGTCAAGACGGGCAATAAATGCAGGTCTAGCTAGCAACATCTGCATCCCATAAATGAATTAAAATGCAAAACTAAAAAGAATATTCATGTATGTAAATTAAATGTGTTATTTTGTTATCATATGGCTTGGTGTCAAGTTTTGAACTATTTTTGTTGTTTCAGATCAATGTCAAAATTTGCCTGATAATGCTTCTATGGAGCGCATGGAGTGTTTTTGTGGGACATAAATGAAAATTATTGTTATTATTCTAACCAGGTCCCTTAAAAAAAGTGTGCAAAATCTATTTTGATCAAATGTTTGGTTTACACGTGAAATAGCAATTTCAAATACTGCTGTTAGCACAGCTGACATGGTGACACAATTGGCAAATTATGATTTAGCTGACTTCAAAAATGAAACATTATTGCCTCCTTTTCAAAATGTCATGTGTGATTTGTAATGTGTTATTGTGGTAAGTTGTCTGATTGACCTTGACGATTATCCATCTAACGCTATCCAACACAGTAAGTCATTGGCATCACAGATATTAGCAGACATCTCCACACTGAGACTTCTGATCTCTTTAAAAAAAGTTCAGTAGCTGTCTGATTTCCACAGGAGAAATGTATGAAATAGCATCTGCAGGACTGAGTGCAATTTTGTTGATTTTATTTCAAAAATGACATAATTCCTTTAGAAGCAGTTCACAGAAAGTTCACTCAATTCATTCCTTAGATGAAAGATTTTTCTTATGAAGAGATATTGAACATGCTAGGCATTTGCCCATTGGAGTTTAAAAGATAAGGAGTGGACTTATTGAAACATAAAAGATCCTGAAGGGGACCGAACAGGCTAGATTCTGAGAGGATATTTCTCTTTGTCGGAGAGATTAGAACTTGTGGATTCTCTTTAAGAATAAAAGGTCTTGCTTTTAAAACTAAGATGAGTAGAATATTTCTGACTCGTTGGGTCATTAGTCTGTGGACTTTTCTTCCCCAGGAAGAGTTGTGAGGGGCACACTGGAAAGTGGAGTGAATGGTGGACTTTGATGAATGGTTGTCCAGGCTAGAATGCATGAATGGCCTACTCCTGTCCCTAAGTCATATTTTCCTTTTTAATCTTCATCGGTTTCTGTATTAAGAGCACATGCATGTGCCAAACTATATAGTTTTTAATTGCTTGTATATTGCTTCCTGTTGCTTATGAGTTGTATAAAATAATTACCCTGACAAAACCATTAAAATTAGTGGGAAATAGTCATTTTACTATTTAGTGAAGTATCAGTAGTAGAGACTACATCCAGAGTACTGTATGTAGTTTTGGTCTCCACACTTAAGAAAAGATATGAGGGGATTTCCCATGATGAGTGGCTAGGCAATTTGGGCCTTTATTCACTGAAGTTTACAAGAGTGAGAGGTGATCTCATTGAAACTTGCAAGACTTTGAAAGGGGCTTAACTATGTTGATGCTGATAGATCGTTTCCCGTGGTTAGAGATTCTAAAATGCAAGGAAACAGTCATAAGGACCCAATCAGATGAAAAAAAAGATTCTCCAGTCAAAGGTGTAATTCTTTGGAATTCTCAACTCAAAAGACGCAGATATTCCATCATTGAATGCATTTGAAGCTTGGTAGACGGTTTCTCAGGGGAACCAGGGAAAAGTAGCTGAAGCCCAAGATCAACCATGATTGTGGAGTAGACTAGGCAACCATCTGATTTATCCGTGTTCCTATTTCTTATATTTTTGTAGAAATATTAAAAGAGCTACAGTGTAACCAAAATATTATCTCTATTAGTCTCTCCACAATGCTGCTTGACCCATTATGTGCCTCCAGCATTTTCTGTTGTGAAATATCTTAATCCTCTATTTTCTGTCAATCAACCATTTTACCATCCATGTTGTTACATTTCCTGTTATTCCGCATGCCTAAATTCTTAGAAACAGCCTCCTGAGAGACAGTTTATGAAATATCTGAAAAGTAAAACTGCTGTATCTACTACATTCATTTATTTCTCAGTTCAATTTGAAAAACTTTTATATATTTGTGAAGCACAACGTGCCTGTATAAGACCACGTTGGATTTCTTTAATGCATATCTAAATATTTACTATTCTCAGTTCAATTTTGGCTTCGAAGAGCTCATTCACAACTGACATTAGAATCAGTCTATCATTTCACAACACATCCTCCCCTGTCTTCTTGTATATGGGTAATACATTAGCTGTTCTCCAAATCCTAGCACAAGTTAATACCTAAAGTGAATTGAAAATTACTTGTCACACAACTTCTGACCTCCCTCAACCTTCAAAATTCAATACTTCCTTCAAAACTCTTCTACCTTCAGTACTACCATAATTTTGAATGTTACTATCTTATCAACAGTTACACCAATACTCTTAATTCTGTCACTATTTATATTGTTTCCATACCTTCAATCTCTGCAAGGCTCCTGTTTGAAGCTTAGCTATTCTACCTCCTCTTAGATTATTCCATTATACTTCATATGCTCCCAAAATTATTTGCCAAGCCTTTTAATATTAATTGCAAACTTATTTTTCCATATTCCATTTTGTCGATCGTGATCTTCTTTTTCATTTGTTTTCTACATTATTGCATGCTTCATTTCTCTCTCCATTTCAGTTTAATGTTAATCTCTACTTCTCCAGTCAGCATTGATGCATCTCCAGTCAGCATTGAAGAATATAACTCTATTTTATGCAATACATCTCATTAATGTTATGGCATGATATGGAAAAATGCTCCCCAAACAGGACAAAATTATATCTACTCACTCAAAAGTCCAAAAAGATGATCACCATGCCTGGTTCATCTCACTTATACATGGTTAAATTATGAAGAAGAGAATAGATCCACTGAGCTGGCCTTTGAATGAACATGCATGTCATGCAAATGGATTGAAAAGGACTTCTTGATGCTTGCCACCAGGAAGCTCAGTTTGCTTTTAAAATTCAGAGAACTAAAGTGCAAACTTTCATTCCATCATCGGACTTTTGGCCTCTTGTCTAATTAAGTTCCTCTGTCCACCTTGCCTTCTGCTCCAATGAACAGCAGAAGTTTCTGCTGAAAAAATAGATTGAGAAAAGGCAAGAGACAAAAAGGAAGATAAGAAAATAATATAAAAGATTGAAATTTGAACACCTGACCAGATGACATTATATTGCCTGAGACTGTGGCATGTAGTAGATGTCATGATATCAGATTACATGAGATCGGGTCATATGATTTTTACAAATATTATCAAATTTATCTGACAAAGCATGGGTCACCTCCAGTAAGTACTTCTACTTACAGTTTCTTTCTAGCATTTAATGTTTAAAGAATCAAGAGGGCACCCATGTGCAGGTGAAGAAATGAAACAATTCTGACCTGCGTCTCCCATGAGATCCTAGTCTCCAACTCTGCACAGCCTCCACATTCTCCAATCTCCTTTTATGCTCTAGCCACAATTCCCCAGTTTCCCCATTTTCTGAGGTTTTGGGAATCTCTGTGTGCCCCTTTCACCTCCCAATGTCCTCCTATCAGATGTTTCTCACACATTTTTCCATAAAACTAAAACCATTTTGATTCCTTCCTAAAGACATATAGATCTCGAGGAAAATAAAACCTTTCCACTTCTGTCACATCAAAAGTTGAAAAACTGTCATCCTTTACTTTCAAACCCCTGACACGTTTGTCCTAGAAGGCTAGAAAAATCCCTGGAGAAATGGCATTATTTATCACTTGCAGCTATTTATATTAACTATCTGAGGATTTCATCAATTTTCCACTTCAGTTATGACGGTAGATTGGAAGAGTGCTTGCACAAATTCAAGACGGATTTAAACAGTTTATCCATAAAACTTGGGATTTAAAATCATTCATTTTTATTTATCTTTTTTTCTTGTACCTGTCTCAAAAATGTTGACAAATCTCTCCTTGTTATCCTATCTATCCTGTATGGTAATATTCAACGACTGTAAGACCTAACCACTTTTCATTTCTCCTTATGTTTGATTCATATCCAAGAGTGGCAAAATATAAATAACGGCATTGCATCATGCAGAAAAGCACAGTGACAGCTATAGACAACAACTGATGGACTACATAATGTAGAAAACATAGTATCTGAAAGTAGAAAAAATAATAGCATGTTTCTTTTGAGAGAAGTCTTGAATTTATCAATCCTCTATGGACAATTCACTTACTTAAGTTAAAGCTGGCTGCTTAATCCAAAATTTTGAAAATGGCTGAGTCAAACTGTCGCGCCTCTGTCATTATTACTTTTACAATCTTTGAAAGTCTATAGACCTGGACTTGAAACACAGCAATATATAAATATTCATTCAGTAAAGCCTGAAGTTTTCACTTACCTGCCAATCAGCTGGAACTCTCCCAATGATCTAAGTCGCCTCATGGACATCAGCAGCCCTCTTACAGTCATGCCCTCACAAAAGCAAGCCACAACTCGGGCCTTTGGAAGTTGACTGCGCAGCTTCCTCAAAAGCTTATCAAAGTTCTGCTCGCCAGCATTGCTGTAGATTTTGTAGGAGTTAGCAATGCAGATTCCCTCTTTAGCTGCCATCTCTTTAAAAGCTTCCATGCCACTTTCTCCATAATTACCTAAAAGACAAGCATTGGGCGTCACTGTGGTTCGATGATTAATCTCAGTTTTATACATAAATATATATATGTATGTATATGCGTGTGTAAGCTCTTGCTATCTTAGTTAGAATATTTAACTGACTACAATTATTCATCCTGTTACTAGTAATGTAGGAACAATAATATATTCTGTTCATATCAAAATTCAATTTCTATAACAGCATGAATTCAGGAAGGTACAAACTTTGTATATGTTTGAAATAACAATTTGAATGAATTTGCTTAAACAAAGATCTTATTATGTGACTTTATCTGCATCAAAACATCCACGCAGTTATGCTGTGAATAGAATATTCTAATCGACATTTATATTCACAATGCAAATTGTCACATTAGTTACAAGTATGATGCTTGGCAAGCTTTAGTATCAGATGCAAATATCACCAATGTAAGTCTAGTAATATTGACCATTAGAATATAACACAAATCTCTAAGTTTAGAGAAGCCTGACAATGTATCAGTTACAGCAGTGCTGAAATGCAAGGGTGATGCCTCATTTGCAACTCTAAAAATACAAAACTGTATACTTATTCCAAAAGGGGTTATTGTGATTCTTTCTCCAAATACACGGCAATAGGTTAGAGGAACTATTCTGTCCACAAAAATTCAAAGCATGACTGGAGATTGGATGAATGTTTTCAACATTGTGAGGAATCATGAAAACATGCATAGAAACAAGTCATTCCCATTAGCAGAAGCGTTGAGAATCAGAGGACACAGGATTAAAGTGATTCATAAAAGAACCAAAGGCAACAAGAAGAAAAAGAATTCACACGGCAAATGGTTGCAATATGAAATGCAATACCTGGACACCAAATTTGCAAGATTCAATATTGGTTTTAATCAATCATGGCTTTAAAAATATACTAGATAAGCACCTCAAATGTAAAAATAGAAAGTTGGAGCTTACAGTAATGGGATGGGACTAGCTAAACTGCTTTTGGTACACAGCTGGCATGGACCTCACAGGTTAAATATTCATCCCGGATACCACAAGGATCTGTTTTGGATCCACTGTTGTTTGCCTTTCTTGATGAGGGCATAGAAGGATGGGTTAGTAAATTTGCGGATGACACTAAAGTTGGTAGTTTTGTGGATCGTGATGAAGGATGTTATAGATTACAGAGAGGCATAGATAAGCAGTAGAGTTGGGCTGAGAGGTGACAACTGGATTTTAACGCGGAAAGGTGTGAGGTGATTCACTTCGGAAGGAGTAACAGGAATGCAGAGTACTGGGCTAATGGTATGATTCTTGGTGGCGTAGATGAGCAGAGAGATATCGGTGTCCAGGTACACAGATCCTTGAAAGTTGACACCCAGGTTGACAGGGTTATTAAGAAGACATAGCTTTTATTGGTAGAGGGATTAAGTTTCCGAACCATGAGATTATGCTGCGGCTGTGCAAAACTCTGGAACAGCCACATTTGGAGTATTGCGTATATAGGAAGGATTTAAAAGCTTTGAAAAGGGTTCCGAGGAGATTTACTAGGATGTTGCCTGGTATGGAAGGAAGAACTTACGAGGAAAGGCTGAGGGACTTGAAGCTATTTTCATAAGAGAGAAGAAGGTTGAGAGGCAACTTAATTGAGACAATTAAGATAATCAGAGGGTTAATTAGGTTAGACAGTGAGAGTCTTTTTTCCTCAGATGGCGATGGCCAGCATAAGAGGAAATAGCTTTAAATTGAGGGATGATAGATATAGGACATTTGTCAGAGGTAGTTTCTTTGCTCAGAGAGTGGTAGGGGCATGGAATGCACTGCCTACAACAGTAGTAGACATGCCAACTTTAAGGGCATTTAAATGATCATTGGATAGGCACATGGATGAGAGTGGAATAATGCAGGTTAGATGGGCTTCAGATTGGTTCCACAGGTCGGCGCAACATCGAGGGCCAAGGGGTCTGTACTGTGCTGTAATGTTCTATGTTCTATGTTCTAAATGGCTTCCCATCAGTGTTTTAACTATTGCTAAATTCTATATTTATGGGCAAGACTAATTCTTGCAGCATGATCTTAATTTCACGCATTTGCAAAGCTTAAAATCAAACCCTAGCAAATGTTAACACAAGTTTTACTATAGAGTTTAAATTATTAAATATAGTCAAACAAAAATTTCAGCACTTTTCAGAAGCATGATATTTGAAGAAATGTCCCATATGCCATTTTCCATAAAGTGCAAATATTCAAGTCTCTGAATTTTTCCCAATTTTCCCAATTCTTGTTGAGTTATATTGGCTTGCCTCCTCAATGCCTCAAAATTAAAGTCCCTGACATACAAAGGTCATGAGGCTTAAAAAGTTAATGTTGGAGGTTCCTCCCAATTTGATAATGTCAAACTATCTCGCACAGAGAATTGAGGCAGCTGAAAAATGTGTTGCTGGAAAAGTGCAGCAGGTCAGGCAGCATCCAAAGAGCAGGAGAATCGACATTTCGGGCATAAACCCTTCTTCAGGAATGAGGAGGGTGTGCCAAACAGGCTAAGATAAAAGGTGCCTGGAGGAAGAGCGCCTCATCTTCTGCCTAGGAATTCTCCAACCACAAGGGATGAATGCAGATTTCTCCAGCTTCCTCATTTTCCCTCCCCCCACCTTATCTCAGTCCCAACCCTTGGACTCAGCCCCGCCTTCTTGACCTGCAATCTTCTTCCTGACCTCTCCGCTCCCACCCCCTCTCCGGCCTATTACCCTCACCTTAACCTCCTTCCACCTATCTCCTCCCCCAAGTCCCTCCTCCCTACCTTTCATCTTAGCCTGCTTGGCACACCCTCCTCATTCCTGAAGAAGGGCTTATGCCCGAAACGTCGATTCTCCTGCTCTTTGGATGCTGCCTGACCTGCTGCGCTTTTCCAGCAACACATTTTTCAGCTCTGATCTCCAGCATCTGCAGTCCTCACTTTCTCCCAGAGGATTGAGGCAGTCCACTTTTTGAGCTCGATGGATCAGATGTGTTATATTTGGAGCCTAACAGTCTTTGTAATTATGCATAATGAGTGAATATAACTTGAAACTTGCAATCATCCAAGAAGCTACATCTTTTTGTTGAGACAAGTACTGTTGTTGTTAAAATTCATGAGTAGTTAATCCTATATCATGTTAATTTTCAGGCTCTTCAGTGCAGTATAGGAAGGAGGTTTGTTAAAAAGAGTCGAAAGGTGGCTTGGGGATTCTTGTAGCACATTGATTGTGTCATTTTCTACTGATATACTGAGGAGCTTCACATGCAAATTGGCTGGATATGTTTTCATCAATTAAAAGGAGGATTGGTGAGAGCACTCAACCTCAATCAGGAGCTAATCCTAATCTTAAACCCAACCCTAAAGCAGGTATTTCTATTTTTACCTTTAAATATTTTGATAACTTAATCCAACCATTTCATTGTTACATTGTCCCAGCCCAGCATTCCCCTGCCAAATATGTTATTTTCTAACTCAGACCATTTATGCATCTATACATTTCCCTTCAGGTTGTGACCAAATCTTTAGTCATATGACTACCATTCTCTGGGACTCTACCCCGAAGATATTCTGCTTATCCATTTCTTTCTCCTTATTTAAGTCTTTCTTAAAATTAATTTCTTCACCTCAGCATTCCACACCCAGAAATCTCTATTTGCTTCTTTGGTGTTACTTTTCCAGAGACTATGTGTGATTCCATTGTACATTAGCCACATTGTACTATCATTGTTGATCTAAAATATTTAGATTTGTTTTATCCATTGTTCCATTGTTTTATCAAATTATAGTTTCACTTTTTGAAAATAATATAATCAATACTAGTTCTTAAACAAAAACGTTTTAGTTCTTCATGGCCTCAGGAATTAACCTAAGTATATTCCCAAGAAACACTTCACTCTTGCTAAATGTTTGATTTGGCACTAGGCAGTGTACAGCCACTTTTAATTTACTTTTCTACCTCCTCTGTGCTTGGCAAAAATTAATTCTCATGTTCAACACAACAGTGACTACACTTCAAAAAGTTTTTTTTTATTTATGAAGTATTTATTTGGTTGTAAGGTGCTTTGAGACATTTGATGTCATGGGTAATGGTAAACAAATACAATATTTTTGTTTGTCACCACCAAATGTCCTTGTCTGGTAAACAATGAAGTATAAAAGAAAAGTTAATTATAGAAAAAACATTCAAATGGATCTAACTAAAACTGCACAGTTGTTGTTCCAAGGAGTTATGCATCTTACACCTCTATCCTATTTCATAAAATTAAAAAGTTTTAGGATATAATAAAGAGTGACTATCCCACACATGTTATCCTATAATCATCCAAAATTAATGATACTGCCTGATTTTTCTCCTGTGAAGAGTGATATGACTAGAAAAGCAGAATGAATATTAACATAACACTGCTCAACAGAATATAAACATAACACTGCTCAACAAAACAAATGCAATCTTTTCTCTTTTGTATCTCTGTAATCAGTGAAATTTTAACTATACACATCTATAGAATACTTCCTGGACACACGCACTAACCAACACCACCACCCTGTGGTCAACCACTCCAACTCTCCCTCCCACTCCGCCAAGGACATGCAGGTCCTTCACCACCAAATCCTAGCCACCCGACACCTGGGGGAACAACACCTCATCTTCTGTTTTGGGATCCTCCAACCACATGGGATCAATACTGATTTCACCAGTTTCCTCATCTCCTCTACCCCCACCTTATCCCAGATCCAAACCTCCAACTCAGCACCACTCTCTTGAACTGTCCCACCTGTCTATCTTCCTTCCCCCTATCCGCTTCACCCTTTGCTCCAATCTATCACCATTACCCCACCATCATCCATCAAATGCATTCTCAGCTACCCTTCCAGCTCCACCATCCTCCCATTTATCTCTCAGGCCCCTTGGGCACCCTGCCCCCCCCCCCCCCCACCCCTCCCGATGAAGAGCTTATGCTTGAAACATTGACCTTCCTGCTCCTCGGACGCTGCCTGACCAGCTATGAGTTTCCAGCGCCACACTTTTAGACTCTGAATTCCTCCTGTCAGCAACTAAAGCAGCTCTTAAGTCGAAAATAATTGACAGCTTAAGCACTTAAAGTGGGGCAAAGGCAACCCCTTAAAAGTGTAGACAGGTAATAAAAGGACAGGTGGATTGCGCTGTTTACTCCATACTTTATGCCCCTATGAGTGGGTTAATATTGTTGTGAGGTATAATTATAAGTTTGATATTACAAAGAATTGTTTTATACAAGATTGGGTGACAGGCATTTCTATTAAAAGTCTCATGTACTCAATGTCTGTAATTTTCTTGCAACTACAAATTTAGCACCAATTGCACCACACATACTGCCTCTCACACATATGCCAAGCTTTGGATTTTAAACACAAAAGGAGCTTCAACACTCAGCAGCTCATGCACCACCAGCTCACTGACCTTTCATCATAACTAGGATAACATACACATCTGATTTCCTCAAGGTCTTACATGGGACAAAGACACAATCACAAAGCTGGCCTTGTGACGAAAACTTCACAGTATCTCAGGTACACACATTGCATAGTACTGTACTAATTTTCAACAACTCTAGTTCTTTGACGACATCAAACCATGTTTTAGACAGAACATTCAAATCTTAATTTAGCCTTTGTCACATTTCTGCTTACTAGTAACACAAACAACCAATCACAATTCTGGAGATTTGACATCATTGTTTGCAATTATGAGAGCACAAAGAAGTACTCATGTACCGATGCTGCTGTCTCTTAGTGTTTCTATATTCCTGTCAAAGAACATGCATAATGTATATGAATATACACAGGGTCAATGGATGGCAGGAGAGCAAGTAGAATATGCCTGTGCTAAAGGGATGATTATCTATAGTCATTTAATGAACATGCCTACAATCTGCTACTAACAGCTGCACATTAAACAGAAAAGTCTTACCAAACTTTGGATAAAGTGGAAAGCTAGTGACAGTAACAAATGTTTATTTTTTATCACGTAGGTTCCGAATTCTACCCCCAAGCCAGGACCAAGAGCACAAGAGACTCAGCCTAAAAGTCCATCGCACAGTGCAAATCTGTGAAGAAACAGATATAAATCTTCAATGACTTCCCTACTCTACTCCCTCATCCACTTAAAGTGAATCGACATTCAATTGAGTAAGTAAACTGAGCACAGCACTGACATAGATCTATAGCTAGACAATGACAGAACTGCCTAAGACTGAAACATTCAAAGGAGAGTCAAAACGTGTGACACTGGAAAAACACGGCAGGTCAGACAGCAACCAAGGAGCAGGAGAATCGACGTTTCAAGCATAAGTCCTTTATCACGAATGTTGGGGGGGGGGGGGGGGGAAACTGAGAGATGAATAGGAGTGGGGGAAGGGCTGGGGGGAAGGTGCTGGGAAGGTGATAGGTAGATGCAGGTGGGGTTGATGGTGATAGGTCAGAGTGGAGGGTGCAACAAATAGGTAAGAATGAAGATGGACAGATAAGACAGTTCAAAAGGGCAATGCCGAGTCGGAGCATTGGATCTGAGATGAGGCGGGGGCAGTTGAGATGAGGAAACTTGTGAAATCGAAGTTGATGCTGTGTGGTTGGATGGTCCCAAGGCAGAAGATGAGGCATTCTTTCTCCAGTCATCAGTTGGCTAGGATTTGGCAGTAGAGGAGGCCCAGGTCTTGCATGTCCTTGGCGGAGTGGGAGGGGGAGTTGAAGAGCTCGGCCACAGGGCACTGGGGTCGTTTGGTGCGTGTGTCCCAGAGATGTTCTCTGAAATGTTGGCATCCTGTCTCCCCAATGTAGAGGAGACCACATTGGGAGCAATGGACACAGTAGGTGAGGTGTTTGGATGTGCAGGACAATCCCTGCCGGAAGTGGAAGTATCCTTTGGGGCCTTGGGAGGGGGTAAGAGGGGAGGTGTGGGCACAGGTTTTACACCTCTTGCGGTGTCAAAGGAAGGTTCTAGGAGTGGAGAGTGGGTTGGTGTGAGGTATGGACCTAATGAGGGAGTTGTGCAGGGAGTGGTCACTGCGGAATGCTGATAGGGGTGGGGAGGGAAATATATCTTTGATGGTGGAGTCTGACTGTAGGTGGCGGAAAAGGCGGAGGATGATGCGTTGTATCCGGAGATTGGTGGGGTGGTGTTCAAGGGCAGAGGTTGGGAAATGGGGGAGATGTGGTAGAGGGCATTGTTGACCACATGGGAGAGGAAATTGTGGTCCTTGAAGTACAAGGCCATCTAGGATGTTCTGGAGTGGAATTGCTCCTCCTGGGAGCAGATGCAGCGGAGGTGGAGGAATTGTGAATAAGGGATAGCATTTTTACAGGAGGGGGATGGGAGGAAGTGTAGTGCAAGTTGCTGTGGGAGTTGGTGGGTTTGAAGTAGATGTCTATGTTGAGTCAGTCACTAGAAATGGAGACAGGGAGGTCCATGAAGGGTAGGGAGGTGTCCCAGATGGTCTAGAGAAACTTGAGGTCAAGATGGAAAGCATTCGTGAAGTTGATGAATTGTTCAACTTCCTCATGGGAGCACGGAGTGGCGCCAAAACAGTCACCAGTGTAACGGAGGAAAAGGTGGTGAAAAGCACCAGTGTAACTACGGAAGATGGACTGTTCACATATCTGACAAAGAGGCTGGCATATGGCTATCTCTTTGGTCTGCAGGAAGTGAGAGGATTCGAAGGAGAAGTTGTTGAGGGTAAGGATCAGTTCAACCAATTGAATGGGAGTGTTGGTGGAGGAGTACTTGTTGGATTGGCGGGAGAGGAAGAAATGGAGGGCTTGGAGGCCTTCAGCATGTAGGATGGACGTGTACAGGGACTCGATGGATGTCCATGGATTAGATGAGGCATTTGGGGTGGGGAAATGAAAGTCATGGAAGAGATAGAGGATGTGAGTGGTGTCCCAAATATGTGTGGGGAGTTCCTGGACCAAGGGGGAACAGGACGGTGTCAAGGTATGAGGAGGTAAGTTCAGTGAGGTAGGAGCAGTTGGAAACGATGGATGGACTAGGGCAGTTAGGTTTGTGAATTTTGGTAAGAGGTAGAACCCAGCGGTGCAGGGGATAGAACTCCCTGTTACTCACCTTCCACCCACCAATCTCCAGATACAGTGCATCATTCTCCGTCATTTCCACCGCCTACAGTCAGACCCCACACCAGAGATATTTTTCCATCCCCGCCCCATCAGCATTCCTCAAAGACCACTCCCTCAGCGACTCCCACGTTAAGTCCACGCCCCCCACCAACCCACTGTCCACTCTCAGTACCTTCCCTTCCCACCGCAAGAGGTGTAAAACCTGTGCTCACACCTTCCCTTTTAGCTCCAAACCCTAGCCACGTGGTGCCTGGAGAAAGTATGCCTCATCTTCCACCTTGGGACCCTCCAACCACATGCAGCAATATGGATTTCACAGTATCAACATGTTCCCTCCCCCCACCTCATCCCAGATCAACACTCCAACTTGGCACCATCCTCTTGAACTGTCCCACCTGTCCATCTGCCTTCCCACCTATCTGCTCCACCTTCCACTACGACCTGTCACCATCAACTCCCACCTGCATCCTCTTATCGCCTTTCCAGTTCCCTTGTTCCCAGCCCCACCGCACCTCATTTATTTTACAGCCCCTTTCTCCCCGCCACATTCCTAATGAAGGGCTTATGCTTGGAACATTGATTCTCCTGCTCCCCGGATGCTGCCTGACCTGCTGTGCTTTTCTAGCACCACACTTCTCGACTCTGATCGCCAGCATCTGAACTCTTCACTTTCTCCAACATTCAAAGCAGATGCAGATGCAACTAAGAGAATGTCTGGCATCATTCCCAAGGATCTTATGCAAACTAAAGCAAAGGGCAGAGGAATCTGCTCAAGTTATGTCTTATATTTTGATTCTGACGTGGTGTCTACCTAGGACAGTTGGAAAGGCAGGTTCAACTAAATAATCAGTACTTGCTGGATGCATAGAGCATTTCAATCCATCACTCTAACCATGGATGGATTCATTCATTGGCTTGTAAGCAAAGCCTGAAGGACCTTGACCTCCCTCTAGTTGCCCCATCCCTAAACGGGATGAGGGAGGTGCCATTGCACACCGACAAAGGGATGAGTGACAGACAGGCATCCAGAGATTGTGATCTCACAATACTCCAATATTATTACACTTACCTTCTCCCTTATTCAGTTCACCTGTTCTAACTCCCCCACTAGCACATCTAATCACTCCATTGTGTTGCCTAGTAATGTGTGCCTCCCAATCTCCTTATCCCTTTTCCTTTTCCATTGTCACACCTCTATCAGATTCTCGGTTTCCTTCTTTTATTCCCCAACATCCTTCCAGATAACCACACCTTTTAAATTTTATTCCCTACCATTTCGTTGTATCCAGCCTGCTTTTTTCTCAACTTTTTCTGTAATTTCAGATCCCTTTTTCAGTTTAGCTCCATTAACCTGCCCTGTTCAGGTTTGCTGATGTCAGACCTGTTCAGACTTCAGGAGTTGCGAAGAGTCATACCACACTCAAAACACTCTGGTTTTCACTCTGCAGATGCTGCCAGACCTCCTGAGTTTCTTCAGGATTCTCTATATTTGTTTCTGATTTCCAGTATCTGCAGAATTTTGCTTTTATTATAATTTGAACAATATCTCAATACTGACAAATCCAAATCAACATGTCTGTACTGATTAGTCTAGCCTAAAGCTTCAATATTGAACTGTCAATATCAATCTCTTATATTGACTCCATGATTCAGTACCAACATGTTGAGATCAATGTTTTAATGCTGATTTGTCTAGATCAATGCTTCAGTACTTACCAGTGTAGATCATTGAATATTATTGATCTCTATAGGTCAATCCCTACTTGCACTTTAATTTCGTTAAATAGTTTTCTCTAAGCTACAGATGACTCATAAGGCGTTTTCAACAGCAATAACTTGCATTTATAGGATGCATTTAAAGTATTGAAATGTTCAAAAGAAATTCATGGGAATCATAGCATCCCTAAAGTGCTGATCGAGGCCATTTGACCCATCAAATCTGCACTACCCACCGAAGAGCATGTCACCCAGACCTATAACCCTCTATATTTATCATGGCCAATCCACACAGCCTGCAAATCCCTAGATATTGCAAGCAGTTTAGCATAGCCAATCCACCTAACCTGCCTGTCTTTGGAGTATAGGAGGAAACTGGAGAACCCAAAGGAAATCTACACAGCCACAGGGGAGGGTTCAAACTCCACATAGTCGCCCAAGGCTGGAATCAAATCCTGGCACTGTGAGGCAGCAGTGCTAACTACTGAGCCACCATGCGGCCCAGTTCTCCAAGGAAGGAAGCTGCAGATACTCCAAATCTCTCTGAAACTCTCTCTGGAGGCCAGCTGCATCAACACTTAAGGCCAGGAGAAACTTGCTCCCAATCCTTCAAAATGAAGACAACTTGGCTCTGAGAAAAGGAATCAAACAGGAAGAGAGAGAGAACCATCTCCTTGGGAAGGAATTTCAGAGCTTAGGGCTAATAGAACTGAACATAAATTATCATTGGTGTAGTGATTAAAATTGTGATGGCTTAAAACACCAAAATAAGCTGGATATCTTTGTGGGTCTGGATTGTGGGTCTGGTCGAGATAACAGAAATTGGGAAGGGCGAGTATAAGAATACTTAATTGATAAAACTTGAGCAAATTTAAAACTTGACTTTGTTAGCAGCATGTTTTGATCAACCAGAAAATTATCTTTGCAAGCCAAATAAATATGTTTTAGGCTGCATTTCTAAGATAAATAATATGAAAAAAATCACAGCTTTAAATCATTACATTTTTAGCCAGAAACCCATGCCCAGAAAATTAGGGTTGAAAATAACAAATCGTCATTGCCAACTTGCTGTGAAATAATAAAGTGAGCGAAAGTTCATGTTCCAATAAGTTTGATAAGGAACAAAACAGGATGAGATGTCTTGAGCTGAGGTGAGTGATAAGCTGTGAATTCAAATAAGGAAGCCTTGATATTTTCCAAATCAATTAGCTCAGAGATATTCTGGTACACTTCCAGAGCAGGTGGGATTGAACTCATACCTCCTAGCTCTAGGCACTATTGCTGTACCACAAGACCACACTCAAGTTCCAAGGAAAAATGATGGTTTGATAGTAATTAAGTGTACTTCAGTTGAAGTTGCCCTTTTGAGAGCAGTGGATAAGGGTCAGTATAGAAGGCAATGATTGCCAATGCAGTGCAGGGTTATTGCATGCTTGTCAGAAAACTTGTGGAAAGAAGCTCAGGAAGGGGGAATAAGAATTAATTCTAGGGTCTCTGGGCTAAATGTATTCCATGTTTAGGCAAGGTGTTTGTTTTTGAGTGAGATTCGTGAAACCCGGTCCTGCATGGATCACAGTGACTTCTCTCACACAAACTTCCATTCTTTACTTCATTACTTATGGAACTGGGTTTTACAGATTCCCTCTCACAAAGGTATGCAGCAGAAGAGGGTGGAAGTACATATCACTGCTACAATCTTCCAATGTTAACTGTACTGATACCATAATTAAATCCCTAGCAAACATCACTTTAGATGCTGCAAGCCAGGAACTCCATTTCATATTCTTTTCATATGCTATTAGCCCAAGAAAATTGGTAAGAAAGGCAAGTTATCTCTTTGGTTCACTGGCACGGACCTGCAGATGCTGGTGGCTGGGATGGTCAAGAAAAAGGCAATCCTTCTTTCACTGCACCACAAAGGAGGCCAAGCCACAAGACCAGCTAGGATAGACTGAGGTAACAGACTGGGACAGTACAGTTTCTTGGGTGAAATATGAGAAGTATAATAGTCTCCCGCACTCCACAAGGATAAGTGCCATTATCTTTTCTTTGTTACTCAACTACTTAATCTAATTCTGTCACTGAGCACACCTCTCACCAATGCTCATGGACTGCAACTCTCACCATTGCATGCATCGTGTCCACTCAAGGACTCTTGCCCAAACATCCTCCCAAACTACTAACCCTTCCTGCTCCCTGTGTTTCTTACTCATTCAATGGGGACACCTCACCATCCCCCTGCTCATGCAACATCACCCACTGCATTTCCATCATGTTCAATATCACCTTTTGTCACATTTCAGATAAAAGCCTGCTCACAGCTGAGTTAGTGGGTGCATGACTGTGATTGGGGATGGGGTGGAGGTAGATTTTGGCAGTCATAAGGCTCCTCTCTCCATATGGAAGAAACATACTTCGATGTAGCTGGAAAGAGCACAACCGCTCATGTGGGATGGAGAAACCTCCATTGGCAACCAACCCAGTAAGCTTTGTTGTGTTGTGCTGGTCTGCCCTACTACCCACGCTAAATTATTATTAACCTGAACAGCTTTTGGCACAATTAATTCCCTCTCTTTTCATAGGCAAGCAGCAGTGGAATTCAGTGCAACTCCAAACCTAAAATGTGAGCATTGGAGACCCTCAGCTCCACTTCCACCTTTGAGGATGTACTGGCAAGGCTCCACCTGCATCTTCCACCAGCTCAGAGTCTTATACCCCGATGGGTACTCAATTGATGTGACTTGAGAACACAACCTGGTAAGCAAACCACTAACATGCCTGTGCAGATGGTCAGGGAAGAAATGTCCTGGGTTTCCGAGATTCGGATAACATTGGAGTCCAGGCAGAAGACAGTCGCTGGTCTCAGCCATTAATGACTTCCTTAAAATGAACAGACAGCATAGGAACAGCACAAGAAGATTGGAAGAGTCCATGGATGTTATCAATATTGAGCTGATTCTGGCATGTTTGTGCCTGGCTATCTGGGGTGGCATCGTAGCTCAGTGGTTAGCACTGCTGCCTTACAGCACCAGAGACCCAGGTTCAATCTCCAGCCCTGAGTAATAGTCTGCATGAAGTTTGCATATTTTCCCTATGCCTGTGTGGGTTTCCTCCTACAATCTGGAGATGTGCAGGTTAGGTGGATTGGCCATAATAAATTGCCCATACGATCCAGGGACGTGTAGGAAAGATGGATTAGTCATGGGAAATGCAAGGTAGGAGTGTGGGTAGGATGCTTTTTGGAGGGTCAGTGGGCTCAATGGGCTGAATGACCTGCTTCCATGTTGTAGGGATCCTAAGGTTTCCATGGAGACACTGGCAACTGCCTGTGGAAGGCAGGTCTAGGACACTTAACGTCTGCCAGATATATGCACAGATTTGTACTCCATTGTTGTAACCATAGAGACCTTCACCCTGCTGTAGGTGCCCTTTGCACCCAGGAGGAAGAGAAGCCACACATGTGACCCCAGAAGCTTCACCTCAGGGTTATTATAGAGCTGCCCGGCTCTTCTGCCTACCCTCTACCTATGATGACAAAGCTTGCAGCTGGCCAAGATAAGAAGGGTGAACCTGCATCTGGACAGGATACTCTTTGAAGGCCTGGGACCTCCATGCCCAAATGTCCCAGGGGCAACTACCTAAGTTTTCCAGGCCAGCAGACCAAACTACAGAGCAGGCTTCCTCCACTCTGCTCTTTGGCATATTGGGAGAGAAACGAAGAAAAAACTTACTGAGGTCACACTTCATTGTAAATAATCCTGCATTTTTGTAAATTTATGCACTTGCACTGTTAAAATGTCTGCACCCAATGTATTTGTCACTGTTAGAACTGTTTTCGTTTCACCAATGTAAAAGATGAGGGCGGCACGGTGGCACAGTGGTTAGCACTGCTGCCTCACAGCGCCCGAGACCCGGGTTCAATTCCCGCCTCAGGCGACTGACTGTGTGGAGTTTGCACGTTCTCCCCGTGTCTGCGTGGGTTTCCTCCGGGTGCTCCGGTTTCCTCCCACAGTCCAAAGATGTGCAGGCCAGGTGAATTGGCCATGCTAAATTGCCCATAGTGTTAGGTAAGGGGTAAATGTAGATGTAGGGGTATGGGTGGGTTACGCTTCGGCGGGGCGGTGTGGACTTGTTGGGCCGAAGGGCCTGTTTCCACACTGTAAGTAATCTAATCTAATGAGCAGCCCCTTCAGATATCAAATGGACAAAAGAAGTTGTAAAGGCCCAGCACTACTCATTGCTTACAAGCAACTGACTCCTTGACTGCAGATAGCATCAGACTTCACAGATCCTTCAATGGTGATATAAGTGACTGCAGCCTAAACATGCACTTTAACATGGACAACACTAAGCAATATGCTCGGGCCTACAATTGACAATATGGAATCAATGATGATTCCACACATGTCTGTGGGCAAACGTTTATTCTGTCAGCTTCTCAAGGGAGTACACTGCTATACAAGGCTGATAGGTGAACAATGAGCAGTTCACAGTGTGGTGATCTGCTGAGAAAGGTGACACAAAGTGTTGTTTTCTCCCAGGTTGAACTGTCCTACAGGATGCACATACATTTCAGAGCAATTGAGCTGTCTACTCTGAAAAGTTTAAGGTTAACTGATCATGGAAGAGTGTAAAGGAGGCATCTCAGCTTTCTCCTCAACCTGCAGGCCATCATGAGAGACTTCACTGTACAACACTCGGATATCACAAGCTGACTGAGGCATTAAAAGTAAACTAAATTTTGAGCCATTTTACTGCCAGATATTACTGCCTTGTTTCACTGACTACTGCTTTCTTCCTAACAGTCATTAGGATGTGTAATGTGTAGATATTTGAAAGTAGGATCACTTGAAGATATGGACAACAATATATTTACTGAGCAACAGAAAAGATTGAGATAAAGGTATCTTGACCCACAGCACTGAGCAAGGGTTGCATGCAATGTAACCATCAAAACATTACACAATTAAAGAAAGTCTAGAGCCAGCTAACTCACCTTGGAAGTGTTCTAATCATTTACAGGATGTTGGAGTTGATTCCTAGATCAACGCTATTGTCAATATTTAATTGATCTTTGAACTGAAAGGCATGCTAAGGGCAGTTAAGAATCAACTACTGTGGGCCTAGAGTTAGACAGAGGCCCAACCAGGTCAGGACCACAGGATTCCTTCTCAAAAAGGTATTTTACAACAAATGGTCACATGATTTTTGTTCCGAATTTCAATCTTACCATCTGCTATGGTGAATATTAGAACCTGGGTTTTAGATTACTATCCAGTGACCATACACCAGGACCACCAACTCCCCTTCTTGGGTTCTCTCTGGTATTTTGCACTCTCTGGTACTCTATCATGCTGTCTTGAATGTTTGCCCTGGTTAATGTCTTGATCTACATCTTGATTCTCAAAAGGTTACTATCAATCCTTTATATCCTCCTCATTAGTACACCTCCCTTTTGTAGGTTCCATTGTAAAGGGCACAACATGCCTCAAAGACACACCACACTTTTCCTAGTTGTTCTCAGACGAGGCAACGCCCTGGCCAAGTAGTTCAGTTAGCAATAGTTCATCATGTGGAGGTCTTTGATCTGTTCCATTAAGACTTTGCAGCAGAGTGGGAAGCATTGTATCTTCTTTGGATATCAATCTCTGGGTTTCTTAAAGGTGGCAAAAGCCATGTTAGGAGGCCCACCCTCATCTCCCAAAAGTAATCTCCAAAAGGCCCAAGCAGCTTGGAAATAGACAGGAATCTGAGAGTTCTGTGGTATGTACACATCATGACAACTCATACCATACCTGATGCACACCTTCAAAATCTGGCATTGATGTTCACATACAGTTTGGATATTAATGGAGTGGTAGTCTATTCTATTGACTAGTTCAGCTGGATGGTAATATAGTGTTCTGAAAGAGCCAGCAAAGGTGGAGAATCCCACTGCCCAAGCTGCTTGATTCTCTTAATCACAAAGCCAAAACAAAATGTGTGGAAACAATTGGAGTTCAATCCAAAGTGCTGCTTTTCTTCATCTGAATTTTGTGCTCCATCTTCGACTGATCTGTGGTAGAGAATACACCATGTAGAGTATCTACAGAATAAGAACTGCTTTGAATTTCTGCAGTGCATCTGTTGATAGTGCAACCTGCTGCAACTAGGAGTCGGTGGTGGGTGGAGTGGAAGCTTGTGGATGTAATGCTAATCAAGTGGGCTGCTTTGTTCTGGATAATGTCAAGGTTTTTGAGTGTTGTTGGGGCTGCACTCATCCAGGCAAGTGGGGAGTATTCCATCACACTCCTGACTTGTGCCTTTGGGATGGTGGAGAGGTTTTAAGGAGTCAGGAGGTGAGTTACTCGCCGCAATATTCCTAGCTTCTGACTTGCATTTGTAGCCACTGTGTTTATGTGGTGAGTCCAGTTGAGTTTCACATCAATGACAACCCCCAGGATGTTGATAGTGGGGGATTTAGTGATTGTAACACCATTAAAAAGGGGAGGGCTTTTGGAGAGGGCTCCAAGTGGAGAGATGAGAAAGGGGAGAGACAAGGAAGGGGGAAGAAAAAGGGTAGCATGTTGCCTCAATGGTTAGCACTGCTGCCTCACAGCACCAGGGACCCAGGTTTGATTCCAACCTTAGGCAACTGTCTGCTTGTAGTTTGTAGGTTCTCCCTGTGCCTGCGTGGGTTGCCTCCAGATGCTCCGGCTTTCTCCCACAGTCCAAACATGTGTAGGTTAGGTGGATTGGCTATACTAAATTGCCCATAGTGTCCAAGGATGTGCCAGCTGCGCAGATTAGCCATGAGAATTGTGGGGTTACAGGGGTAGGGTAGGGGGATGGGTCAGTGGGATGCTCTTTGGATGGTTGGTGTGGATGGACAGGCAGAATGGCCTGCTTCTACACTGGAGGGATATTATGTATGTCAAGGGTTGGTGGTTACATTGTTTCTAATTGGTGATGGTCATAGCTGGCATTTGTGTGGCACAAATGTTAGCCTAAGCCTGGATATTGTCCAGATCTTGTTGCATTTGAACATTGGCTAATTCAGAATCTGTGGAGTCATGAATGGTGCTGAATATTGTGCAATCATTGGTTAACAACCCTACTTCAGAACTTATGATGGAGGAAAGGTCATTAATGAAATAGCTGGAGATGGTTGGGTCTAGGACACTACCCTGAAGAACTTCTGCAGATATGTCTTGGAGCTGAGATGACTGACCTCCAACAACCACAACCATCTTCCTACAGCATCTGATATGATTCCAAACACCAGAGAGTTTACTGCCAGGTTCCCACTGATTCCAGTTTTGCCACACTCAGTTGAATGCATCCTTAATATTAAGGACTGTCACTCTCACCTCACCTCTCCAATTCAGCTCTTTTATCCACGTTTGGACCAAGGCTGTAAGGAGATCAGGAGCTGAATGGTCTTGGCAGAGCCTAAACTTGATGTCATTCAGCAGGTTATTAGTCAGCACGTGCTACTTGATGGCACTGTTGTTGGCACCTACCATCACTTTACTGATGATTGAAGGTAGATTGTTGAGGTGGTAGTTGGCCAGGTTGGATTCGCCTTGCTTTTTATGTACAGGACATACTTGGGCAATTTTGCACATTGTTGGGTAGATACTAGACTGGGGAGTGTTGTAACTAGGCTGGGGAGGGGAGTGCAGGTTCTGGAGCACAAGTCTTCAGTACTATTGCCGGAATGTTGTCAGAGCCTGTGACCTTTGTTGTATCCAGTTTGTCCAACCAATGTAACATTACATTAACAACTACCCATCTCCTACCAAAATCGCTGACTTCACAAATGCAGGTTTTCTGGAGACTGCACATTTTTCTTGCAATGCACTCTATTTTGACCTGGAAAAAGAGTAGGTCTTCTTGAGGACTATAGATCTTGATTCTAATCTGTGAATCATTTCTCTGCTAGAGGACATTTGTCTCTTAATATTCTCTTAATCTTCAGAGAGGGCATCATGCAGCTTAGACCCTTGTTACTGGTCCGTTAACCTCACTGGATGACATTTAATCTCCTAAAAAGCCGAGGAACTCTACTCTGCTAAGTCAGGTGGTTCATCTGGGGGACCATTTGATCTCATGAATATTCATATTGGAAGACAGCTGCTATGTTGAAGCATGTACATTTCCTACTGATGGTATCCTGGATTTTAGAGCAGGCACTATTTCTTTCTCTTTACCATGTTCTGAATTTGTGGACATTGATCTGGCTCCTATGGGGTCGTATACAACTTTTCTCTCTCATATTAGCTGGATTTTTAAAAATTTCACTTCATGGAACATGGCCACCACTGAACTAGTATTTATTCATGTTCCCAGTTCCCCTTAAGATGGTGGTGCTGAGTTGCTTTTTTAAAGCCCTGTAGTCCATGTGCTGTAGATAGGCCAACAATGCTATTAGGGAGGGACTTCTAGGAGAAACTGAATCCCAGAGACACTGCCAGAATAGCAATATGTTTCCAAGCCAGGATGGTGAGTAGCTTGGAAGGAAGCTTGCAGGTGCTGGTGTCCCCATGTATCTCATGCCCTTGTCCTTCAAGGTGGAAGTGGTTGTGGGTTTGGAAGCTGCTATCTAAGGTGCCTTGGTGAATTGCTGCAGTTCAGCTTGTAGGTGGTACACACTGCTACGACTGAGAATTGCTCTTTGTCATTACTCAACTGGTTTTTACATACCTTTGCTCATGTAACTGAGATATTGCTTCTCAGCCAGCACAATCTCTGTCACTGCATTGACTCTTCTCTTCTCTGAAGATCATAATTGAAACATTCCTGAGTTGATAGAGATGGTTCACTAGGTAAGTTATGGGTAGGGAGGGATTTTCATCTGAGGGGATGCTTCAGAACTGAACACATTGGAGTTTACAGCAATACAGAAAACCTTATTGATGCATGCAAGCCTTCTAGAGAATTGACAGAGTAGATACTAAACTAAAATAGTTGTGGGCGGCACGGTGGCACAGTGGTTAGCACTGCTGCCTCACAGCACCAGAGACCCGGGTTCAATTCCCGCCTCAGGCGACTGACTGTGTGGAGTTTGCACGTTCTCCCCGTGTCTGCGTGGGTTTCCTCCGGGTGCTCCGGTTTCCTCCTACAGTCCAAAGACGTGCTGGTCAGGTGAATTGGCCATGCTAAATTGCCCGTAGTGTTAGGTAAGGGGTAGATGTAGATGTAGGGGTATGGGTGGGTTACGCTTCGGCAGGGCGGTGTGGACTTGTTGGGCCGAAGGGCCTGTTTCCACACTGTAAGTAATCTAATCTAAACAGTTGTTTCCACTTGTGGGAAAGTCCAAGACCAGAGAGACTTATCTCAGAATCAACTGTTGTGCATTTAAAAGAGAGATATATTATGAAGTTTTAAGGGGTATTGTCCCTTTAAGAGAGTTCAAGGAGTTAGCAAGCACATGGAGTGCTGGAGAGTGTACAATGTAACATTTGGTCCAGCAGTTAGAAGTACGTGAGTTGCTTTGAGATAAAAGAAATTCAAATTCTGCTAATCAGTTTCAATTATGCCCCAAGATACTAACCTCCAATCAACTTTGAACTTAGTATTTTGGTAATATTAAAATCAATGAAATGATCCAATGCTTTGGGGTATAAGACTGGGGAAAACTGAACAGTTGGAGGAGATTTGCAAAGCCACCAACATATGCAGACTGCCCAGAGAATCACTCTCTTAAAGGCACCTTTATCCATCAATGACCTGTGAAACAGAAATCCCTATGAAGAAGAAAAGAAGACAGAGGAAGATACGAAGAGAAGATTAGACAGAGAAGATTTGAAATTTGAATTTTTTTGGTAAATTTTAATGGGGGTTTTATCGGACCAGTATTGTTGAAGGGAAAGTAAAAGGTAGATTAGAGAAAGGAGTTGTAAATAGTTGTTAATATTCTATGTTTGACTTAACAAATAAAGTTCTTAATTTTTTTGTACTTTAAGTAGTGACTTTTGGGATAGTTCTTGGCCTCTCGAATTTTAACAGATTACAGTATGGGTTAAATCATTTCTGTGTTACAGGTTTAAATTAGCAGAGGGGGAGGGTTTACCCTGTATCATAACAATAAGGCGGATTTCTTTCTCTCAGAAAGCAGTCAACATGTAGAATTCTTCACCATAGAGGGCTGTTGATGCTGGGTCATTAACTATATTTAAGGTTGAGTTAGACAGAGTTTTAATCAGTAAGGGATTGAAGGGTTATGGGTATAAGGCAGGAAAGCAGAATTGAGGATTGTCAGGTCAGCCATGAGCTCATGGAATGGCTGGATGGATCTTAAATGCCGAATAGCCTGCTTCTGCTCCTATATCTTCTCGTCTTATGGCCTTCCAATCTCCTTTTCCCCAACATCACTCCTCCACATATCTCTTGCATCTGTTTCTACTCCTGCACATTCATCCTCCTGCCTTTTCTGCAGACTTATTTTTGTTTACTCATCAAACATTCATGAGGCTGCAACCTCCTCTCCTTGCCCTGTGTGGATTAGGATGAAAGAGTAACTAGAAGAGAATACAGCCTCTTAAAGTTCAACCTATATGTGAAACCGCAGGAGATTGGAGAGATACTAACAGAGTGTTTTACATCTGTTCTTACTGAGCAGAAGGATATGGACGCTAGAGAATTTGGGGAAATAAATAGCAACATCTTTAAAAATGTCCATATTACAGAGGAGGAGGTCCTAGATATCCTAAAATGCATAAAGGTGGATAAATCCCTGAGACCTGATGAGGTCTATCCTAGAACTCTGTGGAAAACCAGTGAAGTGATTGCTGGGCCCTTGCTGAGCTATTTGTATCATCGATAGCCATAGGTGAGATGCCATAAAACTGGATGTTGACTAACATGGTGCCACTATTTACAAACGATGATAAGCAAAAGCCCAGGAATTATAGATTGATGGGCAAGTTGTTGGAGTGCACAGGTCGCTGTGGTGTAACACGTGTTTTGTCAATGCAAATTGGCCATAATGTGCTGAGGAATTGTGGACACTGTTTGGAAAATGGCAACGTTCTACTGAACAAGTATAGGGATTTTTCTATAGTGATCTTGTACAGCATGATTTTCTATAGTGGATTTCCATAGCGCAATTTTCAATAGTGCGAGGTTGCAGAGGAACGCAATTGTTGCATTATACCAGAACACCCTATATTTGGACTGGCAAGGACTGCTTAGGGATAGTCAATATGGATTTGTACATTGAAAATCGTGACTCACGAAATTGAGTTTCTTGAAGAAGTAACAAAGAGGATTGATAAAGGCAGAGCGGCGGATGTGATCTATATCGACTTCAGTAAGGCATTTGACAAGGTTTCACTTGGTAGATTGGTTAGCATGGTCAGATCACCAAGAATATTGGGAAAACTAGCCATTTGTATACAGAATTGGCTCAAAGGTAGAAGACTGAGGGTGGTGGTGGAAGGTTGATTTTCAGATTGGAGGCCTGTGACCAGTGGAGTGCCACAAGGATGGTTTCTGGGTCCACTACTACTTCATTATTTATATAAATGATTTGGATATGAACGTAGATGGTATGGTCAGTAAATTTGCAGATGACACCAAAATTGGAGGTGTAGTGCACAGTGAAGAAGGTTACCTCAGAGTACAACAGGACCTTGATCAGATGGGCCAATGGGCTGAGGTGTAGCAGATGGAGTTTAATTTAGATAAATGTGAGGTTCTGCATTTTGGAAAGGCAAATCAAGGCAGGAGTTATACACTTAATGGTAAGGCCTGGGGAAGTGTTGCTAAACAAAGAGACCTTGGAGTGCAGGTTCATATTTCCTCTAAAGTAGAGTCACAAGTAGACAGGATAGTGAAGAAGGCATTTGCTATGCTTGCTTTTATTTGGTAGTGCATTGAGTATGCTGCGGCTGTACAGGACATTGGTTAGGCCACCCTTGGAATACTGCATGTAATTCTGGTCTCCCTGCTATAGGAAGGATGTTGTGAAACTTGAAAGGGTTCAGAAAGGATTTACAAGAATGTTGCCACGGGTGGAGGATTTGAGCTATAGGAAGTGGCTGAATAGACTGGGGCAATTTTCCCTGGAGTGTCAGAGGTTGAGGAGTGACCTTATAGAGGTTTATAAAATCATGAGGAGCATGGATAGGATGAATAGCCAAGTTCTTTTCTCCAGGGAGTAGAGTCCAGAAGTAGAGGGCATAAGTTTAAGTTGAGAGAGGAAAGATGTAAAAGGGACAGAGGGTGTTCATGTGTGGAATAAGCTGCCAGAGGAAGTGGAGGAGGCTGGTACAAATGGGCCAAGTGCTGGCAAATGGGACTAGATTAATTTAGGATATCTGGTCAGTTTGGACCAAAGAGTCAGTTTCCATGCTGTATAGCTCTATGACTCTGTGTCCCCAGTCCAGAGAGAGAATTCTCAATCTAGATTTAGGGTCTTCCAGACTCACCATTCCATTCCAGCAAAACACCCTGCATCTGAGCCAAAGGCAGCTCTCAGTGACCTCTCTATCTTCCCCCTCCATCACCACCGCTGCTTCCAGATCTCAGCTCCTGGTGGCTCCTGGACCTTTCCCCAAACTGGCTTACTACAAACTTACCAGCATCAAGCATGGAAAGACTAGGCTGTTACTGAGAAAGCAACCCCTCACCATTTCTTTCTTTTCTATTCATGGAAACAGCTTTTCCCTGATTCGTTATCCCATCAGTGAACTTTTCAAGCGATTTGGAGCTCATCAATCTGTATTTTGAGCATTAATCTGCTCCTCCAAAAGATATTGTGAAGATCCTTGTCTCTACTCACAGACCACATGTGATATCTGCAAAATAGTTGGACCAATAGAACATGAACATTAATCCCTTCAGACTATTGGCTTATTCTACAATGACCTGGATGATGTTATACCATGATATTATACTATTAAATCTGACTGAAGCATAACTGCCATACTGGGGTAGCCAAAATAAGCATAGTTATGTGTAAACATGATACAAGAACTAACAAAGATAATTTAGGACAGGATCTGAACATTCATAGATATGAGACAACAAATTTTTAAAAACTATATCTTGCCCTTGCCTATGAACTTGTTGAAGAAACTGAACTAGATAGTCTGACCACTACTTGAAGCATCAGGATATGCAGGAGAAATAAGCCAAGGATTGAGAGAGGTACTCCTTCAATATTTTAAGAAAATTATCTCAAAGTCCAAGAAGAGCTAATATCAATTGCCAAGCATGGTATATGATTTGAATCCTTGTAAGAATGTACAAATACATTTCTTAACATCTAGAACAACTATAACATTTGGAAATTTTTGAAAATTCTCCATAAAAGAATTAATGTCAAATCTGCTCAGCTACTTAACAATATTGCAATTTGAAATAGTTAATGTGGCCAGTGGTGAGATATTTTAAATTACCATATTCTATATTAATATGACACTCCATAAAGGAACAAATTTTGAATTGGTCAAAGTAGAAATGAGCACATTAGTCAGAGAGAGTACATTTGAAGTTTGGAGTGAAATAGATTCTGCATTAAGGAAATTAAACATGCAGAAGAATTAGTATTCAGTCAGAATTATCCAGAAGTTGGATATGGGCAGAAAATAAATAAACAGGGTGTGCCCGGATGGAATTTCACATTGGCCCAAAATCCCATCCTTCCCGCGGGAGCCTGTGCCCCACAACCTGAGCCACCTCCGGAATTTTCATTTTGTTTCCTTTCAGGACTGCTGCTGCACACCGTCCACCTCTTCTCCCTCATCCACCAGCCGGACACACCTTGGCGTGCTCATTTGCCACCGGGCGGTGGAGATCCCCAGTGGAGGGCTCTCTATGCGGGAGTCCTCCCCCTTTCTCTCGGGGATCTGGGGTGGAGGGTGCTGCAAGCAGCGGTCCCCTGCAACCGCAGATTGCGGTGGTTCACGGACTCCCAGCCCAACTGCTTGTTCTGTGGCACTGTGGAGTTCATGGACCACACGTATATTTTTGATTTTCTTAAAAACCTCCTCCTCTGCTTTTGGTTGCACTTCAGTCCCACGCTCCTGATCTTCGGGCACCCGGTACGGAGGAGAGAGGGCAGGTCTGAAGACCTCCTCGTGGGTCTGCTACTGGACCTGGCCAAACTGGCCATCAACAGGTCCAGGCAGCGGGCTGTGGAGGGGGTCGTTAGGGCCGACTGCCTGCCCCTCTTCCGGGGTTACGTTAGAGCCCGGGTGTCCTTGGAGAAGGAGCACGCGGTGTTCACCAACACCCTGGAGTTGTTCAGGGAGAGGTGGGCGCCACAGGGAGTGGAGTGCATTATTTCCCCCTCCAACTCTATTTTGATTTAGTCCCTGCCCTCCCCTTCACTGTTTGATCACACAGCTTTGCCCTTTGATGTGAAGGGCAGTGCTGGTCACTGGCCACTTGGGTGTTTCCTTTCTTCCTGGTGGTGGAAACTGAATAAAGATTCGTGCACCTTGTATCTTTCACTGTGTCTCACACCTGCACACACACAACATGGGTGCTGGGGAAAAATAAGCACTACTGCAGTAAGGCGGTAGTGTGGGGGTAAAAGAGAAAAAAAAGAAAAAAAGACTGAAAAAAAGAAAGAAAAAAATAAACAGGGGATTTCCAACTCTATTTTGATTTAATCCCTGCCTTCCCCTTCATTGTCTGCTCACACAGCACTGCCCTTTGATGTGAAGGGCGCTGCTTGTCACTGGCCACTCGGATGTTTCTTTTCTTCCTAGTAGTGGAAATTTGAAGAAAGATTTGTGCACCTTGTGTCTTTCACTGTGTCTGACACCTGCACATACACGATATGGGTGCTGGGGAAAAAATAAGCACTACCGCAGTTAGGCGGGAGTGTGGGGATTTAAAAAAAAGAGAAAATAAATAAATAAATAAACAGGAGTGTCAGAATTTCTGCTCACACAAAAAATAAACAGGGGGTTTCCAACTCCATTTTGATTTAATCCCTGCCTTCCCCTTCACTGTCTGCTCACACAGCATTGCCCTTTGATGTCAAGGGCACTGCTTGTCACTGGCCACTTGGATGTTTCTTTTCTTCCTGGTGGTGGAAATTTGGATAAAGATTTGTGCACCTTGTGTCTTTCACTGTGAAAAATAATAAACAGGGGGTTGGGATTTGAGGTTTGTCCTCATTTCTCTGAAAACCAGTTGAATGTCAGGGTTTGGGGCTTGGCTTTGCCATTCCTCTCCCTTGTAAAATTGCTATTTCTTTGTCTACAGCTGTTAATGTTATTTGTTTTGTAAACTGTGTATTGTTTAACAGAATTTTAAAAAACATGTGGTTCAGAATCTCCTTACTTGAGGAACTGTGGCTGTGTATGTGTAAATAAAGCGTGATGGTATACTAACTCTATGTGGTTATTTCAATAACAAAGGCATATTTGAGTGTTTCAACAGCAAGTGCACAGAGCCAAGAAAAGTTAGGTATTACTACAAAAATAAAAACAGGTGACATTTGTAATAGTTTGAGTATGGGGTTGGAAGAGATAAATGTGACACAGAGGCGGCAGAATGACTGTTTTCAGCTGAGACTGGTGTCAGTGTGAGAGATTAAATCAGTCGCAAGGTAATGAAATCTATAGCAAAGATAAAAACTTATTTCTTTCCAATACTTAATTGGAGAAAATTTCTTTTAATTTGGATACTGGATGTCAATTAAATCATGTAGTAGTTCAGCAACAGTAGAGGAGGTGAGGGAGGTAGTGATGAAGTAGAACTGAGTACCATCAGTACTTGTAAAAACTGATACTGGAATTTCAGATAATGTCTGGTGATGAGGTGAGTGAAGGTGGGTCTTTGGGGGACAACAGAGCTCAAGTACTTTGTATAGGTTAGATTAGATTACTTACAGTGTGGAAACAGGCCCTTCGGCCCATCAAGTCCACACCGACCCGTCGAAGCACAACCCACCCAGACCCATTCCCCTACATTTACCCCTTCACCTAACACCACGGGCAATTTAGCATGGCCAATTCACCTGACCTGCACATTTTTGGACTGTGGGAGGAAACCAGAGCACCCGGAGGAAACCCACGCAAACACAGGGAGAATGTGCAAACTCCACACAGTCACTCGCCTGAGGCGGGAATTGAACCCAGGTCTCCGGCACTGAGGCAGCAGTGCTAACCACTGTGCCCCCACGTAATTTGGTGCAACATCAGGTCTGAATGTGCTGTCGTCTTCTGCAGAATGCTTCTTTTCTCCCTCTTCTGAGCAGTGCATAGTCTTATTTGCTGCCTCTTTCAGACCAATAAATATTTTACCAAAATACCCTTTCTCCCCAAAAGGGTAGAGGAGCACAGTACTCATTTTCTTTTGGGTAAAGTCTTCTCAGTTTGGAAAATAAATGCTCATAAAGTATTGAAGTCTTGACATTGTATCCCAGAAAGTCTTGTGGTGTGTCTTAAATGCCCTTTTCACACAATTGATTTCCAGCATGAAGTTGTCTGTGAAAGCTGAGCATGCCTTTAAGTAGCACTTGAAATCCTCAGAAGTGACTTGTTTACTCCTATTCAGCTGGTTGCTGATAGCAGAGGTTGTTAATTGAAGTGGCAAGCTATCAAAACAGATTGAGACCTCTTTAATGAGCCTTAGCGGGCAATTTAATTGCCATTCTCGGCCTTTACAATTCTCTGGGCAGTCATTCCTAACTCATACTTCAACTTCTTGCATCTTGATCTATAAGTTCAAACTATTGCAGCTCATGACTCCATCTTGACCACCTCAGTTCTGTCATGTGTAAAGTGTCCAGCGACAAAAGCCCTGAGTGTCTTTAATAATTTCTTTCCACTACAACATTACGTATCTCACTTTTAATGAATTCACGGTTTATCAAATTTGCAATATTTGCTCTTTCACAAGCACTGAAGTCAAGTTATTAAGTATCACACAAATATCCACTTAGCCTCCATTAACTGACAATCCTCATCTTAGAGTGCCTATTTTGCTTTTACTGATGTATTTATGGAGTGTTTTATGACTCTTTTTAATACCTTTTGAGATTCTCACTTCAAACTGACCTCATCCCTCTTTTTATCCCTTCTTTAATTTAATCATAAGGATTATTACAACCCTCAGAACAGGCAAGAGCATGAAAGAATTGAGAAAGTGGAAGGTACATAGAGTTAGAAAGCACAATTCTAACCATCTCCAATATGCCGACTTCACAACTGGTAAACATACCTTCAGTTACCTAGGCCCTAAACTATGGAACTCCTTCCTTAAACTTCTCCAAATCTCCACACTGCTTTCATCCTTTAAGATATTCCTTAAAACCTAGCTCTTTGACCAGGTTTTTGGTCACCTGTTTCTTTTTCTGGCTTGTCAAATTTTGTTGAACAACAGTCCTGTGAAGTACCTTAATGTCTGACTACATTTAAAATGGGTTTTTAGATACATATTGTTGCTATTCTTTACTGAGGCAGATTTGGAGAAAGAGACTAATTTATACTCTGGATGCAGCTCACTTATTTCAATATTTTTATAAGGCTGCACGCCCTATTTAGAATCTATCTAGTTTGAAACTGCATACTAACAAGTTGTATTTCCCAGTTTTCGTAAGTTGAGCAGCTGAAAGACGGTGAGAACCAGTCAACCAAGCAAGCTTATTTATCTATCCATCAATTTGCAATGCTCTTGTTCACTCATTCAGCTCTCCAAATCTCCCTGAAGTCTCTTTACATTCTCCTCACAGCTCACATTTCTACATGTTTTGTACCATCTGCAAACTTGGAAACATTACAATTGGCTTCCACATCCAAATCATTTATACACATTGTGAAAAGCTGAAGCCCGTTCACTGATCCTTGCCATACTGACTGGTCACAGTCTGTTAACTTGAGAATGACCCACTTATTTCTACTCTTTGCATTCACTTGTTAATCAATCCTCAATCCATGGTAGTATTTTACTTCAAATTCCATGCACTTTAGTTTTATTTGTTAACCTGTTCACCCCTTTGGCACGATATTTAAACCAGCTTTAGCCATTTCAAAGGCTACAAGTCAGGAACTGTCTTAAGTGTGTTGCTGTGCAATTCTTTGAGAATATGGCTGAAAGAGGCAATTTGGTGCTCTGCTTTGCAGACAGAAACCCAGAGGTCCAAGTAGATTTAATGGTGGAGAGCAGGCCATCCTCATTCCCCAGGATTGTCAGAAGAAACCATGTCACCATACACTGCTAGCCAGGTCTAAAATAGCACCCAATTCAGTATGGTGTACATGGTCCTCAAGAACATATAGCAATGCAGTGAAAGGTTAATGACCTGCTACACTTTGCCAGGGTACTATCTTCTTTCTGCTATCTCACTATCATTCTAACACTACCACTTACCCACCTCCCATGAACTCTCAATGTCTACCACTCTCACTACCCTCTTACACACATTATTTCACCAAACTACTAATCTTTTGTGCCTTCTGCACTTACTACTCACTTACCATGCAAAATTCACCACCTTTCCTGACTGAAGATGAATCCAGCCCCCTGACCAATTACTATGCGGCTACCAACTGACTGCTTGTAATCCCAGGACTGGGTGCATTCCACCTGCAGGACTGACCATAGCCCAAACCGCAGAATGTGAGGCCACAGGTCCCTGGAAAGACCTAACTGACCAAGGCCATCCCCATGGGCTGAGATCAGATGATTGACTTTGATTTCGACATCACCTCTGACTGTTCATGGTCCCCCTCAATCAACTAGGACTACTTCCCCTAAACTTTAAGAAATAGCTATTTGATTTAAGTATATCTAGTGTGTTGGCCATGTAAGTCGCTGGCATATGCTATAGGTGCAACATTAATGCAGTATGGAGTCATATAGCAACATGGTGGTTAGCACTGCTGCCTCACAGCGCCGGAGACCCGGGTTCAATTCCCGCCTCAGGCGACTGACTGTGTGGAGTTTGCACGTTCTCCCCGTGTCTGCGTGGGTTTCCTCCGGGTGCTCCGGTTTCCTCCCACAGTCCAAAGATGTGCAGGTCAGGTGAATTGGCCATGCTAAATTGCCCGTAGTGTTAGGTAAGGGGTAGATGTAGATGTAGATGTAGGGGTATGGATGGGTTACGCTTCGGCGGGTCGGTGTGGACTTGTTGGGCCGAAGGGCCTGTTTCCACACTGTAAGTAATCTAATCTAATCTAATCTAATCTAATCTAATCTAATGTCTGCCACCCTTTGACTGCTCAGCACAAGCAAACATGACAAATTGCTTGGTTTTCTGTCTGCACTAAAAGCTATGGCAAGACAGAACTATTGTGAGGTTGTAAACTCTGAATGAAGCAGCTCCTGGCATGGCATGGTAACCTGCTGGCCTGGCGCAATGGCCCCTCCCATGGCAGCCTCCTGGCATGGCGTGGCAACCTACCATCTTGGCATAGCAACCTCCCTATCTATTGTGGTGGCCTCCCAGCATGACATCCTCGGCCTGGCGGGGTGTCCTTGGCCTGGTGTGGAAGTCTGAAGCAATCCCTTAGCTTCATGATCCTCAAGGTAAAGCCCGTCAAGGTCTGGTGTGGACTGGAAGCTAGGTGTTAGCACATTTGCTTTCTGAACTTTTATTTCGGCAATGCTGGACATTTTATTTCTCTACTGTCTAAGATATTGTAACTAAAGAAGCTGTACCTAGGTACCTTTGTACCTAATTTGGTGCTATGAGTGGTGACATATAAACTTTTCACTATATTCATTGAGTATATGTGACAATAAAGACCAATTCTGATTCTAATTCAATAATCCACAAGGTAATGCAAGGCAAAGATGCTGCAAGTTCCAAATAAGCGAACATTCAATGAGCACTATACAAAGCAATCTAAAAACCCTGAGTTACATCCTGCTCCAATCAGATATGTGAGCTGTCCCTGTATACAAAGCTGCCTGGAAACAACATTGCAATGAAAGGTGTCAGTGACCTTGAGAGTGCAGTGCTGAAGTGCTGAACTGCATTATAAACATTCTCGAATCAACCTGTTCGAAGATGTTGTTACACAGCTCTGGAATAGGTAAGACTTGAACCCAGGCCATCTGGCTCAGTGATAGAGACATTACCATTGCATCACAAGAACCCAAGATGCGCCACAACAATATGCTAAGGCTGATGTTTTGCCAATGCTACTTCTGTAGATGAATAATGTTACAAAGGTGAGGTCAACACTCCTCTAATAATTAAAACCAAAACACTCAGAAAACTTGGCCTCATCTTATAGTCTGATAAAAGAATTATGAAAAGTGGTATAACCTACCTCTTATCCCCAACCTGATATAAAGGTGTGGTTAAATGAAATGGATTCCTTTCACTCAGTCTATAGATAACAAGTAACAACTTATTTATTTAACCCCACCAGTGAACAGTTTAACAGAATTACTGTCAAACGAGATTCTATTGGTATGCTGTTTCAATAACACAGGTCCCACTTATATAAATCCAATTAATAAGAACAATAAATTAAAACTTAGTCTCTTAAAGTTCATACAGAATAGATCTTCCTGAACTTTCTATATCTTCTTCCATCATCTTCCTCTTTCCAAAGTGCCTCCTTTGTCATTTTCTGGTGTCAAGAATATTCGCTAAATGTGTCATGTACTTTGATAGACAAATAGTGCTTTTTCGAGAATGTGGAGATTTCTTGTGAGAGTCCAGTATTTCTTTCTCAAATGATGGGTTTGCTCTCTCTTCTTAAGATGACATCTGGTTATTCCCTGATTTTCAAAAAACGGTTTCTTAAATACTACCAATGATGCAACAAATTCTAACAATATGATTGGTTTCAGGTTTTAAACTGAGTTGGCTTTGATATGCTGAGTGTTTGGTTTAAATGAATTAGCCAAATTCAAACTTGTCATCAAAACAAGCCTAAGGTATCTATCAACAAAGCCCATTATTACATGTTTCCATTTTAGAACTGTCTACTATTCCCCATCTGCTCACAGACCCCTTCTGTTTAACTCAAAGCCAAAAAGCACTTTACCTCTTAAAGGGACTACATGCTGCTTTTTAATTCATAATTATTCTACCCAGTGTTGTAACAATAGTGACGTTCACTGTCTGAAGTGTGTTCACAGCTGACCAACATGGAGTCCTGGAGGAGATGTTGGCATGCTGGAGTCACTAGTTATTCCCTGACTTTCAAGATGCAATGACGGTACCTGAGAGAATAGCAACTTACATTTAAATGAAGTGTGAATAGGCAATAATGAGATGTTAACATATACAAATAGGGCCTGCATTAATTACTATTGAGATCCTCTTCTAGCTGTTGAAACCTTAAGGTTTAAGTTGACTTTTTTTAAACAATAAGAATACCATAATTCCATTCTTGCTGTATTCTCTGAAATTTGTCAGCATTACCCACATTGTGCATGCAGTGAGAAAATTCTATCCATGATTTGACGGTTTGGTCCAACTGAAGTTTGAGCACAGAACTATATGCATTTGATTCCTCAATTATTTAACATGAAATAAGTGAAGAATTAGTAAATCTAAGGCCATTTAACATTGTTTCAAATGTTCTTATAAATACACCACCGAATTACTAACAAAAAAAATTTGCTAAGTCATGGCAGAATATGCATTCTATTTTGCAATATTATGCAGTATCATGAACCAATGGATCAATAAGTATCCATTTAAATTTAAATTACTGTCACATTTAACACCTAATAATTACTGGATGTAGGTTTGCTCGCTGAGCTGGAAGGTTCATTCCAGCTCAGCGAGCAAACCTATGTCCAGAACCTCAACCTGAGCTACAAATCTTTTCAAAACTTGCTAAAACCTAATAATTACACTGCTAAAAATTCAGTTCCAACACAATTCAATAATTTCAGAAATCAAATATGTTTCTGGTAAGGTGCATTGATTTAGAATTCTATGTGACATTGTAATGCCTAAGAAAATCTGATTTTGTAATGGAAATATGTATAACAGCAAAAAATAGAGTGAGTTCATTATTAAAAATGCGAGGCCATTTTCTCTCCGTTAACTTCATGAATTTGTAAATGGAATTCTTTTTATGGTACTGTGAAAGAGAGAAACTATTTAGCAATAGCAATAGCTTCTTATGGAGTGTAACTAATAGTCTTACAAGTCACATCATTTAGCTACAATGATTGGCACTACAGTGGTATTTTGCTATAAAAAATAAAACAGGATTTCAGATAATCTCTCAACTCCTGTTCATGTATCATGTTGATGTAGCTAATAGATCTATATATTAATGTATAGATATCAATTTGGAAACAAACTATGCATTTTTGTTCATTAGATTGTAAAGATTAAAACAAATCCTAAGAAGTCTTGAATTTCACAATGACAATAACTTAAAATTTGATAAAATAGTACAATATTTTCATTCATCTCAAGAGGACTTGAATGTAAAAGCAGGGATGTTCTCTGAGGTTTTAGAAGGTTCTGGTCAGACCACATTTAGAGTACTGTGAGCAACTTTGGGCCCCATTCCTCAGGAAAGATGTATACGTCCTGGAGCAGGTGCAGAGGAGGTTCATGAGAATGATCCTAGGAATGAAAGGCTTAACGTATGAGGAACGTTTGAAGACTCTGGGACAATACTCGATGGAATTTAGGAAGATGAGCGAGGATCTGATTGAAGTTATTAGAATACTGAATGGTCTGGACAGAGTGGACGTTGGGAAGATGTTTCCATTGGCAGGAGAGACAAAGACCCGAGGGCTCAGCCTTAGTGTAAATGGAAAACCCTTTAAACAGAGAAAAGGAGTAACTTCTTCAGCCAGACATTGGTGGACCTATGGAATTCATTGCCACAGAAGACTGTGGAGGCCACATCATTAAGTATATTTAAAACAGAGATAGATAAGTTCTTGATTGCCAAGGGGATGAAAGGTTATGGGGAGAAAGTGGGAAAATGGGGTTGAAACACTTATCAGCCATGATTGAATGGCTGAGCATACTCGATGGACAGAATGGCCTTTTTTCTGCTCTTATGTGTTATGGTCTTATGGTCTAATCATCAGTTAAGATTTAATACTATGGTAATGGCCGCCCAATCAATCCAAAAGTTGAGCTCACCTGGCTTTTGCCTGCTCTGATAGCCCATTTTCTTCATGTAGACAAAGAGTGGCCTGAAGTCATGGCTTCTAGGAGAAAGGGTAAGAAGGGCTAGGCTTTATCAGAGCCAATCAAGTACATCTTGGAGAGATGGGGAAGGCAGTTTAATCCTTACATTAGGATTCTTCCAGAAGGCAGAGTAATTGCAATCTTGGGGAGGATATGGCATCGGCACAGATTGAAAAGTAAACCCACATCTGAGCCAACAGGGAGGCTGCCAGGCTACACTGGTTCTATAGGTGGTTAAGTGCCCATGAATCAAGTTTAGAGTAGTCCTGTAAAAACACAGAAGCTCAGGCAGCATCTGAGGAGCAGCCAAATTCAGGCCAAAGCCCGTCATCAGGTGCCCCCATGGGCACACAGGTGACAGAGGAAAAAGGTCCATAACTGGCCTCAATTTGACTAAGGGACCAACCATGCCACTGTTAAAATAGCACTGCACAAAGGAAAGTAACAAGTAAAACTCCCTCCCCCAATCCCTTGCCCCCTTGTTGGTGAATTTAAAAGCAGGTGGGGAAGGAAAAATCTCAAGAGCAACCTTTGCTTGATTAGTTTAAAATATTATGAATGTTTGGGAAGGCACTGGGCAACCTACTAGTCCTTAGGCATAATCAGGTTGTAAGACGGAAAAACAAAAAAGTTATTTTATTAAAACTTGAAGCCTCATGATGATGTTTCATATTTGTGCTTTGACGTAATGCAATACAGAAATAAAATTCAGTTTGGAAATTCTCCACTCTGTGATCTGTAATTTCAATGATGACACTGGTAAAATAGCACCGACTGCGCCCCACGACCTCCATTACAGGGAGGGAAGATTAGAAAACCAGTCACGCTGCACTGTCTTTGCAGAGTTCCTGCAGATGGCTGCAATGCAGAATGGTGTGTAACACAACTAATCTGTCTCCTCAGTTAGGAAAAACATGAGGGGCACACAAACATATGAAGGAGAAAGAGAAAGGGACCTTAAATGAACTACCTCCCCTAAAAATAGTCATCCTCATCCTCTAATTTTCTACAATAAAATTACCAGTGGCATGACCTCAGTAGTTTGTAGCTTCAAATGCTTATCCTTAATTGCCAAAGCTGTTGTGACATGATAAACTGAATGGTCAGATGTTCAACTCACTTTTTTGACAGTGACTGTCAATCACACACCAGAGAAGTGTGATTATTGTATCGGAAAATCATATTTATAAGATATTAATGTAAAGGTTGTAAGGAATGCAGTCAACTGATGTCTGAAAGACTCTAGTTCCAGAATCATAGAATCCCTACAGTATGGAAACAGGCCCTTTGGCCCAACAAGTCCACACCAATCCTCCAAAGGGTAACCCACCCAGACCCAATGCCCTACCCTATTGCTCTACATTTACCTCTGACTCATACACCTAACCTACACATCCCTGAAAACTATGGGCAATTTAGTGTGGCCAGTTCACCTAACCTGCACATCTTTTTGGACTGTGGGAGGAAACTGTAGCACCCAGAGGAAACCCACGCAGACATGGGGAGAATATGCAACTCCACACAGACAGTCACCGGCAGCTAGAATCCAGCCCATGTCTCTAGCACTGTGAGGCAGCAGTGCTAACCACTGAGCCACCATGCCACCCCTTGCAGCTGAAAGAATTCCCATAAACGGACAGAAGACTTCAGAAGACTTCTCGTGGTACAGATTTTATAAGATGTATTTTAAACATAGCTCATAATGGTGTTTGAGCCATCTAGTAGATGTACTGCCACCATCCTCTTTCCTAGTAGGGACTTACTGGGTTTGCTTGCTCTACTATGATAGAGGAAAAATCACATTGTTGTGCAATGAAAAGAGGCTCCTGTCTAAACAAAATGTAGCTCATTGCATGGCAACAACTGGGTATTAGTGACTTTAATACAATAGACATTGTTATCAGGACAATGAGGAAGATCCTGAGTGTGGGTTTTACTTCCTCAAGACCCTAAACCTTTCTGCCCCCAAGTCCATCTGACGCCCACTTTATCAGGTGGTGTTTAAGACACACTTCAGTGTTAACCCTTTCAGACTCTTCCAACCTTTGTAACAGTAGATATAATAGAGTTTGAGATAATAGGAGCTAATTTCATTGCAAAGATTGGATTTTTAACATGTTAGAGGAGAAAGTGAGGACTGCAGATGCTGGAGATCAGAGCTGAAAATGTGTTGCTGGAAAAGCGCAGCAGGATTCCTGAAGAAGGGCTTATGCCCGAAACGTCGATTCTCCTGTTCCTTGGATGCTGCCTGACCTGTTGTGCTTTTCCAGCAACACATTTTCAGCATTTTAACATGTTACTTTGCCTTTATAGATCTCAGGCATTCTAATGTCTAATGAAAGCAGTCAAACATCTAATTCAACCAGCTGCTCATTAGTAACAGTTCTAAAGAGTGAACAAAACATAGAATGATAGGTCGACTACATGTCAAAAAAATTATAGATTTAAGGATCACCACCCAGAGGTGGCACTTCACTTGTGATTTATCTGATTGAGAAATATGTTATACGTTAGCATATAAATTATTTCCTCTAAGCAAATACTTTAATACTTCAATTCCTTGAAGTATCAAACCTGATACTTAGCATTGTTCTTTGTTTGCTTGTTTGGGTAGAAATATATTTACATAACTTATCGAAGATAAATTAGCTTAGCTGAACAAGATCAAGTACAATTGGTGTGGTTGGATCTGTTTTTCAGGTTCAATTTGTTTAACAAAAGGAATTCAGTGAGATACCTCATATGTAACATGCTCACTATTTTGGATAGAAACACTTGGACTTTGATTGACACAGCAAGGTTTGTTTATTTGATTCCACAAATGTGGGTGTATAAACTGTTGAACATATTATGTGCTTCTTTAGTATATTTGCATAATATATTCAGTTCTGAGGATTGGGACTACTTTTGTAGCAGTCTCACAATCCTCATGACCACCACAGGATCACAGTTTCCAAAACATTACATTTTCATAATTTGTCGCAAACCTCATTTACAATTCTAACTCTGTGACTCATTGGGACTTTTAATGTATGTATTTTTATACATTTTTGTACTTCTGCCTTATTACTCCTAATTTCAAACCTGAATTTTAAAGGTTAGGGTAAGTGGAGTTAGAGATGCAGATGTATTTTTACCAATCAATTACTACAGTAATGCAGTTTTTCAACTAAAGGGCATTTTATCACTTTTGATACTGAAGGTCACATCCCTTAACAAAAAAAATTAATCTACAATATATCATTCTGCTACCATGAAGGCAGTAATTTACGAATGTGTTTCCAAATTAGAGTATGTACAGTTCTATTGTCACACAAAGTTAGAATTGGCTCTGTGGCAGATAATTTAAATAGGTGGCCAATAATGTATCCTGTGTACTTGTTACCTTCTGTACTCCCAGAATACACAGAGTGATATTATGTGGCAATGAAGTGCCTGTGGAGTTGTGGGGCTGAATACTAAGCACCACATATTAAAAAGGCAAATCAGCATACAACATCATTTTGTGACATTGTGCTCTCTTATATCTACTTATTATGTAACCAAAGAAAGCTCTGTGTATGCAAAGATTATTAAAGTCACAAAACCTTTGCATTTTTCATGATATTTTCATAATATTTTCATGATATATTGATAGTTTAGTTTTTATTTTACAAAATGAAGGATGCGATTTTGTATATTCTTTGGGGTAAATTTACTTCTAAATTCCTTGTGATGCAATGTTTGCTCATTGATCAAATTGAAATCAGCCTCAGTTGTTTGTTATCTAACTACTGGTGCAAGTGTTGGTGAACTGAACTCCATACAAAAAGTAGCTTTGGTGCAACATTTATTGTATTATGAAAAATGGCATCTGTGCAGTCGTACATTCTAAGGACTAAGTATTAAATTCAATTGCCCTTGTTGGTATTGGCTCTGTTGGGGAGTAATAAGTAAGGTTAGTTAAATTGTGGTTGCCTATAGTTGATTTTTAAAAAAATTTATTCATAGACTACATAGAAAGATGATGATGAGAATGGCATGGAATTTCCCTTACATTTTGTTTGAAAAATTAAGGACTGAAGAACATTGTGAGTTTTTTTGAACTTCTAAATGTGATTATACAGCATTTTTAGTGATATGAAAATTTCTCCTGTCTGAAATCAGGGTCAACTTTAAAACAAAATTCTCCTCGTACTTTATATGTTGTATTTCCTGTGGAGCATGAGTGTTACAGCAATAACTTGTCTTCTACAAATAGACACAGATCTTTTGCACATGAAAGCAAAATGAAAGGTATTAAGAATCACAAAATCACAGAGGCCACAATGTCCCATTGAACTCGTGTCAACTGGCATCATACATCTCGACTATCAATGTATTGTCTGGGAAACTAGGATGTATTTGTTCTGAGAAAGAATGGTAAACAAATCCTTAGATGAAGGAAACAATAGTCATCCTGACCTCATAAGGAACTGCCCAGAGTCATTGGCCAAAACATTAGAGAGCGATAAGAGAGAAAGAGAGAAATAGCTCAATGTCCTTATTCTTTTCCTTGGAGAACATCTTCTGCTCCCATACTCCTCAGTATCAATTGTATCACTTCTGTACCTGCTCAATACAGCATGCCAGGGTGATACAGGACTCTGTCCATACTATACTGGAGGGCCAACCTAGACCACTCCAAGCTGCTGGACTTCACCTTCTGTAGTCCTATTGTCTGTTCCACCACAGCCCTGGTTGCAGCTTGTGTACCTACTTCAGGAATACCTGTGAAACTCTAGCCCTGTTCCTGTCCCAGACTAACTTCATACACTTCCCACTGCATTCATCACAGCCCAAGGTCATATCTACATGATTTGTAATGCAGTGATACTCCCTCATCATACATCACTGTTGGAAGTTCCTCAAATGAAAGGACACTTTTTCCCAGCATTCACCATTTTTAAGTTAATGCCTCTAACTTCTATATCAGTGAGATGACAATGTTAGTTTGTCTGGCAACAATGGCATGGTGCAATCTGCCTCTGACGCCTCAGCACGTTCACTCTGCATGCATTACGTATGTGTGAAGAAATATTTGCAAATAAAATGTAGCTGGAGCTTGCAAACACATACTTCATGTCCTAACATGCAGCACACATGAATCTTGTGCTTTCACCTATCGAAGTAACACTGACTCCATCCACTATGGGCATTTTTTAATTGCATTACATATCTAGAGAAATGCACATGGTGGTCTCTGTCAGCAAAGGTTCAATCTGGATATTAGGAACCCCACTAGAGCTTCATGTACTGTTTTACCTTGCACGATTATAACAGTCCATTTCCACACATTTTCTCCATCCCCCACCAAGGATGAGGCCCACCACATTGAACTTCACCTTCAACTGTCCAACCTGATCCCTAAATCCCAACATTAAATTCTAATGATGCCCATTCTCCTCCTCTACACCTTTTTTCTGGAGGGCATAGTGGTGGTCACTTTCAACAATGCCCCCTCCCATGACCGACAATGCCTTCCAATACTGTTTACCATATGCCAAATACCTCAAAATTCACCTTGCCTCAACAAATGCCCCCACTTATCCCCAACCAGCCTTAACTACCCTAGTGAGCCTTCTGCTCCCCTTAAAGCCTTTCATTGCATCCTCCTTAAGATCGAAGCATGCACTCCCAGGATTATATTCACACTAGATCTCTGACTAACTTTGAAAAGTAGCCCCCACACATGAGTTACAAGATCTTAACTACTGTCTTTTCAGCTCACCGAGTGTTGAAATGTGAGTACCCTGAACATTGCTGCTGGCCCTACAGGACTCACCATTGCCTATTACCCAGACTGCAGTCAGACAGATTCCCAAAGATGATTAACCCAAGGGGATGGTTAACCATGACCAATTCCCTTGACTAAATGCACAAATGCCTGTCAATGATGATCCGGGACCCTCTGTCCAACAACAATCCAAAATGTTTGGATCCAACCCAGTTTGCGACATGACAATTCAGTTCTATAAATATGCAGTATGTTTGCTCCACAGGCAGCTGGAAGCTGCTGAGGGTGTTGGTTGACATCATAATGTGCCATACACCAAGATGCCCCCTCACAATGACAGATTCCTACTGACAAGCAAGCTGTCTGTGTGTCTGCATTAATGAGCTGGTCAATATGACAGTACTCATGATAGTCAACTCTGGCTGAAGAGCTGATGTGCTAATGGGCACGGCATGGATGTTGTGAGCATGCAGGAATGTGTTAAGTGAGCAAGTGCTAAGCAGCTCTTAGGAGCAGGCTGCTCCATCCCAAAACCTAGATATCTGTCCCTGCACACAAACTGCCCCTGATGCAGCTTTTCAATGCTAGTTGCTGGTGCACCCTACAATTCAAAACTGTACTTTCTAAGCAGCCTGAAACTGGATCAGAGAGGTGTCATGATAATTGTGAGGGGCTGGCAAATGTTGAATGGAAATGTCCACCAGTAAGGGTAACATGCATCTGGTGCCAAGGCTGGGATGGTGTTTGGTTCTAAGGGACTTGGTGGTTCTTCTGAGCAAGCAATGAGCTGAAGTCACCAAGTTCTGGATTAGTGGTGCTGGAAGAGCACAGCAGTTCAGGCAGCAGCTGAGGAGCAGCAAAATCGACGTTTCGGGCAAAAGCGCTTCATCAGGAATAAAGGCAGAGAGCCTGAAGTGTGGAGAGATAAGCTAGAGGAGGGTGGGGGTGGGGAGAAAGTAGCATAGAGCACAATAGGTGAGTGGGGGAGGGGATGAAGGTTATAGGGCGTGGGAAGGGTGGAGTGGATAGGTGGAAAAGAAGATAGGCAGGTAGGACAAGTTATGGGGACAGTGCTGAGCTGGAAGTTTGGAACTAGGGTGAGGTGGGGGAAGGGGAAATGAGGAAACTGTTGAAGTCCACATTGATGCTCTGGGGTTGAAGTGTTCTAAGGCGGAAGATGAGGCGTTCTTCCTCCAGGCTTCTGTTGGTGAGGGAGCAGCAGTGAAGGAGGCTCAGGACCTCCATGTCCTCGGCAGAGTGGGAGGGGGAGTTGAAATGTTGGGCCACAGGGCGGTGTGGTTGATTGGTGCGGGTGTCTCGGAGATGTTCCCTAAAGCGCTCTGCTAGGAGGCGTCCAGTCTCCCCAATGTAGAGGAGACCGCATCGGGAGCAACAGATACAATAAATGATATAGGTGCATGTGCAGGTAACCCTGAAGTCACCAGGTACCTGCTCTAGCTTCCTCAGGCGGAGCTTGTCTGCTCTTTCCTTTTCTATTCTTTCCTTTTTCTCTTTTCTGTTTTCTTTCTTCTCGATGATGTTTTGAATTCTCAGCATCAGCATGGACCTGGACTCCTGACCTCAGTGTGGGCCCGATGTGATAATCTCTTGGTCCAGCATGGCTGTCTCCTGGTGGCTCGGTATGGCGGTCTCTCAGTGGCTCTGGGTGGTAGTCTATCAGCCCAACATGGCCTCAGTATGGACTTCTGGACTTGAGATGATTCCAGAAGCATTCACATGACCTCAAGAGTCTCATGGTGCAGCCCAGTGCAGTATGAAGTCAAGGCTTAGCATGGCCTAGAGGCTGGATGCAGGCAGGACTGAGTTGGAAGGACTGTTATTCTGAATCTTTTATTTCTTTATTTTTCTAACTAACTACTATGATTTGTAATGCTGGACTTTTTATTTCTTTAGTTTTTTCTAATTTTACTTCCCTAAGAATTTGTACTCAAGAATCTGTACCTTTGTACTTAATCTGGCGCCATAAGTTGCAATTTGTCAGCTTTTAACTGTACTCATTTGTGTATATCTGTCAATAAAGCTAATTCTAATTCTAATTTAGTGTGTTTGGTAAGATAGGAAACTGAATATTAATAAGATGAATTAGGCTATTAATAGGGTGTTTAACAAACTCTAATCTCCTTTAATTAATAACTTGCTAAAAATACACCATGCTACTTGTCAAAAACATCAAAAAAGGCGCAAGACGTTCCTGATGTCAAGATAGGCCTCACCAGTCTTCTCAACTGCTTTCTGCCATACATCATGTTAACTCCTGCATTGGTCAGACCCCCATAAGAATCTGCCCTCAAAGTTTGCAGAAATCACAGCATCCACTAGTATGGTAAAGTGAGTACAGGTCTTAAATTAAGGCAAATCACTTAGTATTACAGTCCTAATCAAAAAGTGGTTTTGTTAGTTAATGTTCATGTTTGACAATGAGAGACATTTAAACAATAGAGTCAAGCTAACAGAATTGGAAGATACCCAGACAGAAGGAGAAATAAACCAGATATGTTAATTGGAAAGGTGAAGGAAGAACGAAGAAGTTGCTCATCTCATTATTTCTTATCAAATGATATTTTAGGTTAAAGACTTTCTGATATTAAAGAAAAGCATTTTTAACTTGCAAATTACTCTCAGAGAATCTGTTTTACATATATTTGTATAGGATTGCAACCCAATCTAAATTTCAAGTATTGATTTTGGCATTTGGGGGTGTCATGGATATTATGTATCATAGTATCTTCTTACATTTTAACGTACAATTTCTTTTTAGGTACAGAGTGACTGTCGTACGTTATGAGCTGAGCATTATGTCATTAAGTCTCTCTGCTGTCCTGTCTGTTGGACAGGTGTTGTTATGAAGGCTTTATTTTAATCTTTGTCTTAGAACTTGTGCTTTAAAGACTTGTGGAAAACAATCAATTTATTTCATGTTTTGTGGAGATACTGAGCTAAATCTGAATTTTTCTGTTTACGTGTAAATTGTATCGAGGTTTTGTGATGGATTTTGTCTGTAAGGCCTCACAGAATTTCTTGCCATATTTTATCAAATACACCTCATTATCTACCTAACCACTGCCACTCACCCAGGAGTCAAGAAGTGAGTGTTGCCAAGTTAGGTAGAGTATTTGTGGATTGGAAAGCAAGATGGTAGAATATGATGTTTGTAAAATGATAGAGGGCAGGAGTGTGTGGCGCCTTTAAAAGATGATGTGTTTTTTTTTCTATGCTTAGAGATTTAAAAATGAGTGTCTGTGGGCAGCAGTTTGTCAGTTTGCAGGTATTCAAACTGAAACATTTGTATCAAAAGGTTATATTGTTCACAGGCAAAGCAGCATTTTTACAATACAACAGACTTGTAAATTTAGTCAATTAATTTAAAAAGGCACTTGGAGACTAATGATCAATTAAATTTAAATCTGTTGGTTTTGACAACCTCGAACCAATCATATTGTAAGAAATTAATAGGTCATCAAGCATTTAAAATAAGAGGATGCTTGAAAATTGGCAATAAACTGTCATCTAAAGAGATTAGCTCTCAGAGTAACCATCATCTGATGAAGATATGCTTCGTTAATATTCCTGACACAAGAATTCAATGGAGCGAGGTGTTCCTGATGCAAGAATTCAAAAGAAGAGGCATTACTGTAAGAAGATCAGGAGAGATAGCATTCCAAAAGATATGTCCTAGCTGTAATTTCAAGAGACTAAGTTCTAATTTTTAATTCTTTTTATATAAGTGGGACTTGTATTTATTGAGTAGCATACAGTACAATTTTGTTTTATTTGAGAATGGTTAGTAGTTAGAGGAGAGTTGATCAGTTTGTTAGTAATTCTGTTAATTTGCTCACTGTTGGAGTTAGTTAAATAAATTGTTATTTGTTGACCATAGAGTGAGGGAAAGGATTTCATTTAATTTAACCACTCCCTTATAACAGATTGGGGGCTGAGAGGTAGGTTATGCAACTTTTCACACTTCTTTTGGCAGATTATTAAATGAGGTGAGCCTCTCTAGATGTTTTAGTTTTAGTTATCAGAGGTGGGGTTTACCTTTGCCTCATAACAGTGAGTTACTCATCATAGTATTCCTAACCCTTGACTTGCTCTTGTAGCCACTTGTATATGGTGAGCCTGTAGTGGTATCAAAGGGCCCTTGACTCACTGCTGGGACCTCCTGACTAATGGAGCCTGTGCGGTCTCTAAGAATGACTACCCACTTTGAGATATGGCTAACTGATTACTGCATATGCAGTGTGTTTGCTGTGTAATCTGTAAATGTATTCTGTAAATGTTGTTTGTATCCTATAATCCTACTCTACTAGTTACCTGATGAATAAGCAATACTCCGAAAGCTTGTACTTTCAACTAAACCTGGTGGACCATAACCTGGTGTTGTGTGATTTTTAAATCTGAAAATGATGCAGCAGGGTACCATCAAGCATGATGTACACCCCTTCGATGAGGACCACTGACAAGGTAAGCTGCCTCGTGCTGTGAATGCCCAAATTAGCAAGAGAAGGCAAGGCCTGGATGCTGTGAACATGCAGATAGGCACTGAGTGAGTGAGCACCAAGATAGCAAGCCTGCAGCCATGGGGTACAGTTTGGTACAACCCATAAACTTGACCCTTGTCATGTGCACAAATAGTCTCTGCAGAATCGGTTCAATGCTAGTCAGGTTGGTGTTCTGCAATAAAAGTCTGCACTTGCTGAGTAGCCTGCAGTGGATCAAGAGGTACCATGATTTATCATTGGAGGGTTAGCAAATGCCAGATGCTAATGTCTGTCAACAAGGGGTGCATGTGGATGGTGCCTATGATTCACGCCCTGATGTAGTGTTTCGTCTGAAGTATCACGGCGCTCCTTCACAGCAAGTGATGAGATTATGTCACCAGATATCTGCTTTAATTCCCATGTAGAGTTTTCTCAATGCCTAACCTAATATGTTGGTAAGATAGGAAGCTGAGTATTAATTCGGTAAAAGCTGAAAGAATTGCAGATGTCATAAAGCAGAAACAAAAAAAAACAGATGATGCTAGAAAAGCTCAGCATGTCTGGCAGCATCTGTGAAGAGAAATCAGAGTTCATATTTTGGGTCCAGAACTTTCTCAGAACTGTTCTTGAGCTTTTCCAGCAACTTCTGTTTTTGTATTAATTAGGTGAATTGGGCCACTAATAAAGTATTTGACAAGCTCTAATCCCACTACTTGGTAACTTGCCACTGCTTAGTAAGAAACTCACCTCACCACTTGTCAAATGCATAAAAGATGTTGAAGTTGAGATAGACTTCTTGCCTGATTTTGCCGCAAGTCTCTCCATAGCCCACATTGTGCATTCCCTTAAGTTGGATTTTTTAAAAAGCATTCACTGAAAGGTTCACTTGTTTTTTAAGTATTCCTTGGGAAGCATATAGTTTCATCCCGTTGAGTGCAAGGCTGGCCAGCTTATCTTCTGTCTTTCAGAAATACCCTTGCTGTGAGTACTATGCGAAACCAAATTGTCCTCTTGAAGATTTTGGATTAGATTCCCTACAGTATAGAAACAGGCCCTTCAGCCCAACAAGTCCACACCCAGACCCTTGCCCTACCCTATATTTAGTCCTGACTAATGCACGTAACGTTATGGGCAATTTTGCATGGCTAATTCTCCTGGTAAGCACATCTTTCAATTGTGGGAGGAAACACACACAAACATGGGGAGAATGCAGGAATTGAACCTGGGTCACTGGTGCTGTGAGGCAACAGTGCTAACCACTGAGCCACCATTATTAGGGGGGCTGCTCAATATCATATTTCCTAAAGAAGGTGCATCTGCTCAGACTATAGAAACAACTGGACATGTATAGTGACCTGTCGTTGTGTGCCAGAATGCAAAATAAATGTGTGTGTGTATTTACATTACAAGATTTGCATATTAACCAGTTTTATGTTACATTGAATAAATTTTGTTTTATAATAAATCAACAATTTTGTGTGTATTAAAGAAACCTGGTTAATGGATGCTTTATTTTGAGTCTATTATGGGCAAAACCATTGGCCATTATCAGGAACTGCATAAAATAATTACATTTATTGTGACCTGTGAATGAGTGGGACTAGAGAGAGCCAGGGCACTCCTCCTACCATGATCATAATAGTGTAAACAAACTTAGTTCAATAATAGCTAGCTTAGTTGAGCAAAGACTAGTTTTGCTCAGCATAATACATATATGCCATCAGCATTCACTTCCAGTGTGGTCTGTGTTGAATTCCATGCTGTTGACAGTATTATCAGTGAATGCCAGAAGAGCAGCAAGTCAAGATGTCAGACGACAGTTAACATTGATTTGATGCCCAATCTTCCCACTTCCTACATCACTATTCGAGTTAATATCTTCTTAATCAAACTCAGCTGAGTAGTGCTTTCAGTAGAAAGAGGAATATCCTATTGGTATTATTTAAAGGCATCAGTATTCAATGAGCATACTACTTTATATGAGCACTCGAGAATTACGTAGACTGTAAGACATAGGAGCAGAGGTAGGTCATCTCGCCCATTGAGACTGATCCATTCAGTAAGCCGAAGTAGGTAATGAATAAATTTGTAGAAGTTCATAAAAGTTAATAAACTCTGCTCTGAGTGGAGAAGAATATGAGAAAAGGTGCTGTTTGCTAATACCAGGCTTTTGAGCACTTCTTTTGGTCATTCAGTCAATGATTTGAGGGGTGATGCAGACTCAATGGGCCAAAAAGCCTCCTCCCACACTGCAGGGGTTCTATGGTGAGTTGTAGTCCCCCTTCAGCTGCATCACCCCAGAGAATCCAGCTAAGAAGACACTTTTTCCCAGAGAGGGAGAAGGAAGAAATCTCTTAGAAGCAGGCATTATCCAACTCACTTCAGCTGGCAATATTTTTCTCTATTTATGTTCAAAGAAATATAATCTGTGGCTATGATTCATAAAGCAGCTGGCTACAGATTTCTGCCACCTCCTGGAATCAGATCTGTTGCATCAAAGCAGGATGGAGACAGAACAGGTAGATGTTAAATTACTGTGACTGTTTCATACAGGTTGGAAAAGAGCATTGCAACCTTCTTACAGCTATCCATCTCTGTATCCTAGATGTGCTGTGTATCAAGAGAAGGGACTTTATTGCCTTCTAATCTGAAAGAATCAGTGGAAGGAGCATATACCTCTTCTGAACTGCACAGGGTGTCATTGACTGCGCACACATGGTTTTGCAAATTTGTGTCTCAATGCTGACATGTTTTGAAATCACAAAGGGTAGTACTCACTCAATATGCAGTTACTATGCAACGACACCAGCAAAACACACTGGTGAACACTTGTAACTTGACAGCAGTCATGATTCATTTAAACTGTTTCAGTTTTTAATCTGTACTGCTCCACAAAACAGTCTGGTACTGACTCATGGTGATCCGATGTAGCATGAGGAGGCAGAAAGCAGAACAGTAAAAGACAGAAATGTAAGAAGCAATAATGAAAGGTAGAAGAAAAACAAGGGCAAAAAATGTATGTTGCACAATGACAAGTAAGATGACCGACAAAGTTAAAAAAACATATCTAAATTTTGAGTTTAATGTTTGGGGCATCCACAGTATGGTAGATGAATTAATAGCACAAACAGTTATAAATGGCTATGATATAGGTATGATGACAGAGACATGGCTGCAAGGTGACCATGAATGGGTACTGAATTTCCAGGGAGATTCATTGCTTAAGAATAGCAGACATAAAGGAAAAGCAAATGGGGTAGCATTGTTAATAAAGGAGTAGATCAAGGCAGCAGTTTAGATGGATGCTGCATTAGAAAATTATGATATGAAATCTGTATGGTTAGAGACAAGAAACACCAGGGAGTTGTATTTGGCCCCCCAAGTAACAGTGGATGTGTAAAGGAAGGCAACAAACAAGAAATCAGATATGAATACAATAGGTACAAATATAATCATCGATGATTTTAATTTACATATAGATCAGGCAAACCAAATTAGCAATGGTATTATGGAGGAAGATTTCCTAGAGCGAGTATGTGATGTTTATGTTTAGACCAATACATTGAGGAACTAACTACATTAGATTCCTTTACTTACAGTGTGGAAACAGGCCCTTCGGCCCAACAAGTCCACACCGACCCTCAGAAGAGCAACCCACCCTGACCCATTCCCCTATATTTACCCCTTCACCTAACACTACAGGCAATCTAGCATGGCCAATTCACCTAACCTGCACATTTTTGGACTGTGGGAGGAAACCAGAGCACCCGGAGGAAACCCACGCAGATACGGGGAGAACATGCAAACTCCACACAGACAGTTGCCTGAGGTGGGAATTGAACCCGGGTCTCTGGTGGTGTGAGGCAGCAGTGCTAACCACTGTGCCACCATGCTGAACAGGCTTTCCTGGCTTGGGTACTACGCAACAAGAAAGGATTAATTAGCAAACTTACTTTGTGTAGTCCCTTGTGGAAGAGTAATTACAATATGATAGAATTCTTCACTGGCTAGAAGGTGAAGTTGTTGAACCTGAAGCTAGCGTCCTAAATCTAAATAAAGGGAACTTTGAGGGTATGAGGTACAAATTGGCAAGAATGAATTGGGGAATCTTACTAAGAGGTTGATGGTGAATAGGCAATGATCCATATCTAAAGAACATGGATATGAATTAAAGCAATGATTAATTCTGGTTTGACACAAGAGGGAAGGAGGCTCAACTCTAGTTTACAACATAAATTAAGAATATCATTCGAGACACAAAATTGTGAGAAAAAGTAGGACTGGATGCACTTTATAGTTTGGCAAAAGGGGACAAATGTGTGGTCAAGAGGAAAAACAGAATCTGAGATTCAAACTGCTTGTAATATTGAAACTTACCATTAAAACTTCTTTGAATATGTCAAGAGAAAAAAGATTAGTTAAGACAAATGTAAGTCTCCTGAAGTCAGAAGTTGGGAAATTAAAGTGGGGAACAAAGGAACAGCAGATGAATTGAACATATTTCGATTTTGTTTTCACAGAAGGAAATTCAAAAAGCCTCCCAAAAAGTTAGGGAACCGAGGATCTAGTAAATTAGTGTAACTGAAGAAAATTATTATTAGTAAGAAAATGGTGCTGGGAAATGAATGGGGTTAGAGACTGACAAATGACCAGAGCCTGATAATCTACATCCCAGTGTATTAAAGCAAATTAGCTTTAAAATATTGGATATGTCAGTGGTCATATTCTAAGATTTTATAGTCTGGATCAGTTCCTACAGAGTGGAGTGTGGCAAATATAACTCACTATTTTGAAAAGGGAGCAAGAGAAAAGAAACAACAATTACAGACCAATAGTTGGCAAAATGCGAGAGTCTATTATAAAAATCATGATAACAGATCATTTGGAGTGAACAATGTCAGCATGGCTTTAAGAAAAGTGAATTATGCTTAAGAAACCTACTAGAGATTTTTCAAGATGTAACTAGTAGAATAAATAAGGGAGAACCCATAGATGTGGTGCATTTGGATGTTTAGCGGGTTTTCAATAAAAGCCCCATAAAAGGTAGAAGTGGAAAAAAGCAAATGGGATAGAGGTAATATATTAGCATGGATTGAGAATTGGTTGACTGACAGGTAACAGAGAATATGAATAAATATGTATAATCAGTCCAGGAAATCTTCCTCCATAACACCATTGCTAGTTTGGCTTGTCTGATCTACATGTAAATTAAAATCATTATTTGCCAATGGCAAACAATGGCTTATGGGATACTACAGGGATTAGTACTTACCCCAGTTATTAACAATATATAAAAGACCTGGATGAGGCAATCAAATGCAACATTTCCAAGTTTGCTGATGACACAAAACTGAGTGGAGTTGTGAGTTGGGAGGGGGATACAAGCCAGCTTCAAGGCAATTTGGACAAGATGAGTGAATGGACAAACATATGGCAGATGCAGTACAATGTGGCTAAATGTGAAGTCATACGCTTTGTGTGAAAAACAGAAAGGATGAGTATTATTTAAATGGTGAATTATTGGGTACAAAGATATCTGTGTGTCTTTGTTCACCAGTCAATGGAAGTAATCAAGTAGCTACCGCAAGCAATTAGGAACGCAAATGGTATATTGGTCCTTATTGCAAGAGAATTTGAGTTCAGAACTAGATATGTCTTACTGCAGTTATACAGGGCCACACTGGAATATTTCAATTTTGATCTCTATGTAAGAAGTTATATACTTGGCATACTGGGAGGCTCACTAAGTTGATGTCAGGGATGGCAGAGCTATTGCATGAGGAGAAACTGATTCAACTGGACCTTTATTCAATGGCATTTAGAAGGATGAGAGGGGATCTGACTGATGCATAAGTTGTGTGGCACTGTATCAAAAGCCCTTGTAAGACCACGTATACCACATTAACAGCCTTGTCTCATCAGCATTCTCTGTTACCTCTTCAAATTATTCCAGCAATTTAGTGAGATAAATTTCTCTCTTAACAAATCCATCTGGACTCCTCTGAATCAAACCACCTCTTTTCCATGTTAATTTACTCTGAATAATTGTTTCTGGAATTTTTCCCATTACAATAGTTAAATGACTGGTCTGTAATTGCAGATTACAACTTGCAATTCGCCATCCTCTGGCACCATCATCAAAATCAGGGAAAAATTGAAAAATGATTGACAGTGCCTCTGCAGTTTCCATTCTTACTTCCTTCATCACTTTTCGATGCATCTCATACAATTCTTGTGCCTTAAGAAGTAATGGATTGAACAAAACTTGATAGACAGCAATGTACTGGAAAGGGTAGCTATGCATAGTGTAGATTAAGTACTTGGGCTGGAATGCTTACTTTGCAGGTTCCTAAGGAACTAGAGTGCAGTTAGTGGAAAGGATTCCCATAATCTTCTAATCTTTCCTAGGAATAGAGGAGGTGCTGAAGGATAGGAAAGTTGGAAATGTGATACCCATAGTCAAGAAAGGGGATACAGACATTCCGAGCAACTGCAGGCAAAGCTATTTATCATCAGTGATGGGCTAAGATTAGGAACAATATCAAGGCTAAAAAATCAAACTGGCTGGTAAGAGTTTTGAGTTAATTAAGGAGAACTATTATAGTTTTGTAAAAGGCAGACTGTCCTTGACTAATTTAACTGGATCTTTGATAAATTAAAATAGAAGGTGAATGAATGAAATGTAATCAATGTCTCTATGGATTTTAAGAAAAGGTATTTGACAATGTATCAGAAAGAAACTAGGATTGTTCTCATTCAAGTAAAGAAGACTGAGAAAGTCTTGCCAGAGCTGTACTGGATCGTGAGTAGTTTAGGGGAGATCAACAAAAAACTGATGGTATTAGTTCATGATAGAGCTAGACAGAATTATGTCAGATTAGGGACACAGATTTGATGTCTTAGGCAAGAGTTGCAAGGGGATAGGAGGAAGAAGATTTTATGCATCAGATGACACAACCTTTAACTCACTGGTAGAAGAAAGATAATTATTCATCTCAAAAGGAAATCCACTTGAGAGAAGTAAACTTGCAAGCCTACAGGGATAAAGTAGGTGATGGAATTGACTGCGTTACTCTGTAAAGAGCTGGCAGCGACTGGTGATCTAAATGGCATCCTTCTATGCCATTCTGATTCCATTGTTTCATTTTCATTCCATTTCCATTTGTATCAGCCACAACCCAATATGCCAACTTCCATATTAACTGTTATTCAGACTACAGCTGAAATACTGTTATCAATATTTGGACCCCTCATCTAAGGAAAGATATTGGAGCCATTCCACAGAAGGTTCACTAAGCTGATACTAATTATGGATGGATTGTCTTATGAGGAGAGGTTGAGTAAGTTGGGCCGATATGCATATTGGAGTTTAGAAGAATGAGAAGACCTTATTCGAAAATACAAGATTCCTACAGTACTTGACAGGGTAGATGCAGAGAGGCTGTTACCCCTGTTGGACAGTCAAGGACCAGAGGGTATAATCTTGGAACAAGTGGTTGCACTTTAAAAACAGAGCTGAGGAGGAATTTCTCCACTCAGAAAGTAGTGAAGCTGTGGAAATCTTTATTATAAAGGGTTGTCGAGACAGGGCCATTAAGTATACTCAAAACTAAGACAGATTTTAAATCAATAACAGAATCAAGGGTTAAGAAAAAATACAGAAAAATGGAGTTGAGGGTTATCAGATCAGCCATAATTTCATTGAATTGTGGAGCAGACTCGATGGGCTGAATGGCTTACATTTGCCACCACATCTTATGGTCTTATGACCGACGGCTGCATTCCTCATTTATATTTCATAAGCATATTTAAAGGCAATGGCAACATAGCTGAATTGCTTTACACTGAAAAGTAATGTATTACTGGCCAGAATGCAATGTTTAAAAAGCTTTTAATCTTTAACAACGTTTTTGGCAGTTACCACTTTTTTTAGATAAGATCGCCTCTGGATGTTCTGCTTACGGTTTTATTTTACACACCCTAGGTAGAGTTTTGATTCTGTAAAGTGATGAAAGTGATGTATTCTGGCAGTAGAAATATCAATTATGTTTTAAGTTTGACTGACAGGACACCCACAATGCCCTCCAGTTCCTCATCTGTGTAAATCCTGACAGAATTGATTGCGTCAAACTGCTGCTTTGAACAGTATATTTAGTAAGAAAATGCTGTGAAGTTTTGGCTCTATATATTGTGTAAGTGTATCATCAAGTAAAAATTACAGTTTATACATGTAACTATCCACTGCAACATTTGCTGCTGACCTCTCTTCCTTGTATATTTAGTCATTAAATTAAGACTCTTTATTCTGTTTTATATTTCAATCAAATCTTTTAGCGAACTTCAAAATTACAATCTTTTGATCTTTGCAGATATCATCAACCATTTTTCAACCATTTATAAAATGAAGTGCGTGACAATCTTTCTAAGTACAGAGGAACATCGATTATCCAGCATTTGCTTATCCGAATATTGGATTTTCCAACAAGATCGCTAGGTTCCAATGCTCGGTAAAACTGTTATCTGGCATTCGATTCTCCAGAATTCGATTAACCAAACAAAATATGCCCCGCCCATATCCTTCAAATAATTGAGGGTTCCTCTGTATATATGAGAATTGTTGACAGAAAATTACAGCTGTCCTGTATTCAGTTGCAAATGAATAACTGTTACCATTGATCGCAAGGAAAGTGGCCAACAAAGGTCTGATGATCCCTTTTGAATAGATTTCACCTTTCCTAATGCTGGTTTAAATTAGATGCCATGTTGAGAGAATTAGCAGACCATCACATTGAATTAATCTATCAGACAGCAAACCATGAAGTAAATATCATTGAATCCTTCATTTAAGTGTTAAATTTAGCAAATATGTGGTTCAGTGGGGCATACTCATGACTAAAATATCTTAAAAAGCCTTGAAACAAGTTATCATTTCAAAGGTTTGTAAAGTTTCTCATTATAGTGAAGACAACCGACATTCAAAAAATATCAAATTAGTTTTTCAAGGCTAATGAGACCTGTTCAACACTATTAACTACAGTTCCACCTTATTCAACAATGTGTAACAATTTCAAGAGCTTTTATAGCAACATTAAGACTAAGAGTCAAGGTTCTCAGCAGTTCAATGATTTTCAGTTGACTGCATTCTGAGGGGACTTCAATCATGCACTTTATTGAGACATGTAGAATAACAGACAGCAACCTATAGATTTCCACATTCATAGTGGATTCCAGTAGTTGTTGTCATTTCAGAGAAGCAGTGATAGTGAACATAGCAGTTTCAGCATAACTAACTGGAAAGCTGCACCAAAATGATGAACAAACCTTCTTGGTAATCCATTCTCTCAGCTAATGAACAACATGGGCAATATAAAGTCAGTTGGGAAAATATAGTGAGATTGCAAAAATGAGATTCTTGATGTCAAGAAAACAATGTTTAATTTTCCACACAAGATTTGAACAGTGAGATAATAATATTGCTAGTGAGCAGCTAGAGGTTGATTTGCATGCATTTACATCTCACTTTTACTGATACTCACCCCATTTATATGGAGTTTGCTATTAACCCATGCAACAGAGAAAGTGCGGAACTGCGATAATACTTCACATGAAAGTCAGAACAGATAACTAGTAGTTCGTGTCCTTGCTATTTGTTTCTCTAAATATTCATTTTAGCCATCATTTTCTAGCACTTTACGGCATGCTCTATGAGCAGTGACCATGTGCATCTGTCATTCATAGAGGTTGGATTGGACATACACCCGCCTCATCACATTGTCATGCGACATCTGTGACTCACTTACACTTTTCATTGTAATGCTGCTGTCAGGCCCAGTTACACACAGAACAGGAATGTGCATCATGCATTCAAGCAGGATGTACTTGCTATGGCTCTTCACTTGATTTCTCAGTGCTTAGTCATTGGATTCTTATTTGTATTCTCACAGCATTTCTGTTTACCTTGCCTTACTTTTTCATATTTTTCCAACTCATTGAGGCTCACATTAGTTCTGTCTTCTCTTACTCTTTAGCACAGACACAGTCCGACAGCTTTTCATTGTTGTCAGCAATGGTCTATCAAGTAGGTGGACATGTTGCTGTATGACAGTATGCAGCATCAATGTCACACCTATAGCATGTCTATGCAAACAGTCAAACAGCCATGTCTCAAAATCTAAGACTAGCTCTTGGTCACATCAAGGGGGATTGCATTAGTCAGGGGTCTCACCACAGTCAGTCAAGGACAGTGTCTAATCTCAGTCAGGGGTCAGTTGTCAACTTGGAATGTTGAGGTCAGTGGCTTGTATGATTACAGAAAGGGTCCAGGCCATAAGCAGACCTGCAGGTCTAGTGTAGTCAGGGAATCAGAGGTATGTCGGTTAGGTTGATGGATAGATGTTGATCTGGTGTCTGGTCACGCATCAGATGGGGTTGTCTGTCCAAGTCGATCAGAGAGAGTGGACCACAGTCAATCTTGGGGATGGGATAATACTTTGGATGATATGGATTAATTAGGGAAGGGAAATCATCAGTGGTCACCATTACCCTGGCTTCAGTGAGGTGGGACATCATGATGACTAATATGACTAGGCTATAGCCCCGAGACCTAAATGACAACATTTGGAGAAGAAGACCTAAGTACGTTGGCTGCAATGTACAGATATGGTATGTATGAAAGCAAGGAACGAGGGTAACACCATTGATAAACAGGCTGAGCATGCAACCTTCGCTCCAAACCCTGCCTTGTTTTTCTTTCTGTCCTCATCTGAATGCAGTGCACAATGGAAATTAAAATGGCCAGCACCACATACAAAGTGAGCAGAGTAAGTAGTCTTGCTTTCTAATCATGCAAATTCTACTTGTAAAAGCTGTGAGGAAATTCAAGGGGCAACTGACACAACATAGATTAAAGACATCTGCAATGATTGAATCCAGTAAGTGAAATGTATACAATGACTAACTGGGTGGGATACAAATTCTGGTCACAAGTAATCTTGATCATGTCTTTAATTATTACAAACAGATCACAGTCATGTTTGTGGAGCAGGAATAATCACAAGGGAGCTATTTTATGCTTCACTGAAATTGAGCTTCACAATTCTCAGAGTGGTCATAAAAGTTAGAGATTTTATAGAAGTTTGCCAAATTCCTAATTTACCTATCTTTTAGATCATAGTTAACATCTACAAACCATCAGCATATAACTCTGCCATTTAAAATTCAAGCACCCTCAAAAACTCCCCCTGAATACACATACAAATGCTGAAAAGAAGAACACGAAGGGGAAGACGAGGAAAATGGCTCAATAGTTTCTGTCTGCAGAGGTTGCTGAGGTGATCCTTTTGGCTTGTGAGGACATGCTGCTCTTTAATCTTCCTTCTCGTTCATTACACTTTCACCCAGTTCTTTCTCTTGCCCATAGTATGATGGGGAGGTGCCCGTGTTGTATTGGGTTGGACCAGGTCAAAAACCACCCAACACCAGATTACAGTCCAGTGGGTGTATTTGAACACACTAGCTTTCAGAGCACTGCTCCTTCATCAGATGTTAGCGAGAGAAGGAAGACTTTAGACACAGAATTTTTAAGAAAAAGATCAAAAGGTCATACAACACATGCAAACGAATTGAACACACATAAGATGGCTCTTAAATCTTTAATCATTGAGAATGGAGGTGCAGGTTTCGATTGATTAATATACAAATCCCAGAATTTCTTTCAAATCGTTGCCCTGAGACAACTTAAGATGTCATCAACATAAAGGAGGTGATATCTCCAATCAGACAATGTATTTTAGGCGTGAGGTCTGGTTTGGAGTCTGTCTGTGTCTTTTATTTCCAGAGTAGGAGTTTATAAAATGTCACATTGACTGTCTGTCAGCAAATTGTGTGCTTTTTGAACAAAACAGAATGTATCTGCAAATCCAAATCTGCAAATGCAAATTCACCCCACAGATTTATATGTGTGTGCCTGTGTGAGTGAGTTTGTGAGTGAGAGAGAGAGAGAGAGAGAGAGAGAGAGATTCTGTGTGTGTGCGCGTTGAGGGGTTGGGGTGGGGTGGGGAGTGTGAGGGAATCTATGCGTCTGAGTGTGTTTGAGAGGGTGTGCACGGGTGTGAGGGAGTATACGTGTCTGAGAGCGTATGCGTGTGAGTGTGTGAGAGAGTGTGTGTATGAGAGAGGGTCTGTGTGAGTGCATGAATGTGTTTGTGTGTGTATGAGAGAGAGAGAGAGAGAGAGAGAGAGAGAGTGAGTGAGAGTGTGTGTGTGTGTGTGTGTGTGTGTGTGTGTGTGTATGTGCATGCGAGAGAGAGTATAGTGTGGTGGGATCACCTGTGGGTTCACCACATGAACCCAAGATCCAGGTTGAGGCTGTCTTCATGGATACCAAACTTGGCTACCAGCCTCAGCTTGGTGATTCTGCGTTGTTCGGTACCCTGAAGTTCCCCTTGGAGGATGTGTACCTGAAGCTCTAAGGCTGAATATCCTTGGCAGCTGAAGGGTTCCCACATTGGGAGGGAACATTCTTGTCTGTGTGATGCCCATTCATCTGTTGTCATAGCATCTGCATGGTTTCACCAATGTACCATGCACCGGGGCATCCTTGTCTGCAGAGTATGAGGTATACAATGTTGGCTGAGTCAAATGAGTATCTGCCATGCACATGGTGGGTGATGTCCCCACATGTGATGATAGTATCCATGTAAATGCTCTAACATGTTTTGCAAAGGCTGCCCTGACAGGGTTGTATGGTGTTGTTGTCCTGAGGGCTGGATAGTTAGCTGTGAACAATGGTCTGTTTACGTTTCGGCGATTGTTCAAAGGCAAAAAGTTGAGGCATAGTGAAGATCTTGGCGAGGAGTACATTGTCATTGATAATGGGTTGCAGGCTACAAAGAACATAGCGTAATCTCTGCTCCCAGAAAGTACTGGACGATGAATGGCACTCTATTGGTCATGTCCCACATCTACCTTTTGAGAAGTTCCTTATGGCTTCTCACTATGGTGCATCGGAACTTGTGATCAATGAGTTGTAACCTGTTCTTATTAGGTTGTCCTTCAACACCTTCGGGTATCCATTGTGTTCCTCCTCATCTGTGTATCTGTGTATGCGTAGGGTTTGTCCGTAGGGGATAGCTGTTTAATATATTTAGGGTAGAAGCTAGAGAAGTGCAGGATCATAAGGTTATCTGTAGCCTTGCAATAAAGTGAGGTATTGAGATACCTGTCCTTGATGGAGATGTTTGTATCCAAGAATGAGACTGATTTCAAAGAATAGTGCATGGTAAGTTGAAGGAAACCTGTTCATATCACTGTGTAACTGTTTCGATGATTCCTCGCCATGAGTCTAAAGGAAGAAAATGTCATCAATGTCTGGTGCACAGCATTTGTCAGAGCTGTGCAGCAAAGAAGTCTTGGTCCCCGTGGCTGACACACCTGGACATTCCATCATATTTGGGAATGGGATCCTGTGTGAGAACTTCTCGAGGGCATCTTGAAACCCATTGTACCGAGAATCCCCAGCTTCTGTTGCAACACGATGGATTTCTTACAGAAACACAGCACCCGCAGACCAGTCAAACAGGGACATTTCTTATCACAATGGACATTTCGGCGCTCTACATCAGCATCCCCCATGATGATGGCATTGCTACACCAGCCTCAGTACTCAATACCAACAACTGCCAATCTCCAGGCACAATCCTAAAAGACACAGACAGACTCCAAACAAGACCTCACGCCTAAAATACATGGTCTGACCGGAGTTGTCACCTCCTTTATACTGATAACACGTTGAGTTGTCTCCGGGCAGTGACTTGAAAGAAATTCGATGATTTGCATAATAATCATCAAAACCTGCACCTCCATTCTAACTGATTAAAGATTTAAGAGCCATATTATGTGTGTTCAATTCATTCACATGAGTTGTATGACCCTTTGATCTCTTCCTTATAAATTCTGAATCTAAAGTCTTCCTCTCTCACTAACACACGATAAAGCAGCAGCATTCCAAAAGCTAGTGTTTTCAAATAAACCCGTTGGACTGTAACCTGGTGTCATGTGATTTTTGGCCTCACCCATAGTAGACATAGGGTGTTTGTTATTTCACATTTATTAAGTCTTTGACTTAATGGTTAAAAAGTTATTGGTTACAGTAAATGCTGAGGGGAAATAAATTGGCTTTCTTCAGGTTTGAAGTGATTTTTCTTGGAGTGAAAGAGAATAACTCCTTCCCTGTTTGGAAGTTAATAGATTCTCCATCAAATATTCACATCCATAAGCTGTTCAGCTGCCTGGAGCTAAAACACAGTTGTTCATAGGCAGAAGGGTTTTGATTAGAGTGGTGCTGGAAAAGCACAGCAGGTCAGTCAGCATCCAAGGAGCAGGAAAATCAATGTTTCAGGCAAAAGCCCTTCATCAGGAGGGCTGATGAAGGGCTTTTGCTCAAAACGTCGATTTTCCTGCTCCTTGGATGCTGCCTGACCAACTGTGCTTTTCCAGCACCACTCTAATCTTGACTCTGATCTCCAGTATCTGCAGTCCTCACTTTCGCCTAGAAGGTCTTTGATAACCAGTCTTCATTTCACAGAACAATCAGCTACTTATTGCTGGCTAAATTTCCACTTGTACACAACTTGTTGGTTCGAGCTTATCTGCAATAATTTCCCCCACTGCTGTGTAAAAGCACTTGCAAAAACGGTCAGATAACTTGCTTTTAAAATGTCCTGATGAAGGGCTTTTGCCCGAAACGTCGATTTCGCTGCTCGTTGGATGCTGCCTGAACTGCTGTGCTCTTCCAGCACCACTAATCCAGTATTTGCTTTCCAGCATCTGCAGTCATTGTTTTTATCTCAATTCTTTCACAATACTTGTCTTTTAAAACAGTATTTTTTCTAATTTCATATATGATCAGAAATATAGCAAAAGATACAATTATTATAGCTTAAAAGTGTCTTCTTCAAACAACTATTTACAGAGACAATCCAAGGTCTAATACGCTGCTTAAGGGCACTGAGCTGATTTCCTCTCAACCTGAATTCCAAACGTGTTGCATTTCTCAACATGAATGCTGCCTTTCTTGGGTGACGTGGGGGGCAGAGTTGGAGGGACAGTATGCCTATTGCATTGACAATCTCCTATTGTATTTGAACAGCATGTGCTGCATTCATCAGAGTATAGTTAACTATGCCAACTTCATTAAAAGTTTCCTTGGCCTTTGTCAGAGTCCTCTGTCCCCCTGTATTGGCAACTATGCTCAACAGTACTTTGCGTGTGATGTGAATGTTGACTGCTCACATTACTAAGTACCTGTGCTGTTTGATTCTTCCCACATAGATTCATTGGAACATTGACCAGTCACAGCAGGAATTATTGAGACTATGGCTGTAGTTCATCAAAGGTGCAAAGAAAGTGAAGTGGAACAAATGTGCCAGTTAGCCCTGGAATAGGAGGAGCCCTCCAGTGAATGCTGAACAGCTTCAACACGCAAAAGTTACAGCTGAAACTCCATTCACATTGCTGAGAAGGTACAGGAGTCTATTGTCCTCGATGACATTTCCTCCAGATAAGCAAAACACATTACTGTCATTGACTGAGGATGCGTAGGACATTGTCACAGAACCTCATCATCTGCAAGAGAAGGACCTGTGACTTGAAGGGCTGGGTAGCCCTCCAATCCCAGTGGCCATCAAAGTTATAGCTGCATTAAAGTTTTGTGTAGTTGGCTGCTTCAAGGAGCCAAATACAGTATTGACCATCTTTCAATCCTCAACTCCCAAATGGATTAAAGGTGTTACCGATGTGACTTGTGCCAAAGCACACCACTTCATCTTGTTTCCCCATGACAAGGTCAGTGCTGCAACTTGAGCTGTCGGCTTTTCCCACATTATTGGATTCCCCTGGGTGCAAGATGTTTAAGACTGTACACAAATCATATTGAAAGGGTGATATCATAACATGGCTGACTTCATTAATATAAAAGGTCTCCATTACAACAACATTCTCATTTGTCATCATCCCTATCATATTTTAGAGATCCATGCCAGGTATCCTGGCAATGCCGTGATGTCTATACCCTTGAGAATATCATTTTCTTGCTTCACTTCAAGGGCTGGCTGCTTACAAAGATGGCAACTGAGAAATATCAGTTACCTTCTGTAACCACAGCTGATGACTTTTATTAACTATCCCCTGACTGAGGCCAATACATTTTTGCACGAGGACATCATGGAGCAGGTGCTAGGCTTCTTGAAGGTGATGTTCTGATGCTGGGATTGGTCGAGTGGGCCGTGCAATCCAGACAATGCACTACATAAACTTTGCATGCTGCACTCTGCTCAACGAGAGCAGGCAAAGAGTCATAGAGTCATAGAGATATACAGCGTGGAAATATACCCTTCAGTCCAACCCAATCTAGTCCCAGCCCAATCTGCCAGCACCGGCCAATATCCCTCCAAATCCTTCCTATTCATATACCCATCCAAATGCCTCTCAGATGTTGCAATTGTACCAGCCTCCACCACTTCCTCTGGCAACTCATTCCATACACTTACCACCCTCTGTGTGAAAAAGTTGCCCAGTACGTCTCTTTTATACCTTTCCCCCCTCACTCGAAACCTATGCCCTTTAGTTCTGGACTCCCCAACACAGGGAAAAGACTTTGTCTATTTATCCTAGCCATGCTCCTCATGATTTTGTAAACCTCTATAAGGTCACCCCTCAGCCTCTGACGCTCCAGGTAAAACAGCCCCAACCTGTTCAGCCTCTCCCTGTAGCTCAAATCCTCCAACCCTGGCAACATCCTTGTAAATCTTTTCTGAACCCTTTCAAGTTTCACAACATCTTTCCGATAGGAAGGAGACCAGAATTGCACACAATATCCCAACAGTGGCCAAACCAATGTCCTGCACAGCCGTAACATGACCTCCCAACTCCTGTACTCAATACTCTGACTAATACACAAAAGCATACCAAAAGCCTTCTTCATTCCTCTATCAACCTGTGACTCCACTTTCAGGGAGCTATGAACCTGCACTCCAAGGTCTCTTTGTTCAACAATACTCCCTAGGACCTTATCATTATGTGTATACGTCCTGCTAAGATTTGCTTTCCCAAAATGCAGCACCTCGCACTTATCTGAATTAAACTCCATCTGCCACTTCTCTGCCCACTGGCCTGTCTGGTCAAGATCCTGTTGTAGTCTGAGGTAACCCTCTTCGCTGTCCACTACACCTCCAATTTTGTTATCATCTGCAGACTTACTAACTGTACCTCTTAAGCTTGCATCCAAATCATTTATATAAATGATAAAAAAGTAGAGGACCCAGCACCGATCCTTGTGGCACTCCACTGGTCACAGACCTCCAGTCTGAAAAGCTACCCTCCACCGCTACCCTCTGTCTTCTACCTTTGAGCCAGTTCTGTATCCAAATGGATAGTTCTCCCTGTATTCCATGAGACCTAACCTTGCTAATCAATCTCTCATGAGGAATCTTGTCGAACGCCATACTGAAATCCATATAGATCACATCTACCACTCTGCTCTCATCAATCCTCTTTGTTACTTCCTCAAAAAACTCAATCAAGTTTGTGAGACATGATTTCCCATGCACAAAGCCATGTTGACTATCCCTAATCAGTCCTTGCCTTTCCAAATACATGTACATCCTGTCCCTCAGGATTCCCTCCAACAATTTCCCCTCCACCAACATCAGGCTCACTGGTCTATAGTTTCCTGGTTTGTCCTTACCACCCTTCTTAAACAGTGACACCACGTTTGCCAACCTCCAGTCTTCCAGCACCACGCCTGTGACTATTGATGATATAAATATCTCAGCAAGAGGCCCAGCAATCACTTCCCTAGCGTCCCACAGAGTTCGAAGGTACACCTGATCAGGTCCTGGGGATTTATCCACCTTTATGCGTTTCAAGACATCCAGCACTTCCTCCTCTGTAATTTGGACATTTTGCAAGGTGTCATCATCTATTTCCCGACAGTCCATATCTTCCATATCCTTTTCCACAGTAAATACTGATGCGAAATACTCGTTTAGTATCTTCCCCATTTTGTGGAGCCAAAGGCTACCTTGCTGAGCTTTGAGGGGCCCTATTTTCTCCCCAGTTACCCTTTTGACCTTAACATATTTGTACAAACCCTTTGGATTCTCCTTAATTCTTTTTGCCAAAACTATCTCGTGTCCCCTTTTTGCCCTCCTGATTTCCCTATTAAGTAAACTCCTACTTCCTTTATACTCTTTTAAGGATTCACTTGATCTATCCTGTCGATACCTTACATATGCTTCCTTCTTTTTCTTAACCAAACCCTCAATTTCTTTAGTCATCCAGCATTCCCTATCCCTACCAGCCTTCTCTTTCACCCTGACAGGAATATACTGTCTCTGAATTCTCGTTATCTCATTTCTGAAGGCTTTCCATTTTCCAGCCGTCCCTTTATCTGCGAACATCTGCCCCCAATCAGTTTTCGAAGGTTCTTGTCTAATACCGTCAAAATTGGCCTTTCTCCAATTTAGAATTTCAACTTTTAGATGTGGTCTATCCTTTTCCATCATTATTTTAAATCTAACAGAATTGTGGTTGCTGGCCCCAAAGTGCTCTCCCACTGACACCTCAGTCACCTGCCCTGCCTTATTTCCCAAGAGTAGGTCAAGTTTTGCACTTTCTCTAGTAGGTACATCCACATACTGAATCAGAAAATTATCTTGCACACACTTAATAAATTCCTCTCCATCTAAACCTTTAACACTATGGCAATCCCAGTCTATGTTTGGAAAGTTAAAATCCCCTCCCATAATCACCCTAATATTCTTCCAGATAACGGAGATCTCCTTACAAGTTTGTTTCTCAATTTCCCTCTGACTATTAGGGGGTCTATAATACAATCCCAATAAGGTGATCATCCCTTTCTTATTTCTCAGTTCCACTCAAATAACTTCCCTGGATGTATTTCCGGGAATATCCTCCCTCAGCACAGCTATTACACTATCTCTTAATAAAAACGCCACTCCCTCTCTTCTCTTGCCTCTCTCTCTATCCTTCCTGTAGCATTTGTATCCTGGAACATTAAGCTGCCAGTCCTGTCCATCCCTAAGCCATGTTTCTGTAATTGCTATGATATCCCAGTCCCATGTTCCTAACCATGCCCTGAGTTCATCTGCCTTTCCCATTTGGCCCCTTACATTGAAATAAATGCAGTTTAATTTGTTAGTCCTATCTTGTCCCTGCCTGCCCTGACTGACTCGCTTCTTTTCTCAACTGTATCAGTCTCAGATTGATTTCTTTCCTCACAATCTCCCTGGGTCCCCCCTCCCCCCCCACCCCCAACATAACTAGTTTAAATCCTCCTGAGCTGCACCAGCAAATTTCCCTGCCAATATATTCATCCCCTTCCAATTTAGGTGCAATCTGTTCTTCTTGTACAGGTCACTTCTACCCCAAAAGAGATTCTGATGATCCAAAAATGTGAATCCTTCTCCCATACACCAGCTCCTCAGCCATGCATTCATCCTTCTATCCTTCTATTCCTGCCCTCACTAGTTCGTAGCACTGGGAGTAATCCAGATATTACTACTCTTGAGGACCTCCTTTTTAAATTCCTGCCAACTCTCTGTAATCTCCCTTCAGACTCTCAACCAATGTGGACAATGACCTCTTGCTGGCCCCTCTTCCGGTGAGAACATTCTGCACCCTCTCTGAGACATCCTTGATCCTGGCACCATGGAAGCAACACACCATTCTGATTTTTCGCTGCTGGCCACAGAAATGTCTGTCTGTACCTCGGACTAGAGAATCCCCTAACATAATTGATCTCTTGGAACCCGATGTAACCCTTGGTGCATTAGAGCCAGTCTCAATGCCAGAAACTTGGCTGTTCGCGCTACATTCCCCTGAGAATCCATCACCCCTACATTTTCCAAAACAGCATACCTGTTTGAAATGGGTATCTCCACAAAAGACTCCTGCACAACCTGCCTACCTCTCTTACCTTTCCTGGAGTTAACCCATCTATGTGACTGTATCTGAGACTTTCCCCCTTCCTATAACTGCGATCCATTACATACTGTTGTTGTTGCAAATTCCTCATTGCTTCTAACTGTCTCTCCAACTGATCCATTCAATCTGATAAGATTCACAACCAACAGCATTTATGGCAAATATAAATCATAGTACCCCTTAAACTCTCTTTAAACTCTCACATCTGACAAGAAGCACGTTTCACTCTACTAAAGACCATTTTTGCTTCTTCACAATCTACAGACCCAGTCTACAGACACAATCTGCGGAAAATAACACCGTCGTATTCCTCTACAAACACTGCCCCAGGTTAAATTCATAGTTATGGCTTATATTTTAAGTTTAATCAAGAGTCATATCTCCAAAAACATATAATCAAGAAAGAACCTACTCTGCTCACTACTGCAGCTTCTCTGTAGGCCACACTTAAAACAACAATACACTTATCTGCTTCTGTTCTGTAAAGTTCACCCAACAGTTCCTCCAAGATCAGTTATGAATTTCACTGTTCGTTAATTTTCCCAGACACATTCCGATGAATAGCGATCCATGAATTCAAACTGCAAAGGCAGTACAAGTTTCTTTCTTTCTCTGTCTCCTGCACTGACCTCACCATGTGCTTCCTTTGTCTGTTCTGCTCCCTTTTAATAGTGCTGTTGTTTTGACTTTTTTTCCCAAAGTTCCAAAACAATGCAACAGCATATAAAACAGTAATTGCTGTTCCTGGAATTTGAGGAAATCACCTCCTGCACCTAAAATACCTCAAAAAAGGAGCAGCTGTTACAGCCAGAAATTTTTCCCATTTCCATCTTGGATTACTCAGAATCCTTTGAGGGATGTGATGGATGCTGAAGAGTTGGGAGAGTTCAGAAATGTTTTGAGGAAAGAGATGAGGACATGGAACAAGAGGAAAATCATCTTTAGCATGAGAATGGAGCAACACAAAGTGCAACAAGCCAGACGGGACATAATTGATACCCTCTTCCAATAGTTCTGATTAGGGTAGCATGATCATTCATTGGCTGTAAATTTGTTGTTGCTCAAAATTGAAGCAGCCCTTGTTTGTTCCCAGAAGCCTTTTTTTATTTGTTTGCTTCTTTTTCACTTTTCCTGTTCAATAAAAATTAATGCTTTCAACTGTTTGAAGGCTTTCCAACATGGGATGCTCCCACATTGAACAATATGCAATGTTATACTAGATATTAGGGAAAGAAGAACACTCCCTTAGACATAGTTCTAACATTGTATGTTGCTAAGGACTTGTAACCTGTGTAACTTGACTCTTGTAGCTGCAGTTATAGTGACAGTTGATCTGACATACGATGATAAACGAAGAAATATATTTACAAATATAATCTTCTATTTCCAATTAACAGTCAGCTATGTCACTTATGTGCCCTCAGAAGTTTTATCTTTTTCTTTTCCCTCCATGCACATATTGTCGAGGGCTATTCATGGCTGGCAGCATCTAACTGGGCTTTAAACCTGGTAGAAATCCTATAAGGTCCCAGCACTGGTGAATCATTCTGCCACTGGTGAAGGCTTGATAGTGTCGCACCAAGAGAGAGGATATACACACATTGAAGTAAGCAGCGGATAATTACAAGATAACTCATCAAACCTTTGCAGAAAACATTCCATGAAACTCTTTGAAATTGAAATTTAGCTGATATTTGGTAAAATTCAATTTTCCATCAATACACTGTAGAAATAATGATCTAATGTTTCATTTCCTCTGAGTGTCCAACCTTGACAAAATCATAATTGCATAAAAAGTGCATCTTCCATGATATTGCCTCAATGTGGGTGTAAAGTAATGTAGACAAATAATGCATTCAAAAAAGGACGTGCATCATTTACAAAAATTTTAAACTTAATTGCAATTAAATAAAAACATTGTTAGATTCATAAAAACAATGCACGATTGAAATGGCTGTTAAAGGAATTGGTGTAATCCTCAGATGGTTTATGCATCATTACAAAACTCACAAACAATTTGAAGCAACATTTTGGAAATTTAAAAGATCTGGGCAAATCTGGTTTTCTATTATTCATTTCATATTTCTCCACGTTGTAATTATTCTGCGACTTCTAAATTAATTTTCTAAAAACATAACTGCATCTTAGCAACAGCTTTTCTTTCTACCAAACTTTGTATTATCAACAAATCTGAATATATTACCATCAATGCCCTCAATTTAGTCATTAATCTGAATAATAAATAGCTGTGGTCCCTGACTGTTCCCTGCTGAAGCCTACTAGTTACAGTCTGTCAACCTGAAAATGGCCCATTCATTCCCACTCTGTTTTCTACATTGAATCATTAAATAGTTATGGCCAAGAGTTAGGCTATTCAATCCTTTCACCTTTGTGCTGACCAGAAGATATTTATTCTGCCGAATTCCATTTTCTAGTTTATGGCTTATAGCTCTATAGATTACAACATATCATGTGTATATCCAGGTATTTTTCATAAATGTTTGCTACTGTTTCATACAGTGAATACCACAAGTCTCGCTGTAAAAACTAACCTATAGTTTCCTTTTTTACTCTTACCTTTCTTTCTAAAATAGTGAGAGATTTCATGACATCCAGAGTCCATTTCTTCCTTATTATATAATCATCATGTTGCCACTTTGAATAGTAGGCTGTGACTAAGACTTATCATTCTTGACTATTTGTGAATATATGAGCTCCTACAGTATACCACAGTGGGGAGCATACTTCAGTAGTTATCCTCTTCTGTTTCTGCTGTGTGTGGCGGACAGTGCATATGAACACCATATTTTCAATGTCTCTACATGCCTATCCTATACACAGCTGATCTGGTTCAGGGCTTACCTTCTTCCATTGACATGTGGCGGTAATGTATCTTCTAAAGAAATTCTTTCTCTATTGTTTTCTTTTTAACTCATTCTCAGAATATGCTTTGGACACCAAGCATATTATATATTAAAAACAGTTTAATCAAACACTTTTGTCATGAGGTGAACAAAGGGATTCAGAACACAGCTTGCGGTTCAACTCAGTTTTTTTAGCAAAACATTCCTCCTTAAAAACACCATTTGAGCATTTCCTAAATTCACACAATATTTATTCTTTATCTCACTCTATCCACGTGAGAAGTGATACTACATGCAACAGTGCACATATCTGAGCTGGGCCAATGGAATCTCCTTCCTGTCCAACATAGGGCTGGCTCTCTTCCACACAAAGGTGGATCTTATAGGTCAGGGCGATCTTCTCCGAGATCTTCTTGTTTTTCCGCATGATCTTCTGTCATGATTCTTGAGTCTTTGCAGAGGGGGTAGCTTCTAAGTATGTATTTTTATCTCCCGTCACTCTGAATCTATCCAACGTTCTATGGCCTTTGGCAAATAGAATCATAAGGTTGGTTCAAAGCATCCAACAGAATACACCAACAACCTCCACTACTGCCATGCCAGGAGGGCGTAAATTGTACCTGCTCAGGCACTGGCTAGAGGTCAAGGTCCCAGAAAGTCTGATCGCTGCTTTTCCAATATATTAAACTTCAGGCTGGTTGTATCTGGTTTCCCCTGAACCTTTGTGACTTTATTGACCTTGGTTTTCACTGTTGTCTGCAGCGATAACTGCTGGTCATTGCTTAATTTAGTTTGGCCAACTTTCTGACAGGCTTGATTTCTCCAGTTCTGGGTCAATTTTCAGCATGTGGTTGCTTGATCACAGCCAATACTACTGGGTATGATTATTTTGGTTCCAACTGCAGAAGACCATTTTCGAATGTCATTGACCATTATAAACTTAATCTGTTCCTCAGCTGAGCTAATTTTTCCAGATTATATTGCTTTGTAAGTAATGTACCCACAAGCCCCCACAATTCCCTGCATCAATATCATGCACAGCCAACATCGCTTTTCCTGGCCTGTTGCACGAATTTATTTATAATTCTATAATAGCCTTTGTAAGTCATCTCAATGGTTCTCCGGAAAATAAGGCAGTGCTATCCAATCTTTTAAGCAGTTTCCAATCTGATTGTTGCAATGTTAAGTTTAAATGTTCCATTCCTGCTTTATTCTCCAATTGTTCTGATCGTTCTATTTCACTCTCTACTTTGTTCACTGCAGTAAGGACATTTTATTCCCTCCTATTTCCTCTATCGTAATATTTTTTCAACACATTAACATCACGCACTTGCCGACCACATCTATCTGGATTCCTCAATATGTAATTTACATCACTGAGTTTCTTCAAGATTTGATTAGGTCCAGTGAACTTTGCTTTTACTGATGTTCCAGAAACAGAAACAAAGTTCCTATCTTCTTATTTATCTTGTTTTTATTGTAACTGAAATGGGAAAAGGGCTGTTTTGGAACCAAGGGTTGTGGAAGGAATTGCTATAGTTTTAAATCAAACACTGAAACTTAATGTGAACTTTATTGTGTATGTATCACTTGTCCCTCCTATAAAGAAGTGAAAAGAGCATGGAGAAGAGAGATTGAAGAACAGAATATCCTGGCAAGCCAAAGAATCATTTCATTGAACCATGTAGACTGTGGCCAATGAAATGTTTCCACAGTTTTTAATTCCATCCATCTATATAACACCAATACCTTTTTTGGCTGTTTGCACGTATGTGCAGGACAGTTTAGAAAGGGAAGGTTAGTGGTTAGTGTATTAACTAGTCGAGTAATATGTAATATTTCTTGTCTGTTCTTGGATTCTACTGTAACAAATAGTTGTTCTTGTTAAACACAGGAACCTGAATCATGTCTTCTATATTAATTTGTTAGCATCCTAATTGGAGGGGTTCACAGGATTTCTTAAAGCCATAATAAGAGTGAAAATCTCTCTCTCTCTCTCTCTCTGTAAGCTACGGGTATTTCCCTTAAACTTACAAAAAACTTCTCCTGACCTCCTAAGTGCAACTTGTTTATCTTTTTTGGTCTTAAACCCAACCAAAATGCACAAAAAATCATTTATTCTAAACTAAGCCTCAAAACCTGTTTTAAAATAAATCACCTCAACTACAAAAATAATTACAAGGACTTGTGACATTAGACACAGAACAGCTCACATTACTGACTCAAAAACAAAAACACATGACAATAAATCACATTAAAAATATATTTAAATTACACAGTCCACATTACAACTGATCTCACTTCTAATTTCTGATTCAGGTTTGGCGGTGATATATTCACTAAGTCTTTATACCTTCTAATTTTTATACTGAGATCTTCTATCTCCTGTTTCTTCTGTGGTGACAAACAAAGTATGGTCTCTGCCAGCACTATTTCTCTTCTTGGTTGTATTTCAAAATCAAATTATATCTCTGATGTGTATGCCTAAAGTTGTGTGTACCCTTGTTGATGCATTACACAGATTATTTTCATGGATCTGTTCCAATGCAGGGTGATAGCTTTAACAGTGAACTATCTCTCTTAGAGATATATATGGAACTTCTTACATCCAATCACAACTGCCAAAAGCTTTGTACTATAGTGGCACATCCTTCTCAGCTGACTTTAGAGCTTTGGATGTGAATATTATTGCCTTTTCCTTTTGAGCCAGCGTTGCTTCCACACCCATTTGATCATGGCTGATAAGTTTCTCAACCCCATCCTCCTGCCGTCTCCCTGTAACCCTTGATCCCCTTGCCAATCAGGAACCTATCTATCACTGTTTTAAATACACTCAGGCTGTATAGAATGTCAAATTAGCTTCTGCCTGTGTCCTTAAACATACAATTTCTGGTTTTATTTTTCAGTTTGGTAACAGAAGTATCCATCGGCTCCCGTTATTCATTTTTTCCACTTTGAAATTCACAGAGTTAGGTCCAAGGACTTGATTTTTACTGGGCCTTGTACCTTGCACAATCTACTATAGCAGCCTTGAATATACATTTAGTTCCTAGATAATGAGTTCTTTGTTCCTTATAGATAACATAAGTTTATGAGGAGGTGCAAGATGGTTGCAAATTAGCCAAAGTTCCTTTAGAGCCCTAAGTACAGAAGTCCTGCTACTGACTCTAGCACCAAGGTGTAGATGAGCAACATCTGTGATTCACAGAAGCAGCACTCTGTAAAAATTCAGCTGTCTACAGATTTGATTTTTGTCAAAGGGTGCACAAAACATGACTCCACTTGTGTTATTTAACGCACAATAAGAACTAAAACTGCCATAGTCATTTTGGATAGGTCCAGAGACCACCATGGGTGAAGTGATTTGGCTTTGGGATAGGTCAAATGCGACTTGGGATAGTTTAAAAGTAGCCATGAATGTGCAGAAGAAAGTCGATAAAGTCATTGAAATTATTAAGCTCTCGAGTCATTTCAACCCCCAAGATATTTTTTTTTAAACAGCTTACTATGACTGCTTGCAAATTTCTCAGCTACCTATTGACAAATGCCAGATATTTATCAATGCAGTTTAGTGCTGCATGGCTGATTCTTTTAATTAAAGCAGAGGTGGGGGCCTCTAAGTGTACAGATTGATCAACATTGATTTTAATGTATTTGATGTCAGGTTTATGAATGCATACGGTCACTTTCATAAGTGGTATAATACTGGAAGAAATTAAAATTTATTGAATAGATTTTAGCCTTAATGAAATTGTCCTTTCTAAATAGTTAAGGTAGGCACTTGGAAATTTATTTTGTTTCATCTGAGCATTGCCTTTGACATCTGTCCATGGTGCTGACTGGGTAACTGTGCATGGATGTAATAAGTGCAAAGGGTGATGGGTACAAATCATGATTAGCGTAAGTTGGTACTAAGCCGGCATGGGGATATACATAGCCACGGAGATGAGTAGGAGGAAATTGATTGTCATGGGTAGCATGTCATGTGAGTTAGGTGAGGGGCATATGCTGGCATGGAGGGAATATGGGATGTGGATGCAAGATTTGACACAGGTTGATATGTATGGGGCATGGATGTGTGTGGGAGATGAGACCTAAGGACGAGAGAGCTGATGTTTTTAAACATAGCTGTGATGAAATCCTGGATCATTAAGGCGGACTTCTTTTCTTCGACTGAGGAATTGTCTGAAGTGAAGATGGAATTGATTTGTAACAATGTACATGCATTAGTACCTAATTTATGAGGTCTCCACACATTCGTTATATAAAATTAAAGATATGAAACTAACTTGGTCAACCTCCAGCCTTTCAAAGCCTATTTCTAGTCTGCAAGCTTCAAGTCAGGAATCGGAGAGAATACTCACCACTCACCTGGCTGCAGAAACTCAAATAATTCATTGTCATCCAGTACAACCAGGTTATATGAATGGTGTGGCCATACTAGTCTCAATAGTCAACCCCTCTGTCAGTGACTTAATGTGGCGGAAGTATACACTGTTTACAGGATGCAGTGCGGTGCTCAACAAAGTTCATTCTGTTATGGCTGCTTCTCCTGTGATTTCCACTATAAGAAGGCAAGGACACCTATGTCCATAGGTACCATCTATCCCAAATTCCTTTCCATTGTATATTCAATCCTGATTGAGTCAAATATCACTGCTTCTTCATTGTTGCTGCATCATTATTAAAGTATTCCCTGGCTTCCAGCATGAATGAATACAATGCTACCAGGAGTAAATTCTTCATTTCTTAGAGATACAAAGTATAAGTGAACAATATGGACATGTCAGCAACATTCCCATTGAAAAAAAAATGAACAGAAGTATATTTGAATTTCAAGAAGTGGGCCATCTTTCAAATTACAGGGGAGATCTCATGAAGCATGGTGGCTCAGTGAGGGCAGCACAGGCACTCAGTGATTAACACTGTTGTCTCACAGCGCCAGGAATCTGTATTCAATTCCTGCCTTGGATGACCGTCTGCGCGGACTTTGCACACGTCTGCGTGGATTGCTTCCCACATTTCAAAGATGTGCAGGTTAGGTAGAATGGCCATACTAAATTGCCCCAGAGATGTGCAGGCTAGGTGGATTAACCATGTAAATGAAGGTTTATGGGGATAGGGTAGGGTACTGGGTCTCGGTGGGATGCCCTTCAGAGGGTCAAATGGCCTTTTTCCACACTGTAGGAATTCTATGATTTGTGGGCAGCACGGTGGTACAGTGGTTAGCACTGCTGCCTCACAGCGCCAGAGACCTGGGTTCAATTCCCGCCTCAGGCGACTGACTGTGTGGAGTTTGCACATTCTCCCCGTGTCTGCGTGGGTTTCCTCCGGGTGCTCCGGTTTCCTCCCACAGTCCAAAAACGTGCAGGTTAGGTGAATTGGCCATGCTAAATTGTCCGTAGTGTTAGGGGCAGGGGTAAATGTAGGGGAATGGGTCTGGGTGGGTTGTGCTTCAGCGGGTCGGTGTGGACTTGTTGGGCCAAAGGGCCTGTTTCCACACTAAGTAATCTAATCTAAATTACCAGTAGCATTTGGGGGAAGCCCTTGAAGGGCCACTTATCAACCTAATAAAGGGCGGATGACACCTGATATTTGTCCTGCCACTGGAAAAAAAAAAGAATGCTTAGGTAACAGCATGGCATCTCCTCTTATCTCATGATTAGATTACTTACAGTGTGGAAACAGGCCCTTTGGCCCAACAAGACCACACCAACCCTCCGAAGAGCAACCCACCCAGACCCATTCCCCTACATTTACCCCTTCACCTAACACTTGGGACAATTTAGCATGGCCAATTCACCTAGCCTGCACATTTTTGGACTGTGGGAGGAAACTAGAGCACCTGGAGGAAACCCATACAGACGGTTGCCCGAGGCAGGAATTGAACACAGGTCTCTGGCGCTGTGAGGCAGCAGTGCTAACAACTGTGCCACCGTGCTGCCCACATCTGATTTTACACTTTGTCCCCACCATCACCCAGGTCTTTACCAAAACAGTATCAAACTATGGGCTTACATTTCCAATGTATTATTTCATGGGAACAACCAAATATCCTTTATTGGTCAGACTACTGAGTAGAGGAGTTGGGAGGTTAAGTTGTGGCTGTACAGGACACTGGTTCAGCCACTTTTGGAATATTGCGTGCAACTCTGGTCTCCTGCCTATAGGAAGGATGTTGTGAAACTTACAAGGTTGTTGCCAGATTTGGAGGATTTGAGCTATAGGGAGAGGCTGAATAGGCTGGGGCTGTTTGCCCTGGAGTGTTGGAGGCTGAGGGGTGACCTTATCGAGGTTTATAAGATCATGAGAGGCATGAATAGGATAAATAGGCAAACTCTTTTCCTGGGGTGGGGGAGTCCACAACTAGAGGGCATAGGTTTAGGGTGAATTGGTATATGTATAGGAAGGGTTTGGAGGTATATGGGCCGGGTGTTGGCAAGTGGGATTAGAGTGGGTTGGGGTATCTGGTCAGCGTGGAAGGGTCTGTTTCTGTGTTGTACGTCTCTATGACTCTATGTGTATTTAATTGTGTAGGCTTTGTTCAACACAAAAAGGGAAGCAACTGATTACATCTTAAAGAGTCAGTATTTTCTGGAGTATGATGTATTCAGGTTCTAAGCTGACAGTCAGCATTTCAATCTGTGTGTCACTTGTTAACATTTCTCAGAAGAAATCTGCTATTTTTTCTAGGTTTGGGGGTTGTCCAAAATAATCAATTGGAGAGTCGGACAGGAACCCGTCAGAAGCAATCAAGCTTCCTCTGCCAGTTTCACAGAGACAGAAAATTTTAAAATTGAGCTAATACCCTGACAGGTGCAGTTAAAGATGCTTAGTGTGACAGTAAATACTTGAAATACTCTTAGGAGGTCATGAATTATCAATCCAGCCGAATTATTAATTAGTTCATATCTTTACAGATGTTGCAAGGCCTGCTGAATATTTCAAGGGGTTCCATTCTTGTTTCAGATTTTCAGAATCCACAGCATTTCAGTTTTTTCTTCCCTATTAGACAGGTATCTGACCTTTTTTGGTATTTGAATGCTGATGCAAATGCATTAACTGCTTTCATTTAAGCATTCCCATTACTGCACATGCAGAATTGTCAGAGATGAGAATTAGGTTGGAGTGGCCATTGTTTAATTGTAACAAGTTTCACATATTTGGAATGTTAATCCAGTGTACCCACTCTGATGTGATGTGAGTGCAATGCTAATTAAGTCTGCAACTCTAACATGTCCAACATCCACTGGGAAATGTGACATTAATTTACAATAAGAGAATAATGGATGGTAAAGTCAATACTATGTGACAGTACAAAATTCAGCTTGTCTGCTACTTCATGAAAACCACATTTGTTTGTGCATTTCAGGGCTTCTAACAAAATAGTAACATTTGGAACAGGAGTAAGCTATTTGGCCCCTTGACGCTGCTCCACCATTCAAGTTGAACATAACTGATCTACATTTTAACACCCATATTTTCTCACCCATATTTTCATAGCCCATGATGGCTTTACTCAACAAAAGTCTATTTATCGTGTTCAAAGATATTTGTTCCAGTATAAAAATAAACTTTCTTGGCAGATTCAGGTGTAAAACAGGGCAAAATTACTGTTGGTGTTAATGGAGGACAAGCAGTTGACAACAGTTACACAAGATTCTCCTGTCAGGGACATTAACTTGTTTATTTTCATGAGTTCAGTATCGTTGTTAAAAATACCAAGGAGAAGAATGCCTTATAAAGGAGTAACTATTTATCACAACCAGCCAATTATAGACTCATATTTTGAAGTTTTGAAAACAAATCACACTTAAAATTCACAGCAGGTTCACAGGCATTCAAAGGAGAAAAATAGAGGTTAATATTATGGCATGATTCTTCATTAGAACTCCAGATTCTGAAATTATTTTTCAAAACCAATTTCAGTATCTACTACTGTCAGCCGATGCTCTGAATTACTTCCCTCCACCCTCTACATTACCTGCCAAAATCTATGCAATGGACAAGCTGCTTCTCAGCTAAATGTATACCTTGGGCTTACAGTTCAACAATATTATACAAGTGAGGCTGGAACATCCATACACCTTAGTCTTACCACCAGCCTTTACAGTCTAAACCAGACTCAGATCCCAAGTGTGATGCAACTGCTAGGCCAGTTTTAAGCAATGTCAGATGAATCAATGCAGTTAAAATCAAAAACATTGAGTATCGAGGATACTGACAATCAAAGTTAAATCAAGTTATATATTGCTGTGCCAGATGTTGCAAATGTGAGAATGTTGATGGCCTTAATCTGAACTATCTGGTGGAGTGGGGAGGGGTGTAAGTGTTAATTTTTAATCCTATTTTTCTAATTAACTTGTTCAGAGATGTTGCCAAGCACGTTTGAAGTAAGTGGGATTGGTCCACAGGTATTGCACCAAAAGAGTCCCCTTAATGTTTTTTTTATTTCTGAATGTAACAATGAAATATATGTCTGTAGTTTCAAAAGCAAATAATACTGTTTTAGATCTTTACCTGTGAATTCCTTTATTCAATAAATACCTTCAATTTATTCCCTCCTAATTTAAGTGCATTGGGAATCAAATACAGTCATTGTCCAATACCCACAAGGGTTTGTTCCTAAGAAGCCCTGCGAATGATGATATTCACGAGTGTGGAACTCATTAAAAAAAGTCAAAAGTGACAGATACATGAGTTTTGCCCATCAATGTTGAATTTGTTGTTACTCATTTTTTGGCATGGATAGGCCACAACTACGAATCATGAGTACAAAGGATTTACTTATACTTTTAAGGAATATCCTAGAGACGCAAACTATTCAGTTAATTACATTAACTCCATGATATTGCTTAGTGTTTTGGACCATAAAGCAGATTATAGAATTTCAAAAATGTTCAATCGTGAAAAGAAGATATATCCTCACTCTCATACATTACTAAATTCCAATCCAACAGTGTATTAATACTTGACAACAAAGCATCGGAGCTGGTCCAGCAGTGATCCACTAGCCAGCAAGGTTTTCAAGGACCTGTCATAACACCATAATCCATACTTCATCGCAGAATCAGCTCCAACGCCAAGTGGAACAGCTTGAGCAGCTAAACTCCATCTCAGCCACTGATTCAGTTCAGATGTGATTCTTCTCACTGCCACAGTGCCAACTTCAACCTGTGACTATATAATTGGTTAGAATTATGTGTGATACCAAATCAACTCAGCACAAGATATTCTAAATGCTTGTTAAAGCTTATCTATCACAAGCTTTTTTGGCCTGGATCCAGCAGATAAGCAATATGGATTACCATAATATTTAATTAGTGGCTTTTCACCCAATTCAGCAGGAACACACCATTTCTAAAGTTAGAATCAGCATTAATTTTAGATTAGATTAGATTACTTACAGTGTGGAAACAGGCCCTTCGGCCAACCAGTCCACACCGACCCGCCGAATCGCAACCCACCCATACCCCTACATTTACTCCTTACCTAACACTACGGGCAATTTAGCATGGCCAATTCACCTGACCTGCACATCTTTGGACTGTGAGAGGAAACCGGAGCACCCGGAGGAAACCCACGCAGACACGGGGAGAACATGCAAACTCCACACAGTCAGTCGCCTGAGGCGGGAATTGAACCCGGGTGTCAGGCGCTGTGAGGCAGCAGTGCTAACCACTGTGCCACTGTGCCACCCACAGTAGCCCACAGTACATCTGTGGAACTCACTGTCATGGTCTTATGGTCGTACACATGCATTACATGACATTTGTATCAAAGGTTTATAATGCACTTGTAAGATTTGGGACCTTGAGTTCTAAAATAGAGGTCAATGGATTTTTGGTTTTCAGTTCTATGAAGGTAACTTTTTTTTGAAGGCCAGAAACATTGTCCATTGGATCCAAACAGCTCTTCCAGGAAATCATGTAATTTAAACTAAACACCCAAGTAAGCCACCCTGCAAGTTAATGGATGAATTGTTTCTTAAAAGCTTTAACCCAGAAAGAAAAAGTTGGAGAGCGGCTACAAGTCCAGTTCAGAGGAGAAAAAAAACTATAGTATATGAGGGGCAGTTTTAGCTTTGACTATGTCCAGGCCATCAGAGTTGGAAAAGGGACTTAATCTGCTTTAATCAGTCTGAGTAAAAGCTGGGGAATGTCCTGAGATTTCTTTTCTTAGAGTTCAGTGATTTAGTTTATGGCTAAATTTATGGTTTTATGTTTCAGGGAAAATCAATAATGGAGTGAATCATATCAGGTATCATATCAAATTTGCACCCCAATATGCCAACATTTTTATGCACAGGTTCAAACAAGACTTCTTCTCTATGCAGGATCTCCGACCAACATTGTACACCAGATACATTGATGACATTTTCTTCCTCTGGACCCATGGTGAGGAGTCACTGATAAAACTACACAGTTTCATCCCACCATCAAACTCACCATGAACTACTCTCAACTATCTGTCTCATTCTTGGACACATGCATCTCCATCAAGGATGGACACCTCAGCACCACACTCTACCGCAAACCCACAGACAACCTCACAATGCTACACTTCTCCAGCTTCCACCCAAAATATATTAAAACAGCCATCCCCTATGGACAAGCCCTAAGCATAAACTGGATCTGCTCAGATGAGGAGGAATGTGACGGACACCTGGAAGTACTCAAGGATGCCCTCACAAGAACGGCATACGATGCTCAACTCATTGACCGCCAGTTTCGACGTGCCACTGCAACGAACCATAATGACCTCCTCAGGAGACAGACATGTGCTGCAACCGACGGGGTACCCTTCGTTGTTCAGTATTTACCAGGATCTGAAAAATTACGCCATGTCCTTAGTGACCTGCAACACATTATCAATGATGATGAGCATCTCACCAAGACCTTCCCCACACCTCCACTACTTGCCTTTAAACAACCGCCAAACCTCAAATAGATCATTGTTTGTAGCAAACTGCCCAGCTCTCAGGACAACTCCATACAACCCTGTCACGGTAGACGCTGCAAGACGTGTCAGAGTGTGGACATAGATACCACCATTACGCGTGGAGACACCTCCCACCTTGTACATGGCAGGTACTCATGTGACTCAGCCAACGTTGTCTATCTTATACGTTGCAGGCAAGGATGCCCTGAGGCATGGTACGTTGGGGAAACTGAGCAAAGGCTACGACAATGGATGAATGGGCACCACACAACAATCAACAGACAGGAGGGTTCCCTCCCAGTTGGGAAACACTTCAGTGGTCCAGGACATTCAGCCTGGGACCTTCAGGCGACCATCCTCCAAGGTGGACTTCGGGACAGGCAGCAGAGAAAAGTGGCCGAGCAGAGGCTGATAGCTAAGTTTGGTACCTATAGGGAGGGCCTCAACCAGGACCTTGGGTTCATGTCACATTACAGGTGACCACCATTGCACTATACACACACACACACACAGACACTCCACAGATGCACACACAGACACCCACACACACCCTTACAGACACACACATTCCCACACTCACACATGCACCCCATCACGAACTTAAGACACTCTGCACTCACTACACACACACATACACTTTCTTACACTCACAACCCCCAACCCAGACACACACACACACAGACAGACAAAGACCCACATGCACACATATATTTTGTGGGGTGAATTTGTACTTTCAGGGTTACATTGTACTTTGCTCAAAAACTGCATGCATTCATGTAGAACTCTGAGCTCAAAAACTGCATGAATTTATGTAAAACTCAGTGATCTCACTTTTTAGATTAGAATCAATCTAAACATGTTGGCATAGACAAAGAACACAGGGGGCTAATACCTTCAACATATTGTCTAGCTATCACCATTGTTAACAGCTAACCAAAGAATGCAACTTTTTTTAAAAAAAGGTTTTGTTATTTACACATGAAAGAAGTGAAACTATCATTGTATTCTAACAGATGAAAGGCTTAACAGACAATTAATTCTTCAATGTATAATTTCAGTTACATCACACTGTAAATTTTTGCTATAAATTCTGTGTTACGATTGAGCCCTCCACTATCACCTGATGAAGGAGCGTCGCTCCGAAAGCTAGTGTTCTTCCAATTAAACCTGTTGGACTATAACCTGGTATTGTGTGATCTTTAACTTCATATCAGGTGTGTGCAACTTTGTTAGATTTAAGAGTGAAGACAGGATTGTTACTTTATTAGGGTTGAATGGGTATGAAGGACAGCACTGTGATGACAAAATAAACCTATATTTAATGCTGTTTGTGAGAAGTTTTCTAAACTGTCTTAATTATATGACTTTGTTTTATGTCAATTCATTTGTGTAATAAACATTGGTTATTTTGTTTGATGTGAACTGATGCGTCAAGTCAATATGTTCATTGTCTGATCAACAATGTAACCAAATTGTAAAAATTATAACTTATAAAACCAGTTTTTACTTTGGAATATGACCTGTCTAGTATTGACATCAGTTGAGATTATAACTATTATTTTGAAAAACAGTTTAAAAGCTGTACAGGGCCCTGTGAGACTGTACCTAGAATATTGTGTGCAGTTCTGGTCTCCAAATTTGAGGAAAGACATTCTGGCTATTGAGGGAGCGCAGCGTAGGTTCACGAGGTCAATTCCTGGAATGGGGGACTATCTTATGTTGAAAGATTGGAGCGACTGGGCTTGTATACCCTTGAGTTTAAAAGACTGAGAGGGGATCTGATTGAGACGTATAAGATTATTAAAGGATTGGACACTCTGGAGGCAGGAAACATGTTTCTGCTGATGGGCGAGTCCCGAAACAGAGGACACAGCTTAAAAATAAGGGGTAGGCCATTTAGGAGAGAGATGAGGAGAAATTTCTTCACCCAGAGAGTGGTGGGTGTGTGGAATGCTCTGCGCCAGAAGGCAGTGGAGGGCCAGTCTCTGGATTCATTTAAGAAAGATTTGGATAGAACTCTCAAGGATAGTGGAATCAAGGGTTATGGAGATAAGGCAGGAACAGGATACTGATTGAGGATGATCAGCCATGATCATAATGAATGGTGGTGCAGGCTCGAAGGGCAGAATGGCCTACTCCTGCATCTATTGTCTATTCAATACCTGATACATTTTATTATTGATAAATATGTCATCATAGAGCTTATTTTGTTGGAACTAGAAGACTCATGTTTACCCAGTTAATAAATAAATCGGTATGGCAAAATATAACCTTGTAATGCCTGTCTGTTAAATGATGGTGGATGATAAATTTACACATCTTTATAGAAAAGTGCTGCAAGTTTTCCTCAATTATTAAGGGAGAATCATATAATAGCATTATGATCAACACCTTGCTGGGGTGAGAAGTTGGGATTTCTGACTACAAAAGTCCTGTCCAACATGTAGAAGTCATAAGCCAGGAACATGATGAAATATTCTGTTCTTGACTGAATGAGTGCTGCTGCAACAAAACTAAAGAAGCTTGGCACAATCTAAGGCAAAGCAGATGACTTGATTCCTATCCCATCCACCACTTTCAACAGTCATTCCTTCCACCACAATGGAGAGTTTTAGTAGTGCATAGTATCTTCAGGTTGCACTGCAAAAGCTCACCAAGCCTCCTTTGACAGCAACTTCCAAACCTTCACCTCTACTACTTTGAAGGGTAAAGGAGCAAATGTATAAAAACATGGGTTTAGGAGGTATTGTCAAAGGGACTTTGGTGAATTTCTGCAGTGCATCAACAGTTGGCACACATTGCTGTTAGTGTGCATTAAGGAAAGAATGTCTGTTGACTGTTTTATCCTGCATGATGCTAAGTTTCTTGAGTGTTAAATATTAACTTTTTTCTCCCTTTAGTAAACCTTTCCTATTTGCCTTCAGTAGAACTAGAACACAAGAAATAGATTTTAAAAATGGAACACCAATTTATACAGCATGAGAAAAGAGGGCTGATTGTCACGCTAATGATGGTCTGACCAATGTAGCAGGAAAACTTTCGATATTAATTCTCGGAGAAAGCAGCGAGATTCTGATTGGTCAAGGTGTTGCCATAGAAATGTAACAGAAATTGGTAGTCTCCATGCTCTTTCCAGTTTTTTTTGAAAAGTTGCAATGTATGTAGGAATTTCTTTTATTTACATCACACAGGGTCATGTGTCTTTAGAAAAATAGTTTTCAGCATGGACAAATGTATTATACATTGAGTCTGAATGATAATCTTAAATTGGTTTCTGGCGTAACTGCTAGCACAGTATGAATAATCTAATTAATGATTTCCAATAGCAGAATCAGATTGAATGGTGGATATTCACTTCAGAGGCTTGTTAATACAGGCCAGTTTAGTACAATCAGCATTACACCCACAGTGAATTCTCAACAGGGTATATTGTTCATTATGGTCCAACAGTTGATGGCACATGGCCTACGTACCTGGTAACACACAGGCAGTGAAATGCATATACCATATTACTCATTTGTATGTTCGAAAAAATATCTTTTTGGCTTCCATCCTGTTGGTGGAGATACTGCTGCAAGGTCTAGCAAGTGTTTTTACCATACCTAAGCAAAATCACCTCATCACCTTGCCCCTGTGGTGTCTGTCACATCCAATTTTGGCCCAATCTTACTATACACATTCCCAGAACAATCAGCCACTCACTGGATATCCAAGAATTTATCAGTATCCCTTGTGCCTGCACCATTTTTAAAAGGCTAACTTGCACTGTCCCTGACATTTGACTTGAACATAGCAGACAGAAGGAAATTGGGGGCCTTCTGTGAGGGCTGAGATCTGGAGGGCCTGCTGGTTGGGCTGGTGCAGAGGTGGAGGGTCCTCTTCCTCCAGAATCAGCAGGAAAGCTACAACACCAGACCATGACAGCCAAGTGTGAGGTTACCTTCCAGGTTAAAGCAGTTTCAGCCTTGTGGAAGAATGCACAGCACCACAGGAAGTCAGGAAATGACATTTAACACTCTACCATAAGTGCCACCATCTTCAGTCCTATACCTCACACTCACTCTATCTCTGCTTCTCCCACTAAGGGTCATGCTCTACCACTATCATACATGCCACTAATTTTCCCTCAACCACTCTTAGCCACTCCAACCCTTGACACTACTAACCCTGCATGCCCTCTAAGTTGCCCGATCATCACTAGGTACACCTCTCCAGCTGCACCAACGGTAACAGTTATTCCACCCAGTTTTGTCTCTCATTTAGGAATAAAGTCTTCAATAGGGCCAAAAAACTCAAAATGGTGCTGGCTTCCCAAAGTACAACCCCTTATCCCTATGTGGAGAACGACTTGACCCTACCTGCCCCAAGTGGCTGCCTATGTCCCAGCCCCTGGATTGACAACAGAGGCTGCCTCTGACTTACTGTGCTGGCATTCCACGAGTGAAGGCTTTCCTCCTTGACTTGACAGAGGCGTGTGGATAACCATGATAAGTTTCCTGGCTTCATGTCTTCACAAAACAGTAATGCAATCCAAAAGGTATATGAACTTTATGTCTATGGTTGAGGGATAAATCTTAAAAAGGCAAAGTAAGATAGATAAATATCAAAAAGAGTGAACACTATGACAGCAAGAGTACGGGGATGAGGTCTGGTCCAGTGTATAATTTCGCTGTGTGTTCCTGTTGCAACATTACAATGATAATTGTCGGTATAGCCTGAGATTCATTACTGAAATGTAAAAAATGTCCTGTAAATGGAACAGAGATGTGCCAAGAGTGTTTTTAGAGGTTGGATACCAATGTCTGTGGACCTGGAGTCCATGTGGCTGCCACCCATGGAGCGTACCCTGAGATATTGATGCCTACTGTCCAATGTAAAGGTCCATTGGAGCAAGTAACAAGTTGACTTTGCCAAAAGTTCATTTTGATTTCCATGTTCATAAGATATAGGACCAGAATTAGGCCATTAAGCCCATCAAGTCTGCTCTGCCATTCAATCATGGCTGATATATTTCACAACTCTATTCTACTCCCAAGTCACATTTTCATGTCAAGAATTCTTGAAGTCTAGCCTGTTTAGCAAATTTAGTAAGATAGAAAGCTGAATATAAATGAAGTGAGTTGGTTCATTAAAGTACAATAATAACCTTTAAACAGCAATGCGCCTCTGTCTAACAATAAACTCACTATGCTACTTGTCAAAAGTGTTAAAAATGGAGTGAGATACTCCCAATGTTGAGATTGGACTCACCGGTCATCTATCTGATTTTGTCACAAATCTTGCCATAGTCAATATTATTCAGACCCCAGTAAGACTTCACTCATTAATGGTCATTAGTCTGAACTAGAATGGTTTGTCTCACTCAGGTATGATATCCAAACATTAAGACAACAATCTGCAAAGGCTTAACCAAGGATCCTGGCCAACAATGATAATGGCAGCAAAGTGAAAAACCAGTGGCTTTGTCGAGCATTTTATTGAAGAAAATATCCACAGCAATAACTGGAGCAATTCATTCACGTCCAAAGACGGCCAACTAGAAGCACACAGAACTAAGGAGAAAGTTTTAGCTGCATCTAAGTCCTAAGCCTTGTGGGAGATCCTGATCAAACAACACATTGGAGAAACAAGACCACCTCTAAACACACTCAAGGGTCAAGCCAATGTGCTTCTATATACAATCACCAGCTTCACTGGCAATATTTTAAGAAGACCAGAGTTTAATGATTAAAGCATTAATTTTGAAATCATCACAAAAGCCTTTGATTCCTACATCAAATTTCAAAGGATATCAAAGATGACAAAAGATCTGGCATAGATACTCTGGCCCTGAAACCAAATTTTATTCCTTTGATCTTTCTTTTTATCAGGCACCAGCTAGGCATAGAGATAGAAGGCTGCTCAGAGCATCCATAGCAAGCTAAAACTGGAAGGCTGAGGGTGCAGTTAATACCATTAGTCAACATCTCCATTGTGGCAGGAGAACACCAAATCATGAACAAGTCTGCTCAGACATTGTTGCATAGTGCTACCTTTGACAAGAGAGAATGATTTTCAATACTTGCACCATAGGAGGCAGCTTTCAGTTCAAAATTGAAAACAAACACAAATTACTCTCAACAACAGCCTCTAACACATTAAGAAACACTTGAGCGTGTCAACATTATCTTCATAGGAATTTATGGAATCTATAAGGCAAGATTAGACTGCTGTCAATAGCCACAAGATACATTTTAAATTGTCACAGGATCACAGAAGTCAATACGATCAAAAGATATAGGAGCAGAATTATGTCAATTGGCCAATCAAGTCTGCTCCCCCATTTGGTCATGACTGTTAGGTTTCTCAACCCCATTCTCTTGCCTTCTCCCTGTAATTTTTGCCTCCTTACTAATCAAGAACCTATCTATCTGTCTTAAATACACTCAACAACTTGGCCTCCTGTGGCAATGAGTTCCACAGATTAACCAGTGACCTTGGGTTCTAGTCTTTCCTACTAGTGGAAACATCTTCCCCATGTCCACTCTACCCCGACCTTTCAGTATTTTGTAAGCTTCTATCAGATCCCCCCTCATCCTTATAAATTTCATCAAGTACAGACCCAAAGTCCTCAACTGTTCCTCATGTGACAAGACTTCATCCCTGGGATCATTCGCATAAACCTCTTTTGGACCCCCTCTAATGCCAGCTCATCCTTCCTTAGATACAAGGTCCAAAACAGCTCACAATATTTCAGATGCAATCCAACCAGAGCCTTAGTTAGCCTCAGCAGTACATTTCTGGTCTTGTATTGTAGTCCTCTTGAAATGAAAGCTACCATTGCATTTGCCCTTTTAATTGCTAACTGAACCTGTGTGTTAACCTTAAGAGAATCCAGAACCATCTTCACCACATTGTATGCTTTTCCTTTTGCTTTTATACTGTCCCTAACTTCCCTTGTCAGCCATGGATGCCTTGTCCTCTCCTTAGTATGTTCCTTCCTTCATAGGATAAACTTCAGTTGTGCCTCCCAAATTACCCCAGAAACTCCCACCATTGCTGTTCCATGCCTTCCCTGTGAGGCTCCCCTTCCAAACAACTCAGGCCAGCTCCTCCTTCATATCTTTGTTGTTACTTTTGCTCTAGTGTAATACTATTACATTTGGTTTAAGCTTCTCCTTCTCAAACTGCAGGATGAATTCTATCATATAACGGTCATTGCCCCCCAAACTTAAACTCTCTAATCAAATCTGCCTCATTACACATCACCAAAGTGAGAATTGCCTAGTTGCTGGTGGACTCTATCACAAGCTCCAAAAAAAACCATCTTGTAGATATTCCACAAATTCCTTTTCTTGAGATCCACTACCAACTTAATTTTCCCAGTCTACCTAGTTATTGAAGTCTGCCATAATTATTGTAATCATGCCTTTCTGTTCTATCTCCTGATTTATCTTCTTCTCCACATCTTGATTACTTCTGGAGATCTGTATACAACTCCCATCAGGGGTCTTATTTTTGCAGTTTCTCAACTCTACCCACACATGTTCTTTGCCTTCTAACTCTATTTCACTTCTTGCAATCAATTTACTTTCAGTTCTTATAAACAAGACTACCCTCTGCCCATCAGGTCTGTCCCTTCAATAGAATATGTATCCTTGGATATTTAGTTCCCAGCTCTGATACCCTCACAGCCACACCTCTGTGTTACTCACAACATCGTACCTGCCAATTTCAATCTGCACAACAAGCTCATTTACCTTGCTTTGTATGCATTTGTATGCATTTAAGTACAACAAACTGAGTCCTAAAGTGACTGCCTCCTTTTTTATAGTTATCCCTTTTTATCTGCTGTGCCTGAAGTTAGATTCCTGACCCTGTCCATACTTCCTGTCCTTTTACAGAGTCATAAAGTCTAACTGACAAAGGGTCAGCTAGACTCGAAACATCAGCGCTTTTCTCTCCTTACCGATGCTGCCAGACCTGCTGAGATTTTCCAGCATTTTCTCTTTTGGTTTCATAAAGTCATACAGCATGGGAAACAGACGCTTTGGTCCAACCAGTCCATGTCAACCATGTTCCCAAATGAAAATAGTGCCATTTGCCTGCATTTGGCCTATATCCCTCCAAACTTTCCTAATCATGTGCTTATCCAAATGTCTTTTAAACATTGTAATAATACCTTATCCACCACTTCCTCTAACAGTTCATTCCACTTATGAACCACCCTCTGTGTAAAAAGGTTGCCCCTCATGTCCTTTTTAAATCATTCTCCTCTCAGACTTAAAAATATACCTGCTAGGTACCCCACCATAGGAGAAGACCCTTACTATGCACCTTATCTGTGCCCCTCATGATTTTAAAATCCTCTGTAAGGTCACCCTTCAAATTCTTATGCTCCAATACTTCTTAAGAAAATTTTAAAAATCGCTGCTGAGCCTTCCATCACATTAACGTTTTCCATAATTTTGAATTCAACACCCTATTATTTATTTTATCACTCTATCCACAGCCATAGTTATGTGATTTGCCAGGATTCTGGTCTCAGCACGATTCAGGTGGAGCTTATCCCATCAGAACAGCTCCCTCCTTCCCTGTACAAGTGGCAATGTCCTATTCAAACCTATTTTTTCCACACCAATCTGCGAGCCATATGTTTAGCTCTTCAATCTTGTTGACCCTGTGCCAATTAGCTTGTGGCTCAGGTACTAATCCAGAGATTATCACCCTTTTGTTACTGCTTTAGAATTTAGAGTCTAGCTGCTCATATTCCCCCAGTAGAACCTCTTTCTTCTTTTAACATACATTATTGGTACTTTCGTGAAACATGAGAATTGGATCTTTCTCCTCTTACTCCAAGTTCCTTTGCAACTCAGAATATCCTGAACCCAGGCAGGTACACAGCCTTCGGGACTCTTGATCCTGGCCACAGAGAACAGAGTCTATTCCCCTGACTATACTATCTGTGATTACAACTACATTTCTCTTTTGTCCCATCTCTTTGATGGCTCCATGTACTATAGTGCTCTGGCCAGTTTGCTCATCCTCTCAACAGCTCCTATTCTCAACCACACAGGAAGCAAGAATCTCAAAGCTATTAGACAAACTTAAGCACCAAGGCTCCTTTAGCACTACCTCCTGGATCCCTATACCCGCCTCACTCATTGTCAAACCCTCCTGTCCCTGACCACTGACTGAATTTGAGGCAATTAATCTAAGGGGTTTGACTGTCTTCTGAAACAGTGTCGATATAACACTTGCCTTTCCTGATGTGTCATAGTGTTCAAAGCTCTGACTCCAGCTCATCAACTCTGAGCTGAGGTTCCTCAAGCTATATCACTTGCTATAGATTAGTCACTATGAACTACAATGGGGTCCATCACCTTCTAAATAATGTAGTTACAATACATTGTCTTGTCTGGCAACTCTATTTTAATTACTTCATTCTTAATTTGATTTTTATTTTAAAATCCTACTGGTCTTGTAGTTTGTAGACTGTTAATATTTCCCCTATTTACCTCAATCTGAAAGTAATCCATAATAGATAATCAAATTATTAGCTATCACTAATCAACCAAAAGTGGTTTACCTGTGATGTCACTCTTTTCTGCTGGGCCTCTGATCCTGGACTTCAACTCATCCTGTTAAACCTTACAAACCCTACACCAGAAAAAGCAAGTAAAAACATCTCTTCCTCACTGCACTGAATTCCCATTCTGCCTTCAAATTCTCCAAACTATACATTCACTCAAGCTGTGTCTAACTCCAAATGTGACCTCTCTTTCCTGACTATGTGAAGCTTTCTACTCTATATTTTTTCATTTTTTGTCATGTCTCCATTTTTCAGAAAAAAAATTCTTGGTCGCAGCATGATATTCCCCAGCCACTCATTGAGCAAATGCCCGAATGGGGCACCCTCCAAACATCAAAGCCAAATACCTGCTTTTCTTCATTACAAAAGGTAAATTACCAACATCCTTTATCCCATTCACAGACAGGAGGCCTCCACTTCCTTAGCTGAAGAGTCTTCACAGATATATGACATATCTGCAAGAAAAATGGACTGAACAATTTAGACAACACAAACAAGTTCAAGACCACATTTCTGATACTGTTCACAAGACTGAGGAAGTTGCAAACAGTTAACTTTAAATGATACTGTCACGGTAGTGTGTCTATTTAACCCAAGAAAGGTTTCCCAACCTCTTACAAATAGTCAGAAAGCACATTGAAATCATGCTACACCAGGAGCTTATCCCAGTTCACTCCTTGATGCTCAAACTTGGTGCCTGTATGTAAGTCTAATGTGTCTTAACACATTACGTAAACAAGCAGCTCAAAAATGCCGCAGAAATTCATCCCATAGGTTTCATTGTCAAGAATGCTGTGAAGTTTTTAGAAGCTCAGTCCTTGAAAAATTGAATGTAAACAATGGGTTTTGGCAGCTGTTATTGGATGAGGAGTCCAAAACCTTAACCTGATTTATCACTCTCTTTGGAAGAGATTACTCTAATTGTCTAAAATTTTGAATCACATTAGCACCTGAAACCTTCCAATGCAACATGACTGTTTGTTACCTTAGAGGACCTTGATGAGGTCATATATGATATGAAATATATTCTCATTCATCTTTGCACCACAATGGAGCATGATGCAAAGTACAGACAGAACTCCAATGTTATTGAGCTATGCTTCTCAAACTTAGCCACAATGTGAGTTCTTCAAGCTTGCCATTATCTTCCTGAGTCACATTGTAGCACATCTAGGGTCAAGGTGAATCCCTAAAAACTGGAGCCATCAAGATTTTTCCATTGCAGATCACAGTCAATGAACTCCAGTGGCTAACCAACTGGACAACTTCCTACCCAACCTGGCACACCTCAATAAACCAAAATGGCAACTCTTGAAACAGGATTAGTGGTGCTGGAAGAGCACAGCAGTTCAGGCAGCATCCAAGGAGCAGTGAAATCGACGTTTCGGGCAAAAGCCCTTCATCCCTGATGAAGGGCTTTTGCCCGAAACGTCGATTTCACTGCTCCTTGGATGCTGTCTGAACTGCTGTGCTCTTCCAGCACCACTAATCCAGAATCTTGTTTCCAGCATCTGCAGTCATTGTTTTTAACTCTTGAAACAGGACCAGGCTTGTATTGAGATACACGTATTGGAGAGGTGATGGCCTGGTGATATTGTCAAATGATGAGTGTTCTGGGGACTTGGGTTCAAATCTTGCCACTGATGGTATTTATTTAAAAATCTGGAACTAAAAGTCTAATAATGAACGTGAAACCACTACCAATTATCATGAAAATCTCTCCTTTGCTAATGCACGAAGGAATGGAATCTGGCCTTGTTATGGAGATAAATTCTTGTACTAACAGCTGAGGAGAAATTGGGACACTACCACAGTACCACATGAGCCTTTAATATAAGGAAACCAGCCCACAGAATCCAAAGTTTCTCAACCTCTTCAGATATGCATAATACCTCTCCAGTGTAGGTGGGATTTGAAACCAGATTTTCTGGTACAGTGGTAAGGGCATTACCAACATACCACAAGAGCCCGTTATATAAGTAGCCACACTAGGGATTGATGGATATGTTTAATCAAACAGTTCAGATATGATGGAACACATCTCTAGAACAGGTGGGATTTGAATTCTGGGCCTTCCGACCCAGAGGTAATGACATTATTACTGTGCCACAAGAGCCCTCTAAAGCACCCTTCACAATACTGCTTTAAGTGTAGAATAATAAACATCTAATTAAATAATGACACCAATTTATCTAAAGTTTGTATAGTCATTAAAGGCCAATTATTGATTATGGATTCAAGTAGGAGAGCTGCCAGTTAATGAAAATAGGTATAATAAGGGATATTCCATTAGCTATAATAAATTAATGAAAGGAAGAAAGATACATTTATTCATTCACCTCTTAATCATTCATTAAATATTGGTGGATTAAAATGACTAAAGTTGCACAAATGTAATTCAAGGTCAGAGCTAATTTTGAAGCATCAATCCATTAACAGTTATACTTTAGCAGAAGATTTACAAAGCTTGACTGGGCAGTGATTTCACTGACTCCCTAAAAAGTGTTTTGTTTTCTTTCTCTTGGGAGTTAAAGTCTACAAGCTCCAACAACTCACAGGTACCAAACATTCTCTAGATCATTCCTGCTCTCCCCTCCACTGATTCCATCCTTCCTTCTAATTCCATCTATTATCAGGTTTTTATGATACCCTCTGACCTTTCACTCTGTGATCTTGAATGATTGGAACCTAGCAAAGAGCTCAGTGAATTTCGGGTACAACATGACATCTTCCAGCCTCTTGCCTATACTTGATTTCTTCATTGAGAACAGTCAACATGACATCAGCCATTGTTATTTCTCTGCTCCTCTCACCCACTTCTAACCTATCTTCCTCTGAACCTGCTGTACTCTTTTCTCAGGTGTAAACCTAACTTTATTATCAAACCTGCTGATAAAGGTGAATCTGCAGTTGTCTGGTCTAATGACCTCCACCTAATTTGGGCTAACAGCTAACTTTCAGAGACTTCCTTCCATCTCTTGCAAACCGTAACCACACCTCAGAACATTATGCTGTTGTTTTCAGGACTATCGCTGGCCTCGTCCTTCTGGAGATCTCTCCTCCACTGATACCAACCTCATGGTCCTACAAAGTGACAGTCTGCTTTTAGTTTCTTTCCAAAATTCACAAACCAGACTATTTTGGCAGACCCATAGCCCGTTCTTACCAAAATAAATTATTTCTTTGCATCTTAACACTATTTTGCCACTCATGCAGAGTCCTCCCAATTACATTTATCATTCTTCTGACCTTCAGCAGTAATTCCTCAATTTCTAGTTTCCTGATCCCAGCTTCCTCCTCTTCTGTACAAACATGCAATTCCTTTGCATGTCCATTCTGCATCAAGAGGGTGTGAAGACTCTGCTTTATGTTTGAAAAAAGACCTGGAAGTCCCCATCTACTATGACAATCTTTTGCCTGCCTGAATCCATTCTCACTTTGAAAACATTCTACTTTAACTCATCTCACTTTCTCCCAGTCAAAGTTGTGGCTATGCTACCTGTATGGCTCCTATTTATATCTGTTTCTTTGTAGAGTCTGTGGAACATTCCTTGTTCCAGTCATACTCAGGAGCCCTCTAATAACTCTTTCGCTGGTACATTGATACCATGTTTGACGCTGTTTCTCCTCTAGAACTTGGAAAATTAATCAATTTTGCTACAAATTTTCATCATTTGCTGACCTTCATCTGTCCATCTCTAACTTGCCCATTCCCTTTCTTGAGTTCTTTCTGGAGAGAGGCTGTCCACCAATATCCATTACCGATCTACTGACCTCACAGCTACTCTGAATACATTTCCTCAGACTTTGCTTCCTGTAACGACTCCTTTCCATTCTCTCAGTTTTTCCTTTTATGAAACATTTGCTCCAATCATGCCACCTTCCATAAGAGTGCTTCCAACATTCCTTCTTTTTTCATCTAGCAAGGATCCTGTCCTCACTTTCGTTAACAGGCCCGCAGCAACGACTGACCCAGTTCTCATACTATTGTCCTCATATCTTCCTGCTTTGCAGAATACCTCCACTCTGCCTACAACATGACTAACACCTCTAATCACTTGCCATTTTAATCCACAAAAATCTTGCTCTCATGCTAACTTTTCTGATCTAGGTCTGGTGTACTGTGTACAATTTTGGTCTCCTTATTTGAAATAGAACCCAGGCAGAATACAAGTTGGAGAAAAAGACTTTATTTTACACTTAGGAACTTCACAACCTTTAGAACTCAGCATTGAGTCCAAAGACTTCATAACATGATATTGTCCTTCCTTTTGTTTGCACATGCTCCAGTTTCTTGTTTGTATAGGTTTGCCCTCAGTAGAGCTGAGCTGTTTCTACTTAGTACTTTACCAAATAACACCTATTGATTATCTATGGATCTCCTCTTCTATCATTTCTACTCCATTTGCCTTTTGCTCTGGACACACATCCCATCTGTTAGATTTGATTCTCTTCTGTTTTGGTCAACTGCATAAAGAAAACATTTGCCAGACCCTCACCTCAGTTCCAAAGTAGAGTCACATTTGACTTGAAACATTATTTCTATTTTTCAAACTCTTCCTGTTTTCATTTTAGATCTCCAGCATCCATAGTACAGTATTTTGATTTTAGTTGAATGATTTCACTAAATCTCAACATACAAAAGATGGAAATACTGCAGTTCTAAATTTTCTGGCAAGATAGAAGTAAAATGTTTATTTGAAATCAGGTATTTTTAATAATCCCAGAGCAAATGAAAAATAGGATGTCATTTACCAACCTTTTAAAGCCTTTTCTCAGTTTTGGAAAGTCTTTTCCAAATCAGTTCTAGTCAAATGTTATGACATTTTTGTCAGTATAAGATTAAACGTTCTGCTAAACTGTTACCATTAACAATTATTATTACCATCAGAGGTTTATAAAACCATGAAATACATGGATGGGTGAATAGTCAAGGGTTTTTTCCTCAAATATGACTCTACTTTGGAACTGAGGTGAGGGTCTGGCAAGTGTTTTCTTTATGCAGTCGACCAAAACAGAAGAGAATCAAATCTAACAGAGCAAAAGGCAAATGGAGTAGAAATGATAGAAGAGGAGATCCATAGATACTCAATAGTCAAGGGTAGGCCAAAACTAGAGGGCATAGGTTTAAGGTGAGAGGGGAAAGATTTGAAAGGGACCTAACAGGAACCTTCTTCACGAAGAGGGTGGTGTGTGCATGGAATGAATTGCCAGTGGAAGTAACGGAGGTTGGTGCAGTAACAACATTTAACAGTCATCTGGATGGGTATATGAATAGGAAGGATTTAGAAGGATATGAGCCAAATGCTGGCAAACGGAACTAGATCAGTTTAGGATATTTGGTCAGCATGGATGAGTTAGACTGAAGTGTTTGTATCCGTACTGTGCATTCCTATGACTATAACTATCACCATCATAACTTTCATACCTTTTCATTCTCTGGCCATTGTTCTCCAGAAGTAAAATACTCTCTCCATTCCGTTTCCTCTTGGTTATTGGTGTCATCATTTGGAAGGTGATGGTGGGTACAGACTGCAACATTCCTTAACAATACAGATATTGCAAGTGACGTTACCTTGCTGCTCTAATGTAATTATATTCTTTTTCAAATAAGGAGACCAAAATTGTACACAGTACACTAGGTATGGTCCCACGATTTCCCTTTTGTTATTCTCTATTCCAGTTGCCAACATTCTATTTGTCTTTCTAATCATTTGCTATATCTGTATGTTAACTTATTGTGATTTGTATACCAGCACACCCAAATCTCTCTGTACCACTAGCATCTGCAATCTGTCTCCTCTAAAGAGCATCCTAATTTTATATTCTTGCTGCCAAAGTGGACAAGTTCACATATTCCCACATAAAACTCCATCTGCCAAGTTTTTGCCCACTCACTTTGTCCACCTCAATGCCTTTGCAGACTTTCTACCTACTCTAGTTCTTAGCAGTCTTAATATCGTGAGTGAATTCAACTACTGTGCATTCAGTCCACACAATCAATATAGATACAGGTTATAAACAGCTGAAGTCCCCATACTGATCTCTGTGATATTCAAGTTGTTACAGCTAGCTAACCCACAAGTGATCCATTTATCCCTAGTCTCTACTTCCTGGTAGTTTTTGAGCGGCGCGGTGGTACAGTGGTTCAATTCCTGCCTCAGGCGACTGACTGTGTGGAGTTTGCACATTCTCCCCATGACTGCCTGGGTTTCCTCTGGGTACTCCGGTTTCCTCCCACAGTCCAAAAATGTGCAGGGGTTAGGTGAATTGGCCATGCTAAATTGCCTGTAGTGTTAGATGTAGGGGAATGGGTCTGGGTGGGTTGCGCTTCGGCGGGTCGGTGTAGACTTGTTGGGCCGAAGGGCCTGTTTCCACACTAAGTAATCTAAAAGAAAGATCCTTCATCGATGTTAATTTTTTACCCCTTATATCATAAGCTCTTATTTTGCGTACCTCTATGTTGATCACCTTTGATGTGGTACCTTATCAAATTTTTTTTAAGTACACCATATCTACAATTTTCTCTTGGTATACCTTGCTCGTTTCCCCCTCAAAAAGTCTAAAGAATTATTTCAACTCATTTCCCTTTCACAAAATCATGTTCACTCTTTCTGACCCCATTATGATTGTCCAAGTGTCCTGCCATAATTTCTTTATTAATAGATTTTAGCCTTCTTGCATTTTCCTTGTGTCAGATGTTAGACTTACTTGTTTATAGTTTCCTGTTTTCTGTCTCCTCCTAGGAGATATTTTCCAATTGCTGGAACCCTCCCAAAATCTAAAAGAATTTGCAAATATATAAACAATTTCTCTACTATCTCGGCAGCCACTTCTTTTAAGATCCTAGGATGCATGCCATTAGTCCTGGACTTTGTCAGATTTTAGGTTTGAGGGTTCTTCCAACATCTTTTCTCTGGTGAAGATGGTTCTTTTAAATTCCTCCCTTCCTTTCACTTCTTGGCTGCCAAGTATCTTTGGGAAGTCTTAAATCTTCTGTAATGATAATATGTACAAAATCCTCACTCACCACCTCCACCATTTCCTGATTTTCCTTCAACTCTGCAGTTGCACTCCCTGCCAGAGTGGCAGTAGAATGAACACCACGAGATGAAGAAAGATGGAACCAGCCAAAGAAAAGCTGGTAAAGTATATTTACTTACTCAATCTTCAAATTGAGGACACCACCTGGGATGGATTGAAAGATATTGTCATGATCTGAGGCCAGAGACAGAGTATTATTGCTCAATGTCCCATTGGAATGGAGGAACTAAGTCAAAATAATACATTTTTACAGAAAAGATTGAGAAAAATATTATGGCCTCAGGTTGTGTTTTGAAGCAAATGAGTTTAATAATAGGCAATCAAATAAAACCATAAAACAATAAAATCACAACAGATGATGTTAGATTGTTAATGAGATTAACTTTGAGCATGAGTTTGTTTTTTTCCCTCAGATTGCAAGTCAAAAGCAATTCTTTAGCTTTTCCTAGCAATTGATAAACCCCTCAGCAATCATTGTGTTGGAACGTATCTGATCCCAAATACTCAGTAAAGGTGACAGACAACACTTTCCTGATAGATGTGAACATGAAAATAAAAGCAGATATAAACATGTTGGTTTCGATAAACTTTTAAACTGAAAGCTGAGATAGCAAGATTTCAGTGAAATCAAAATAAAATACAGAAGGTTATTTAGTAAATTTATTGTTCAATTCAAGCAAAATGGCATACTGGTGTCTAGGAAGAAGTAGTTACATTTTTTGCATTATTGAATTGCATGTTTTAGGTCTGATCATTACTAGTTTTGAACATTCATTTGCTGTTTAATAACACAGCTGATTCATTTTTGGCCTTGTCTTACTGTGTGTTTTCATGATCAGCTTTCAAAAGGAATGCAGAGGTACATGAATCTCTGGTTCAAATAACAATAGATGCTGAGAGAACATTTTTAGTCAGATATTTGATCACATATAGAATTTTTGATACAAATGAATACAAGCAGATATCTTCTTGGATAGGTTTTAATGAACAGATCAGTAAGGAGAGGAAAAATTCACAAATGATATAATGATGATATATTTTACCGGATTACTTTATTCATTGAAAGGCTCAATGATGACAATTTTAAAATCATGAAACCATGTTGGTGCAACTCATTTTCTAGTAGAACTACATCGTCACAAAAGTGTTTTGGCGAAGTATCCGTAACTGTTTAAAAGTTTTGAGCTCAGTACTTTATCAATACATCAGCATATGATCCTATTTCCTTAATTCCTATTTTGACAGACTTAATATTGTGGTTATACCCTGACTTTGAACCCTTTAAAGATGTAGAAAATCCATTTTTTCTTTGAGTGACAGTCCTGCAACTCAACATGAATATTTTGTGTAATATCTTAACATTTAATGAGAGACTTGAGGAAAGGCCATTTAATTCAACAATTCCCCTTCTTTTATAGACTATGTACTGGGCTCCATCTTATTTAAGGTTTTGAAGAATCAGCATACTTGATTCAAACTGTTAATTCTGTTTTTTGCCTCATGGATGCTGACCGATCTGATGTGTATTTTCTGGTTTTTTTATTTCAACTTTCCAACATGCACAGTATTATGCATTTATTACATAAATTATTTCATTTCTCTCGGCAAGATTTTCCAAATGTTTTCTTTGCCAACCAGAAGCTCGGAACTTAGAATCAATCAACATACATTGTTGATTGGTCCTCAGCTGGAAAGTCAAACTCTGGGTACCCACTTCTGCCAAGACTTTGGTGAATTAATTCAAACAGTAAAGGCTTTCAGTGACACATGGTAGCTGCAATTGTTCCCTTTCAAACAGAGTAAGTTAAATAGAGATTAATGGAGTTCATTGAAGTTGTGAGGAATTTTTGAGTAAAAAGAATGAGACTATCCATCAGCAGGATGGTCAATAACCAGAATACATAAAGATAGCAAAGTAGTTGGCATGGGGTAGGGACCAGAAATAAAGCTTACATTCCTTTCAATCAAGAGAATAAATAAAAATAAATTATTGTGACCTGAAATGCACTGATTGAAAGGATAATGTAAGCTCATGCAAAAATAATTTTCAAAAAGGAATTAGATGTATAATTCAAAAAGTAAAATAAGTTCAGGCTTAGATAAAAATGCAAAGTAGAAATAATTGGGTCGCTCTTTCAGAGAACCAGAATGGAGGAGCTGAATTGCCTCCTTCTCTGTTCCTCTATTATTTTGTTCTCCTTTGAAGTGCTTCTTAAAATCTACCTCTTTGATCATCTGCCCTAATGTTTCTTTATTTGTCTTTTGTTTAATAATTTTCATGGAAAAAGTATTTGAGATGCTTTAAAATGCACTAAAGACAAAGGAAAACTAAAGTGAAACAGAAAATTCTCAAAAGTAGTATCTGCAAGAAAAAATACATTATGGGGTGAAATTCCAACAAATTCCAATTAAGATGTCAAAATATTTTCTTTCTAGTTGCTGACTGACTTGCTTACATTTCAAGAATTTTCAAATTTTCCTATTTTCTCTTTGACTAGCAGTTTTCCTTGATAGCACTCAATCACAAATCTACACTTATTCCATTATTCCCTAAATCCATTCTGAAGAAGGATTTGTCCAGTATATTTTGATTAGAGCCAACAGTTCATCTGTTATTTAAGCAAAATGTCTGTCCTTATTTGTGTGTTTAATTCTTCGGACAAATTACGATTGCATGTTTACAATCCTCAGCTACTGTGAAAATATTTTTGAGTTTACAGTATTTGCTAAATGTAATTGCTTAGGTGTCCCAGAATTCAGATGCATATTGGCACAGGTGGCAAAGCTCCTGCTTCTGCAGCAGATGGTCATGAACTTGAATCTGACACAAGATTGCCTGTCAGTTCGGCTTGCCTGTCAATGTGTGGCAGCAGGACTCGCCAATGTTCAGCCACACTGCTAAATGCAGCATGTCGCCATCTTGAGAAAATAGAAGGGTGATATACTGATCACATCCAACTGAGAAAGAGCATCTCCACTGATCAGACAGGAACATCTCCGCTTCAGATTGCGCTATATTCCCACCCAATTCTCAGAAGAATGTGCAGCTGTGACAGTTCTTCTGAGAAATGGGTGAGGAGGATGAATGAAATGAAGTAAAAAAAGAAATTACATTCTCCTAGTTATGAATATTCATAAAATACCAGTGAATATTCAAGGCATTTTTTAGATATGACACAGTATTGGATCATATTTGTCAAAAAGAATTAGAACTTGTTGCTTCAAGGTTAGATCCCCACCTGCTGGAGGGTGCCGAATGGGTAAATTCATTTAATTTCAAATGGCTTGGATTTTTTTTGCACCAATGCATATAATCTCTATTTTACTACGAACTGTTAAGAAATTACATTGAGAAAAGCTAATAGGAGAACAAAATACAACACTGTGCTCAATAAAGATTGTAAATTGATGGCATAATTGATAGATGTTACAGAACAGAGTGATGTGCTGCATCCTCAGCTTCATGTAGCCCATCAATAAAGCTATTAAATGTGATGCACACTGTCTGGGTAGCAGCTGATATTGTTCTGAATATTGTAGTCCATGATATGTAAAGGCTCAGTTTATCTTCTCTTGTGACATTGGCTTTTTATTTCATGTAAATATAATTACAATATCATTTGTGTTGAACTCACAGATGATGACAACTACATTATTAGCACTACAGTTAAATCAGATACAAATGTATAGCTCTCAGATGGTTTTGACAATGGAACATAACGATAGGCAAATTCAGCTTTTCAAATTTCTGCAACACTAATACTAGTCTGCTGGTAATGGAGAAAATAATAACATAATTATGCATTAGTTTCCATTGCTAAATTAATCTTATATTATAGTCTCCATTAAGCAAATCAGGAATGATGATTGCAATCCCAAATTAGCATTACATGTGAATATATAATGTTATGTGCACACATCTGGATACTAAACCTATGTATGCACAGCCAATATTTAGAGTGACTGTCAAATAGAAAGATCCACTTAAAATGAGAAAATCCTTTTCAAAGACATTTTTAGTTGTAGAACATGTATAAAAATTAACATGCAGAGAATAATGAATACATGGCAAAAAACTACAAGCTCAAATCTATGTCAAGGACTTGGATGATGTCACAATACTAAAAACATATGTAAACTTTTTCAACTACTTTTTCAAACTCAAGAATAATTACAGACCCTCTCTGCTGTTTTATTATAGAGTTTTACTTGTCACTTTATTTTGTTTCTATTAATCTTTTGCAATTATTGGAGATGCTAATCCTCATTGATTTCCATAATTTGATTTATGATGAGAGATACATTTTGAGATTAAAGTAGTTTGAGTACATTATAGTAGATGCATGATGAATTAATCTGGAGTTAATAATCAGGTACTTTTAATTCCTTAAAAACAGTTTAAATCAACTGGCTTTTAGAAAATTCTCCAACACTTCCTAAACTGAAATAATTTAATGTATTTTCATTATTTTGTAACAACCAAGAGCAATAAAGTAAGTCAAAGGTGAAACTAGACATGAGTCAGGATACAAAATGGATAATATATCAACTACATATAGAACTGAATATCACACATACCCTGTGGGGCACCAAAAACTAATTTAACCTGTTTGTAACCCTTACCATGTCCAATTTCACATCCTTCTGTCATTAAATTCATTGTTTTTTGTTCAACCATGTTATATAAAATTATATTTAGGAATGAATACACAGCAAAACTAATTAATGACAGTGAAATTCATCACATGTTGTGAAATCATGAAACGTTCCTGCATGTATTGCCAAATCAATATTTCCAGCGGTTATTTCCTATTTCATACAAAAATTCTGTTGGTTCAGTTTTATTTAAACAAATTTGAATTGATATAGCAGACATTGTTTTATCTTAGACTCTATTATACAACTATGGCTGTGTGATGAAAAAATATTATTTCACTCTTGCAGAAGGCTTGTCAACTTTGAAGTCTTTCTTTGGCTTTTAATTCAAATTTTAAATTGATTATCTGATTGAAGCTACTTTGTCAATTTGGCTCTGCATCTTGAAGCTCAGTGAGAACAGTGTGGAATTACTGAGTTTGGCCAGTAGGTGCAATTTCTTTTTAGATATTTTCTAATCAACCTATTCAGAGATGTCTTCCACACTTTGGGAGTAGATGGGATATAAACCCAGACCTCCTACATAGGGAAGATAGCGTGTGTACAAGGTGGATAAGTTGTACCTGAACCAAGCCAGGACTGAGTTCTGGCAGGGTGCTTTGCTAGTTCCTTTAGAGAGCTTGAAATTAATTCTGCAGGAGTATGGAGTAGAAATGAGAATATTAAAGAGTAATATCAATGTGCACGGGGTGGTAGATAGGATTTGAAAAGAGCATTGTAAGTTAATATCTGGAATCAGCTCCAAATTAAGCTTATACCGCATGCAGATGAATGAATAGAGTTCCGTCAATATGTTTACAGATTGCTTTGTAAAATTATGATATAGTGATGATAAAAGAAACCTGGTTCAATGAAGGGCAGAGTTAGATGGCAAATATTTCTGGTTACAGAGCATTCGCAAAAGAAAGGAAAGGAGGAGGGTGGCAGTTTTGGTTAATGATACATTGCAGTGCTGGAGAAAGGTATTCAAGGACAGAATAATTTGGCTCAAGCTAAGGAATAATGGTCCAACCACATTACTTAGTGTAGTTTAGACACCACTATCTATTGGAAAGGATGCAGAGAAAGAAAGTTTCAATGAAATTAGAGGAACAAGCATTATACAGCAGTTGTAACAGGGAACTTTAATAGCCTGTTCACAGACTGAGAAAATGGTAATGGTAGGGGTAGACATATCCAGACTATGGCGACAGAGGAAGAAGCTCAGTCATTAGACAGATTCACAAGTAATAAGGAAGAGCTATAGGCTAAGTAGTTGAAGACAGCTTGGTCCAAGTTAACAATATTTGTTTTATGGTGGCATATTAGGACTCCTTGGCTGGAGCTGGCCTGCTCCATCTGTTTCTTCTTTTCTCTTTTTGTGTTTTTCCTTCTTCCTTCTTCCCTCTTGTCCTTGAGCATCAAAGGAAGTCTGCCTCAAAGGAGCCTCAGTGCAGACTCCCAACCTCAATATGGACTCCCGGCCTTGACACCTCGAGGTGAAGCACAGCACAGTCTGGAGGTGAGGGCTGATGCAGACTGGAGCAAGGCACAGCACAGTCTGGGGGTAAGGGCTGGTGCAGACTGGAGGCAAGGCACAGCACAGTCTGGAGGGGAGGGCTGATGCAGACTGAGGACAAGGCACAGCACAGTCTGGAGGGGAGGGCTGATGCAGACTGGGAGCAAGGCACAGCACAGTCTGGAGGTGAGGGCTGATGCAGACTGGGAGCAAGGCACAGCACAGTCTGGAGGTGAGGGCTGGTGCAGACTGGAGGCAAGGCACAGCACAGTCTGGGGGTAAGGGCTGGTGCAGACTGGGGGCAAGGCACAGCACAGTCTGGGGGTAAGGGCTGGTGCAGACTGGGGGCAAGGCACAGCACAGTCTGGGGGTAAGGGCTGGTGCAGACTGGGAGCAAGGCACAGCACAGTCTGGGGGTAAGCGCTGGTGCAGACTGGGAGCAAGGCACAGCACAGTCTGGGGGTAAGCGCTGGTGCAGACTGGAGGCAAGGCACAGCACAGTCTGGGGGTAAGGGCTGGTACAGACTGGGAGCAAGGCACAGCACAGTCTGGGGGTAAGGGCTGGTGCAGACTGGGAGCAAGGCACAGCACAGTCTGGGGGTAAGCGCTGGTGCAGACTGGAGGCAAGGCACAGCACAGTCTGGGGGTAAGGGCTGGTACAGACTGGGAGCAAGGCACAGCACAGTCTGGGGGTAAGGGCTGGTGCAGACTGGGAGCAAGGCACAGCACAGTCTGGGGGTAAGGGCTGGTGCAGACTGGAGGCAAGGCACAGCACAATCTGGAGGTGAAGGCTAGTGCAGACTGGAGGCAAGGCACAGCACAATCTGGAGGTGAAGGCTAGTGCAGCTGGGGGCAAGGCACAGCACAGTCTGGAGGTGAAGGCTAGTGCAGACTGGGGGCAAGGCACAGCACAGTCTGGAGGTGAGGGCTGGTGCAGACTGAGGACAAGGCACAGCACAGTCTGGAGGGGAGGGCTGATGCAGACTGGAAGCAAGGCACAGCACAGTCTGGAGGGGAGGGCTGGTGCAGACTGGGGGCAAGGCACAGCACAGTCTAGAGGTGAGGGCTGGTGCAGACTGGGGACACGGCACAGCACAGTCTGGAGGTGAGGGCTGGTGCAGACTGAGGACAAGGCACAGCACAGTCTGGAGGGGAGGGCTGATGCAGACTGGAGCAAGGCACAGCACAGTCTGGTGGGGAGGGCTGATGCAGACTGGGGGCAAGGCACAGCACAGTCTAGAGGTGAGGGCTGGTGCAGACTGGGGACACGGCACAGCACAGTCTGGAGGGGAGGGCTAGTGCAGACTGGGGACAAGGCACATTGCATTCTGGAAGTGAGGGCTGATGCAGTCTGGAGGCAAGGCACAGCACAGTCTGGAGGTAAGGGCTGGTGCAGAATAGGGGCAAGGCACAGCACAGTCCGGAGGGGAGGGCTGGTGCAGAATAGGGGCAAGGCACAGCACAGTCCGGAGGGGAGGGCTGGTGCAGAATAGGGGCAAGGCACAGCACAGTCCGGAGGGGAGGGCTGGTGCAGGCTGGAGGCAAGGTACAGCACAGTCTAGAGACTAAGTACCAGCATGGACTGGTTTGGAAGGACTGCTATTCTGAACTTTTGATTTCTTTATTTTCCTAATTCATTAATATGATTTTGTACTTAAGAATCTGCACCTGAGATGGCACCATAAGTGATGACTTGTAAACTTTTCACTGTACTCATGTAAGTCCATGTGACAATAAATTTAATTCTAATTCTAAATCTAATTCTTAGAGTTGACAAAGCACCTGGTTGAAGTGAGATACACTGAAAGATATGGATAAAAGTGAGAAAGGAAATTGTAGAGACAAAGGCCATAATCTTCTCTGGACTCCAAAAGAGGGTGGGAGTTCATTGTGTTTCTCAGGATTAGAGAATTGCAAACATTATCAACATTTTTTTGAACAAGGATGCAAGACAAAGCTCAGAAATTACAGACATGTCAGTAAGTTTAACTTCTATAGTTCCAGTATTATATGATTCGAGAATCAACAATTTGGTATGGAATTACTCATCACAGATGAGTGGATTAGGAACAGCCAACATGGATCTCTTAAGGGAAAATCATGTGTGACTAATTTGCTGAGCACTTTGGAGAGTTAGTAAGAGTTCGTAAAGGTAATGGTGTTGCTCTGGTGTACATGGACTTCCAAAGGCACTGGACACAGTGCTGCACAACATAGTCATGAGAAAAGGCTGTAATTCATAGAATAAAAAAGTAAGTAGCAACATGTATACAGAATTGCCTGAGTGTCAGGAAACATTAATGCTTCACAGATATTTTTAAGGCTGGAAGAAAATGGGTTTGTAACAGGGTTCCCAAAGGATCAGCATTGGGAATTTTGCTATTCATGATTTTTGTTAATGACCTAGCTCTTGGAGTTTGGGGAACAATGTCCAAGTGTGTGGATAATACAAAACTTGGAAACATTATAAACTGTAATGAGGACTATGTAGAACTTCAAAAAGAGTAGATGGATACATAGCAGATGAACATCAGTGCAGTGAAGTGTGAGGGAGAAAAAGTATTGAGAGACAGTATGAAATAATGGGTACTAGTGGGTGTGCAGGAAAAGGTGTATATCTGTCTAAATGATTAAGTGTGGTAGTAAAGGTGAGAAGTGCAGTTAATAGAGCATACAGTCCCCTAAGCTTTATTAAATAGTCTTCCAGTACAAATGCAAGAAGCTTACGCTGTACCGATGTATGACACTAGTCTTGTGTATTATGTACAGTTTTGGGACCAGCACTTTTAGGAGGGATATGAAGACACTGGAAAAAGTGCAGAATAAATGTAAGAGTGGTGCTTGTGATGAGGAATGTCAGTTATATGAATGAATTGGTAAACTTGGGAGATGTATTCCTTGCAGAGGAGAAGGCTAAGAGATTATCTTAAAACTCAATGAAATCTGAACAGGTTGGGATAGTAGACAAGGATAAAATATTACAACCCACAAATAAATCAAGAATGGGAGGGCATAGATCTGAAGTGATCTTAACATTGAAATAAATGCTATGCCAGAAGAAACCTTTTCATGCAGTGAATCAATCAGTTCTGGAACACACTATGAAGAAGAATGGTTAACATAGATTCAATGAAGATATTCAAGAGGCCACTAAATTAAGATGTAATAGAAAAGCATGGGGAAAGAGTGAGAAAATGGCATTAAGTTGTGATGTTCATTCAGTGAACCAGTGCAGACATGATAAGCCAAAGGCTTTCTTTTGCACCATAACAATTCTGAGATTCTGTAAAATATGACCATACAGACTTTTAATCTGCCTTTCATGAGCAAAAATAAATTATCTCTATAAACCCTCTAAAACCTTAGTTCTCAGTATTATTCCTGATTTATTGTACAATCTGTTTTAATCAGTTTCTTTTCAAGGTAAGTGATTCTAATTACATTGCATTATTCTCAGTGTGTCTTCACCACTTGGATCAAAATAATCTTACATTGATTAGATATAATTTCAGATTCACAGTACATGCAAATATAGATTTTTCACTCTTAATGATTGCCACTTTACATTTTGTGTGTTTATTTTTTCTTTTCAAATTGTATAAACTTGTAATAACCTATATTAAAATTCAAATGGTGTTCTTCAAACTGTAATGTTATTGATGGGGAGACATTTTGCGATAACTTTTTTCCCATTTTTATCTGTCTTCTCCATTGACCACAACAGGCTTATTTTAGGAGTGTTTTAAACTTTTTAACTTTTTGACTTGAAAGAATAGACATGAACAGACCTTTTAAGTTTAAATCTAAAAGGATAAATGTTTACTTACACAATATGCAAGGTAAGCACAATGAAACACTCATTCTTTCAAAAACTTGCACACATTCCCAAGAAGAGTTCTAGAGATTAAACATGCACTTAGATTACTAACAGAGTAACAAGTAACAAGTCATGTGTTCTTAACCAGTTAAGAAAACATTGCAGGCCTGATAGATTCTCTCCTTGGTTCTTTGAAAACAATAGAAGTTGGAATTTCTTGAATTTTCACACAAAATTATGGCTGATCATCTGTTGAAGGTTATAGAATTTGGCAGGTGAAGACAAATAAGAGTCATGTTTCACTGCTTGAGATGTCTTTTTGTTTGTAGCAGAGGTCCATTCTTCTTGTTGAATGCTTTGAGACTGCTGGTCCCAGACTGCCTGACTAGAGTTCCTTGTGGACTAACAATTAGCATCCCTGTCCCCAACCCCCCACGCCACCCCCACCCACTCCACACCCCCACCCCTCACCTAATTTCAATCATATAATGGTAGCTCAGTGTTTCCCTTACCCTGTTGGTCAGAAATGGGTTTGGGCTGAGCTGAATCCACAATGGGGGGAACTTGGATCCTGAGGTATTGGTCGTCGTCGTCGTCGTTGTCGTCGTCATCATCATCGTCATCGTCATCATCATCATCCTCCTCCTCATCGTCATCGTCATCATCATCATCTTCCTCCTCATCGTCATCGTCATCATCATCATCCTCCTCCTCCTCCTCCTCATCGTCATCGTCATCATCATCATCATCCTCCTCCTCCTCCTCCTCATCGTCATCGTCATCATCATCATCCTCCTCCTCCTCCTCCTCATCGTCATCGTCATCATCATCATCATCCTCCTCCTCCTCATCATCGTCATCGTCATCGTCATCATCATCATCGTCATCATCGTCATAATCATCGTCATCCTCCTCCTCCTCCTCCTCCTCGTCATCGTCATCGTCATCATCATCATCGTCATCGTCATCGTCATCCTCCTCCTCCTCATCGTCATCGTCATCGTCATCGTCATCATCATCATCCTCCTCCTCCTCCTCATCATTGTCATCGTCATCGTCGTCGTCGTCGTCGTCATCGTCATCGTCATCCTCCTCCTCCTCCTCCTCCTCCTCCTCCTCTGATGCTGCTTTACCAGCTCCACTCTTTATCCACTTTAACTTGATTGATAACCCATCAACAAATCAGTTATGACTAGTTCATTTAAATATCTAATTTATCACTCCATTTTCTCGGGGCTTTTCCAATCTGGTAGGCATTCTATTTCAAACCTCTTCCAATGAAATAGTGAAGGCAGTCAATTTGTGCCTGGAAAACCCTATTTCTCAGTAAATTCCCAGACTTTTGATCTCTGTCAGTCCAGTAGTCACCTGATCTCCTGACATCCATTTTGAAAAGCCATAGTATCAATCATTCCTTGTGTGGCTTACTTCCTTTGTCTAAAAAAGTACAGAGTCCATTCTCCAATTATCTTTGCAGGCATGACCTAAGAGTCACAATAACCTCACATGTCACTGAAAACTATGTTTCAGTGCATCTGCTGCTGAAACACCATCCATTTCTTTAGCATAGAACTCTAGACCCCACTGTTCCAATCATCACCCAAATTGGCTCTCATTTACTACATTCATAAGATTTGATTTCATCCAACCCTCTAAAATTTCTCAACCTTATGTTCAATTCCTCTGTGGGCTGACCTTTCATGTTCTTTCTAATCTCTTACAGAGATTCCACAACACTGGATGCAGCTGCACTCCCAATCTCCTCCTTCTACCATTGGCAGTCGTACCTTCAGTTAACCAAGTCCTAATTCTCATTTCCAGTTCTCTCTCTTCCTTTATAACTTTCCTAAAAGTCTATTTATTTTAGCAAGCTTTGCACCACACATCCAATTATCTCAGCCTTTTAGTCTATGCCTGAATACACACATGAAAAGCATGTTGAGATGTCTTCTTTCATGTCTTAGAGATATTTTATAGATTGATATTGTTGAAGTGATAGTATGGTGTAAACATCAGTAGGTTAGTAATTCAGAACTCCAGACCAGTGTACATGGACTCAAGTCTCACCACACTAGATGCTATCTTTTGAATCCAATAAAACTTGGAATAACAAGCCACCCTAATGATAACCACTTAACCAACGTCAAGTTTTGATCAATTGGTTCACAAATGTCCTTCAGGGAAGGTAATATGTCATTCTTACCTGGTCTGGCAAACTTAGCTCCATTTAACTCCAGACCTCCAGCAGTGTGGTTAACTCTTAAGCACCCTCTGAGCAATTAAGGATATTCAATAAATGTCAGTCTAGCCAATATAATTGTTATGAAATATGTTCAGTTGCATTCCTGTCAGCAGGATTAAGGCAATAAAATGACTATGACACCTATAACTATAAGGGGTTAGGTGAAAGTGATTGTCCTTGACATCAAGGCCACACTTGACCTAGTGTGGCATCAAGGGGCACGAGCAAAGCTGGAGTTAATAAGAATCAGCACAAACCTTCTGCTCATTGGAATCATAATTGATATAAAGGAAGATAGTTGTCATTGTTGGATGTCAGTCATCACTGTTCCAAGACATCTCTGCAGGAGATCCTCAGGGGAGTATCCTAGGTTCAGCAACCTTCATCTGCTTCATCAATGCCCTTCCCTCCAAGGTCAAAAATGGAGATTATTGCTGGTGAATGCACATTGTTCAACACCATTAGCAATTCCTCAGATACTGAAGCAGTCTATTTCCAAATGCAACAAGACCTGGACAGTATCCAAGTGGCAACACACATTTATGCCATATAAATTCCAGGCAATGACCAGGTCCAATAAGAAAGATTCTAATCATCACTCCTTGGTGTTCAATGCCATTACCATCAATTCCCTACCATCAATATACTAAATGTTACAATTGAGCAGAAACTAACCTGAATGCTCCACATGAATGCTATTTCTTCAAGAGCAGGTCAAAGACTAGGAATTGTGCAGCAAGTAAATCACCTCTTAACTTCTAAAGCCTATCCACCACCTACAAGGAACATGTTAGGAGTGTCAAGTGAGAATACTCTCCACGTGTTTGGATGAGCTTGGCTCCAAAAACACTCAAGACTTGATACTGTCCAGTTCAAAGCAACCCACATGATTGTCACCACGACCACAAATGTTCACTTCCTCCACCACTAATGTTCAGTCGCAGCAATGTGTACCATCTACAAGATACACTCCAGAAATTCAGCAAGGCTCCTCAGGTAACTCCTTCCAAGCATGACAATAGCCATCTTGAAGGACAAAGACCATAAGACCATAAGACATAGGAGTAGAAGTAAGGCCATTCGGCCCATCGAGTCCACTCCGCCATTCAATCATGGCTGATGCGCATTTCAGCTCCACTTACCAGCATTCTCCCCGTAGCCCTTAATTCCTCTAGACAACAAGAACCTATCAATCTCGGCCTTGAAGACATTTAGCGTCCCGGCTTCCACTGCACTCCGTGGCAATGAATTCCACAGGCCCACCACTCTCTGGCTGAAGAAATGTCTCCGCATTTCTGTTCTGAAATGACCCCCTCTAATTCTAAGGCTGTGTCCACGGGTCCTAGTCTCCTCGCCTAACAGAAACAATTTCCTAGCATCCACCTTTTCAAAGCCATGTATTATTTTGTACGTCTCTATTAGATCTCCCCTTAATCTTCTAAACTCCAACGAATACAATCCCAGTATCCTCAGCCGTTCCTCATATGCTAGACCTGTCATTCCAGGGATCATCCGTGTGAATCTCCGCTGGACACGTTCCAGTGCCAGTATGTCCTTCCTGAGGTGTGGGGACCAAAACTGGACACAGTACTCCAAATGGGGCCTAACCAGAACTTTATAAAGTCTTAGTAGTACATCTCTGCTTTTATATTCCAACCCTCTTGAGATAAGAGACAACATTGCATTCGCTTTCTTAATCACAGACTCAACCTGCATGTTTACCTTTAGAGAATCCTCGACTAGCACTCCCAGATCCCTTTGTGCTTTGGCTTTATTAATTTTCTCACCATTTAGAAAGTAGTCCATGCTTTTATTCTTTTTGCCAAAGTGCAAGACCTCGCACTTGCTCACGTTAAATTCCATCAGCCATTTCCTGGACCACTCTCCCAACCTGTCTAGATCCTTCTGTAGCCTCCCCACTTCCTCAGTACTACCTGCCTGTCCGCCTAACTTCGTATCATCGGCAAACTTCGCTAGAATGCCCCCGGTTCCCTCATCCAAATCATTAATATATAATGCGAACAGTTGTGGCCCCAGCACCGAACCCTGCGGGACACCGCTCGTCACTGGCTGCCATTCTGAAAAAGAACCTTTTATCCCAACTCTCTGCCTTCTGTTAGACAGCCAATCCTCAATCCATCCCAGCAGCTCACCTCGAACACCATGGGCCCTCATCTTGCTCAGCAGCCTCCCGTGTGGCACCTTATCAAAGGCCTTTTGAAAGTCTAGATAGACCACATCCACTGGGTTTCCCTGGTCTAACCTACTTGTTACCTCTTCAAAAAATTCCAACAGGTTTGTCAGGCATGACCTCCCTTTACTAAATCCATGTTGACTTGTTCTAATCAGACTCTGCTCTTCCAAGAATTTAGAAACCTCATCCTTAATGATGGATTCTAGAATTTTACCAACAACCGAGGTTAAGCTGATTGGCCTATAATTTTCCATCTTTTGCCTTGATCCTTTCTTGAACAAGGGGGTTACTACAGCCATCTTCCAATCATCCGGGACCTTTCCTGACTCCAGTGACTCTTGAAAGATCTCAACCAATGCCTCTGCTATTTCCTCAGCAACCTCTCTCAGAACTCTAGGGTGTATCCCATCGGGGCCAGGAGGTTTATCAATTTTAAGACTTTTTAACTTTTCTAGCACTCTCTCTTTCGTAATGGCAACCATACTCAACTCAGCCCCGTGACACCCTTTAATTTTTGGGATATTACTCATGTCTTCCACTGTGAAAACTGACGCAAAGTACTTGTTAAGTTCTCCTGCTATTTCCTTATCTCCCATCACTAGGCTCCCTGCATCAGTTTGAAGTGGCTCAATGTCTACTTTTGCCGGTCATTTGTTTCTTATGTACTGAAAGAAACTTTTACTATTATTTCTAATATTACTGGCTAGCCTACCTTCATATTTGATCCTCTCATTTCTTATTACACTCTTTGTTATCCTCTGTTTGCTTTTGTATCCTTCCCAATCTTCTGATTTCCCACTGTTCTTAGCCACTTTATAGGATCTCTATTTTTCTTTAATACATTTCCTGACTTCCTTTGTCAGCCAAGGTTGTCTAATCCCTCCCCGGTTAATCTTTCTTTTCTTGGGAATAAACCTCTGTACAGTGTCCTCAATTATACCTACAAACTCCTGCCATTTTTGCTCTACTGTCTTCCCGGTTAGCCTCTGCTTCCAGTCTATTTTAGTCAGTTCCTCTCTCATGCCTTCATAATTACCTTTATTCAACTGTAACACCATTACATCAGATTTTGCCTTCTCCCTTTCAAACTCCAGACTGAACTCTACCATATTATGGTCGCTACTTCCTAAGGGTTCCCTTACTTTAAGATCTTTTATAGAGTCTGGCTAGCAACTACATGGAACACCGTCACCTGCAAGTTTCTCTCCAAAACATTCACCATGCTTTACTGGAAATATATCACCCTTCCTTCAGTGTTGTTGGTTCAACATCCTGGAACTATCCTCTTCACGACATTGTGAGTCAATCAATAGCAAATAGAGTGCAATGGGTTCAAGAAGATAGCTCTCAAGGGCGACTAGGAATAGACATATTTTGTCGGAGCCAACAATGATCATATCTCATATGTGAATTTAAAAAAAGTCAATGCTGTTACTATCAGGACACTAACAGAATGGATTTCATGAAGGAAATCTTGAAACTACTTCTTATTTTCATGCAGTTATCATTATGGTGAGTGTGCTGGGGAATCTTGTAACAATATGAAAATGCAATTGGGATGTTTAGCAAACATATGGAATTTGTACCAGTCAAAACAGTACTTTGAAATAATACGAAGGGTCATGAAGGATGCCATTGCATTTGACAACTCACAGAGCCAAACCTGCATGGAGTAACTAATCTCTGATTGCCCCAGGTTTTAAACACTTGTACAAAGGAATATAAAAAAGCATACCATCCTCTTGGCCCAGTGGTACACCAGATGGAAGCCAACATGTCAGAAGTTTCCATTTCCTGTGGGCTTCTGAACAAGCTCCAGGTGTGAATAATGTAGCACATATCATTTGCAGAACCCATAACCTTTTTTAGTGTTTTGGTTCAGTTAAAAAGGAACAGCCTGTTGAAAGAGATCCATCAATTTTCCTTTAGGCTAATGTGAAGACATAGAAATTGAGGGGCAATTGAGTGTCTCCTCTGACAAAGGAGACTGTGTTAAAGATTCAGCATTGTGAGTATCATCCAGATGTGTAAATCTTAACCTCATGGTTTAAGGCAGAAACTGAAATAGATCAGTTGCTATGCCACTTAAAAGTTATGTCACAAGAGGACACAAGTGACTTGAATAAAAATGCCAGCTTTTACTTGTTTTTGATGCATCCTGCATATTGTTGTTTGCACTTTCATAAGCAATCATGTTAGAATCAAATTCTCGTGATTTGAAATGTAGTTCAGTAAAATTAGTTGGAATATTTTATAATTCTGGACGATGCCCCAATGTCATTATTTATTCTAGTCTAGCATTCAAGACTGCTTTCCTGTGGAAGAATCAAATAATGTGACTTGTAGCAATTGTTTGTAGGCTGTAGCTTACTTAATCTTTCTTCTAAACCAAAATGATATTGGCAATGTTGTAAAAAATAGGGTGGTGTTGATAAATTGTAGAGGAATTTAAAAGAAAGTTAATAAAAGCTTCAATTCAACTGGAAATTGGTATCTTATCTTGTCATTTTTAAATTAATTGGGCATTAGGCTATAAAATTGCAAATTGTTTCATATACTTTATGATCTTCTCAGTTTAGCAAAAACGTTGAATTCTATCTACAAGTTATTAATACCGTTAATTGTAACTGCTGCCTTGAGAGATATGTTTTTATCTTTGATGGTTCAATAGCTATTGCTGTATAATCAGGCATTTAGTCCTTAGATGAATCTACCAGCATAGTTTTGTCATTCAGTGAAGTCCTTGATTTCATTATTTTTAGGTTTTTGAATCCAAAGCCTAAATAATCAGTGTCACTATAATATAATATGAGTACAGTATCAGATAGTGACAGATCCACTGTTCATTCATCTAACATTAGTTACGATCTAGCATTTAAATTTGAGTTATTTACTTCCAGTAGAACACTTACATGTTGGATAAGTCATGCAAATCTGGAATGCATTAACTGAGAATATAGTTGAGTCAGATCCAATAATTGCATTCAAAACAGAATTGGTTAATTAACTGGACCCAGGGAAAATAATTGTAGGGCTACAGGAAAAAATATGGGAAAGCAACACTAACTGAGTTGTTCTTGTTAAAAGTCAGCACAGATGTGATAGGCCAAAAGCCCTTTTTCTCTGCTGCAAAAATTCCACGATTCTACGATTCTAGATCTATATGGTCTGCAAAATCATCTCAGAGTGTTGTACTATAATTTACCTTTATAAAAGGGGTATATTATTATAAAACATGCTACTCAATGGGTGTAAAATTACAGAGATAATTCAATGTTGTGATTTATAACTTGAGTGTATATTTGAAAGGTTTGATGGTATAAAAGCATTCTGATTAGATTTTGTAGTGAATACAACTGTTCACTTTTGAAAGACTGAAAAACTCCTTTGAAAATCAGTTCACCAGTCAGCTAAAGACTGTGTTGAGAATTAAATATTCTGATACCTTATTCAGCTTAATCAATAGAACCTGTTATGAACAATTATATGTAACTGACTAGACAGGAATTATTGAGTCACAGAGTATTGTAACAGAGAAAGAGGTTTTTCACCCATCATGTTCCAGTCTGGCCATCAAGCACCTATCTACTCTAATCCTATTTCCCAACATTTGCCCTGTAGCCATGAATTCAGGTATTAATCTAAATACTTCTCAAATGTTTTGATGGTACCAGCCACTATCACCTTTTCAGGAAGTGAGTTCTAGATATTCACTATCCTTTGGGTGAAAAATGTTTTCCTTAAATCTCCTTTAAACCGCTTGTTCCTTCCTTAAATCTATATCAATACCTATTTGAGAGTATCATCTTTCTCTGAATTCAAATATTGTGGGCATTGAAGTAGGGGGACAAGGAAAGGAATCAATCCACCTCATTTAACTAGATACTATTAAGCTTCCAACCATTATAACACAAGTATCACTCTGTTTATTTTTTTCAGTGTCTTGAGCACATCTGTAAAAAATGGAACTTGTTGAATGTGTAAAGTGGAAATAAACATGACTAACCATATATTCAAATGCAACTTTACTTGAAAATGAATTAATGTCAAAAATAATATGACTATTTATCTCTTTGATTGGAGGGAATGTTTGTGGCACTTGCAATGCATCCATAATTTTTTGGTTGACAGGTGCTTTTACATGTGTGATCCATTTAAAATTCTTATGCAGCTACCAGAAACATAGGCTTTTTTTGCCTTTTCACAAGTGTTGCTTGACCTGCTGAGCATATGTAACAGTTTATGTATTTATTTCCCATTACAGCATACACCATTTTGTATTAAAGAAAAATTTGCAGGCCTACAAATGGTTAATTTTCATGTCAAGTAACCAAAGAACATTCACAGGAACTGCTTAAGTAGGCAATTTCCTCTGAACAAAAAACTGAGAAAAACAGTACCTTACAGCCGCCTCCGAAAGGAGTATTGTTTTACAGACCAGACCAAACCCCCTCAAAATATACTAAGTAGACAACCTAGACCCTACATTTCTTATTTTAAAGAGACGTGCCATCCATTGTGTTTGAGATCCAATTCCATTTGTCAAGCAACTAGTCTTGAAGCAAAGTACATTTTATTCATATACTGTAGTTAAAATACAACAAAAGAAAGAAGCAATTTGAATAACTTAACTCGACTGGAAAACTGAACAGAATACTAGGTTATTTAGCTACTAAACAGTAACTGATCCAACATAGTAACATCCCATAAACACACCCTTAGCAAAGGCAAATTCAGTAAAATAGATTGTCCCATTCTCCAGTCCTGGAAGGAAAACATCAAGAGAAAATACTGAGAAAGACAGTAGCAGGGAGAGATGTACTACAGCTTCCAAATCCATCTTCAAGACCCCAGCAGCAGCAATGTGTACTCAGAAATAAACATTAAAATTCCTGGCTCTGTGGGAGCTTGACCCCACACATTCAAGCTGCTTCTATTATTCCAAGTTTAGAGAAAAACCCCAAGACCTCACAAACGTTTTACTTTATGGGCTTTGAAGAAGATTGCTCAGCAGCTCTGTCTCAAACTTTTCTTGTATTAGAAAAAACATATATATCCGTAAAGCTATAGTATCATCAAATTGTGAATTATATTTTTCACAATAATGCAATTTGTTTCATTTCATTTTACATTCCAATGTTGCATTATTCTATATGTAAAACAATTAAAGGATTCCAGTGGTATAGGAGGTTTTAAACATTGCTCCTTCATATCTGGGAAATGGCTTATATTTTTAGTTGATCTATATAAGATAGTTTTTCACAACATCAGGACGTTCCAAAGTATTTTCCAGCAAATAAAGCACTCCAGAAGTATAGTTACTGATGTAAGGTATCAGATGTGCCCAACCACAAGCTTATTTCGCACTATTGTGATTCTTGCTTTAATGATTATCAAATATGATCTGACTTTTGTTTGTAGAATTCATTCATCTTATGTGAGTAACACTGGCTAGGCCAGTATTAATGGATTCAGTGATAAAGGGTAAATAAGTGAGGACAAAAGTGATGAGTGAGTGAGATTTGGTGCAAAGTAAGAAATATTCAGCAACAGTTTGGATGATCCGAACATTACAGAGAGTGTCAGTTGAGAGATCAGCTTGGAGAGCAATAGATCAGTTATTACCGGATGTAACAAAGACATTGAAGTGAGTTTCAGCAGCAGGTAGGGCAAAGTAGTTATGAAGGGGCAAATAGGAGATCTTTATGATTCGAAAAATAGAGAACCAGGAATTCAGCTTGGGGTAAATAGATTTCCAGCATTACAAATAATTTAATTTGACCTGGACAGTAGCTGGCCAGAAATATGAATGATCATAATAATATGCAAATTGTGGTGGAGGCTAAAGATGATACATTGATCTTCCCAAAGTTTAACAGGAAGAAAGTACAGCTTTCCATGACTGGATTTTTCAATCAGTTTAACAAAACAGTCAAAGAAATGATAAACAGGTAAAACCAAATGCCATCATTTGTAATTCTGCTGCTTCATTAACGTTTACATATTTATAATATTCACCTTTGATATTTAAACAGGAAATAAGCATTGGCCTTAGAATAAGATGATAGATTTTTACTTGAAATCTGTGAAACTTTATTATTATACTTTGCTGGTATAACCCAATATTTTCCACGCTCTCATTCCATCTAGTTTAAACCATGACAGTGACCTGATTGTCATCACATAACAACATTTTCTATTGATTAAACTTCTGGATTGAACTTCTACAGCTTTCTCTATCTCCTGCCATAACTTCTGTACATTTCTGGAACAACAGTAGATATGCCAGTTTTACACTTTTCATCTGATATTTCTATTGTTCAGTGAAAGTGGACAACCTTGTGGAGATTCTACTGTTTGGAAGCTTCTGCACTTTTTTAACCAGGCAAGTAGACAATAATTGATTCATTAATGAAAGGAAAAGATTTACAAGGCTGTCAGAAAGAAAAGGGGAGTGAGATTGTTTAGATAGCCTGATCAAAGATTTAGCACAAGCACAAGGGGCCAGACAACCTCTGTTCATATTAATCATTATATAATTCTCAGAGCATGTGACAAAATCTAATACAAATAAAAGTACATTGCAGAAAATACAGTTCTGATATATAATTTATGCTTTCCTACTTCTGTGAGATTCAATTTTATAAGGTTACATTATTTCTCAGAATAAATAAATTTTGAGGACCTCAATTATCTCACCACAATCCCTTTCCACTTCCCATCACCTCTAACCCCTCTCTGCAGTGTTAACAATTCAGAAGATACTGACTCTTCCTACAGTGCATTCCACAGCCATTGGATACTCTCTAGTACTTCATCCTAGTGATCAGTCTTTAACCATGAATTGAAAAGTGTGGTGCTGGAAAAGCAAAGCGCATCAAAGTCAACTCTCCTGCTCCTCGGATGCTGCCTGACCTGCTGTGTTTTTCTAGCACCACACTTTTCAACTTTGATCTCAAACATCTGCAGTCCTCACTTTCTCCTAGTCTTTAACCATAAGCCTGGGCACTTGATCTGAAAGTTATAACTGCAGGTGAAAGACCATAAAGGTCATCACAGTACAGCCACTTTGGATCCTCCCTCTGATGTGCATACATGATAGCAGTTATCACTGGAAAGCATGCTGCAGCAGGAAACTTAGCCAAGGTTTACTTCGAGGTACAGAGGTCATATTAACTCATTTGCACATGCAGCAGCGAGTCATAAGTATTACATTATTTTTATTGCTAGTATTAAGAACTTCACACTAAATTAACCGTATTAAATTAATCATGGTTTGCTTATTACTGTGCACTTTCATTATTTAATCAACCAATTTTGACTATGGAAGATTTATTCACAGAGGGAGAAAGTTAGAATGTTATGGAAGGAAGAAATGTTGAACAGGATTGTAAACAAATACCAATTGTTTAATGGAAGCAAAGGACCAAGGTGGAGTGGAAGTGAAGAAGTAGTCTCATTGCCCTAAAAATATAGTTTTCATTCTAATAAATATAGGCTGATAGAATCCCAGCAGAACAGCAAAACAGAAGAAGCCCATCAAGCCTGTGCTGATTCTTGAGAAGAGGAATTGTGCTAGTCCAACATCCCCATTTCTTTCCATAACCCTGGAGGAATTTCCCTCCCTAGTGACATTGTGCATCTGTCTAGCAAATGGAGTGTCACAGTTTAAGAAGGTAGCTCACCCAATACCTTCTCAAGGGTGATTGAGGATGGGTAATAAATGAAGACCCAATCAACAACACTCAAGAATTAATAAGAAAATTTCCTCATTCTCAAGTACATGAAAAATCCCTTTTTCAGGTAAAACTTTCCAGATCTCAACTACTCTCTTGATATTAAAAAAATCTCTAACTCCCATCGAATGTTTTGCTAAGTTCTTAAACATAGAACATAGAACACTACAACTCAGTACAGGCCCTTCGGCTTTTGATGCTGTGCTAACCTTTCATCCTACGCTAACATCAGACTAACCTATATTCCCTTCACTGTACTATCTTCCATGTGCCTATCCAAGAGCCACTTAAATGTCCCTAATATGTCTGAATCTACTACCACTGTTGGCAATGCATTCCACACACCCACTACTGTCTGTGTAAAGAACCTACCTCTGACATCTCCTCTAAACCTTCCTCCAATTACCTTAAAACTATGCCCCCTTGTGATAGACATTTCCAATCTGGGAAGAAGTATCTGACTATCCATTCTATCTATGCCTCACAACATCTTGTACACCTCTATGAAGTCACCTCTCATCCTTCTTTGCTCCAATGAGAAAATCCCTAGCTCCCTCAACCTTTCTTCATTGGAGATGCCTTCCAGTCCAGGCAGCATCCTAGTAAATCTCCTTTGCATCCTCTTTCTAAAGCTTTCACATCCTTCTTCTCATGAGGCTATCAGCATTGAACACAATATTCCAAGTGTGGTCTAACCAGGGCTTTATAGAGTTACTGGAAAAACTCGTGGCTCTTAAGTCCTGCTAACGAAAGCCAACACACCACACGCCTTTTTGATAACCCTACTAACTTGGGTGACAACTTTGAGGGATCAATGGACATCCAACCCAAGATCCTCCACACTGTTCCTCCACACTGCCAAAAATCCTGCCTTTAAACCTGTATTCTGCATTCAAATTCCATCTTCCAAAGTGAGTCAGTTCACATTTTGCCAGGTCAAACTCCATCTGACACTTATCAGCCCAGTTCTGCATCCTGTCAATGTCCCATTGCAATCTACAATAGCCCTCCACACTATCTATGATTCCACCAACTTTTATGTTATTGGCAAACTTACTAATGCACCCTTCCACTTCCTCATCCAAGTAGTTATGAAAATAATGGAGAGCAGAGGTCCCAGAACTGATCCCTGTGGAACACCACTGGTCACCAAGCTCCAAGCTGAATACATTCCATCTACCACCACCCTCTGTCTTCTATAAGCCAGCCAATTCTGTATCCAGACAGCCAGATTTCCCTGTACTCCATACTTCCTTACTTTCTGAATGAGCCTACCATGGGGAACTTTATCAAATGCCTTGCTAAAATCCATGTATATCACATCAACTGCTCTACCTTCATCAATGTGTTTTGTCACATCCTCAAAGAGTTCAATAAGGTTTGTGAGGCATGACCTGCCCCTCACAAGCCATGCTGATTATCTCTAATCAAACAATGGTTTTCCAAATAAACATAAATCCAGTCTCACAGAACCCTCTCCAATACTTTACCCATCACGGATATGAGACTTTCTGGAGAACAAGGGAATAACATTTGCCAACCTCCAATCATCTGGTACTACTCCAGTGCACAGTGAGGACACATAGATCATTGCCAAAGGTGCAGCAATCTCTTCCCTCACTTCCTGTAATAATGTAGGGTATATCCTATCTGGGCCAGAAGATTTATCTATCCTTAGCATTTTCAAAATTTCCAGTATATCCTCCTTCTTTACATCAAACTGTTCGAGCATATCAGTGTGTTTCACACTGTCCTCAGAAATGTCAAAGTCCCTCTCAATAGTGAATACTGAAGGAAAGTATTCATTAAGGACCTTCTCTACCTTCTCTGATTCCAGGCTCAAGTTCCCTCCACTATTGCTGATCAGCCCTATCCTCACTCTGGCCATCCGCATGTAGAATGCCTTAGGGTTTTCCTTAATTCTGGGGAAAGTGAGGACTGCAGATATTGGAGATCAGAGTCAAGATTATGGTGCTGGAAAAGCACAGCAGGGCAGGCAGCATCCAAGGAGCAGGAGAATCGATGTTTTGGGCATAAGCTCTTCATTAGGAAATGATTCTGATGATTCCTGGTGAAGAGTTTATGCCCAAAACATCAATTCTCCTACTCATCGGATGCTACCTGACCTGTTGTGCTTTTCCAGCACCACACTCTCGACTTTTCCTTAATCTTACCTACTAAAGCTTTCTCACGCCCCCTTCTAGCTCTCCTAAGTCCACTCTTCAGCTCCTTCCTGGCTATCTTATAACCCTTGAAAGTCCTGTCTGACCCTTGCCTCTTCAAGTAAGCTTCCTTCTTCCTTTTGACTAGATGTTCCACATCCCTTGTCACCCAAGGTTCTTTCAGCCTACTTTCCCTTCCTTGTCCCAGTTGGACAAATCTATCCAGTACTATCAGCAAGTGCTCCCTAAACAACCTCCACATTTCTCTCATGCATTTCCCTGAGAACATCTGTTCCCAATTTAAGCACCCCAGTTCCTGTCTAACAGCATTGTAATTCTTCCTCCTCCAATTAAATACTTTTCCATACTATCTTCTCCTATAGTAATATAGTAAAGGTTAGGGTGTTGTGATCACTATCACCAAAATGCTCCCCCACTGAGAGATCTAACACCTGGCTTGGGTCATTACCAAGCACCAATCCAATATGGCCTCCCCTCTAGTCGGCCTATCTACATATTGTGTCAAGAGCCCTTCCTGGGCACACCTGACAAAAACTGCTCCATCCAAACTACTTGAACGAAGGAGGTTTCAATCAATATTAGGGAAATTTAAGTCACCCATGACAACAACCCTGTTACTTCTGCACCTTTCCAAAATCTGCCTCCCAATCTGCTCCTCCATGTCTCTGTTACTATTGAGGTGTCTGTAGAAAACTCCCAATAAAGTGACTGCTCCTTTCACCCATACTGACTCAGTAGACAAACCCTCCTCGATGAGCTCTCTTTCTGCAGCTGTGATACTATTCCTGATTAGCAACGCCACTCCCCCACCTCTTTTACCTCCACCCCCATTCATTTTGAAACATCTAAACCCCGGAACATCCAACAACCATTCATGCCTCTGTGATTCCCGCCTCAGGCAACTGTCTGTGTGGAGTTTGCATATTCTCCCCATGTCTGTGTGTTTCCTCTGGGTACTGTGGTTTCCTCCCACAGTCCAAAAATGTGCAGGTTAGGTGAATTGGCCATGCTAAATTGCCCGAAGTGTTAGGTGAAGGGGTAAATGTAGGGGAATGGGTCTGGGTGGGTTGCTCTTCAGAGGGTCGGTGTGAACTTGTTGGGCCGAAGGGTCTGTTTCCACACTGTAACTAATCTAATCCAATCTAATCTAATCATATCCACGTCTCTGTAATGGCCACAACCACATAGTTCCAAGTACTGCTCTAAGTTCATCACCCTTATTCCTAATACTTGTATTAAAATAAGCACAATTCAACCCATCACATCAACTGCACCTTTGCCCTATCAAGTGCCTATCCTTCCTCACAGACTCTCTGCATGCTGTATCTGGCTGATCACTACCTACTCCATCATCTGATCTGTGGCTCAGGTTCCCATCCCACTGCCTATCTAGTTTAATCCCTCCTGAAGTGTTCTAGGAACCTCCCACCCAGGATATTGATGCACCTTCGGCTCAGGTGCAATCCATCCTTTTTATACAGGTGCCATCTTCCCCAGAAGGTATTCCATAGATCCACTTAACTGAAGCTGTCCCTACTACACCAGCCCTGCAGCCATGTGTTCATCTGCACCCACTCTCTATTCCTAGCCTTACTAGCACATGGCACTGGTTGCAATCCCAAGATTACTGCGCTGCTTGTCCTGCCTCGTAGCTTCCAACCTAACTCCCTATATTTTCTTTTCAGATTTTCATCCGTTTTCCTAGCTATGTCATTGGTACCAATGCGTACCACAACTTCTGGCTGCTCACCCTTTCCCTTAAGAATCCTGTAGACTCAATCCAAGCTACCCCGACCCTGGCACCTGGGAGGCAACATACCATCCGGGAGTCTCATTCGCAACCACAGAATCTCCTCTCTGTTCCCCTCAGAACTGAATCTCCTATCACTATTGCTTTCCTATTCTCCCCACTTCCTTTCTAAGCCACAGAGTCAGGCTCAGCGCCAGAAACCTGGCTGCTGTGGCTTTCCCCTGGTAGGTCATTTCCCCCCCCCAACCCCCCTCAAAAATATCCAAAATGGTATACTTATTATTGTGGGGAAGGGCCACAGGGACCCCTGCACTGACTGCCTTTCCCTCTCCTGACAGTCACCCAGCTACCTTTATCCGGTAACTTTGGTGTGACTACCTCCCTATAACTCCTCTCTATCACCCCCTTAGCCTTCCAAAGTTCACCCAGCACCAGCTCCAGTTCCCCAATGCAGTCTTGTGAGGAGCTGGGGTTGGGTGCACTTCTTGCAGGCGAAATCAGCAGGAACACCAGTGGTGACACTTTCCTCCCACATCCTGCAACCACCCTATCCTCTATCTCCTCCGCTTTAAATTTGCCAAGAAAGATTGAATAAATGAAACATTCTTGAAATTACATTTCCTAGTTACTGATCCATGAGCTAGCAGGAATAATTTTCCGAGATAATCTATCAAATCTCTTAATGTTGTATGATTTCATAGATTTCAGACTTGTCAGGTAGTGTACTTTCAAGACAGGTTGTTGACAGCATGAACTAGGATGGTCCAGTATGGAGGTACACACCTCACTTTCTGTAGCAGCTGATAGAGCAGTAACAACAGTAACAGCCTGCTTGCTGTTACTGCATCTTTACTCTCTACAGTCAGTATCCAGACTGGGTGTAAGTATGAGATCTTATAGCAATTCAATTAAGTAGGGTGCTAATACACTTATCTCAACAAGAACCTAGTCTTTGAGGCATATGTTTTAAGGGCTAATAAGTAGAGAACCCTCAAGCTGACTATACTGTCTGTACCATGAAATCCATGATCATCATGTGTAAAGCAATTTGCCAAGATTCCCAGGTACCTGTATTAAAACTATATGCTACTCCACAAGTCGGCACAGTAGCTCAGTGGTTAACACTGCTAGCACACAGTGCAAGGGATCTGGGTTTGAATCTATCCTTGGGTGACTGTCTGGGTGGAGATTGCACGTAATCCTTGTGTCTGTATGGGTTTCCTCCAGGTGCTCCGGTTTCCTCCCACAGTCCAAAGATGTGCAAATTAAGTAGACAGTCCATGCTAAATTACCCATAGCATCCAGGGATTAGCCATGGGAAATGCTGATTTACAGGTATAGGGTAGGGGAATGGATCGAGGTGGGAAGCTCTTTGGAGATCAGTGTGGGCCGAATGACCTGTTTTCCACACTGTAGGAATACTATTTTTAAAAATGTCTCCAACTTATTTTCACCAGTGACTCTTGTGTTTGGAAGACAGATTCAGAGAGTTCCTCACACTCACACACTCACCAGCCAATAACAGCCTCATCTCATGCATATAAATGTTACTTTTGTATTTGTATTCTTATAAAATATGCTGATAAGTGCAGGATGAAAAGCTTTGTCAAAATGTGTTTTTCTGCAGCAATAAAAGGAAATGCCTTGATTTTACGAATAAAGAAGCCATTAGCTAAATGAGCTACATATCCTGAACATTAGGATGAAGCAATGACAACACAATCATTCATGAGGAAGAAAAGGAATGAATGCCCTCAGATGTTTGGAAGGTGTTTCAGAGGGGAAGATGTAGTAAGGTACACAAACAGTAAATAGGGATAAATACTTGTGGAGAGATTGGAGGTGAGTCATAGAGTTTTTACAGCATGGTAAGAGACCCATCAGTTCATCATAAACATCCATCAATTCTAATTACATTTTCCAGCATGTTATCCATAGTTTTGCATGCTGTGGTGTTTCAAGTGTTCACCTAAACGGTTCTTCAATGTTTTGGTTCTTACCTTTACTACCCTTTTAGCCAGTGCATTCCAGATACCCACAACATTATGAATGAAAAGGTCTTTCCTCAAATTCCCCCAAGCCTCCTGCTCCTTTTGTTAAATTTCTGCTCTCTGGTTATTGACCCCGCTACTAAAAGAAAAAAAATTTGCATTACCTATGATCCTCCGAACTTAGTACACCTCATTATGATCCTCCCTCAGCCTTTTCTGTTTAAAGGAAATAACATCAGCCTATTGAGTCTCTATTAATAGCTAATTTGCTGTCTTGAGTATCGGGTTAGCTGGCCTTCTTGGTCAGAAGTGGGGACACTATTACCACACTGCAACAGCCCCACTGACAGTAGTTGCATTTTTGTAAAAAAAAGGCAAATCACCAGTGTCTCAATTTAAATGAACCCATTACATGCTCGAGCCCCTAGGATCTCCTGGCTCAGAAGGAGGAACACTACCACAAGAGCCCCTGACAGGAGCGTTACAAGCATTGACACCTGACTGACTATATTAATATCTGAACAAGGATTGTAAGGATTTTCACATCACCATGATAGGAACTGACGACTCCTGGACCCAACCACTTGCTAATCTATTTTATTATCTCCATCAGCTTACATTGCTGATGAAGGGCTAATGCCCAAAATGTTGACTGTCCTGCTCTTCAGACACTGCCTGACCTGCTGCGCATTTCCACACACTTTTTGTCTCTGACTCTCCAGCATCTGCAGTCCTCACTTTCTCCTTCCACTAGAGCTGCAGCAGAAACAGTGCTACAGGAAATTCAATGTTGATGGGTTCCAGAACTTGCAAAACAAAGACCTTGTCAGCCAATACTTCACAGTCAAACTAGCAATACTCAATGAATAGGAAGCACCAAATATTATCAGTGCATGATCTTAAATCTATGATAAATAACACAATGAGGAAAGTTTGAGGCTTCTTTACCAGGAACCTAACCTGATAAAGCTTGATGAAACTAATTGAGAGATCCAGCAGCTAAGAAATTGCAAGCGTAAGGAATCGCTGAATTCGAAGCATTGCCAAAACAAATAAGCAAGCAAGCAGACCCACAAACAAATGAGGTCCAATAAACAATCCATGATCTAAAGAATACATGTGGGGTGGAAAGACTGCAGGAAATCCAGCAAATCCCTCATAGTACTGATACATTGATAAAGTCAAGATAGTCTAAAGAATCAAGGACAACCCACTGAGAGCTAAGAATGGAATAGGGCTCATCAAGGACAGAGACATAATCAGCAGTTATTGGAAGAAACACTTAGGATCACCTTAACTGAGGTTAAGACCTTGATCACATCCCACAGCATGCTACCCGCTTCCACGTCAATGCGACATTAGTCTGACATGAGATTGAAAAGGCCATCCAAAAGCTGAGAAACGAGCAAGGATTGAATTCCCACCAAAATAATGAATTGCAATCAGAAGCATTCTGGTTCACATTAGCATGCTGATGGAACGCTATAACTGTAATCCTCTTCAAGAAAGGTGATAAGATCATTTGTGGTAAATACAGAGAAATCTTCCTGCTGTCCATCCCATGAGCGGTAGTTGCAAAATCTTCCTCAATCACCTCTGACCAGTGGTGAAGAACTTCCATTGGAGTCACAATGCAAATTCCTTCCATTAAGACATGTTTTGATCATAAACTTCATGGAAGACAAATCCAGGAAAAGCATTAAGAGTAACAATGGCTTTATTGTGGAATTATTCAACTAGCAAAGAGGTCTTTGACTTTGTTAATTGGGAGGGTTAGCTACCTGCACAAATTTGTCACCATTACCTGACCGCTTTGTGCCAACACATAAGCTGTGCTCCTCTCCAACAGATCCACCACAGGGTCAATACAGATTCAAACAGGGATCAAGCAAGGCTATGTCATCACAGCAACATACTTCTCCATCTCACCACTTCAGTCCATGAAGCTTCCCACCAGACTGGCACTGCTTTATAGGACAAGTGGAAAATGTTTGGACCTGTGCCACCTCCAATGCAGAACTAAAATCACTCCAATCTCTGGTCACCAAACTGTAACACATAAATAGTGGTTGTATGGATTGAGGTCCAAACCATTATTGACACAAAGAGAGAATGTGCCTTAGTCTAAACATTCATAAGACAAAGGACCTCTACCAATCTGCTACCACTGCACAGTTCCAACTAACAAGATTAATGGTGAGTCACTGGACAGAGTGGATTAATTCTCATATCTTGGGGACCTCCATCCAGAAAAGATTGATATCTACAATAAATTCAATATCACCTCTGTGCAGGCAGGTAGCAAGAGAGTGAAGAAAACACTTCAAGAGAATTCTGATAGACTCCCTCAAAAAAATGCAACATTCCTACTAATTCATGATACATTGCCTTGAGCTATTTAAACTGAAGAAGAAAGGTGCCAATTACCTCAAGTATCTTTGATGGGTAAGGCAGGCCAAGCACAAACACCAGAAAGAGTCCATGAAAATATGAGTATTCCACCGTCCACCCCTTCAGACATCTGTGGTATGGTATGTGGATCAAGCTGTCCAAATACCTCAGCACCCATAACTGTGGAGTGGAAGAAAATTATCCTAAATCTTGAGGGACTGCTCAAGAAGAACAGAATCCCCCATGATTATTAGCTCTATTTGACAAGGCTCCAATTTTTGCTCCCTCTATATCCTAGCCTGCCATGTGGTTATTGTTACTGGCACTGGCTACTGGTATATCCCTTATGTAAAGGATTTCTTGCCTTTACCATTTCTCATCTCCACAAGCAGTTTCTATATCCTGGTGTCCTGATCCTTGGTCATTTCTTTCTATTATGCTAATAGCATGATTAATTGACAAAGCCACATCTCTTCCTTTTCCTATCTTCCTGTACTTCCTAAATCGTGGAATCTTCACCGCCCCCCATTTATTTCTCAGCCCCCTTCCCCCTCCCCAGCCCTGATGAAGGATTAAGCCCAAAACATCAACTCTCTTTCTCCTCAGACGCTGCCTGACCTGCTGTGCTTTTCCCTGCGCCACACTTTGTCAGCTTTGATCACACTAACCCTGTCTTGGCATCTGACAAATGTCAGTCTCACTGCATTAACATGCTACATCTCCAATCTGTTTACAGTATAGTTCTGGACTTCGATGCTGAACTTCGGAATGCATCAGCACCTCACGTTACAAAGCTGCTATACAAGTACTTTATGTACAGTGACAGGCATCCATGTCATAAATTGGGTCATGATACACCTGAGGCATCTATGCTTTCTCTCTGAATGCTCATTCACATTGTGCCTACTTTGATGCTTATAGCATGCCTGCTTTCCCTTGCCTTGCTTTTGTGCACTTTAACCTCCTCTAGCAGGGCTTAAAACCTCATTGCATTCATGTTTTGCCTTGCTTTTTAGCACAAACAGAAAGCCAGGGAGTTTATCAAGGTAGTCATTAGGCAATGTGATGGACATGCTGCTTTACTGAATCAGCCAAGTTGATCTCACACATATTTGTCAGCCATATATATGCCAAAAACACTGCACGTGTTTCAAGCAAACAACCATGTCTGAAAGTCTAAGGGGTTATAGTCCTCAGTCAGTGAAGGAAAACCCATTTCAGTCAGAAAGTAAGTCTAATGCAGCTTCCGATATCCATCTTGGAGGTTCATCCTAACAAGCAGAAACAACCTCAAACCATGCAGCCAATTGTGAAGGCTTAGGCACTTTGACCTTTTAGGACCGTGAATCTGCCTTATTTGCTCTTACACCCCTGCACCTGTATATTGACCAAATTAGAAGATGCTATCCTCAAGGGTGTGACTACACTCCTGGAATGAATTCTTCAGTTAAACTTCTTCCTTCCTGAGGCACTGCAGTGTCTGCAGCTTGACCTCCAGCTCATAAACTCTGAGCCAAAATTTCTCGTGCCACAGATACCCCACACATGTTTGTGCTGGATCACACTGGTGTCCAGGGGCTTCCACATGCTGCAACCATGATACATCATCTGCCCTAACCCAAAGCTTTCTTGCTAATGTAACTCTGGGTTTACTACATGGCATGGTGGCTCAGTGGTTAACACTGCTGCCTCACAGCACCAGGGTCCCATGTTAGATTCCAACCTCAGGTGACTGCCTGTGTGGAGTTTGCACATTCTCCTAGTGTCTGCGTGGGTTTCCTCCCCCAGTCCAAAGATGTGCAGGTTAGGTGTTAAATTGCCCATATTGATAGGTGCATTAGTCAGAGGGGAAATGGGTCTGGGTGGGTTACTCTTCTGAGGGTCGGTGTGGACTTGTTGGGCAGAAGGGCCTGTTTCCACACTGTAGAGGATCTAATCTAATCTACACCCCAAGAATTGCAACACTTCAAGATGGCAGGTCATCACTAACTTTGCAAGGGCAATTATGGTTGGATAATAAATGCTGCTTTAGCCACTAATGCTCACATACATGTATGAATTAAAATAAGCCCAGAGATCCACATGTCTTTTTAATCTCTTTCTCAACTTGCTCTGCTTTCTGAAATTAGAATTAGAATCCCTACAATGCAGAAAGTGGCTTTTTGGCCCATCAAGTCTACACTGACCCTCTGAATAGCATCCCACCCAGAGCCACCCACCCACCCCCATCCCTATAACTCCACATTTTTACCATAGCTAACCCACCCAGCCTACAGATCCCTCGATACTATGGGACAATTTAGCATGGCCAATCTACTTAAACTGCAAAGCTTTGGATTGTGGAGGAAATGAGGACTGCAGATGCTGGACATCACAGTCAAGAGTGCAGTGCTGGAAAAGCACGGCAGGCCAGGCAGCATCTGAGGAGCAGGAGAATCAACATTTCAGGAATAAGCCCTACATCCATTCCTGATGAATGGCTTATGCCCGAAACATCGATTCTCCTGCTCATCAGATGCTGTGCTTTTCTAGCATCGCACTCTCAGCTTTGGATTGTGGAAGAAACCAGAGCACTCAGCAGAAACCTGTGCACACAAGGGAATATGTAAACTCCACACAGACAATCATCCAAAGTTGGGATTGAACCAGGGTCCTTGGCACTGTGAGGCAACAGTGCTAATCACTGAGATGTCATGCCGCCCACAACTATTTCTTGAAATATTTGTACACATACACTTTCAGGATTCTCTATTCCTGCATCTTCTTTAGAAATGTATCTTTTTTTTATTGTTTTATGTTCTTATATTGTCTTTTCTTGCTCTTCTTATCAAGGTGAAATATCTTACACTTCTGACATTTAATTATCTTTATTATGTGCTCATTTCCATAGTATGTTTATGCCCCCTTGAAGTCTGCAACTACTCATATCATAATTAAGAATTATTTCAAATTATGAAACTGCACAAGAAAGCAAAATCAAGAAATGCTATGATTCTAATAACAACCCCTGGCAAATCTTACAATATACTTCATTGCTTCCCAAATTTCTTCCCATTGTGACCCTATTTTGGTGCTTAAAAGCTGCCATGACCCCATATCTGAGAGTCCAGGGAAACCTAACTGAGTGGGCAAGGGAGAGATTGGACGATATCTTGAGAGTGAGTAAGATTACAAAGAACCTGCTTGTGGTCACGGGGGAGCTGGAGAAGAGTGGACTACCTGAAAAAGTTTGAAGGGGGCTAGGAAATGGAGTCGGTATGGAAGGGTCTGAATGATCTATGACTGCAGGGAGGGGGACAACTATTTAATCTATAAAATCTTTACAGGCGTCAAGAATTTGTCATGAGGCCTCACCCATGATTGCAAAAATTGTGAGATTTAATGGGGCATCACAGTCATTAACACTCGGTCAGAGCTTCATAGCAGCCATTACTGCTATCTCTCCATGCTTCAGGCTCACTGCCTTTATTCCTGATGAAGGGCTTTTGCCCGAAACGTCAATTTCACTGCTCGTTGGATGCTGCCTGAACTGCTGTGCTCTTCCAGCACCACTAATCCAGTAATTGCTGCCTTGCAGCTGACCACTACAAATGTTCAGAAAGCCCAGCGTGTGTGACAACCTATTGTTTGGGAAGACCTAATGAATCTTCCAAAGGGCAGCTATCACCAGTGCTCTCTGTCTCCTGTAACTTAGTCAACTTTGTGCCCATGTTGCAATCTTCCCTTTTACTACCTGGACTTCCACTTTGATGGTAAGGCTTATCAAAGAAGTTATCCTCTTACACCACATCTAAGCTCTTTACCTCATCAACATTTCTCTTATATAATCAAAAAAAGCTCAATCAAGTAAGTTAAACAAATCCATGCTTGGTTTCCTCAATTTATCCACACTTGGCCAAGTGAAGGATAATGTTGTTCAAGCTTACTATGTTTAAACGTTTTCCCACTGCTAAGCTTAAACTAACTGACCTGGTATCATTGAGATTCTCCTTACAAACTTTTATGAACACTTGAAAAAAAGGATGATCAGTGTTTCTGAAATTTGTATCTGTAATTTCCTCAGTATCCTCTGATGCATCCTATCTAGTCCACGTTACTTATCAATTTTAAGTAAATGACACCTTTCCAATACTTCATTCTTAGTGTTTTAAATGTCTCTTCTTTTATGATACTGGCAACATTTTCTTCCTTGTTAGACTCTTGTGTATCCTTTCTTCACATCGCTTCAAGTCAGAGTGGTATTCACAGAACTAAGTTTGGAGGACAGCCAACTCAAAAACACCTCCTCCTACAGCCCCCTTGACCATGACCTCAGCACCCCCCCATCACCAAACCATCATCTCCCAGACCATACCTCAGAAATCACCTCAGGAGATATCCCACCCACAGCTTCCAACATAATTTGGGAACCCTGCACCACCCGATTCTACCTCCTTCCCAAGATCCACAAGCCTAACTACCCCGGCCGACCCATCATCTCAGCCCGCTGCTGCCCCACCGAACTCATCTCCACCTACCTCAAATCTCATCCACACCCCACACCTCCACTCTCAAACCCCATCCCTCAAACTGCAACAAAGATAGAACCCTCTTGGTCCTCACCTTCCACCCCACCAACCTCCGCATTAACCACATCATTCGCCAACATTTCCGCCATCTACAAACAGACCTCACAACCAGGGATATATTTCCCTCCCCACCCCTTTCCACTTTCTGCAAAGTCCGTTCCCTCCATGACTACCTGATCAGTTCCACGCCGCCCACACAACCCACCCTCCCCTCCTGGCACCTTCACTTGCCACCGCAGGAATTGCAAAGGCTGCGCCCACACAGCCTCCCTCACCTCCATCCAAGGACTCAAAGGAGCCTCCCACATCCACCAATGTTTCACTTGCACTTCCACTAATGTCATTTATTGCATTCATTGCTCCCAATGCCGTCTCCTTTACATTGGGGAGACTGGACGCCTCCTCGAAGAGCACTTTAGGGAACATCTCTGGGACACCCACACCAATCAACCACACCGCCCTGTGCCTAAACATTTCAACTCCCCCTCCCATTCTGCTGAGGACATGCAGGTCCTGGGCTTCCTCCACCACCAATCCCTCACCACCCAACACCTGGAGGAAGAACACCTCATCTTCTGCCTCGGATCACTTCAACTCCAGGGTATCAATGTTGACTTCACCAGTTTCTTCATTTGTCCTGCCCCGACCTTACCCCAGTTCCAAACTTCCAGCTTAGCACCATCCTAATGACCTATCCCATCTGTCAATCTTCCTTCCCACCTAACCGCTCCACCCTCTTCTCAGACCTATCACCTTTACCCCTTCCTCCATCCACCTACTGCACTCCCAGCTACCTTCTCCGCAGCCACACCCCCTCCCATTTATCTCTCCACCCCCGAGGCTTCCAGCCTTATTCCTGATGAAGGGCTCCTGCCAGAAACGTCGATCTTCCTGCTCCTCGGATGCTGCCTGACCTGCTGTGCTTTTTCAGCACCACTCTAATCTTGATTCTAATCTCCAGCATTTGCAGTCCTCACTTTCAGTTAGTTCACAAGCCAACCAATTAATTCCCCATGCTTCACTGACACAGTTTGTTATTTCCAACAATCTTAGTTCATACCGATACATTACTTCCCCTTCCTGGACATCTATTCAATCAATAAGAGAATCAATAGTTATGGAGAAAGGCAGGAAAGTAGAATTGAAGATTATCAGATCAGCCATGATCTGACTGAATAGCAGAGTAGACATCCATATTGGGGCCTCAGAAATGTCCACTTTTCTCATCAATCGAAAGACGCCCCCCTGCCGTGCTCGACAGGGCCCTTAGCTGTGTTTGACCTATCTTCCAAACTCCTGCTTCACTGCTTCTTTATTCTCTACACAACAATGATAGGGTCCCCCTTGTCTTCACTTACCCTACCAGCCTCCATATCCAAAGAAGTGTAAGCCACCTCAAGAGGAATGTTTGCCAGACATATATTCCCCTCTCCTTGTCAGAAAACCATCAGGATCATTCCCTCCAGAACACACTAGTCCATCCCTCCTCCATTTCCAACACTGCCTCACATTCCACGGCACAATCCCATGAAATCACAGAATAAGTAACCCCTACCTATTTACCTCCTCCTTCCTCAGTATTCAAGGCCCCGGGACATACCTTCGAACTGAACTAGTGATTTACCTGTACATCATTTAATCCAGTCTACTGTATTTTGCTGTTCACAAAGGAGTCTCGTCCACACTGGGGAGATGAAATGCAGAGTAGATATCTGATTTGCAGAACATCTACATTTAGTCTGTTAAAATGGTCCTGAGCTTCGAGTTGCCTGGTACTTTAACACATCGCCATGTTCCCACACTAACATTTCTGTTGCAGACCTGCTGCAGTGTTCCAGCAAGCCTCAGTGCAAACTCGAAGAATGTATCTTATTTTCCACTTGTGGACCCTGCAGCATCAATTTCAATAACTTTACAACCTGATTCCATCCTTCCATGTTTCCACCCTCCATTCCACTACCACCTCCATGGTTGCTAATAGCACTATTTACCCATTCTCATTTACTATTAGGCCTATTATTACGTTATATGCGTTGCTTTCAGTACAGCTCAGCCTTTCTCTCTTACTCTTAGTGCTTAAAATCATAGATTCATAGAATCGTTACAGTGTGGAAGCAAGCTTTTTGGCCCATCACTTCCACATCCACCCTCCCAAGAGCATTCCACCCTGACACGCCCAATCCCCTATCCTATCCTTGTAAATCTGCATCTCCCAAGGCTAATACAATGAACTTGCACATCTTTGGACTGTGAGAGGAAACTGGAGCACCCGGAGGAAACCCATGCAGGCATGGGAAGAATGTGCAAAATCTACACAGACAGTCACACGGGGGTATTATAATTAAACCCAGGTCTCTGGCTCCGTGAGTCAGCAGTGCTAATCACTGAGCCACAGTACTATCACTTATTCAGCTTTACGTCTCTCCTGACCATATATCCATAACCTCCTTGTTTACCTACCACCTTCATATAAATTTTTTTCTCTCTCTCTCTGGGCTCCATCCCCACCTATTCATTCACCTATCCCCTACTAACGCTCTCCACCTCCCAACTTCATCTTCAGCATAAATACCACTTTCTCCTAGCGACTAACAGTCACCTGGGAGAAAGCAAGGACTGCAGATGCTGGAGATCAGAATTGAGAGTGTGGTGTCAGAATGGCATTCCTGATGAAGGATTATGTTCAATTCTCCTGGTCCTCGGATGCTGCCTGACCTGTTGTGCTTTTCCAGCACCACACTCTCGACAACTGATAAGACTCATCGTTAACTTTGCTCTCTTCTCACAGATATTGACAGACCCACTGAGCTTCATCACCAATTTCTGTTTTTGTAGCAGTGTAGACCTGATGGGCCGAATGGCCTGCCTCTGCTCCTATATTTTATGGTCTCCCTAACCTAATGATTTTCCCTTCTTCCAATTCGCTTAACACTCCTTGGTAAGCATTCATTCCTCTAGTACCTTCAGTTCATCATCTATTTTGTCACTTAATCTCTCCTGCCTTCCCACCTTAGTGTAAATTTTTATCTTAGCTCTTTCCTCCACACCACTCTTTCATCTCTCAATACTTGAAGCCAGTTAAAATGTTTAACTTCTTTTAGTTTCGATTATTGTATTATGGCACAATCTGAATTAGCCCTGTAGCTTTAAGACAGTTACGCGACATCACACGATGTGACATTTTGGTATAAAAATACTGACCTCGCTTTCAATCACTTCCAATGTTTATGGAGTCGTTTTGGAGTGTTCAGTCAGGCAGTTATATCTATTTAGTGTACAGTAACATTTGTAAGCACAGAACTCAGGTTGTGTGTGTAATTCTGTGACATTGGAGCCTTGTGAATCATTAGTGTTTAAATAAGTATTTGACTCAACAAGAACCCTACACTCTGTGGTGTATGTTACATGGACTAATGTATACTGAACTACAAAACTGCATACTGATGAAGAAAGTGAACTGTTTTCTGTCTATACATGCTGACTGCCCTGTTGATTATTCTGGCATTAAAACAGTCCCTCGTGATTACACAAGCAAACTGTTAACACTGGTTGCTTTTCATTGTAGGTTCTGATTTTATTCATCAGTTTGTCAATAAGGAAAGATTTAACAGCTTTTCACGTTCCTTACGCTGTTCCTTACACTCCTTTTATCAAGAAAAGGTCACACCAGACATACATGAATAATATACAACTGAAGTATAAACAATTATTATAGCAAAATATTCGTATGGAACATCTAATTATCAAATATCAGTGAATTAAATCTATATGATGTGCATTACATATTAAATCAGAAAGCAAAACAGAAAGAAAGCTGTACAGCTGCAAGATTGTTCTAAGACTTTTTGCATAAACACAATAGACCTCCGGTGAATGCAGTTGGATCAAAAGCATGCTTTAGTCACCATGGTAACAACCACAATAGAATGCATCATCGTATTCATACTGTCTAACAAGAAAGTCTCCAGTCTTCTAGAAAACATGGCCCCAATTATGTCACATTGCCCTTATGGTTAGTAGATCAGGTGGAATACATTATTAGGAGCTCAATTCTCCCTGTCTGACATTGCTGCTCTTTATCCAAGTCAATACATTTTGTATTACTGTACAAACTAAAGATTTTTCACATCCATCAATATGATACAACAATGACTTAAATTTATATAGTGCCTTTCAACTTATAGAAATCTCTCAATTGGTGTTTCACAGGAGCATTACAACTAATTATGGCAGTGAGCTACTCATACAACTAAAATCTTGGTCACAAAGATATATCTTAGAGGGTGACTAAAAGGAAAGTGAAGTTAGGAGTTGGTGAGGTGCAGTGAGGGAATTTCAGAGTTTGAAGCCCAGGCAAGTTATGGCATAGCCATCAATCATGGATCACTGGGAATATAATTGGGAATATACAAGAGCCCAGAAGTAGAGAAATGAGGATACCTTAATAGCTGTGGGGTTGAAGAATAGGATGGTAAAGCTCATGGAAGAATTTGAAAACAAAAAATTTTAAAATCAAGATGCTGTTTAACTGAGAACCAATGTCAATCAGCAGCAGAGGGGGATGGGGAATGACATTTGCTGCAAGTTAAGATACAGGTAGTGGAATTTTGTATGAATTCAACTTTACAAAGAGTAGAATGCGAGAGACACAGTGGGAGTGCTTTGGAGTAGTCAAGTCTATACTGTAAATAAGTAAGCCATGAATGAAAATTTCAGCTGCAGTTAAACTGAGACAAGGCAAATTCAGGCACCGATATGTAAATAAAAATAGGCAGTCTGATAGCAGGTTGAAGGTTCATCTTGGGGTCAAACCCAATAAGGAAGTTGTGAACAAACTAATTCAGTTTAAGACTGTTGCTAGAGAGTATGTTGAAGTCAGTAGCTAGGGAACAGAGTTTGGGGTAGAGATAAAAAAAAACTTAGGTCCTCCCAATATGTAATTCAAGGATGTTTATGCTCATCCAGCATCATTTATGACTCCTTGGATACTGAAGCAATCCACACCCAATGAACAACATCTCGATAATATCCAGATTTTGACTGCCAAGTGGCAAGTTCACATCACATAAGTGCCAGGCAATGAACATCTCCAACAAGACAGAAGCAAACCGTCACTCCTTGATCGTCCTATTACCATCCTGAAAGCTCCACTATCAACATCCTGGGTGTTACCATTGTCCAGGAACTGACCTGGACTAGACACATATGTACTGAGATTACAAGAGCAGTTCAGAAGCTAGGAAATAGATTTGTAGCAAATAACTCACCTTTTGACCCCCAAAGACTGGCCATGATCTACAAAGCAGAAGTGTGTTGTAATACTCCCTATTTGCCTAGAAACAGTCAAGAAGCTTGATACAATCCAGGACAAATCAGCCTGCTTGATTGATACCACAGCCACAAGCATTCACCAACAATTCACAGTAGCAGTAGGGTGTACCATCTACAAAATGCATTATAGACATTCACTAAGGCTCCTCAGACAGAACTTTCAAACATATGGCCATTACCATCTAGTAAGCCAAGGACAGCAGATACTTGGAAACACCACCACCTGCAAGATCCTCTCCGAGCCTCTCAGCAGCCAGATATCACCACTCCTTCAGGGTCGCTTGTAAAATTTCTGGAATTCCCTTTCCAATGGTATTGTAAGGGTACCTACACAAAATAGACTGCAGCAGGGCAAGAAGGTTGTTCAGAACTGCCTTCATAAGGACAATAAATGTTGGCCAGCTAGCAATTCCACATCTGTGAATGAGGAAAATAAAATTTGGATAAGCAGCCTGACAATTTACCAACAGTGTTTGTGGTGAGGTAAAGGTGAGTTTCATCAGCATACACTATCAGCAAAAACTAATACTGTGATTTCAGACAATGTCACCAAAGGGCAATATATTAATAAAATAAGGGACAAATATGCATTCTTGGAGGATGTTTTGTTTTTACTTTAAGAGTTGGATTGCTTTAGAAAGTTGGATATATTAAAGAACCAAGGACCAAGATTGAAAGCACAAGGGTTAACTGCCATATACAGAAACAGCTTGACAGTGGAAGAATAATAGTTAGTTGTAACTGCAAGTTGTAGTCAATGCTGTTAAATAAACCTGTATGGAATTTTTAAGTAAACTGAATCTGTGCTGCTTAATTTGTTATTACTTACAAAAGAAATAAAACAGAGGGCAATTAAGAGAGGTAGACATGAAAGCTGAAGTTATTGCATGTAATTCTATGGCTACATTTAGATAGATAAGAGTGAAATTATGCAAGAGCAGTCCCACTAACTGGGGATCTTAGACGTTGGAGAAAGATGGTTTTGTCAGCTGTGTCAAAGGCTCCAGATAGGTCAAGAAGTGAGAGACAGGAAAGTTCACTTTTGTCATAGTTCATTTAAGATGTCATTTGCAGCTTTAATGAAAACCATTTCAATACTGTGGCAGGACCAAAGTACATCTGGAGAGTAAAGTGCAGGGTAAAGTGGTTATTCCAACATCACTTGTTATGCTTCCACATTGGCCATTTTCCCTTGCAACTATACTTTGAAAGGAGTATGCAACCAAACTGTGTTTTCTTCAGTTGTTTACTTTTTTTAGTTCCATGAGTAAATAAGTAAGTTAGAAAGATAAATGCGTTGAGAAAAAGCTATTTGTCATCATATTTATCTAAACACTGTAGGATCACATTAAGCACAAAGTCATCCTAATTATTGCCACCATTTTGCTCCTATGAATAAGGATAAGTCTAATGTGAAGTACACAACAATAATTATTCTTCACCCTAGCATTTGCAGAAAGCAAAATGTCAAATGTTTTGTTCCTTGTGACAAGTTCACAGTAAAATAGCTATTTTAATAAATATATTATTTCATTATGACATCTATTTATAACATTTCATGCTCAAATACAGTTAAATGCATTAAAGGTTCATTTACTTTTCATTTTGTTTGGAAAAAAGAGGGAGGAGACACTAGAAAGAAGGCCTGCTGAAATTAGGCATCATTCAGTCGCTTAAGGAGTTGGCAGGAAGTCTTCTCCAAGATCAAGCCACCCAGGAGGAGTAGTCCTGTACATTGAAAACTAGTAACCAATCAGAAGAATCATGATTGAAATTAAAATGTACTTGAAGGAAGGAAATCTCCCATCCTACCTGGTCTGGCCTACATGTGACTCTAGACTCTCAGCAATAATATTTAAAAGCCTCTGGGCTATTCGGGATAGGCAATAAATGTTGCCCTAGCTAGCAACACCCACATTTCAAGAAGGGATTACAAAATGCCAACAGCCTCCATTTAATGGAAGCACTATCAAAGAGGAGGTGGTTATTGCATAATATCAACTTGAGGTACAGCCACACAAATTCACACATCTCATCGGGAAAGAAGACAGTACGCCAGGTATTTTAAGGGATGTTGTAATTGTGACTATACTCAAGGGAGACATGTCTGATCGTAGGATAGAAGTGTCCTCCTGCTATCCACCACAAAAAAGATCAATGTGAGCATCAACCTCAACTGCCTCCTCGGAGTGTCATAAAGCTCTTTTCACACATCGAAAGGCACTGCAGATAGGATCTTCACAGAAAATTTAAGAAAAGTATAAGTACGAGCACAAACTGAAGTACATGACCTTTTCAATGTCACAAAACTCTTTATTTGGAGATGCCGATGTTGGATTGGGGTGTACAAATTTAAAAATCACACAACACCTGGTTACAGTCCAACAGGTTTATTTGGAAGCACTAGTTTTCAGAGGCTGCTCCTTCATCAGGTGGTTGTGGAGTATAAGATCATAAGACACAGAATTTATAGCAAAGGTTTGCAGTGTGATGTAACCAAAATTATGTATTGAAAAAGACCTGGATTGTTCATTAAGTCTGTCATCTTTTAAAATGAACATGTTGGTTCCAGTTCTTTCATATGTAACTCCCAGAATTTTTTAAAGTTACATTCTCAAGTGAACTTTAAGAATTGGCGTCATGTTGGCCCAGATAATGCATTGAAGGTGTGAGGTGCCCTGTGTGAGGCTGTCTGTGCCACAATGTTCAGACTGATTCTAATCTAAAAAACTGATTTACGGAATCTTACAAGGATTCATGCAGTTTTTGAGCAAAATAAAATGCAATTCTGCAAGTACAAATTCATCCCACAAATGTGTGTGTGTGTGTGTGTGTGTTCTGAGTATCTGCCAAGTACATGGTGGGAGGGTGTCCCCACATGTAATGGTGGTATCAGTGTCAACACTCTGACACGTCTTGCAGCATCTATCATGACAAGATTGTATGGTGCTGTCCTGAAAGTCAGGTAGTTTGCTACAAATAATAATCTGTTTGAGCTTTAGAGGTTGTTTAAAGGCGAGAAGTGGAAGCATGGGGAAGGTCTTGGCGAGGTGCTCATCCTCATTGATAATGTGCTGCAGGCTGCAAAGAACATGGCGTAGTTTTTCGGCTCGTGGGAAGTACTGGACAACGAAGGGTACCCTGTCGGTTGCAGCTCGTGTCTGTTTCCTGAGGAGGTTATTACAGTTTCTCACCGTGGAACGTCGGAACTGGCAGTCAACGAGTTGAGTACCATTGCTCATTCTTATGAAGGCATCCTTGAGTACTTCCAGGTGCATGTCATGTTCATCCTCATCTGAACAGATCCTGTGTATGCTGGTTGTTCATAGGAGATTGCTGTTTTAATACGTTTCAGGTGGAAGCTGGAGAAGTGTAGCATTGTGAGGTTATCCGTGGGTTTGCGGTAGAGCGAGGTGCTGAGGTGCCCATCCTTGATGGAGATGCACGTGTCCAAGAATGAGACAGATAGTAGAGAGTAGTCCATGGTGAGTTTGATGGTGGGATGAAACTCATTAATATCATTGTGTAGTTTTCTCAGTGACTCCTCGCCATGGATCCAGAGGAAGAAAATGTCATCAATGTACCTGGTGTTGGTTGGAGATCCTGCGTAGAGAAGAAGTCTTGTTGGAACCTATGCGTGAAAACTTTGGCATAATGCAAACTTGGTCCCCATGGTCATTCCACGTGACTGGATGAAGAACTGGTTGTCAAAGGTGAAAATGTTGTGGTCGAGGATAAAGTAGATGATTTATAGAACAATGTTCAGAGATTGGCAGTTGTTGGTGTTGTCTACTGAGGCTGTTGCCGCAATGCTGTCGCCGCAATGCTGTCATTGTGGGGGATGCTGGTGTACAGCGCTGAAACGTCCATTGTGACAAGTGGTTAGCACTGCTGCCTCACAGCGTCAGAGACCTGGGTTCAATTCCCGCCTCAGGCAACTCTCTGTGTGGAGTTTGCACATTTTCCCGTGTCTGCTAGGGTTTCCTCCAGTTGCTCCGGTTTCCTCCCACAATCCAAAAATGTGTAGGTTAGGTGAATTGGCCATGCTTAATTGCCCGTAGTGTTAGGTGAAGGGGTAAATGTACGGGAATGGGTCTGGGTGGGTTACACTTCGGTGGGTCGATGTGGACTTGTTGGGCCGTAGGGCCTGTTTCCACACTGTAAGTAATCTAAAAAAAATGTTTTTGGTTCGACTGGTCCGTGGGTGCTGAGTTTCTGTAAGAAATCTGTAGTGTCGCGACAGAAGCTGGGCGTCCCCTGTACAATGAGTTTCAAGATGCCTTTGATGTAGCCAGAGAGGTTCTCACACAAAGTCCCATTGCCTGATACGATGGGACGTCCTGGTGTATTGACTTTGTGCATCTTCGGAAGGCAGTAGAAGTCTCTTACACAAGAATTACGTGGGATGAGGGCACATAGGGGACTCTGAAGGATTGAATCCAAATCCCTGATCAATGTGTTTAGTTAGTTCACGGGTGTGCTCTTTGGTTGGATTGGTCGGTAGTTGCCTGTAGTGTTCCTGGTTGTTCAGTTGTCGTTACACTTCCTTGCAGTAATCTGTTCTATTCTGAATGACAATGGCTCCTCCTTTATCTGCTGGTTTGATGATAATGTTGTGATTGGTTTTGAGAGCATGGATGGTGGCCCGTTGTTATCGGGTGATGACCTTGTGGATGTGGCAGATGAATCTGGCATTTACATATTTCCTGATGGCTTGAGCATACATGTCAAGCCCAGGGCAATGGCCCTCTGGTGAGGTCCAACTTGACTCCTTCTTTGGTCACTCCTCTACGGATCCCTGTGATGACTGTTCCAGTTCCTCGGTGGGCTCACTGGGATCACTGCTGGCATTTTGAAATAATTCCTGGAGTCTCATTCATCTGATGAATTCCTCCATGTCTGCTTCAAGAAGCATGGGGTCCATTTTGGTGGCAGGGCAGAAATTGAGACCCCTGCTAAGAACTTCAATCTCTTCCGGTTGAAGGGTGTGGTCCCATAAGTTTATAATCAGCTTCCTCGCAGTGATTATGTTTTCCACTGTGGTGTCAAGGTGGGCTTGGCTATTGCTGGTGGTGACACCAATTTTCTCCAGTTTCTTGTTCTTGCTGTGCATGTATGTGGTGTAGTTTTGTCGCCTTGCCTGTTTGACAATGTCTCATAACTGTACTACTGTATCCTGAGTGTAGGCTGAGAGTGTGGACTCCATCTTAATTTCAAGGTTGTGACGCCTGCTGTAGAGTTGGTGCACGAGTTGATTGAGGAGTTTGTGAGATGTGCGAAGGCAACGTCTCTCCACGAGGCTGCAAAAGCTCACAAAAGCCTCAAATTTGGTTGTCCTTAGAAATCTGTCAGGATCCTCTGCCTTCTCCAAGATGAGATGAAAACTACGGCCCTCACCAATAGAGCCATCACAACCTCTGTATCAATGAAGAATGGGGTCAAACAAGATTATTTAATTGTACCTACTCTCTTCTTCATTTTCTTTGCTACAATTCTGCACCTCATCTCCAGCAGATTGGAGATAGATGTGGAGACAATCTACAGAAAAGATAGAAAACTATTCAACCTATGCCACTCTCAATGCAAAACAGATGCCATTCCAACTCAGTCATAAAGCTTGAGTGTAGATATGCATGTGTGGTTTTCACACAGAAACTGAGCTCAAGATCAAGATTTTTCCAGAACCTTTCACATAATATTTGGAAAACTAAAGTCCTCTTCAAACTCGAACCCACAACCAAAAACCATACCTTGTCAGTTAAGATCAATGGTGAGATCCTGAAAACTATAAATAATTTTCCATCCAAAGAAAAAAAAAGTACAGTATAGGAACAGGCCCTTCAGCCCAACAAGATTCTGCCAACACATGGAGCCTTCCTCAACTAAAAAGCTTTATCCCCTACACTGTCTGTATCTCTCTATTCCCTGCCCTATTCATGCATCTATCATGGTGCCTCTTGAATTTTGCTATTGTATCCACCTCCACCTCTGGAAGCACAGGCCCAGCACTTACCACCCTATGTAGAAAGCCTGCCTCAATTTTCCTTTAAACTTACCCTCTTTTAGATTAAACTTAAATCCCTGCATTAAATCTTCCAAAATGCATCACCTCACTTTTTTTATTATTATTCATTCATAGGCTGAGGGTACTGCTGGCTAGGTCAGCATTTATTGCTCATCCCTCATTGCCCATAGGGCAGTTAAAAGTCAACTACATAGCTGTGGGCCTTGGAGTCACATGTAGGCCAGATCAGGTAAGAATGGTAGTTTCCTTAGTGAACTAGATGGATTTTTCCAACAATCAACAATGGATTCATGGAAATCCATTAGACTTCCAATTCCAGATTTTTATTTAACTCAAATCCCACCATCTGACATGGCAGGATTTGAATCCAGGTCCCCAGAACATTTCTGGATTAACAGACAAGCGATAATATGACTAGGCCATCACCTCCCCTTTTGTCTGGATTAAACTCCACCTGCCATTTGCCTACTCAAATCTCTAGCCTATCTATATCCTGCTGCATCCTTTGGCGATCCGCCTCACTATCTGCAGCTCCCCTAATCTTTGTGCCATCCGCAAACTTACTAATCAGGCTTACTTTTCCTCCAAATCATTTACGCACATTACAAACAACAGGGGTCCTAGCACACAACATGCAAAATACCACTGCTAACAGATCTTCATTCTGAAATGCACCTTTCCACCACTACAGTCTGTAAGTTCCACATCCATCTTACCAGGTCTCCATGGATCTCAAATGACTTCACCTTCTGTATCAACCAGCCATAAGAAACCTTATTATGTAGGCTTATTAAAGTTCGAATAAACCCACATGATACAATGTCACGGACATTTAGATAGCCAATGCAAGGATGGAATTTGGACAAGCTGGGAGCATTTTAGGAAGAAAGAAAAAATGAACAGATTGGGGGTTGGAAGATTAAGTCTGCAATCTATTTGAAAATCACCTGATGAACCATTGGGTGGATTAAAGACAAAGAAGGTGATCGTGTTCCCAGACAATAATATGGGAAATTTCTTGCTCTGATGCCAACTAATAGAGATGGCTGAGGAAGTCAGCAGCAAAATTGTATGTCTCATACCTGAATCCAGTGCAAGAAACATTTCAATGACTTAATTTGTCCCAAATTTGCCATCATTCTATTAGCAATCCCACCCCTTCTCCTTTAACTCTCCTTGTCCTCTATCACATTTATTGTCACAGCTACCCAAGTTTCAACTGCAGTACTGATATCTTCCAATGTACTGTCCTCATCATCCCCTTCCTTCATCCATCACTGGTACTCATATCAATCATTATACATAGTTATCCTTACTTCAGTAGGCTCATCCAATTGTCAGTACACATCATCAGATCCAATGCAGTGCCATTTGTGATGCATAGGACTGACAGCTGCTCTCACTGATTATGCCATATCCATCAAATGCATACATACTTTACAGGCATTCACAAGCTGATGTGACTCCCTGTAGGAAAAGAAAGAGATGCAAACACAAAGAATAGGAGATGAAGGAGATGGTTCAGTGCAGATTGTACAGCTGATATCTAGAAAGGATGTGGCGATGGAGCAAAGCAGCGTATTGATGTTCCTGTCCAATGGAAATGGAGGTGGTAATATTTGAACTCTACTGTAGTGTGGTGACGGCATTAAATATCTCTGACCCACATGTCACAAATGTTATATTGATTTCAGCAGTGAATAAAACAAGATCACCTTAACCATGTTGAATTGCAACATTTATACATTCCCTGAACAATGTCTACCCAACTTCTGTTCTCTAGGGCCATCACATGAAGAATAGCAGCTTGTGTTCTCTGTGACTTACTCCTTCTGAGGGGCTACCATAAAAGGCCACATCTTTACTGGGCAACACCATCAATACAAGCGCATTGTTAGGTCTTATTAGACAATTAGCTATAATTTCACCCATAATTAATATCTTATAATGATCACCAGTAGATACTGATGGGATAAATAATTGTGGTGAGTTTGTGTTGCAGAGTGCCCTCCTCTCCAGGGTCTTACACAACTGGTCTGAAATGTTGAACTCTAGACCCTCAAAAGAGAGAGTGGTGAAGGATCAGCATAAATTATGCAAAGTGCCACCAGTTCTTCCCCTCACACAATGCACAATTGCATAGAAGATGGAGGAATTTAGTTCATGCAATCGTACACTGATGTCACACAAAGTTGCAAGGATGACTGTCATTCAACTGGTAGGCCATTTTGTGGAATTTGAAATGTGGCATTCTAATCAACCCTACAGATCCTGAGCATGGTAATGAAAACTATGCATATTGACATGATTGAACCATAAACAGGATGACAGCCATCTTAAATGTGGCCTTGTAAGATATCACACATCTGCACCAAGTTGATCACTTGAAGAATTCGAAATGCTGTTGGCTTTAGATAGCAAAAGTGAACATGGAAGTAGGAACTCTATTCGAGGCACTATAACTTACTGCTCACCTGACACCGTCCCCAAAAGAAAACAGTATCTGTCATGTTACCTCTTCTGTCAATGCCCAACACGATCCCGATACAGGTGCAGTAATCTTTGGCCGAGTCATCATAGGCTTAGAAGTCAGCACAAAGAACAAAGCAGGTTGTATCCACATCTGCTGATCCCAAAGAGATTGTACTATTCAGGAAGAAGGAAAGGAGCTCAACCCTGTTGTAGTTTGTGTACATAGGCACTGGCGGGGGGGGGGGGGGGGGGGGGGGGGGGGGGAATGGCCATAAAAAATGCTGTAATAGAACATTTGATTTACTTATTCAAATAAAACTTTAAAATTTTCACCACTTTTCCAAGTTATTAATTCTTGCCTGGTGAGTGCAAATGCAAATTTTTAGCTTGGTTATGAACAAGGAAACATAAACACATGGAGACCAGTTGAATAATTGTGGCATTAATGTTTATAGGACAGTTTGTGTGGATTAGGATGGCATGCCAGCTTTGTTAACTATTTTGGTTTAATAATTTTTGGAACGGAACCTTCAAACTATTAGGACTTTACTGGATCCCAAACGACAACGTGAGTGTATTATCTGGCATTTGAGTACTATCTCCTACCTTATCCTCCTTGATCTCTCATTTTACTTCTTACCAGATGAAGAATGCAAAATGAACTGATTTTCCTCTACCTCTAGTTCTTCCTACTCTATCTATAATTCAATAGTCCATAATTAAACATCTTAGTTGGCAACCAATGAAGGACTTTCATAATTATGTCCAAGAACGCAATACTAATAGTTTACTCAATGATATACCTTTATTGCACTCTAAGGATGTTTCGGTGCAGTCCCTTAAAGATGTATTTTGATCTGTTACAGTGATACTATGACTTCCAGCTCAATGTCATAGTTGCTTCATTCCTTTTTGGCCACCTGTAGATCCTTACATAGAAAACTCTTTCTGCTGCTGACAGTCCTCTTTCATTGAAGTCAAATACAGAGATGAGTATTTGCATCTATCTTCATCCAGAACTGCTTCAAGGATGCTCCATCTCTGCCTCTTTCTAATGTCCACCTATTATAATGTTCTCTAACTGATACATACAAATAAATCTGTCGCTGTAAATGCTAACTCAAAACTCCTTCCCAAAGACCACTAGGGAAGCATTTCGTGAGCTACTGAATCTGACCTTTAACCATCCCTACTAAGTGTTGCACAATCTCATTTCTGTTTCACTGATGAGTTCCTAAAACCCACATGGGAGACATGAACTTTCAATCACTGATAAATCTCAAGAACAGAGCTTCATTTAAATGACAGACTCACAGAGTTACTTCACCAGAGCAGGTTACTCAGCCATGATTAAATGGAAAGTAGGAGTGAGTTTTTGAGAATGTGAAAACTGAACTGGCTGACATGGCATGAACCTGCTACATGCAGTCCTGCTATAGCAGTAAGGGGTAAGGGAATGGTTCCAAATTTGAATTCCCTTAGCAAATAGTTGTACTATTAAGACTGACTATCAGATAGTTACCTTAGCAAGGCACACATCCTTTTTTGTAGCCAGTGACTTCAGCAATTCCTTGATATAATCTGCAGCAAAACAAATTGGCTGAAGACTGACATCTGTGATTCTGGGGCCTCAGAAAAAGGTGGACATGTACTCTGGCTGAAGCGGCTGCGAATGCTTCTGCCTTACCTTTTGTGCTGATATTCCCCCCATCACAGAGGATGGAGATATTTATGGAGCTGTCTCCTTGAGTTGGTTTTTTATTTCTTTAGAGCCATTCAATACTGGATGTGGCAGAAATGCAGAGCTTCGATCTGATACCTTCATGGTAGAATTCCTCAGCCCTTTGCTTAGCATACTAATTCCCCCAACTGGAATGCATATAGCAAATTAGAACATTGATATTGAACTCAATTTGGATTTCAGCTCACGTCATGACAAAACTTGTATTTTCTGAGAGTACACAATTCCTAATAATCACACCAATAACAAAAAGCTTTAAACAAAGCAAAAAATAAATCAATTACAATGCAAATATTTCTTTTGAATACTAAAATAAATACAAAAAGGTAGAAATATGTCAACTAAAATAAGTCAAATGAAGAGTGTGATGGAGTAAAAGCTTATCACACCATCTTTGTTTAAAAGACAAACACAAAACTGAATTTGAAATAAGTATGCAGTTAATGATTTATTGCCAGAATCACATTATCATGCCATATTATAGTTGGAAACAGGAATATATAACTTTCTTGATAAGCCTCTAAAATGTAATTTGCCAGCTGTTCACTGTATGACTGTTTTACAGCAACCCTAGAAAATACAGATTTATATGCTGATATATTAAAAAAATCCTTAAGCAAAAGCTGGCTAAAGATTAATGCACTCATGCGTTCTTTTCAGTGTAATGTTGCTGTTATAATGATGGCTTCATTTAAAACCTTTAGAAATTAATCTCTAAAATGAATATGAACTTCATAGTCATATTAGTCTATATTCTGCCCATCACTTTAGTTACTGTCCTGAGCACTGAAGGGAGTAATTCAGTATTCCATTATCAGCTAATCATGAGTCACTCTGCAACTCATTGCTGGTTGACTAAGTATATAGAAAAAAGCCTTAACTTCTTCATCTCCAGTCTTGCGGATTACGTGTTATATAAAGTATCCGACAGAGTAAATATGACTGCCAATGCTTTATCTCAAAGAACTGTGACAATAATGTTATTAAAATATTCCCAAGAATTTCAACTGCCACTGCATTTTCAGAGACAACATACCTTGAGAGCTATGATTCCTAATTTCTTAACATGGAACAAATGTTCTTCTTGTGTCATAAATATTTTGTTAGTCGAAGACTGTATTTTACCTGGAGGAAGATTGGATTATCAAAACTAATTACATACAAAGGCAGAATGGCCCCCGGGAAGATTTGAAATGGTTCACAGTGAAGATAATCCTTCAAGGTAATCCAATCCTTCCAGCCTTGAATAGCAAGGACAGTAAAGTGTAAACAGAGATGGTTAGATTTTTAGTAGTGCACTGTTTTGAAGAGGGCTCAATTAGACCAGGACTTAGACAGGTCTGGTATTGGTCTATACCAGAAGTTGCAACTCAACTTTAGGTTCAGAGAATCATAGAGATCTATTGATGTTACCTAGTAAAGTAGCGAAACATCTGGAAATGAACCTTCCAGCTCAGCGAGCAAACCTACATCCCGAGATCCTATTGGACAGAAAAAAAACCCCTTGGCTTCCTGCAATGATGCCAGTCAAAGCAAAAACACATAACTATTCTTATCTTGTTTTCCAACAAATTACCCAAAATATTGTGTGCCTCAGTATTGCAAGCATTTCTTAAATGTTCTTAGGTCTTCTGTCTCCAGCACCATGACTGGCAGTGAGTTCCAGATTTCTACTACCCTCTGAGTTAAAAATTTTTTCCTCACATCTTCTCTAACATTTATGCCCCTTACCTTATATTTATATCCCTTGGTCATTGAGGGATATTCAGCATGGCTTTGTGCGTGGGAAATCATGTCTCACAAACTGAGTTGAGTTTTTTGAAGAAGTAACAAAGTGGATTGAAAATGGCAGAATGGTAGACATGATCTATATGGACTTCAGTAAGGCATTCAACAAGGTTCTTCATGGGAGATTGGTTAGCAAGGTTAGATCTCATGGAATACAGGGAGAATTAGCCATTTGGATACAGAACTGGCTCAAAGCCAGAAAACAAAGGGTCATGGTGGAGGGTTGTTTTTCAGACTGGAGGCCTGTGGCCAGTGGTGTGCCACAAGGATCGATGCTGGGTCCACTACTTTTCATCATTTATATAAATGATTTGGATACGAACGTAGGAGGTATAGCTAGTAAATTTGCAGATGACACCAAAATTGGAGGTGTAGCGAAGAAGATTACCTCAGAGTACAACGGGATCTTGATCAGATGGGTCAATTGGCCGAGGAGTGGCAGATGGAGTTTAATTTAGACAAATTCAAGGTACTGCATTTTGGAAAAGCAAATCAGAGCAGGATTTATATACCTAATGGTAAGGTCCTTGGGGGTTGCTGAACAAAGAGACCATTGAGTGCAGGTTCATAGCTCCTAGAAAGTAGGGTCACAGGTAGATAGAATAGTGAAGAAGGTATTTGGTCTGCTTTCCGTTATTGGCCAGAGCAGTGAGTATAGGAGTTGGGAGGTCATGTTGCAGCTATATAGGACATTGGTTAGGTCACTTTTGGAATATGCGTGCAATTCTGGTTTCCTTGTTATTGGAAGGATGTTGTGAAACTTGAAAGGGTACAGAAAAGATTTACAAAGACGTTGCCAAGGTTGGAAGATTTGAGCTACTGGGAGAGGCTGAGGGCTGTTTTCCCTGGGCGTTGGAGGCTGAGGGGTGACCTTATAGAAGTTTATAAAATCATGAGGGGCATGAATAGGGTACATAGACAAGGTCTTTTCCCCTGGGTGGCGGAGTCCAGAACTAGAGGGCATAGTTTTAGGTTGAGAGGGGAAAGACATAAAAGGGACCTAAGGGGCAACTTTTCACACAGAGGGTGGTGCCTTTATGGAATGAGCTGCCAGAGGAATGTGGAGCCTGGTACAATTGCAGCATTTAAAAGTCATCTGGATGGGTATATGGATAGGAAGTGTTTAGAGGGATATGGGCCAAGTGCTGGTAAATGGGACTAGATTAGGTTAGGATATTTGGTTGGCATGGACAAGTTGGACCAAAGGGTCTGTTTCCATGCTGTACATCTCAATGACTCTGTGACTCTAAGAAAAGCTTCTTCTTTTCAACCCTATCTATTCCCCATATAATTTTATAGATCTCACTCATGACTCTTGCTCTCCACTGCTCTAAGGAAAATAATGCCAGTCTATCCAACCTCTCTTCATAACTGAAACTCTCCAACTCTGGCAACATCCTGGTAAATCCTCTCTGCCTCCTCCCCAGTGGTGTCATGTTCCTCCTATAATTCTAGATCGGCATGCAATTTCACAACTACGGCCTGCCCAATCTTTTACAAAGTTCTAGTATAACATCTCTGCTGTTAAACATCATGTCTCAACCAACAAAGACAAGTATATTGCATGCCTTCTTAATTGCTCTATTCAGCTCTCCTAACAACTTAAGACACTGATGTATACGTACACCTGGGTCCATCTGATCCTTGTTGTTTCCCAGGGTCCTATTATTTACTGTATATTCCTTGCCTTGTATCTCTCGCTCGACTACATCACCTCATATTTATCCAAATTAAATCCCATTTGCCACTGATCAGCCCCTCTGACTAATCCATCTACATAGCATCATTGAGTCCTCCAGTACAGAGACAGGCCCTTTGGTCCAAACTGGTCCATGCCAACCAAAATGTCCCAAGCACGCTAATCCCACTTCTCTGCACTTGGCCCATAACCTTCTAAATGTTTCCTAACCATGTATTTGTCCAAATGTCTTTTAAATATCTTAAATGTACCTTCCTCAACCACTTCTGTTGGCAGCTCATTCCATTTGCATACCACTCTGTGTGTAAAAATGTTGCCCCTCAGGTTCCCTTTATTCTTTCCCCTCTAACCTTAAACTGATGCCCTTTAATCCTTGATACCCCAACCCTGAGAAAAAAATTGAGTGCATTCACCCTATCTATGCCTCTCATGATCTTATACACTTCTAAAAGATTCCCCCTCAGTCTCCTATGTGCTAAAGAAAAAAGACCAGGCAGTCCAACCTCTCCCCATAACTCAGACCATTGAGTCCAAGCAACATCCTTGTGATTTTTTCCTGCACTCTTTTCAGTTTAATAACATCCTCCTACAGCAAGGTGACAAAAACTGAACACAATACTCCAAATGCGTCCTATGTAACTGCAACATATGTTCCCAACTTGTGCCAAAAGCCTTCTTCACTGCCCTGTCTATCTGTGACTCCACTTTCAGAGAGCTGTGCACCTGAACTCCAAGGTCCCTCTGTTCCACTACACTGCTTATGGACCTACCATTCACCATGAAACTTCTACCTTAATTTGACTTTCCAAAATGCAAGACCCCACACTTATTTATAATAAATTCCATTTGCCATTTCTCAGACCCCTGACCCAGCTGATCAAGGTCTTGCTGCAATTTCTGAGAATCTTCCTCACTGTCCACAACACCATCTATTTTAGTGTTATCTGCAAACATACTAATCATGCCTTGTACTTTCTCGCCCAAATCATTGATATAGTTATATCCTCATGGAATCTAAAGCTTTCCTTCTCACTACCTACCACTATACCAATCTTTTATTCATCTGTAAACTTATTGATCAATCCTTCTACTCATTCAAATAACCACAAATGGCAAAGGCCCCAAAGCTAACCTAATGGGACCCCACTGGACATAGACTCCTAGTTAGAAAAACACCCCTCAAATAGCACCCATTGCTTCCTGCCACTCAACCAACTGTGGATTCATTTTTGCCAAATTTCTCTGGATCCCATGGGCTCTTACCTTTGCTATCAGTCTCCCATACAGGGCCTTATCAAAAGCCTTGCGGAAATTCAAGTAGACTACAACAAAAGCATTATTGGGAATCAGGCAAGGAGATGCTTCATCCATGGCTTAATGGAATTAAATTCACCACACTGCCAAATAGAAACAGGTATATCAGCTTACCAAATGAAAAGTGAGATCCACCTGAGATACAACATTCAATAGTGCATGTTGTGATATTACACAGATTCTAGACCATTACATCATGACACATGACGTTCCAGTATAAAGGTACACACCTCATTTTCAGTCATTCTATCAGAGTAATGGTGTCAATTGTGTGTTCAATCAATCAGTCAGTTATGTGTAAGTAACGTAAAGTAATGTTAATAAGCACACTCGACTATATATAAGTCTACAATACTACAGCAATTAGTGTTGTTCACTAGCTTCAGTCTATGTCTCAATAATAGCCCAATCACCACGGTATATGTTGTATAAGCTAACACATAGGCAGCATGTATGCAATACTGGCAGTGATGTTTGACCCAATAAACCATATCAATGTGGCATGTCATGATGGTAGCAAGTGATACCAAAACCAATGGTGACAACTAATTCATAATAGCCAGTAGGCATTAAAGTCATTTTAATAGTCATTCTTCATCATCTACCAGATTTTAGAGCTGAAATTTAACCAGGCCAAAATTATAGTATTGAAAGAAGAAATACTCGTGTGAGCTTTCTCCCTCTTAGAAAAACAGATGTGGTACCACAGTTGATGCCGTGTAAAAATGGAGAGTTTTCCAGGTGCTCTAATGCACGGAAACATTTCCTAAGCAAAATACAGATGGAAAATACACATAAAATGTTTTCAGCATTATGAAACTGATCATTGCTCCAGTACTCATTGAATTATTCAGAAAAAAGCATTTCTCCACAAACCCAAAGAATACAACGTGTACACACTGCTCAAGACAGATGAAAATTCAAAGCAATTGTAGCTGAAGTTCAGATGTTTGACTCAATAACAGGTATTATAGTCAATGATAGTCAGTGAAGCATCTAAATTTTGGATGTGGCTTGTCTCACACACCAAAACAATGTCCAGTATTTTGTTATATTCTACATAAGGACATTTGCTACTTACACAATTTAGCCCAATTTCTCAGGGGACTGCAAAGTACAATAGAATGGTTTACATTAGCACATGAAAAAGAGTTAATCAAGGAACAATTACAAGGACTCTTCCAAAGTTCCACCCATGGCATCTAAGAATATCAATTAAATTCAAGAAGAATCAGAAGTGTCACAGCTTTTACACTCCGATTAGACAGCATATGTGGTCAATTTGACACAATGTATTAACAAAATCAGAAAATTCAAAGCTCTTACCTCCCTCTATTAGCTTACTCCAAAACGGTTTTGCTACCATTCATTAAATGCCAAGATTGACAGTGGTGTAAGTATGAATACCATTTCTTTATGCATCTTAGAAGAGATGAACTCAGGAGATGGGTACAATGCAGTGCAGTTGACATATGATATACTAGCTGCTTACAATGTGTCTGACATAATTTGCATTGGCATTATCCAGTTTTAACATTAATATGGCTCATTGGGATTATGCATGAAACCGTTTACATCATTGAAACAAATGATCCAAATATTATTGACCTAACAGCATGCAAGGATTTAAATATCATTAAACTCTTGTGGTACAAAAACCTATCAATTGCAATGCCAAACATTCCAGTCTATACCACTGACTCTATCCAACAACCTCAACAACCTTTCCTGCTGCATGAGATTCCTTCTGAGTTGTGATGCATGATTATGCTTGATATTTTCCATTTCTAAGGACACAAATCTGGTGACTAGCTACTTCAGGTTACCTTTTCAAATACACCACTCGTACAACAGTTGTCAACACTTTAACCATGTTCAGTTTTCATCAACAAATTGTATCTAACAACAGTCCACAGAATGTTGCTGCATCATTCCAAGACATGTCTAGGAAATGCAATGCTCAGCAATAATACCACTTTGCTCACGACCTTTAGTTTAACGGTCTTGCAGAACACATAGTTGATTCAGTATAATCCATGATAATCAAATGTAAAATGACTCACCAAGATTTTTGGATAGCTATGCTAAATCTACATGGATTCCTAAGAATATACTACATTCTCTTGACCAGTCTATGTAATTTCATGTAATTATTAAATCTTGCAAAGAAATACATGACACATCAAAATGCATATGAACAACCAATCATCACACAGGGTAATGACTCAGATACTAAAGATATCATGCTATTCAACAAAGTCACATTATGAGAAATAATACACATCCATCTATGATGACAAACTACACACTGCAGAGTGAAGCTACACAGCTGATTTATGATAATTGTATAAAGACTAGAACTAGCATGTCATTCATTCACCAAGACATTATCTAAATATTAATTGAAAATGTTTCTAAATGCTTTATTGGACATGTGATCAGAAAAGTGTCCCACTCATTAAAGTGATAAGGAGGATGTTTTATTAATGCACAAATTCTTGACCAGACAGGCAGGGTGCTTTTAACAAAGTGACCTTCAGTCACTCTGTCAGTGCAATGGAATAAACATATGGTGTTCAGTCAGTCAGTTATGTGTGCGTAATGTGGAGTAACATTACTAAGCACAGAAACCAGAGTATTTATAAACTTGCAATATTCTCGTCATGTAAGCAATTAGTGAAGTTCATAAGCTTTTAGATACCTGTTTCAACAAGAACCCGATCTTTCATAGAATCCCTACAGTGTAGAAACAGGCCATTTGGACCAACAAGTCCACAACGACCTTTCGAAGAATAACCCACCTAGACCCATCCTCCTACCCTATTATTCTACATTTACCCTTGACTATTGCATCTAACCTTCACATCCCTGAACACAATGGGCAATTTAGCATGGCCAATTCACCTAATCTGCATATCTTTGGACTTTGAAAAAAAACTCAAGCAGACATGGAGAGAATGTGCAAACTCCATGCAGACAGTCACCCAGGGCTGGAATTGAACTCGGGTCCCTGGCGCTGTGAGGCAGCAGTGATAGCCACCATGCTGATGTTACATGAACTAACATATAGGAAAGCACACAGACCCAAGAAAGTGTGTTAAGTTGCCCAGATGCCTGACAAAGGAGATAGTTTTCAGAAATACTTAAAGCAACCCAGCTTTCTGAAGATGTCAAGTGTGGCCCTGACATAGTGTGTACCAGTGTTTTGCAAATAAGGTGACACTCCTGATCTTCCAACATTTTTCGGATCAGTATTAGGAACCAATGAGTTTATGCTAGGCTGTGGGGTTGCAAGATTTTTAACCCTGAATCTTACTAAATATTACTCTTTTATAAAACACTGCCACTGCTTGAATTTAAATGGAAGATGCGTTATAATAATAAGTGTAATGTTATGCAATTGACAATGTGTTACCAGGCTTAGGTTTGGAACAATTGGATAAATTGAAAGTTTTTTATGTTTAGCTTGGTGGGACGTCTAGCAGAATCAGAGGGATGAAATTGAACTTTGTCTGAAAAAAACAATATATTGATTATTATGACTGCTCAGTCACTGTGCTACATTTGATAATATTGCATTTTACAACTTAGAAATGGTTTGGAATGCATGTTACATTTTGTAAATTTTGACCTTTTTAATCTGGAAGAGATTCCCAATTCATTTATGCTTTTAAGACCATAAGACCATAAGACATAGGAGTGGAAGTAAGGCCATTCGGCCCATCGAGTCCACTCCGCCATTTAATCATGGCTGATGGGCATTTCAACTCCACTTACCCACATTCTCCCTGTAGCCCTTAAATCCTTGTGATATTTTGCTGTTTATTAGGATCTAAACAGGGTAACTTCCATGAACACATCTGCTTTGGAGTCCCAGATGAAATGCATTAACTGAGATCTGACAAATTGGCAAAAAGAAGTTTGTGCTGCATAGTGTACTTGTTTGAGATAATGGAGATAGTGAGGACCACAAATGCTAGACAGTCAGATAAAGTGTGGCACTGGAAAAAGCACAATAGGTCAGGCAGCACGTCAGGAGCAGAAGAGTTGATGTTTCAGGCAGAACCCTTCATCAGGACTCTTGCTTGAAATAATTGACTAGTTTAACTCAATTCATTGAGAGACTGGATATGATGTTGGAACTCCAACATCTATTTAAGCAAAGTAGGATCTTAGCTTAATGGGTAATCTTTTAGAGTAACACAGATTGTGGAGATAGATGATAGAAGTATTTAAATGTATGAAAGAAAGCACAATATAGTTAAAATTAGAGGCCTCTCACTGTCTGAATCCCAAAGCAGGAGATGGCCTTGCAACGGTGGATGGCAGGATCTGGAACTATATTTTAGTGACCAGCAAATGCAGTGGCTTCCACCAGCTTTGGCCCATCGAGTTTGCACTAACCCTCCAAACAACATCACACCCATACTCACTCCCCACCCTATCCCCATGCCAATCCACCTAACCTCCTCAATCCTAGATACTACTGAATAATTTAGCATGTCTAATCCACCTCACCTGCACATCGCTCAACATTATGGGCAATTTAGCATGGCCAATCCACCTAACCTGCACATAGAGTCACAGAGTCATACAGCATGGAAACAGACCCTTCAGTCCAATCAATCCATGTTGACCATATTCCCAAACTAAACTGTCCCACCTGCTTGCGCTTGGTCCATACCCCTCCAAACCTTTCCTGTTCATAAACTTCTAACAGGTTCTGCAACCACCACTTTCTCTGACAGTTTATTCCACACAAAAACCCCTTTTTTAAAAAATGTTACCCTTCATGTCCTTTTTCAATCTTTCTCCTCTCACCTTAAAAGTATGGCCCCTAGTTTTGAACTCCCCCCACCCTGGGGAAAAGACCCTTGTCATTCAGCTTATCTATGCCCTTCATGATTTTATAAGCCTAAATAAGGTCACCTCTCAACCTCCTATTCTCCAGTGAAAAATGTCCTAGACTTTCCAATCTATTTTAATAGTTCAAACCATCCACCCCTGGCAACATTGCTTCTGAACCCTGTTCAACTTAATAATATCCTTCATATAATAGGGTGATCAGAACTGCACACCGTACACCAGAAAGAGGCCTCACCAAAACCCCAACATGGCATCCTAACTCCTATACTGAAAGGTCTGAGCAATGAATGCTAAATGCCTTCTTAACCACCCGGTCTATCTGTGACACAAATGTCAAAAAGTTATGTATCTGAACCCGGAGGTCTCTCAACCGCTGTAACATTAATTGTATAAGTCCTCTCCTTCTTTGTATTATCAAAATGCAATACCTCACATTTATCCAAATTAAACTCCAACTGCCACTCCCAGCCCATTGTCCCAATTAATCAAGATCCCTTCGTAATCTGAGAAAACCTTCTTCAGTGTTTCTATATCAATAATTCTGCTGTCATCGCCAACATTTGCATCCAAATCATTTATATAAACAACAAACAAACGTGGATCCAATACCAATCCCTGTGAAACACTGCTCGTCACGGGCTTCCAGTCTGAAAAACAACCCTCCACCACCACCTTCTGTCTCCTACCATAAGCCAATTTTGTATCCAACTGACATCTCTGGACTATGGGAGGGAACCACAGCACCTGACAGAAACTCATGCAGACATGGGAAGAACATGCAAACTCCACACAGACAGACAGTCACATGAGGTTAGAATTGAAACTGGGTCCCTGGTGCTGTGAGACAGTGGTGCTAACTTTAATGCCCTATCATCAAAGGACTTGGAAAATCTCAGCAAGTCTTCTTCCAGTAATTGAGCATTGTAAAATGAGGAACAGTAGGCACAAAATTAAGTACAATAGGCCCAGTCAAATTGACAATTGTTAAGTAGAAAGTAGAAGGGCTATTGATTTGCTGTGCGTCTGTCTGAACTACTGACACAGACAGTTTCACCCCAAGTGTAGTTATTAATTGCTTGAAAAAAAACCCGGATTTAAGCAAACTTATTATCTGTTCTAATTTGCTTTTACATTTATTGCATTTGTTGAATACCCCCATAATAAAGAACAGAACAAATCACATTGTTTTCTCTTTGAGCTTCTAAACATAGTGAACCTTGATAAGAGAAATCATTATTTAATTCAAAGTGCAAAGTCCCCCTAGAAATAACACTTCAAACAAGCAGAACTAATGGCTTTAAATTTCATTAATGAGTGGTTCTCTCTGTGAAGGATACTGAGTATATTACATTGAACTGTGGGGCAGGATTTAGTGAAACAAAACATTTTTATGCATGACAATGATATTTGAACTTGATTTTCTTTAGTTCTTTGTTAATTCTTAAAAACAGATGTCTTCTTTACATACTTTTCATTTTGCATTGTTCCATTAGCGCACAATTCAAGCTGCACATTAGCAAAATGATTCTTACCGACTCTTGTGGAGAACTCAGCTAGCATGATGTGAGGTTTTACTTTCATGCCATATTACCTCTCCTGAGCCTCTGATTAACCTGTCAATCTGAGATACGATCAGGTGTCCAAGTTATATTCATATCCAGCTGCTCATCACAACTGTCAAATTTATGGCAATAATTTGGGAGCATATCTTTATATATAATTCACCCATTATCAGTAATTAAAAATGCTTGCACATAATCAAATAGCATATACAAACACTTTGTTACATACTTAGGACATTTTAACACACTCCCAGTTCTTGGTTTTTAATTAATTATATGCTTTGTACTTATTGGTTCTCTCAGAATTTGGTGGAGAGGTTAATTTTGAGGTGATCAATTTCCCTTCTCCACTTTAGTGAATAAGTGGTGTTGCAAAGTTGGGTAATTGGAGATTGGGAGGCAGAAAGTTAGAATTTGGTGTTTGTAAAATTGGCAAGTTGGGAAAGCTGGGGGAAAGCATGTGTGGTCCCTTTAAAAGATGGTGTTTCTTCAGTGCTTAGAGATTTAAAATGGATGTCTCTGAGCAGCTTGAAAGTTTGCAAGTACACGGACAGCCCGAACTGAAACATTTGCATTGAAAGACCATACAGTTAGCAGACAAACAGCAGTTTTTAACCAAGGCAACAGGCTTTTGAATTTAGCCAATCAATTTGAAACATAGATACCAAAAACTTATTAAATTTAAATATGATGTTTTTGCCAATATAGAACCAATCTTATTGTAAGAAATATTGATATGTCATCACAGGTATAAAAGGAGCGGACAGTTGGATAAAGACCCCAGAGCCAGCTGCCATCTGCCAGAGCTAACACCCCTCAGCTCTCAAGAGAGAATCGCTGGCTCTCAAGCCTCATCTGTCTCAAAGAAAGCACCATCTAAATAACAGTACCAGTGATGCAGAGGGCCTTCCTGACAGAAGAATCGATTGAAAAGGCACTGAACATTCTGGAAGACATGTAATCTGGTGGTACTTTCAAGAGACTAAATTCTTTCTTAAATATATGAGTGGGACTTGTCCTTATTTGAACAACATATAATTATAATCTTGTTTTATTTGGGTATAGTTAGTAGTTAGAAGGTTTTTTTTTAGTAGTTTAGTTGATTTGTTCACTGTTAGAGTTGGATAAATAAATTGTTATTTGTTGATTTTAAAGTGAGTGTCAGCGATTTATTTTAATTTAACAACGAGAAGTTGCTGAAAGGCAGGTTACACGATTTTTAACCCTCTTTTTAAATATTATAGTTCAAGGTGATCCTCTTTGGGTGTTTCAATTTTAATTCTCAGAGAGGGGTCAACCTCCACTTTATAACAGGGGTGACTACCTAAAGTTGAATAGTGTGTGCATAAGATTTTAATCTAAGAGATTACATTGTAAGGTTAAGCTTGTTCTTTAAAATACATAATAAATAAAAACGTTAATGCTTCAAGTCCAATATGCCACTTCTTCAGAACCTGCTGAGTTTCTCCAGTACTTTGTTATTATTGAAAATTTCTTTGTATGTATTGAAATTACTAACAGTTGGATAATTTAAAATAATTCATGTCGGATCATTTTGCTACCACCAGTTCAACTTATCCCAACATTAATACAGTATTTCTATTTATTGTCTTATGTAATCACACTAAATGCAACCATATATCCATATTTCAGCAGCATCCTAAAAAACACTGCCTTAAAAATCTTTAATTTTATAATGGAACAGCATTCATGATACAAATTGCTTCTCTGATAATGTAACAGAGTTCACTTTATTTGTGATTTGGAGACATCGATGTTGGACTGGGGTGTACAAAGTGAAAAATCACACAACACCAGGTTATAGTCCAACTTATTTAATTGGAAGCACTAGCTTTCGGAGCACCGCTCCTTCATCAGATGGTTGTGGCACAACCACCTGATGAAGGAGCAGCGCTCCAAAAGCTAGTGTTTCCAATTAAACAAGTTGGACTATAACCTGGTGCTGTGTGATTTTTTACTTTATTTGGCTCACAAAGTAGAATTTCCCCAAGCAAAATAGAAAAAAAATCATTTATAAATTAGTTATAAATATCTTGCAATACTAGGGAATGTTTGATTTTGTACTTAAATTTACTATCATTGAATTTTTGCAGAAACCATCTTTGACTAGTCATACAACATGGAAACAGGCCCTTCGGTCCAATCAGTCCACACCGACCATATTCCTAACTAAACTAGTCCCACCTGTCGGTGCTTGGCCCATATGCCTCCATACCTTTCCTATTCATGAATTTATCCAAATGTCTTTTAAACATTGTAACTGAATCTGTATCCATCACTTTCTCTGGCAGTTCATTCCATATACAAACCACATTCTGAGTAAAAAGAATATTGTTTTTAAATACTTCTCTTCTCACCTTAAAAATAATATTTTATGAAATAAACTCCCTAAAATTTCCCCAAAATCTCACCAAAAGAGAATTTTCATCCTCTAACATTTCTGTTCTTATTTCTAACTATAGACTATTTCACCTGATAAATAAAAGAATCACAGTTGCAAATAAATGATGGCTGCTGCCTTATTTATGTTCCTTTGCTCTGTCTGATTTAAATCATCTTGTCCTGGGTTTCTTTGTGACTCGAACAATTACTGCATTTGTGGCACAGTTACATCACATCATTAGAATCACTAAGCAGAGTTCATCTATGCTTCACCAATCTTAATGAGATGCACCAGCTTCTGCCAACCACACACTGATGCAAATCAGGCCGAAGGTCTTCGAATGGATACAAACAATTATTTCTTCTTTATTGCGTGCATTCACTTGGATTTTTAATGATCCAGTAGGTGGTATGTCTTGCAATATTAATTCAAGGTTACAGTTGTTAGAAGTGGAGTATATCCTGTTAATCAAAGGAACTCTGTCAAATGGCTTCAGAATAGGAAATATTTTCCTTAATATATGATTGACAGGATCTGTCTGTCTTGGGAGACAGTGGACTGTGCCCGGGGGTATGTCACTTCTAGATCGCACATCATCTGCTGCTCCTGGAGAGGCCAGTTTGCAAGTAGCAGTTCTTTACACAGCTGGCACAAATGAATATGTTTAGCCCAAGGTTGAGTTCTATTTTCTTCCTTCTGGCAGTCTCTTTTTTTCTACTACCTGGTCATTTGTTTTATCATTTTTTTCCACATCCTTCCTGTTTGTTTACAGGCACTCTTGACAGCACTTCCCAACATCTGCATTGCAATTTGCAAATTCTCAGCATTTAAGAAATGTTGTGCCTTTCTTTTTTTCTATCAAAGTGAATAACTTCACACTTAATTGCATTATATTCCATCTGCCATTTTCTAGCCTGTCCAAATCCTTTGAAATCTTGAACCACTCATGTACGTTCCCACCTATTTTAGTGAATCAGTAATTTTGAAATAATACAACTGGTCACACATCCAAATTATTGATATAAATTATGCCCAGATGTGGTTCTAGCACTGACCTATTAAAAACAGGTGAGAACATCCCAAGCCAAGAATGATCTGTTTACATTTTTTGCTTTCTGTCTATTAACTAATTCCCAATCCATATTAGTATATTTCACCTAATACCACATACTCAAGTTTTATTTATTTATCTGCTCTGGGGGCCTTACTAAAAACCTCCTGCAAATTCAAATACTCCATATCCACTGGTTCTCCTTTGACTATACTTCAAAAAATACCTTAAAAAAACTCCAAGTTGTCAAACATGTTTCCCTATATTAAATGTACGTTGCCTCTACCAATCTTTTCTAATTGTTCAGTTGTCATATCCTTAGATTAAATCCAACAGAGTTTAACATTTTCCTTATTCTGGGTGTCAAGCTGATAGGCCTTTACTTTTCCACCCTCTCTCTTCCTTCTTTTTTTAAATAGTTGGGTTACTGGCACTTTATGAGAATCAAGAAAATAACAAAACATAATCACCAATATACATTAACTCTATGGCTACTTCCTTCAGCACTCAGCAGATGAAGGCCATCTGATCCTGGAAATTTAGCAAACCTCAACACAGCCATTTTTTTTAAGGACCACATCTTTATGAATACTGATTTCTTTTAATTCTTCAGTCACACATGTTCTTTGGTCATTAGTATTTCTGGGAAATTTTCTGTTCCTTCTTCTGTGAAGATACATAGTTAGTAATTGTTTAGTTTCTCTGCCATTTCCCACGATAAATCATCCTGTCCCCTGCTGTACTGACCCCACATTTATCCTTGCTAAACGTTTTTTCCTTTCAGGTATCAACAGAGGCTCTTACAGTTTGCCTTATATTCCTCACCACCTTGCATTCAAAATCTTATTTCACTTTCTTTGTCAGTTTCATGGTCATCCTTTGCTCAGTTTAAGTTATTCTCAGTCCTAAGGCTTTCCCCTATTTCTACAATTCTTGTAAGACACTTCCTTTGATCTAATGGAATCTTTAACTCTGTTTGTTAACTAGGATTGAGTCACCTCTCCCTTTAGGTGTTTATGCCTTAAAGGAATAAGTTGCACCTGTTGCATACTTTGTAGTATTTCTTTAAAAACTAGCTAAGCTTGTCTACCATCAAATTGCTTAGTGTATTTTCCCAATGCATCATAGGCACTCATATCATCATAATTTGATATGCTTAAATTTAAGATGAAAATTTCAGAATTTATTTGACACATTCAATCTTCCTGAAAATTTCTGTCAAATTACGGTAATTATTGCTGACAGGGTCTTTCAAAGCAAAATTATTAGTTAACCTTTCCTCATTACACAACACCAAATCCAAAATAGCCTGATCCCCACTTGGCTGTGCAACATATACTGTTCCAGAAATCCATGTCTTACACACTCCATAAATTTAACTTTTCTGATTTATGATCATTCATTGCTATAACTATTATTGATATGGCTATATATATTCAAGCAGGTAAGAAATAAAAATTGTCTTTCCAAACCCATCATTCTAACATAAAACATCATTCTGCAGATAATTCAGCAACACTAGAAGGCATATAGGGAGGAGAAGGGGCGGTATGGTGGCTAAGTGGTCAGCACTGCTGCCTCACAGCACCAGGGACCCAGGTTCGATTCCAGCCTCGGGCGACTGTCTGTATGGAGTTTGCACATTCTCCCGTGTCTGCATGGGTTTCCCCTGGGTGCTCCGGTTTCCTCCCACAGTCCAAAGATGTGCAAGTTAGGTGAATTGGTCATGCTAAATTGTCCGTAGTGTTAGGTGCATTAGTTAGGGTGAATGGGTCTGGGTGGGTTACTCTTCGGAAGGTTGGTGTGGACTAGTTGGGCCGAAGGGCATGTTTCCACACTGTAGAAAAAACAAGGAACAAAATGCACAAATTTCATGGATACAATTGCGTGGACAAATCTTTGTAGTTCATACTCCTCTTTCATAGGAGTACTTAGGTTGAAGGGTCGGGTCAGGTCAGGTCACAATAGACATAATCAGCTTGGGAGCGTAGCTGGGTCAGGTCAGATTAGTACTTGGGTGATAGTTGAGTCAGGCGATTCAGGGATTGTTCAGCCAGTTCATAGGGGTACATTGTGGATGTAGGAAGGAGCAGCTGTTGATGATAGTCATGGTGGTGCAATTATCTTATTTTCTTTTTAGATTCCCTACTGTGTGGAAACAGGCCCTTTAAGACCAACAAGTCCACACCAACCCTCTAAAGAGTAACCAACCCAGACTCATTTCCCTCTGACTAATACACCTAACACTATGTGCAATTTAGAATGACCAATTTACCTGACCTGCACATCTTTTGACTGTGGAAAGAAACCAGAGCACCCAAAGGAAGCCCACACAGACATAAGGAGAATGTACAAACTCCACACAGACAGTCACCCAAGGCTGGAATCGAACCTGGGTCCCTGGCGCTGTGAGGCAGGGCAATTATGTTGTGATCCAGGTGTTACACTAGGTCTGAAACTCTATCTCAGTTACAGAGATTTGTAGAGGGGAGCAATAGTTTTGGCACGGGATATCCATGCAGTTTCAATCAGCTATTTCCAATTTGTTAAAATGTAACCATTGCAATAACATTGGGATGGACATACTAGCATGTCTGAGAAGTATTGTCTGATTTGGGTTTACCTGCTTTTTCTAGAAGCATGTTTCTTGCCTACTTGGTTATACCTCCCACCATTCATAATGGGCAAACTGTGTTAGCACCAAAATGTCTGCTACAAATGGAGTAAATTATAAAATGGAACCGCCCACCACCTAACAGATCGATGTTGAAACTTTTGAAATAGATCTCAACAACATACATTGAAAACGTTTATGCTAAACTATTAAAGTGGGCTGTGACCTGGAGATAATTTTCAATTCGAAAAAAAATTAATATATTTTTAGCATCTTGGTATATTTTAATATAGGTCATGTGGCACCAAAGATAAATACAACTAAAAGCCATAAAGATAAGTTTACAATTCTTTACCCGAGGCAAACAATTTCATTTAGTAAGAATTGTGGATCAGAAAATTGAGATCCAAGGCCAGTTGGATGCAAAGAATTTTCTATCTTTAATTACAGCAAAAGTCTATGGACACCATAGAAAACACACACACACTCCTGATTTGCCCTTCCAGCAATGAAATTTTTGCAGTGGAAATGTGAATTCATAGCATTGTCCTCATAGTTTCTTTTTTAAAATACAGGATTACTTTTACTTCCTTCCTTAACTTTAACTGTGTCAGGTTAAAATGGCATATACAAATACTTTTATTTAGCAGTATCAACGTGTTAGCAGAAATGAAAGGAAACCACAAAATGACACAAAATGAAATTTCCACAAATGAATTTGCTATGAATGCCATCAGGACCATTTCCAGGTCTTAACAACCAGGATCTTAACAATTTAGTTTCCAGGCCAACTGACAGCCTGCCAACTTGCAATGGTGGGCAGGAGAAAAGGTATGAGGACCAATTAAAATGTTCAAAGTGAAGAGGGACCAGCAACCCACTGTGAAGTCTATGTGCTGCTGATCTGATTAGAGCAGACAGGCAGCACAAGATGGAGTCATAACATTGTTGTTGAGACTGGCTTTATTTACGGATTTATCTTCAGTGAGTGAGATGCATCAAATTTCAAGCCTTTAAAGATTGCATAAGGATTGCCTCTTTTGTTCTTAGAAGTTAAAACCTCATATTCATCAGTTGATGCATTACCTTCCCACACTATTTGCAGCCCATGAATAAGTGAGCATCAAGTAAAACAAGGGTCATGGATACAGTTGGCAATATTCCATTCAAAAATACTCCTAATACATCACCAATTACCTTGACAATCTGTCAGGAAGGTTGCCATTACCTGTTCTGGGAAATGTGAGGAGGTGGAGTCCATGCAACAGGTTGCCCAACACTTTTTTAAACTAAATTTCCTGACAAGCCACCCACACCATACTTCATTTTCAAAGCAGTTTCCACAGTACTAAGATAAATTCTGCCCATTGCACCTAAAATTGTTTCTTGTTCACATTTCAACTAGGTTATACTTGCCAATAATTTCTCTAATCTAAGCATGAAGTGCAGAAAACATTAACACCACATAATTTGCCTAAGTATTTCAGCACTTCCGAAGAAAGGAAGTCTTAATTCGGAGTGAGTAATTTCTATCAATTTAACAACTCGTTATTTCTCGGGCAACAGAATAATTCCAGTTGTCAATCCACAGGAAACTCCACAGAATCAGTGATATGCCTGAAATAGTTGTTTAACAATTGCAAATCTGTGGCTGCAAATGTCATGAAGTTTCTATTAGATGATAATTGTACTGAAACTCTTCAGCAATTGAAGAGTCAATGACCTCAAGATATAATTTAGATCTGAAGTTTAAATATGGCTAGGTGATGGAATGACTTTTTTTAAAAAACATTAAAATTAAATTGAAGTGAAAAACTCCTTACATTGAATATTTACTTTACTTGGTCTTCATCTGCATGTGTTCATTTATAATTGAGAGAAAAAAAGAACAGGTTTCAAAAAATGTAACTATCATATGCTACATAGCAGCTCTGGTGAACCAAATAGGTGGAATTTAGTAGTTGAGAGTATTGCTGGAAAATTACAGCAGGTCAGGCAGCATCCAAGGAGCAGGAGAATCGATGATTCAGGCCGGAGCCCTTCATCAGGAATGACGCTGGGAGCTTCCAGGGGTGGAGAGATATCTCTTCACCTCCGAGGTTCCCAGCCTCATTTCAGATGAAGGATCCGGCCCGAAACATCCATTTTCCTGCTCCTTGGATGCTGCCTGACCTGCTGAGCTTTTCCAGCAACACATTCTCAACTCTGATCTCCAGCATCTGCAGACCTCACTGTCTCATGGAATTTAGTTGTTATCAAGTTGGGCACATCTATCATTAGGAGATCGAGAAGAAACTTGCATTGTTGCTTTTTGGGGTCCCATCAGGATTAATCCATTTATGTAATCCACTGGGTACTGTCAAGGTTCCCTACACCAACAGTGACAATTTCCTGCTAGACAGCTGGCTGTTGAAGGAGGATCAAGAATGAAGCTTGCCACTGAAGTCCCGGAATACAGGTGAGTAGGACTAGATTATCGGGGCAGCCCTGCCTGTGCTGGAAGAAGAAGATTTGTTGTAAAAGGAAACAAATAGAACGATGCTGCCTGTTTGTCGCTGGCTGCCAATGAATTCCATTTTTGCCCAGAAAGGAGGGACTCATCCTCAACAGGCCTTGGACATGCCCGTATAGGTTTCTTTGCCTATTTGCCTACATACATGGCTAACTTCATCCCCACGACAACGGGCTGAAGCCCTTGCACTTTGGAAAAAAGAATACAGGTATGGACTATTTTTTAAACGGTGAGAAAATTCATAAAGCCAAAGTACAAAGGGATCTGGGAGTGCTTGTTCAGTATTCTCTAAAGGTTGATTTGCAGGTTGAGTCCGTGATTAAGAAAGTAAATGTAATATTATTTATCTCAAGAGTGTCAGAATATAAAAGCAGCAACGTGCTTCTGAGACTTTATAAAGCTCTAATTAGGCCCCATTTAGAATACTGTGTCCAATTTTGGGCCCCACACCTCAGATATGACATACTGGCACTGGAAGATGTCCAGTGGAGATTCACACGGATGATCCCTGGAATGGTAGGCCTCACATATGATGATCAGCTGAGGATCCTGGGATTGTATTCATTAGAGTTTAGAAGGTTGAGGGGAGATCTAATAGAAACTTACAAGATAATACGTGGCTTTAAAAAAAGTGGATGATGGGAGGTTGTTTCTGTTAGGCAGGGAACTAGCCTGGGCATAGCCTTAAAATTACAGAGGTTCAATTTAGAATGGAAATTAGGAGATATTTCTTCAGCTAGAGAGTGATGGGTAGAATTCATTGCCATGGAGCACAGTGGAGGCTGGGACGTTGGGTGCCTTCAAGTCAGAGATTGATAAATTCTTGATCGCGCAAGGAATTAAGGGCTACAGGAAGAGTGCAGGTAAGTGGAACTGAAATGCCCATCAGCCATGATTAAATGGCAGAGTGGACTCGATGGACCAAATGACCTTGCTTCCACTCCTATATCTTATGGTCTTATGGTCTTAGTTAGAAAAGATGTTCGTGATGGAGGGAACTAGGAAGGTAATGCTCTTTCGACCCCGTATCGTCATGGCTCATTGTGTACCTTCACCACTGTCTCCCAGGCTGCTTGACAGAACTTGGCAAAACACTTTAATGGACAGTCCAAATGAGCTGAGGGTGGCCATGGAGTGTGCTGACCTTAGCGAGTTAGGGATTATTATCCCTGGAATGATAACTTTGGTGAATCAGAGGGATGAGACCAATTTAAAGTCTAATGCTCTTGAAGGCAGGTCAACAACTTAATGTGGAAAGCATATAACTCTATAATATGCAAAAGCTCACTATCCCAAGATGGCAGTGGAGTAGCAGCACACATGAGGATACTTGCCCCGAGCTCATCTGCTCCATTTTTACCTATTTTTCTTCTTTCATTGTTTTCTTTTCTTACTTGAATTGATTAACCTTCTGTGGAGACTGTGTGTTTGTGCAGCATGGAGGAGATCAGCATAGAGGAGACCAAGGCCAGTGTTGGAACAGTGAGCCCAATGAAGGGAGTTTGCAGCAAGAGCAGGCAGCCCGGTGGGTTGGGTGGGAGGGGTTGTGGTGGTGCAGCAGTGAGAGCAGGAAGCCCTGGATCTCTCAGCAATGACAGCAGTGGCGAGGGCAGGAGAGATCAAGCTTACCCTCTGGAGACAGAAAAGTCCTGAAAGCAGTGGTAATGATGGTATCATGGCTTCATCGAGTCCGGAACTTGGCAGCAGCTGGGACAGGACTTTGATGATCAGAAATCAAGCTCAAAGCAGGAAGAGGGAGCCCAACATAGTGTTTTGGGAGATCTCTGGAGAGCAGGCGGAAGTGGAGGAGAGCGAGCCCTTTTAGGGAGTGCAACTTTGAAGATCTGAACTCCCTTCGGTGGGGGGGGGTCTCTCGGTTCCGCGATCGGTTAATAAACACACCTGTAAATGACTCTTTGTCACTCACACAAGCAATCGTTTATTCTATGATATGGCTGGGTCGGTAGACTCTGATCTGCCCAGAAGTAGGAGTTCTCCTAAACAACCAAAAGAATCCGACTCCCTTACAGAGTTGCATAGGGTTCATATACATTGTTCACAGGCAGGCAAGTAGCATAATTGCTTGATAATAACCAATTGAATAACATAAAGCATTTGTGCAGACCGTCTCATCTTATCACGATTTCTTGTAAACAACCTGTTCTTAGAATCGCCTTTGTCCTGTCTTGTGGTTAGGGTTAAATCGTTACATCTGGATTTTAATCAAGTTTGATCTGTTTGCGGTTTCTTGTTTTTGTCTGATTCCGTGCAATCTAATTTAGCAATGCAGAGGCCATTTGGTGCAGCTCCTTCAGCCATTTTGTCCTACCTCCCAGATGCCCCACATCCTCAAGTTCAGCATAGCTAAGTACTTAAGAATGACTGTTGAGCTTTTAACTTTATTTATTTATTTTTCTACTTAATACTAAGAAAGACTCTGATGTTTAGCTCTTAACATTGTTTCTTTACTTTTCTCTTTTGTACCTCAGACTTTGTACTGAGGTACTTTGGTATTGAAGATGGCACCAGGAATGGCAATATTGTTCACTTTTCACTATTCTCATGTACTTCTGTACTTAAGGACAGGTGATAACAAAATCTAATTCTAAAGACATATTCGTAACTGAATGCAAATAGATCTACCACCAGTCATTTTGACTTTTCTTGCTTATGGACTGAGATGGGTCAACATGAGGAACTCAGTCTCACAATGTGGAACTCACCATCTCTACAATCAAATTTACATGTATGACATGTTATCCTCTTTCTATCATCTGTCACCCATTATCCCGTCGTAAGTTATGTGGGTGATGGGTGAGTGTTATAGCAATAGCTTTTGGTTCATGGCAGCTGTACCAATGAACCAGCACACAGATGGCTCAGGCCACAGGGTCATTTTAATTGGAAGGAAATAGAAATGGAACTTGACAGCTCCATAAGTGAGTGAGCAGCCCTTTTCAGGGGCATACTCTTCACCTTACTTGTTTGAGAAAGGGATCGAAACATATGCCCTTAACATCGTCTGCTTTACCTCCCTGACCAGGAGGCTACATCTGACAGCAATTCCATTCAGTATTGTCATAAATCAATCTCCATTAGTGCATGGAAGGTGCACCTCTCACACATAATGTCACAGCCAACAGACTCAAGAGAAAAACTGCTCTTGTTAGGAGATAGCTATCTCCATACAATGTCCAATTTCCATTGGCAGCAAGACTTCGCTACATGAGAAGGGTCAGCTCAAGGAATCAGTGCAGATTGCTCATTCTTTTGGACAAGGTATGGATAAGAAGCACAACACAAAGCTGATTTTGTCTTTGCTGACATGGATGATAAATCAACTCGCCTTCCCAAAGGTGTTAATGATGATATTTAAACTTCCACTGCACAAGTGCATATGTCCCTACCATCACCAGCCCATAAAATGTCAAGGATAAATTCTATGCTGATCTCCAAACCCTGAATGCTGCTGTGCTACTGTACACTGAATCAGACAAACTTGTCACTTTAGCAATTCCAATATGTGAGTTGGTGCAGATAAACAGACATGGGAAGGGTTCATTGGAAAAGGGATTGATAAATGCAACAATATAATCTCCTCTTGCTGAACTTGTGTGCTGAGCATCAGCTCTTAATTAGTAACAACATATTCCACCTCCCCAATTGCACCAAGATATCTTGCATACATCCCCATTCTATACATTGTCATTTAATACCTATGTAATCACCAGTGTGGTGCTGGAAAAGCACAGCAAGTCAGGCAGCATCCAAGGTGTAGGAGAATCAACCCTTCAGGCATAAGCCCTTCACCAATTCCTGATGATGGCCTTATGCCCAAGACAATAACTCTTCTGCTCCTAGGATGTTGCTTGACCTGCTGTGCTTTTCCAGCACCACACTCTTGACTCTGATCTCCAGCATCTGCAACCCTCACTTTCTCCTATGTAATCACCAGACAAAGGGGCAGACCAGATGTGCATGTGTGGTTCTGTCTGTTTAACAAGCCATGTTCTTATGATTTCAATTCTAAACATTGACATCTGCCCCCCTAGATACAAGCAGGGCACCAAGGTCTAGAAGTATCTGAAAGTCTCACTGCTTAAAATAACAAGCAGCACAGCATCTTTCTCAAAGAAACTCAGAAGTCACATATGTACAGCAAAAATGGACACATTGTATTTTGGATAATTGGGTAACCTTCATGGATTTAGCGTACACTTCTGCTCTACAGGCCCTGGGCCCTACCTCTCATAAACATTATGTTTGGTTCAGTGAAGACAATGAATTAATCCAGAAGCTACTGGAAGAACAACTGTGTCTCTACAGCACTTTTCTTAATGACAAATCAGCTCTATCCAAGCAGCATGTTTCCAAAGCACCTGCAGGCTGTCTGTTCAAGTTCAGAGAAGTGCAATACACAAGGCTAGATCAAAAGGCAAACTTTCACAAGCAGACGACAAGAACAGAAAGAGATATGATGCTCTGAAATCTGTCTGCAGGTCCCAAACTACTGACTCATCACCAATCTTCAGTGCTGAAAGATCAATCATCATTGCAGTAAAAACCCAAATTCTAAAAGGTTGTGGACAACATCTTAACTGCATTCTCAATCAATCTTAACCGATTAATGAAGCAGTAACCAATAAACTATCATCTAGTGTTCTTTGAATAATTTTTCCACACTATCAAAAACAACAAAGACAATTAAACTCCTGCCAGTGGCAATAGTTCAGAAGTTGACAGTACCCCAACTGGGGTCTACAAATCAGTACATTAATGCCTGGTCAAGAAGCTCACTGGACTCTTTGAGAGCTAGGAATAATTCCACGAGAATACAAAGATGCTTCAACTAAACATCCTTATAGGCAGAAATACAGCTCTCTAATCTTGGAATAACCATAAAGAAATCTACCAAATACCACAGATGATGACCATGTTGCTTTCACCTCAATGGACAAACAAGGTAGTGACATAAATAACATCACTTGCCTAAAAACATAGTTCAAAAGAAAACCATTTCCAATTTATTTTAATCAAAAAGATAATTTAATGTGTATTCATATTTGATAGGATTGGCACCTTTTAAATTTAGAAATATGATTACTATAGTAATTTTGAAAGATTTTTAAAATTAATCATTCGTTATTCTAGTAGAACTAAATCTCAATTACATTTTATTAAACTCACTGTTAGTCAGAGGTGGTAATCGGCATTGCCTATCACAAAGCTGCTGGGAGGCTCTGCACACTCCAACACTGATACATTGATATCTATTTTGAAAGCAGGAGCAAATTACTGCATATGCTGGAATCTGTACTGAAAACAAAAAATGCTGGAGATCACAGCAGGTCAGGCAGCATTCTTGGAGAGAAAGCAAGCAAACGTTTCAAGTCTGGCTCTGATGAAAAGTCATTTACACTCAAAACAGTGGCTTGCTTTCTCTCTATGAATGGTTTGTGATCCATTCTGAAAGCCACTGTTGTGCACAACAACACAACAAAGGGGAACATCGACAAGTACCCCTATTGTAAAGGTTTGGTTAATGATTCCAATGCACTAACCCTTGATTGTGCCAACAGCACATATCAGTGAATTGTACACTGACAACCTAATACTTCTCTTCCTTTCAATTAAAGTTTTACAGCATGCAATCATGGATTAAGTTTCAACATTTACTAAGGAGTAGAACATTGGTATTTGTATCCTAACCCTGGCCCTCGGTGACATGGCATGCACCAAACCAATGGAATCAAGTTCTGAAGAACAACCAAATTGCACAGAACAGTGGATGCCACCAAGTAAAGGACATTAAAGACTTAGTGTGTTAGACATATGGTAAAACTTCCGTGTAGAGACTTCACTCTATTATGTTACTTTACTGTATTAAGGCTTCATACTATCTTGATGGCCATACTATCTGGGTTTATAGTTTCCATGTTCACATTATTCCATTGAATCTAAAACTAGCTAAATATCAAAAGACATTTGCCAGGTTCCATAAAGTAGATTTCACTTTGCTATTTAAGGAATGTGTGTTTATCATCAGATCAAAGCTGTTAATTTTCCATGAAGCATTGATTTAAATGAGACTTGATGTTAGAAAATGAATTATTTTAGGATGGGAATGTAATATTTTATTCATAACTGAATAAATTTTAAGGAGCCCACTAACTAAGGTAAAGAAAGATACTGTGAAGAAATAGAACATTTGTGATCTTATTAGCAGAGAGACAAGTGGTCAAGGTCCAGTGATGTATTGGAAGCACTTTTTAACCACTTTCTCCAATACACTCTACCTTTTATGTTAGCCCAGATCTTAACCCCAAAGAAAGAGCATAAGTGGGGCTGGCAGAGCTAGTATCAATCTCAACTTGACTCACTGCAAAGTCTAGGTCATCTGAACTCCCAGGTCTCACATAGATACAGTGTGTACTTCCAATTCCTATGCATAGCTGACAATTGTTGTCAAGGCAACAGAGGGAGTTTGGATCAGTACAGCAGGAGAATACAGTTGGGGTTTAGGAGTTTCAAAACTTTGAGCTGACTGTGGATCTGCTCATACACAGCAACAAGTTCCTTGTCATGGTGAGCATCAGGCACCAACCTCACTGTGTCATCCACATGAAAATGATTTTCACAGATTTTTGAAAATAAATAATTCCTTCACCTTCTTAGTTCTGTTAGTTGTAATGCTTAATAATATTTGAACCCCTCATTAACAAACCCCACAGGTAGAAAGGAATAAGATTACTGCTTATAAACATTATGCATTTGGTGCATTTTCCCACGATTGTTGTTTGCACCTTTTCCAGGAATATATTTTTCACGCTAAATGTATTTGTCACTGATGTCACATCACACTAATGTTATTCAATGAAATGCTGGCTTTGTACCCTTGAAGCAAGGAAAACCTGTGCAATTCAGAAGAGATCAAATCCACTGCCTTGCAACTTTTCAATTACTGCCATTGTACTGTAGCAGATCCTTGCAACTTTATTAGCCCTACAGCCACTATGATCACAACGTATTCATCCCTCACAGGACCTCCACATAAGAATAAAGACTGATTGTTTATGTCTTCAGAATGGGAACTGCACAATCGTGCAACTGTAAAGAAGGCACCAGAATAATTTAAATAGTTGGATTTTCAAGGTTAATGGTGCTACTTGATGGCAGTTTGCCAAACCTTGGGTGTTAATTTCACACATCACAAGGTCATTCAAAGGAATCTTGCGGCTCTTGAAGAAGAGGTCCAGTTTGCCTGCAGCAACTGTCAGTGAGAATTCTTTACAATGACAAACATTGCAAGTTTGCAAATAAAAGGAAATATTCTACCCATTAAGCAGTAGCAAGACGTCCAGGCGGGTTATCCACCAACTGTATAATGAGGTAACAGAATCAGCCAGTGTCAGAAACGTCAACAAGGAAATTGTTGCAATATCAAAAACACTTAATGACCTCATAAGAATTATTATGGTAAACCTTCTATTTCATCTTTCTCTCTCTAATCTTTGCTTAGCATCGAAATACCCTGTGCTCTAGCTCTCAAATTTTCTGGTTCTGAACACAGGTCGTTCTGTTATAATGTGCATTTCACTAATATAAATTCACTTTAATACGATTGATGAATTGAGGACACTGTTTCTGAAGTGCAAACATTTAAACCGTGTATTGATTACAATGTGATTCCGACCCCATTAGTTTAAATGGTACTACTATTACACAATGCTAGTCAGGGGTAAATAGAGGGTAGGGGAATGGGTCTGGGTTGTTTACTCTTCAGAAGGTCGGTATGGACTGGTTGGGCCAAAGGGTCTGTTTCCATACTGGAGGGAATCTAATCTTACTGCACGGGCAATCACAGCACACTTCATTCCTCTTCTTTAGGCTCTGTACTTGCTACAATCCTCACTGTTACATTCCTCTCTTTCTCACATCTCAGTAAAACTAATTTCCCTCCAAACACCTTATTGTACATCATCAAAACTTTCCCTCTGCTTGCAAACTAAACTTATGCACAAAAAAAAGGAGCAGACAACCACAAGTGGAGAGCCACAATTTAACATGTGCTTAACCCGTTTGAACAATGAGTGGCAAGGACTTGTGTGCATAAGACAAATCAGGGGACTGATACCTGGTAATGTTGGTGGAGAAGTCCTTTAGGGATTTTAAACCATGTCTTCTTCTTTCCCTTCTCACTTGTCTTACTTATTACGATGATGCATGAAAACTTGTTGCAGCTTTCAGAATACAGAATTATGAGTCCGTATGATAAGTCGCTAGTAAATCCAACGGTTAAGTCAGAAGCAACACTTAGTACAGCCGCAACTCTTGTACTCAATACTCTGACCAATAAAGGAAAGCATACCAAACGCCTCCTTCACTATCCTATCTACCTGCAACTCCACTTTCAAGGAGCTATGAACCTGCACTCCAAGGTCTCTTTGTTCAGCAACACTCCCTGGGACCTTACCATTAAGTGTACAAGTCCTGCTAAGATTTGCTTTCCCAAAATGCAGCACCTCACATTTATCTGAATTAAACTCTATCTGCCACTTCTCAGACCATTGGCCCATCTGGTCAAGATCCTGTTGTAATCTGAGGTAACCCTCTTCGCTGTCCACTACACTTCCAATCTTGCATGTCATCTGCAAACTTACTAATTGTACCTCTTATGCTCGCATCCAAATCATTTATGTAGATCTAAATGAAGCCTGGACACGGGTAAGTTTTCTAAATATAGAAAAATACCTTTATTATGTTTACTAACCTGTTCTGCTTCAGAGAGTGTTTTCCAGCTGTGCTTTCAGGAACTTTATTTAAAAATTGTATCAATAGCTTTGCTTCTTCAAGAGAAAGAGGGGTACAATATTCCTTGTGCTTCAGGTAGGTACATTGCTGCAGTTTTGCTTTTATTAATAATTTAAAGCTTTCAGTTGTTAATTAAGGCATTTTGGAATTTATTTTATCCGAAGAGATTCCAACCTAAAAGGAATTAGCTTTGTATTCATGGTCGTCAAAGCCCTATACAGATCTATATAGTTGGGCTGTACTTACAGAAACAGATATTTCTGATTTTCTGAATTCTCTGAATCCAAAGTTATTGTCATGTTGGTCTTCAATTTGTTTCTTCAAATAACCAAGACATTGGAATCATTTTACAGATGATAGGCCACTACTAAACCATGACATGAGTTTGCTTCTAGCAGGTGTTTTACCCTATGCAGCAATACCTATATTATCTCCCACAACACAACAAAACAGGTGGTGGTACAGTAGTATACAGTCTGGAGCGAGTTATCTGGGAATTCTTAATATTAACTCTGAAGCCTCCATGCAAAAGGTAGAGCATGGGCAGGAAAATCTGCACATCATCCTTCTTCAGCTGATGAATCAATACTACCCCATGTTAAACATCATTTAGAGGAAGCAGTAAGAGTCGCAAGGGTGCAGAATGTACTCTGGGTGGGGGCTTTCAATGTTCACCACCAAGAATGGTTTGGAAGCAACATACTGATTGAGGGTGAGTCCTAAAGGACATAACTGCTATATTGGGTCTGTGGCAGGTGGTGAAGGAACCAACTAGAGAGATAAACATACTTGACTTTATTTACACCAATGTGCTGGCTGCAAATGCATCTGTTTATCACAGTATCGGTAAGAGTGATCATCGCAATCCTTGTGGAAACAACGTCCACCTTCACCTTTGATATTATGCATTACATTGTGTTGTGTGGCACTATCACCACGTTAAATGACTTCAAATAGATCTAGCATTCAAGATTGGGTATCCATGAGGCACTGTGGGCCATCAACAGCAGCAGAATTATAGAGTTAGAGTTATTTAGCACAGAAACAGATCCTTCAGTCCAACTTGTCTATGTTGACATATTTCCAAAACTAAACTAGTCCCACCTGCCTGCATTTGGCCCATATCCCTCCAAACCTTTCCAAATTATGTATTGATCCAAATCTCTTTTATTTCTTTTAACTGTACCTGGATCAACCATTTCCCCTGGCAGTTCATTCCACATATGAATCCCCTGTATGAAAAAGATACTCCACAGGTCCTTTTTAAATCTTTCTCCTCTCACCTTAAAAATATGCCCCCAGTTTTGAACTCACCCACCCTAGGGAAAGGAATTTTGCTATTAACCTTATCTATGCTCCTCATGATTTTATAAACCTCAATAAGGTCACTCCTCGACCTCCTACACTCCAGTGGAAAAAGTCCCAGGTTATCCAGCCTCTCCTTATAATTTAAAACCTCCAGTCCTGACAACATTCTTGTAAATCTCTTCGGAACCCTCTCCAATTTAATAATATCCTTCTTATCGCAGGGTGACCAGAACTGTACACAGTGTCCCAAACATGGTTTCACCAATGTCCTGTACAACCATTCCCCCTACTCTATGATTATCATCAAGCCAAGGGATCAACCCTGGTTCAACTGAGAATGCAGGAGTGGAGGTCAGGTGCAGCACAACACAAGCCTAAAAATGAGGTATCAACTGGTGAAGCTACCAAACAGGATAACTTGCATGCCAAACAGCATAAGCAGAAAGTGATGGACAGAGCTAAGTGATCCCAAACAAATAGATCAGCTCTGCACTTATGCTGCATCCAGTTGTGAATGGTTATGGACAACTCAATAGAGGAGGAAGCTCCATAAATATTCCCATCTTCAATAATGGGGGATCTCAGCATATCAGTGCTAAAGATAAGACTGAAGCAACTACCTTCAGTCAGAAATTCAAGTGGTTGATCCATCTCAGCCTCCCACCTTAACAGTTGCTAACCATCTGCCAATTTAATTCACACCATGTAATACCAAGAAATAGCTGAAGGCACTGGATGCCACAAAGATGATGAGTCCTGATATCATTGTGACAATATTATTGAAGACTTGTTCTCAAGAGCTTGTTGCAACCCAATGCAGCTACAAAATTGACATCTACCCAATGATGTGGAAAATCACACAGGTGTGTTCTGTACACATAAAGCAGGACCAATCCAATGCAGCTAATTAATACCCCAGGTTACTCTTGATCAGAATAAAATAATGGAAGGTATCATCAACAGTATTATGAATGCTCACTGAAGCCCAGTTTGAGTTCCACCAGAGCCACTCAGCTCCTAATCTCATTGCAGGCTTAGTTCAAATATGGACAAAAGAGCTGAATTCCAGAGGTGAGGTGAGAGTGACAACCCTTGACATCGAGATTGCGTTTGTCTGAGTGAGGTATCAAAGAGAGCAAGCAAAACTGGAGTCAATGGAAATCAGGCAGAAACTATCCATTGGTGATGTCATGCTTGGCACGTAGGAAGATGGCTATGGTGGTTAGAGGTCAATCATTTCAGCTCCAAGACGTCTCTGCAGGAGTTCAGTCAGCATAGTATCCTCGGCACAATCATCTTCAGCTGCTTAGTCAATGACCTTCCTTCATTATAAGGTCAGAAGTTGGGTGTTTGCTGATGAAGGCACAATGTTTAGCACCACTTTCAACTCCTCAGATACTGAATGCAGTAAGACCTGGACAATATCCAAGCTTGGGCTGACAAGCAGCAAGCAATATTTGTGCCACACAAATTCTAGGCAATGGCCATCTCCAAAAAGATACTATCCAACCACTGCCCTGTGAAATTCAATGGCAGTATCATCACTGAAACCTCCACTATCAACATCCTGAGAGTTACCATCAGCCAGAAACTGAACTGGACGAACCTTATAAATCCAATAACTACAGAGGACGGTCAGATGCTAGGAATACTGCAGCAAGTAACTCATCTCCTGATTCCCCCCATAACCTATTCATCGTCTACAATGCACAAGTCAGGAGTCTGATCGACTATTCCCCTTTTGCCTGGCTGAATGCAGATGCAACAAGAAAGTTCACATCATCCAGAACAGAGCAGCCCACATGATTGACACCACATTCATAATCTGACCGCCGCGCCCACCTCCCCCCCCACCCCACCCTCCATCCACCACCTACACTCAGTAGCAGCAATTTGTATTATCTACAAGTTGCACAGCAGAAATTCACCAAAGATCCATAGACAGCACCTCCGAATGCACAACCACTTCCATCCAGCACAATAATGATAGTAAACATGTGGGAATACTACCACCTGCAAGAAAACCTTCAAGACATTCAACATTCTTAACTTGAAATATATATTATTGTTCCTTCCTTGTCCTAGGGTCAAAATCCTGGCCTGCCTCCCAAAAGGCATTGTGGGTCTACCTACAGCACATGGACTACAGCAATTCAGGAAGGAGTTTGCTACCACCTTCTCAAGGGTAACTAAGGTCATATAATATACACTGGCCCAGCCAATAATGCCCAACATCCCCATCTAATCGAGAAAAGGTAAGAAACTGGGCATGGATATCATTGTATCATGGTGTAAACATTTATGAAGCTGACCATTATGTACAAATGACACAATCATGGGCTTATAAGTGTTAACATTAAGCTATTAAGTTATAACTGCACAGCATGCTTCCAATAACATGTCACGTCTCAAGTGGTTTCAAGTATAATGGAGTATAAAAACATTCTAATGTTGGGTCACATGTTGTATTAGAGTGATAATTCACAAGCATGTGTCTTAAAGGCATATGACATGTTGATCATGAGCCAGAAACACAACAGTCACTGTTTTATGTATAAGATCCTGCAGTCAATATTTGTCCACTAGTCCTGTCAAAAACAATCTGATAATGACCAGATAATTTGTTTTTGTGATGTTGACTGAGGGTTAGACCAGTGCTTCCCTAATTGTTTCTCACTGTGCTCTTATTTCAAGGTTTGAAAATTGTCACAAGGAAACTGTCAGAGTGGAATAATGAGGAATCTTCTCCCCCTCCCAGGAGAGCAGGGATAGGAGAGAAAACATCTATAAGAGCAAGAGTTTGGGGAGGAGCTGTGCAAGAGTTATTACTACCTCAGGGAAAGCAAATTTTAGTTCACAACCCAAGTTGGAGTCCCAATCCTCACTTTGGTAAACCTTGGGTTGGACATTAGCTGGGACATCAGGATAACTCCTCTGCTACTCTTTAAAATAGGGCCCCATAGGACCTGCTACATCCAGCCAAGCAGACAAATTGATGAGGTTGAGTGGGAAGATTTCTTTGTGAAACATTAATATCAGAATGAACCAGTTAGATTACATGATTTGTAGCTGGAGTAAATCCTAGCTTTATGTCAAATCAATTGTCCCATCCATTGTGTTACATCTCATGGGCAGTAGATCTTTAGAAGCATGCTCATGATACCATCACTATGTCATAGCATGTGACCTGAGGGTGGAAAGGTCTCATACTCCATCTTTCCCTGGATTATTTGAAGTATATCAATAATGCTGTTCTGCTGTGATCCCATGGCTTCATTTTTCCCCAGCAACTTATGCACCTGTAAATGTAATGTTTATGCATAATAGTCTTAATAAACATCTGTTGGATTCTTCAATGCTATAATATCCACATTCACCCTTATGTTGCTGGAGATAACATAATCATTGCCTTGCACATTCTCCCTGTCTCTGCGTGGGTTTCCTCCGGGTGCTCCGGTTTCCTCCCACAGTCCAAAGATGTGCAGGTTAGGTGAATTGGCCATGCTAAATTGCCCATAGCATTAGTTAGGGGAATGGGTCTGGGTGGGTTACTCTTTGGAGGGTCAGTGTGGACTTGTTGAACCGAAAGGCCTGTTTCCACACTGTAGGGAATCTAATCTAATCTAATCTAAATTCATAATTCATTCTGCTACAGGCAGTCCCAAAAATACCACTTGGAGTACAGGCCACTTCCAGGATTGCATGACTGAAGGCCAGAGTTAAAGGTAACTGGTGTGGTCTTGCTGGAACAGTAAAGGAGATAATTACAAGAAACAGGTGGTGGGCTATAACTTGAAGTCTGGGAAGAGGGTTCACGTTGGTGCAGCCTTCTCTGAATGGATCCAACTCCTGAGCCTACAGCCAAACTGCCAGAATATAGCTAGGGCAGATAAAGTGGAGCTGGACAAAGCACAGCAGGTCAAGCAGCATCAGAGAAGAAAGAGAGTTGACATTTCACATCAGAACCTTTTATCAGGATTGATGAAAGGTTCTGACCTGGAATGTCGACTTCTGTTCTCCTCTGATGCTGCTGGACCTGCTGTGCTTTTTCCAGCTCCATTCTTCATCCACTCTGACCCTCCAGCATCTGCAGTTCTCGCTAACTCCAGGCTATAGTTAGAGAGTGTCTGGCTGCCTCAGCACTCCATTGTGTAGTCCAGTGTGGGATTCTTTATGTTACTGAAAGTATACTGCTTGAATCCTTGTTTGTTTTTGTGTAAGAACTCTTTATTTATAGCCAGACCTTTACATAAATTATGTCTTCATTAAGGCCAGATGCTGTTTCAGATCTCTCTACTGCTATTATTTCCATCATTTTCTCCAATAAAATAATTAATTTGACTTATGTTCTAAATGTTTTAATTTTGAGTCAATATATAAGTTCGAAATGAAAATGTTAATAGTTAGTGAGCTACCTGAACATAATTTATTTAGCCTTCTATATGGATTGTGTTTTGGTCTTACAAAAAGCTGCTTCAAGTAATCAGTGGGTCAGGCAGCATCTGGGGAAAGAAACCATGTTAATATGCAAAATCACCCTGCTCTGAAAGCAAGAGGAAGCTTAATGAGAAGGCACGATGATGAACTACAACCCCACCACCTTACTGCCTCCACCTAAATGAAGTTCTGGGCAGGAGGCCCAAGGTTGGCCTTTCCACCCTGCTGTACATAGAGGCTCAAGTGCTCAGCTGATGAAATAATATTCATCATAATGATCACCAGACGTCTAGTGTCCACAACGTAACATTTCTGCGATGACCACGGTGAGCGTTTTGTGGGAAGACTTAAATGTAATGGTTCCCAGGGATGCATAGCTTGTCTGGTATTGATTGGCTGAATCATCACTTACCACTATTGTGGGTACATACATCTTAGTGTATGATGTGAAACTACAAGTATCCAGTTTTGCATTTAGATCTTGCTGAGACTTCATCTATGGCCATATAATCTAAACAATGGCTAAAGTTTCAACTGGAAACAATTGTTCCCATATATTATTGGATGTTCACTCTGCCCAATGTCAGCTCACTTTGAATATCAATTATCAAGTCATCCTCATCATTTGGCTGTAAAACTTGACTAGATATTTTGTGTATCTTGTCTTGATGTTGTTTGGTCCACACATTTGGTTGCTGAGAATCCTATACCTGTCTGATCATTGTGGCTTCGCACAGCATTGAGCGATTTGATGTGGACTTTGCATCTGCACTGGAACTCTTAAAGGCTGAAAGTACCATATGCCTTGCATACAGCATTGAATGCTGAACAATTTCTGTGTCATATATGAAGTCGCATCACCAACAGTATTTAATAGGATTGCATGTATAATTTATTGTGCCAATGGTGGACAAATTATTCACAGCCCATACCCACCAACCAGTAGTATGCCTTGAATTTGTGTCAGGTTTATAGTAGTTTGGATTGGTCCAAGATGTGCTTTTAGAACTCTTCTATTGAGGTTGATGCTATAATAAATTTGGTTATTCTGTCAGCGTGCTCTCTCACCAGAAAGTCTCAGTCTTGCATCTTGTCTCTGTACCTATTTATAAAGTGATTTATGGTCTCCATCAGTTCTTTTCTGAAAGGCATGAATTCCAGACACTGTATTCAATAGTTGAGGACCACTCATATTTTTTTGTAATAGAGTGCAAATTTTTTTGAAAATTTCATTGTATAGAACTGACGTATTCAGACTGTAGAGAACTTCATTACCTGTTAAGCTTTGTGTCTTGTTTTTCTGGTTCAGAGTATCAAATTCCAGAAATAGAGCTCTATGTACTGTCAAAAAATAAACTGTTAGATAATAAGAGCATTGCGTTCCAAATGAATATTATAAATTTTGTGGTCCTCCTTAGTTGCAGGGAAATATGTAACACCTACCCATTTGCTTCCTCTGTCCTCAGTGTCCAAGGACCCAAACAAACTTTCAAGGTGAAACAGTGCTTTACCTGCACTTCATTCAGTTTAGGCTACTGCATTTGCTGTGCACAATAGAGTCTCCTCTACATTGTGGAATTGAAGTGTAGACTGCATGACCACTCGCAGAATACCTACATTCTGTCTGCAGAAAAGATCTTTAGCTTCCAGATGCCTGCGACTTCAACACATCACTGTGTTTCCTGGACAACATCTCTATCTCAGGCTTGCTGCAGTGCTCCAATGCAGCATAAAACATGCTGGAAGAACAGCACTTCCCTTTCTGCTTGGGAACTCTACAGCCTTCTGGACTCAATATTGATTCAACCATTCTAGGGCTTGAGGTACCTTCTCCCATGTCCTTACCACAATCTCTACTTACCAGACTTTGTTATCACATGGTCTGCTATTACACACAACCCACTGTTGGCCACGAATAGTCCCCATTAGCAACTATTCACACTCCAATGGTAACCATTTCCACTCCTTTGGCTATCCAACTGTCCTTCTCTCTGTCTTTGGGCTCCATCTCTGTCTATAGTTTAATCCTTACCGTCTCCCTTACCCTATCTTCTGCATAAAAATGAAACTTTTCCAACCTATCATCAGTTCTAAGGAAGGGTCACCAGACATAAAACATTAACTCTGACTTCTCTTCACAGATGCTGCCAGATCTGTTGAGCTTTTCCAGAAACTTCTGTTTGTGTTTAGGAGCTGTTACTGGGTGGATTCCACTTCCCAGCTCAGCCTGCAGTTTTTAACTTTCCCAAACCTGTGAGAAAGAACGAGTGACAGTAAAGGAGTCTCTCCTTTCTTTGAGTTCTGCTCAAAATTAGACTTTTCAGATTAGTTATTTAGTTTCTCTTCCTGCTTAAACATTACAATAAGTACACTAAAACTGATTAATCTGTCTCAATTGTGAATAATTTTACTGCAATCTGCCTGCAAGTTGTCCCAGAATAACCTTTCAGAAAATAAGATTCCCATTGAGCTACAGAATCATTTACAGATGATGAGGCTTAACAGTTATTTTGCTTTCTCATCAATTCTTTTCTTCAATTGAGTGTGAAGGCTTGAGGCTTCTATACCTCAGTCAAATCTTCAAAAACTGCTGCCACCATGTGACACTCTTTTCTTCAACTTAAACATATCAATAATATGACAAGGATGGCTAAAATAAGTATGTATATTCCATACTCAAGAATTGCTAACTCAGAAGCAAGGTATCTACATGTGACCCCAACTTCTGTTGCTTACAGGCTACAAATTAAGTCCAGAGAGGAAAGAATCTTCTCCCTGGAACCCAGTTGAGGACTGCAATTTGAATAAAAACTTAGCCAATGACAAAAACATAACTGTTGTTGATTGCTGCTAAATTTTATAAAAAGGGGTAGGAAATCTGCTGTCCTTACTTGTATTACCTACATATGACTGACACCTACATCAATGTGACTGTTAACTGCCTTCTGGGAAATTATAGATGGGTAATAAATACTGGCTTGGCCAGTGATGCCCACATTCTGTGAAAATAAAACCTGAGGGGTATGTTTGCGACCTGTTATAGGGCTCCTTCCATTTGGCTGTTGAGGCCCAACAGAGGCAAGGACACGTGCTTTTAATTGACCCTTTTTTCCTCTCCCACTTTCCACACATCAGGCCATCCTGACTGGTACCAATAAGCCAGCTTTGTTGATATCTCCCTCAAATGATGACCAAGACCATCTAGCCTACTGTAATACCACCAGTTGTAATGGGTCCTGACAGCAGCAATCAGAAGTAGGAAATTCCCTTTGAAAATGCCAAGGATCCTGTAGCAAACACAAGTGCTTATTTGGTATTAAACTGGCCTTGTCACGCCCTGAATGGCCACAGGTGTCCCCAGTCAGCGACCCAGTGCCACAACCATTAAATTCACCCATATCACTATGATCAGATCGGCTCTATTCTTTTCTGGTTGTGTTCTTATTAATTCCCTGCAATGTTTGTTTTAAACATTTTAGAATATAGTCACTGTAAATCAAATTGGTGTAATAAAATGGATGAGATGTTTTCTCCATTTTTAAAAAATATCGGCCATTTAAGTTATGTAGAATAAAGGATTTTGACGTGTTCACTTTCTGAAAGAGGAGATCAAAATGATGTAATTGCAATTTTCAAAATTACAAAGGCGGTCTTTATAAGATTCTGTATGGTTTTCATTGGAACTGAGAATTTGGACATTCCCAAATAATGTTAAACAGTAAACAGAGGCCTTTGTTTTTTTGGTCTGAGGGTGCTAGATCTTTGGTTGAAAAAAAGAAAGATTTAATGTAAAATTCTAATAAGGGGAAAAGAATGACTTCTAGCTTCAAATTCATAGAAGGAAAGAGTGTTTGAAAGAGCAGACTCGCTAGACCAACTGTGTCTTCCTGCTGAAATATTACCATAATATTGGTAAGAGTGGAAAAAGCTGATCCAATTAAATTGTTCACCATTGTGCTGGGCTAATTTTGAAAGGAGCATGCCAATTAGAAGGATAAGATTACAAAGTGAAGTCACATGGAAGTGTATTAACTGAAAAGTTAACAATGTTGCGGAGTATGTTTTGTCAGAAAATTAGTGAAATAGATCAAGTGAATTTGAGAAACAATTTGGTATATCAAGAACAAAGAGGAATTAGGGAACACAAAAAGATATGGGACTAATCTATGTCAATGAAATGTGATCTTTGTTGTTACATAGTTGCCAGCAAAAAATTAAATCAGCAATATTACACTGGAAATTATTGGAGGCCTTGGCCAAGTTTTAGTTTGCTGCTAAATCTATTCAAAGGCCCATTTAATTTAAAATGTATTTTTAATTTTACATAATCTCCACATTTACATTCGAATATAACACAAACTATACCTAACCCTGGTATGGTTAAACTGGTAGCATGGTACATGTTTTGCAACACATTCCATTATAATATACATAATTAAACAATTCTAAAACATCACCCATCATCTGTATTTAACTTGATGCACCTCCATCTGATGTGAATGTCATTCTGCAAATAGTGTGAAACACTGAGAATATAATACTGCATTTTGACTCTGAAAATAAACCCTCACATTAGAGCCTAAATAAAACTTTAATTATAGCTTCTCTTACTAATGCCCTCCCTCAGTGGAAGAACTCAAACAAAATTGCTGGGGAAGTGCAACACAATTGACAAAGCAACATCCTGAAAATATTACATTTTCATGAATCAATTAGTCAGTAGAGCTCTATAGTTGGTAATCAGTACAAGAATGGTCTTCAGAAGTATTATTATTATTAAGCATCCGACAGGCAGACAAAAGACTGCATATCATCATCCTCTTTAATTATGTTGTAAAGAAGCTGTGATGTACCCTGTAATACTTCAAATATGTTTAAACGGTGAGATTATTTGAATATGGTCTTGCAGTAACAAAACTGTCATATCTAAGTTTCTATTGTCAGTAGCGCAGTGGTTAGCACTGCTGCCCCACAGCGTCAGGGACCTGGGTTCAATTCCACCCTCAGGTGACTGCCAGTGTGGAATTTGCACATTCTCACTGTGTCTGCATATGTTTCTTTCACATGCTCCAGTTTCCTCCCACAATCCAAAGATGTGCAGATGAGGTGGATTGGCCATGCTCATAGTGTCCAGCAATGTGCATGCTAGGTGGATTAGCTGTGGAAAATGCAGAGATTGGGGATGGGGGGGGGGGAGTTGTTGCAGATCTGGGTGGAATGCTGTTCAGAGGATTGATGTGGACGCAATGGGCCAAATGGCATGTTTCCATACTGTAGGGATTCTATGATGGTTTTGACTGCTAGACATGTGATGACAGCCATATTTTATTCTAATACTAACATCTATGTTATCATTAAATATGTCCCTTGACTTGGAATTTTTTGTTGGATATTTAACTGACCAAGTTTCAACAAACTAAAGAGATGCTTTCAATCACAACTTGTTTTATTAATAAACAATATCCATTGCAATAGATTGGACTTATGCTAGATATGTTTCTTCTTAATATCAAAGTTGAACTCAAAAACATGTCCATCCAATTTCAATTCATCGATTCGTTGTTTAGCTAGTTATGAATTGATAATTTATTACTCAGAGCTTATCTTGCTCACAGGCCACAAGCTATGCAACTTAATCATTTGAATTCAGGCTGCAATAGATAAATTGTCGTAACAGTATTAAATTATTCGTTTTTTTTTAAATTCCATGACAGTTTTTAAAAACATACAATGCACCCAAAATATATTTCACTCTGGACTGAAAACCCAAATCTTTCCAGATGTGGATTAACTATCAAACCTCATTTTTCATGTAACAATTTAGCATTTGTCTGCCTTTGTGTTTTTCCCCTCTTTATTACGTTCTGCTCTCTCTGAACATGTTCAACACATAATCAGGCAGTAACCTTCTCCAAACTAGCAGTGCTATTCTTCACTCAAAATCAAGCAGCTGAGCTAGATTCTTTCCCACACTTATTGTTTGCATTTATGTTTTGTTATGTTATACCCACAGCAAATACTGCAAATATGCTTGTTAGTAATTTTATAAGTGGGATTGATTTGATTTGAAATAAGTTTCATAAGCAATGTCCCCTAAAGCCACATAGAGCTTGGCATTTCTAAGTGTACTAGTAACCTTTACAAGGCTGTCACTGAAAGACAGATGAAAATTGTATAGTAAATGGTTTTGTTAATGTATGTTTTTCATTGGAAGCCATAAAACTCTACTTCTTTCAGTTACTACAAGACAGCCTTATCAGAAAATTCTACTGGTAATGTATTTTTTTCTCTCCATAAACATAGATTTCCTCGGATGTTAGATTAAGATTTAACCAGATGAGAGTCAGTTCTAGGGAAATTATTATTGTTTGAGACAAAGAACAAATTAAGTCAGTTCTATTCAGTGACTATCTAAAACTATAAATACAGAAAATCTATATCTTAGACAATTTCTGCTACCAGGTTAATCTTTTTAAGAAATTTCACCCTAAATTAGGTATGTTTCCTAACTACTTCAATAAAAATTTATGCGAATAAAATAATTACTCAAGGAACAGAACCATTCTCGGTTTCTTATCCTTAGACTGAAGACTGCGTTGATGCTACTTTGATGAAGCAACCTGTCATCTTACTCCTCTTTATCCTACGCACCACTCTAACATGTGGGCAGATACAACAACATCAGCAGGGGTAAACAGGTGTTGCTGATAGTCAAACTTGTAAAATTGTAAAAATGAGTCATAACAAGCTTTCAAAAAACAAGCTGGCAAAATGTACTGGAAAGTTTTAGCAACTCAAGCTAGTTTTGAGTACCTAATGTGACAGGAATTTATGAATATTAGCCATAAATTCAATGAACTGCTCTTGATAATCAAGATCTCCAAGATCATGTTTCTAAGTTTGGTAAACATGACCAATAATTTGAAGGCTGGTTCCTAAAACATATTGTCAGGCATGAGTTTATGACTCACTGGTGACAGTCTACAAGTGGCAGAATTGAAAAGGCAGAAATATTCAACTGTTGGAAAGATATTAAACCACTGAGAATCCATGGTCTTTGGAACGAGGTGAAGAGATAATGAAACAGAAACAACTGTTCCAAACAAAGTGAATGATAAAGCCATTAAATCTGTCCATCGAGGGATTGGGAGCACTGAATACTTTTCTTGAAATTGATAAGGTAGTTGCACAAGTTGAATTCTCTTGGAGGTATAGTTGATCACCTTGAATCTCACATTCTCATACTTCCTATATCATCCAGAGCTACATCAGAAATGTCTTACAAAACACCATAGATGAAGCTCTCTCTCTCTCTCTCTCTATAGATGTGCACACACACTGAATAAATTCTTCTCTCCACCAGATGATTTGCATCTGTTTTTTACAATATTTCCCAGAAGGAAAAAATATTTTATTGATGAGCCCGATTGTCAATAACTTGCTTTAAAGTTCTGAATCAGTCAGCATCAATTGCTCTATGAATCTCAATCCCAAAATTAACAATAAAAATTTATAAAATGAGCAGTATATGTATGGTCCAGTGTATTTATTAAAAATGTATTTTAAAAAGGCATTTATGAAATTATCTCAATAGGTCACATAAATCAAAAATATAGTGTGTAATTTTACATTGACTTAAGTGAAAACTGGTGATTCAATATGCACATTTGCTGTAATCAGAAATCGAACGCATTATGGCATTTTTAAACTAAATTTTGTATCACTAGGCTGATCAATAATACTTTTAGAAATAATCTGAGTGATTGCAAATTTTTAAAGTATCTGCCTGCTAAACAGAACAATTAATAGAGGAAAGAAAATCTCAAGATTTCCAAAGTAAAAGAATATTAGAACCAGGGAAGTTTTGAGCTGAGATAGCTATTGTTATATTCGCAGCTGATGCGATAGATAAGTCAGATCCCTGACTGAAATCTGGTTTGATGGATCATGTTTTAATAATTCATTCATAGATGTGGGAGTTATTGGTGGGCAAGAACTTATAGCCTATTCTTAGTTGCCATTAAGGAGGTTGTGGTGAACTGCCTTCTTGAATCGCTGTGTACAGATACTCACAATGCTGTGAGGCAGGGTGTTCCATTTGTGGATTTGGATTGTGCTGTCTATGGAGCTTTGGTGAATTTTTACAGTGCATCTTTTAGGTAGTATAAATCGCTGCTACTAAGCATTGGTGGTGGAGCAAGTTGATGTTTGTGGATGTTACACCACTCATGTGAGCTGCTTTGTCCTGGATGGTGTCAAACTTCTTGAGTGTTCAGGCAAGTAGGAAGTATTCTACCACACTCCTGACTTGCATGTTGGAAACACTGGGCAGGCGTCAGAGTCAAGAGGTGAATTATTCATTCCAAGATCCATAGCCTCTGACCTGCTGTTTTAACCACAGTACTTATGACTAGTCCAGTTCACTTTCTTGTAAATGGTAACTCCCAGAAAGTTACTGGCATGGATGCAGTGATGGTAATGTCATTGAATGTCAAGGAGTGACAGTTGGATACTCTTCAAGTTATTGAGTCATTGAGATGTATTGCATGAAAACAGACCCTTCAGTCTGACTCATCCATGCTGACCAGATATCCAAAATTAATCTAGTTCCATTTGCCAGCATTGGGCCCATATCGCTCTAAACTCTTCCTCTTCATGTACCCATCCAGATGCCTCTTAAATGCCGTAATTGTACCAACCTCCACCACTTCCTCTGGCAGCTCATTCCATACACATACCACCCTCTTCCTCTCAGGTTGCCCCTCAGGTCCATTTTAAATCCTTCCTTTCTCACCTTAAACATATGCCTTCTAGTTCTGAACCCCCCACCCCAGGGAAAAGACCTTGGCTTATCCATGCCCTTCATATTTTTACAAACTTCTATAATGTCACCCTTATAGTCTCTGACACTACCAGATAAAACAGCCCCAGCCTATTCAGTTCTCCTTAGAGTTCAAACCCTCTAACCTTGGCATTATCCTTATAAATCTTTTATGAACACTTTCAAGTTTCATAACTTCTTTCCTATAGCTAGGAGACCAGAATTGCATGCACAATTCCAAAAGTGGCTGCAAACATGTCCTGTGAAGCTGCCAAATGATCTCCCAACTCCTATACTCAATACACTGACTAATAAAGGCAAGTGTTGTCCTGCCCTTGTGTAAGACAAATGTCTCCTGCCACTTGTCTCGATATTGTCTAGGTTTTGCTGCATTTCCACATAGACTGTTTCAGTATCTGATGACTCACAAATGGTGCTGAATATTAAGCCATCATTGGCGAACATCCCTGCTTTGAATATTAAAATGGAGGGTCGGTCAATGATAAGTAATTGAAGATGTTTAGGCAAAGGATGATATCCTGACGAACTCGTGCACAGATGTCCTGGAACTGAGATGACTGACCTCCAAAAACCACAACTATCTTCCTTTGTGAGAAGTATTTTGTACCAGGTTTTGGTCTAAGACGTGGTTTCATTAAAATGTAAGCACATAATGAAGCAGGTTTGGTTTGAACATTAAAAATAAAGTTTATTAGGCAAAAAAAATGAAGATAAAATAGATTGGATTGACGCTTTACACATAATACGTCTTTAATAAATTTGAAACATGCTGTAATAAAATAATCCCACTAATTCCATAACACACCCTTGACAGAATCCTAAAGCACCCTTTGTAAAGTGCCCACACCAGAGAAAAAAAATTATATTTCTAGTATCTTGATAATCATAAGTTAGCTGGAACTTCAACTCCCAGTCTGGAAAATATGATACCCTTATCTTGAAGTTTTCATACACCTGATTATAAATGCTCTCAGCTTCAAATAACCCCTTCAGGGTTTTATCCAAGCACCACATCTATCTTCACCTTAGAATCTCTGTGGAACTGTCACAAACAGGAAACCAAAGCCATTTTATCCCCAGTCCATGGGTTTTCCTTTAAGATTAAAACAACAATTCCAACTTTGATGCATTATTATTTACCTTACTTGGTAGGTAAACCCTTCCAATGTAAAAAAAAACCATTCATTTTGAAAGTTACTCTTCAAGCTGTTTTAAAATAAATTACAGTAGCTACAGAAACACTTAAGTTAATTATTATTTCTTCGGACAAAAAAAAATCAATGTCACCAATTGAAAAAATTACATAAGCATTACATATCATATAAAATCACATTATCTGCATGACACTATGCATAAGACTCTGGCAATATTTATGTTGAAAGGGGCATCTACAATTGGAAGAGATATAAAGGGAAAGCTTTGGCAGAAGTAAGTGAAAAATATAAGAAGTCTCACTCTCTATACAAATCTTTGAAACAGGACTCAGACTAAAAAGGCTAATCCAGTATTTCTGGTTAAGTATCTGACTTAAATTTCAGGGTATAGGTCAAATGATTATGAAATAAAATTTGAGTTAAGAATAAACTGAGAAAAATAATTATATTCATTATACTTTCCATAAGTTCAACATGACTGACTATTTAAGATATAATTAATATTCACATCTATACATTCATAGAGTCATACAGCAAGGAGACAGTTCAACCAGTCCATGCTGACAATTTTCTCAAACTAAACGAGTCCCATCTGCCTGTGTTTGGCCAATATCCCTTCAAACTTTTTCTATTCATTAACTCATTCAATTGTCTTGTAAACATTGTAACTGTACCTGCATCCACCACTTTCTCTGGCAGCTCATTCCACACACAAATCACTAAGTTAAAATGTTGCCCCTCACATCCTTTATAATCTTTCTCTCTTCTCATCTTAAAAATATGCTCCCACTTTTGAACTCCCCAGCTCTAGGGAAAAGAACCTTTTGCCCCTCATAATTTTATAAACCTCAATAAGGTCACCCCTTAATCTCTTGTGTTACAGTGAAAAACAATCCCAACCTTTCCAGTCTATTTCCATGTCTCTAACCTTCCTTTCCTAGCAACATCCTAGTGAATATTTTCGGAACCCTCTCCAGTTTAATAATATCCTTCCCTTTTCAAGGAATTATGTACACGAACCTCCAGGTTTCTTTGTTTTACAACACTACCCGGGGCCTACCATTAATTGTATAAATTATGCCTTTGTTTGTTTTACCAAAATACAATACCTCATATTTATCCAAATTAAAATCCAATTTATGTAGTAAAATTCTCTCAATTGAAACGATGGACTTTGTGGCTTCATTATTTTAGTAATTTTTTTTAGATTCTAACAAGTAAACAAAGTAAAACATCACTGCTCTCTACTGACATGACAGGGGAAATATATAGATTCCATATATGAAAATTCCAGAAATTCAGAGGCATTATTCTAAAAATGCATTTTTTTCCTACAACTTAAAATGTTTTATATTAAGATTAGTGCATTGTTCACATTCCCTGTCCTCCTTCGCACAACGTTTTAAGTTCTTAATTAACTGCTTAATTAGAATAATTCATAGATATCAGTTGTGGAAATCTTAATGTGATCAGTATACAATTCTGCTCTGTTTTATGTTATCAATCAAAGATTCTGCACATGAAGAGACATTAAGGTTACAAGTGAGTACACAAGCATATGTTTATCATGTAGTCTCTAAGTTAATATTGGTTTGGTAACATGTAATGTTTAATGTATCAATTAATGACATGTCCGTATCTGTTATTTTGACACGGGTTATAACTTATTTATTTGAAGTTGATTAACATGTTTCATAAATAGTTGATAGAGATCTGTCACAAAACTATTTTAGACATATCTATTATTTTCAACTTCTAGGCTCAAATTACCAAAATAGTTATTGAGCTCTCAGAGCAGGATCACACCAAGGAAAGAATGCCTTCTGGAAGAGTTATCTCTGCCAACTGAATGATGAACCACCTGTGTACTTCAAAATGTCTTCCAAATGATTAATCTAACATTTGTAAATGCCTCTCAAATACACTCAATAACAAGAATAGTGAACGTCTGTATATGTCACAATGACTCATTTTGCCCAGGGCAGTAAGTATTTAAGTAACCATATTACTTCATTATGGATATCAAAATACTGGATAGTACATACACATAACTCATGCATTAAAAGTCTGTTAAGTGTCTTTCTGTTAATGTTTGATAGAACAGAATATGAGTATTGCTGAAGAAAACACATTTGTCAAGGTTTTTTGTTTTGAACTCATTAGGGCAACACACAAGAATATTTATTAAAAGGGGATAACCAAAATTTATGCTGCAGAGGAAAAAGGTAATTGTTTGGCAAATGGACTGTGATTGGTTGAGATATTACATTGATTAATAATGATCGACAGTTAACTGCCAAGCTTTTTAAAAATTTTCAACCAGCTAGGTGGATTTTGATTGGTTGCACCATTACCCTGAGAAATGAATTAGGGAAATGGCTGTCACTTATTTTGTTGAGTTGAAATAGACACAGTACATGTCCATGTTCTTGCTATCTGTAAAGAAGAGGATGCTGTGTATTAAAATGTGTACTTGCCAATACATGCAAGTGCATCACGTATGGCAATCATAAATTTGTCAGTTTGGACACCAATATTCTATGCAAACAGAATGATGCCCCTCATCAGAAAAATACATAAACTTTTACTGTGCTACTCTGTACACCCATCTTTTCAATTCTTAAACCACATCAGTTACTCATATTCGTACCTGTTTATAAAATCATTTTTAACTTGTTCTCTAGGCCCGGATTACTATCAGTTTGAACAAAGTGATGTGCCTAAACTGTTAATTTGGCACTTCTCTTCACAGATGCTGTGTGAACTGCTATGAATTGAAATGTATTCAATATTTGCTGTTTTTGTTTTAGGACCATTGTGCAAAAGACAATTGATTTTGGTCACAGTCTGAAGATGCGGTAAATGTGGCAATTTATTACCGTTAAAAAGCTTTTGGATTACGTTCTATTGTCGCTACTTAGCTGCTGAATATAATAAAATTCAACTTGCCATTTTGTCTGATTTATAAATGTCAATCTGTGGAAGTCTATTTTGTGATTTGGTGATACTCCAGTAAATCAAATTTGATTGCAATAAATACAACTTACTGTAAAGTGGTTTGTTATAAAGGACAGTGCATCCATTATAAGGTGTTTGTAGTTCAATTGTATTTTGCGAAGAGTTCATTTAATGTACAAGGAGTCAAAAAAACTCCTTTCTTTCTTCTATATTCATATGATAAAACTCCAACTGGGATTTTTTTCTTATCTATCCTTCCTGATCTAAATTGCTCCTTACTTCCCTTTTAAATACAAAGGCGGTAGTATTCTGTACTATTGGCTTTATGATGTTAGAAATTCTAAATAGTTTAGCCATAGCAATTGTACACTACTTGTAAGATTCCAGTGGCAGAAAATCATAACTGAAGCTTTATGAAGGCCATAGTCTTAATATTTCCAGGAGAAAGTGAGGTCTGCAGATGCTGGAGATCAAAGTCGAGAGTGTGGTGCTGGAAAAACGCAGCAGGTCAGGCAGCATCCGAGGAGCAGGAGAATCAATGTTTTGGGCATAAACCCTTCCTCAGGAATTTATCAGTCCTGATGAAGGATTTATGCCCGCAACGTCAGTTCTCCTCCTCCTCAGATGCTGCCTGACCTGCTGTGCTTTTCCAGCACCACACTCTTGACTCTTAATATTTGCAGTTTAATTTATGAGTCATACTGATTCATTAGCAAACTAATGAATTGTAGAATGCCATTCTCAGTATTTCAGCAGTGAAGCACAATTCCAGATAAGTTTCTATGATAGCTAACGTACCCAATGATATTTGAATATCAAGGATCAACCATAACTAACTTTAAGAAGTATTCCTTGGATTTCACAAATAACATTACTAACTGAAAAACTTAGGCAAATATTAAAGAATATTATATATATATAAGTATTATTTTGTTTTCGAAGGTTCTAAATATCTTAAGCTTAAGAACCAAAACGGTAAGGGGCAACATAAGTAAATATATGTTCAATACTGTAAATGATTTTGTTTAAAACAAACTAAATCAACAATAAAAAAAATTCAAAACCTGAAAAAAAAGCAATTTTGCATCTATGATTATATACTGATGAGTATTAAGCAGGCAGATATTGTAACACCGTGGCATTTCTACGGTGGTAATGGATAATTAAAGCCTAGTGGGCGGCACGGTGGCACAGTGGTTAGCACGGCTGCCTCACAGCGCCAGAGACCCGGGTTCAGTTCCCGCCTCAGGCGACTGACTGTGTGGAGTTTGCACGTTCTCCCCGTGTCTGCGTGGGTTTCCTCCGGGTGCTCCGGTTTCCTCCCACAGTCCAAAAGATGTGCAGGTCAGGTGAATTGGCCATGCTAAGTTGCCCGTAGTGTTAGGTAAGGGGTAGATGTAGGGATATGGGTGGGTTACGCTTCGGCGGGGCAGTGTGGACTTGTTGGGCCGAAGGGCCTGTTTCCACACTGTTAGTTATCTAATCTAATCTATTTAGCCATTGACAGACTCGAAACAGATTAACAGAAGACTAAACACTCTCTTTAAAAAAACAGTAAAATACCTTCTGTGTGTATAGCGGAGATGTAGGTCCAGTTGTACCGCTTCACAATGTCAACCATGGCACGCGCTTGACGGGCATCAGATGACACCACTCTTACAAAATACTTAAACAATGTTTTATCGCTTAAATCCATGCTCGTGGCAGAGTATGCAATTTGAGGTATGTTGAAAAGTTGCAGTAGGTTCTGCACTTGAATGGCCACAGAGCTGGAACCAGGCCCGATAACGCCAACGATGGGCTTTTTGGCTCTGAACGGTACGGTAGTTCCGTCAACACAGCGCACTATTCCCTCCTCTTCCTCATTGGAGATAAGAGAGTCTCTTATAAACTCAATACTTTGTTCTAGAGCCACCGCGGAGTGCCAGCAAGAGTCCCTAATTTCACATCCTAATGTTATGTTTGGTAACAACATTTGGTCCGCATTGATGCGCTCAAGCGTGTGCAGCATGGCTTCAACTCTCTGAATGCCATATTGCTCCCTTATGGCGCCGCACTTCCTCTCGTGGACCTTGTCCGCGGGTGGCTGGTGGTGAACTGAGAATAAAGCCCCAATGATGATGTCCCCCGGCTGGTGAGCAACCACCCTTCGCTCGCCTGACTGGGCTGAGGCGCTGAAGTGAAAGTTCGTGAAAACATCTCCCGCTGTCACTAAAACCATGAGGCCCAGTAGGGAAATCATCTTATACAAGTGTTCTTAGAGTTCAGGAAAGCATTGCGACGAAAGGTTGAAACTAACTTAAAAGCAGGTGAGAAAATGTTCACCAATAAATATGGATAAATCAAGAATTTCCAAACGCCATCTTTGCAAACTTAGGTCATTTCTTGAGTGATTCCAGGGATGTCACGATCTCGAAACCTATTAAGAAAAGAAAATAAAATCAGAATTTCACTGAGACTTGACTGCCGCATGTTCTTTTAGAGTACTAACTAGCCATATGACGAAATAAATTTGGTATCTATCATGCCCAAAGAGACCTTCGAGCTTTGACAATAGTACGTGGGGTTACTGCTTCGAGTCCATTGCAGGATGATCAGTTCAGACTAAGTCATGTTGTTTTGCAGCATACTTCTGAGTAAATACATTGAAAATCCATCTATAGGCGGAATATGTATTTGCCAATTTTCTTTCCATAGGTAGATGAAATGGTGTTGAAAAAAATACGTATTATGTCACATGGAGCAACTTCACAGGAAAATCATTTCCATACTGAAACGTTATGTATTTCTTATACTGGTTCTGTCTGTCCACGAGACTAACAATAATTCAAGTCCATCACAAACTAAATAGAATGAACAAACCTGATCTCAAGTACAAGATTGGCTTTATGACAAGCCATTTGATTTGTTTGAGCCTTTGTTTACTATATTTTGATTGTTTTGTTTTCCTTGGTGCTGCAATAAAATAAACCAGTGATATTTATGTAGCTAGTGTAAGTTTTGCTCTGGGCACTTAAAATTTACATGGAGCAAAGTATTCAAATATATTCGGTTTTAGGACTTAATCCTGGTCTAAGGACTGCGTTATACATATATTATTAGTGGAACTCAGTATAATTCTGATCGCATCATATTTTGTCAACCAGTGTCATCCTTCATATACTAATATCTCCTTCAAAATTGAGGCTGGTCCCAAAAAAAATCATGCTTTGGTTTTACTTGAATGTTACATACGAAAGCGTTAAGAAATCACGAAAATGTATACCAGTAATACGTTGCACGTGTACGTTTCTTTGAACGAATTGCATAAATGTTGATCCCAATAAATGACTACCAAACGAGACAAGGTTCACTTACACTGATGAAAGGCTGACAGTACTATACAGCTGTTGTGGTGTCAATGAGTCTTTACACCCTTTGCATCGTCTCACAGGTGACGACAATGATCCATTGCCCATTCATTGCAATAGAAAACAGAGATTGCCTTTTACTCCATCATTCCATCTGATCTATTACTCTATAATGTCTCGGTAGTTTCATTTATACGTGCAGTCTCTGAAGATATCTTGCTGTTATTGCACAAAGACGCTATGCCCCTACGCTGATGTCTGAAGAGGCTTCAGGGTCCCTCATAATTTCTCTCTGACAAGAATATCTCAATAACCAGAGTGCCGTTTGTCAAACCATCAACCTAAAGCTTCCGAATCCAAGCCCAAATTGATCGTTTCCCCTGACAGTCGGATGAAAAGACTAAGAACTGCATTACATGGTCAGTCCATACCTGTTCATCCACTTACTTCTCGACAAATAACCTACCTGCTGCAATTCTCGAAATGTCGGTTTTCTTTCAGTGAACACCGAGTTGGAAATACTCGGGGTTAGATGCAATATTGGAACAAGCTGAATAGACATGAAAACGGATGAAGGGGACGGTGGGAAAGGGGTTGGGGGGCGGGGGGGAGGTCAAGAGTGACTATTCCTCGAAGCAGCTGGAAATATGGGGCCAAAGACTAGCAAATTACTACATTAACGTTCCCGTCATTTCTGATTAAACCGGTTTAATTCAACATGGCATCACTTGCACTGTACAAAACAGTTTAGTGTAAATAAAACTACAGAATTCCATATACGTGTGACTTCTCATAAATAAGGACTGGTCGCTATAAAATACACTGCAGTTTATATTTACCCAAAGGTTTGGAGTCCTGGCAGCCCAATCCGCCTGTGATGGCATCTCCTACTGTCTAGCTGTAGCGATAACTAAGGATGGGTAAATACATTCTGGCCGTCGTTTTCCCTGCGGCTTGCTCCGGGAAGCTTTCTCTGTGTTAGCTGGCAGTAGTTGGCTTTTTTAAATTTAAAAAAAATCCCACGAGCTGCTTGGCGGTGTGACTGATCTTTGATGCATTTGACATTCAAAATCAGGTTAGAGACGGCGCAGACCGCTCAATCTTTGCAGACACGTACCTTCTGGAGCCTTTGAGATTCAAACCCGAACAGACCGCAAGTCAGCATCATGTCACGCTGCCGTTTAACTGTTCGCACCTTTTTCTCTATCTTTGCAATCCGATTCATTCTCAATGTCATTTTAACAAAAAAGGGCTTAAAATTTGTGTTCCTTCTCCGCGCCACGCACGATAGGTTTGGGAAACTGCAGGATGAGTCAATGAGATGAATAAACCAAATCTTAACGACAGGCTTTAAAAATGCATCTAAACATCTTGTTTGCTATTTAACAAATGAGATTGGTATTATGCATGCATGGAAAACAGCTTCTGACTGAATTAGATTTCCGTCTCACCGTAGATGAAAAGATGCGATTTCAATAAATCATTAAATGTTGTTCCCGTTTGTTTCTTTGTATTTTTCTTTTATTATGAAAATTATGCTAAATTAAACAAAAATGGTTTGAGAACTGTCCAATATTAAACTTCGGGCGCCATCTACCGATGATAATCTATATTTCAACATCTAACCAAGGTAACTTAAAGGGTACAAAGTTTAACAATAATAACATCTCACTCCAACTGACGGAGGGTACAGCTCCGTTTCGTTCGACAATGTCAATAGTGACTGTAAACAAGCCCGAAATAAACAACTTGTTCAATTAAGCTCCAAATGATAACAATATTAAAATGCGGAAGAAGTGCTATCATAACAACCGTCTAACCTCCGACCTAATGGCGACGATCACCAACACCAAGGTGCGAGGGTCATCCACAGACCATTTATTGTGCGACTTTAAAATAAAACATAGTAGGAATGTGAGAATCGTCTATTTTAGCTTTTTTTTAAATGTACCAATGTAATGAACTTGTAAAACTTTGCTCGAAACGCAAAACGCAAATACATGTTTGAATGGTGAGCATTCCGAAGTGTTATGGATGGAACGCAGTTTGTCCATGCCAATTTCATGTGGTTTGACCGATTTGCTGAAGTTTAGGCTAACCTTCTTTATCTACTTGAAAATGAAACCAATTTCCATTCTCTCAAAAAATATAATGGACTTCGAATCTCGACCGTACTATTTTCTACAGACATCTCACTTCGTTTGTGTATTCTCTTAACGCAGACCCAACTAACTTAATAGTTAATGTGAAGCTGTTGCCACTGTTAATATAAGTAACACGTTTCCTTTCTCACCCTTATCGTATATTTCCGAATATATTCGATTCAAGGCACTGAAGGATATCTTAAGCGCCAACATACATCCCCATGTATCGGGTTTTTATTCTGTAGAATTATTTCTATAATTGATTAAAACAACAATTTGAGATGTGAAGAAAATAACAATGACGTGAGGTACATCCGCTCGGACGCTGAGTCCATAGCAGAGAATTCTCAGCTATCCTCTTACACATTTTAGAAATTAAGGATTGCGTTAACGTTGAAAATAGTCAGAACATGTGTAACCTCACCCTGCCCCAAGGAATGCCTAAAACCAACGGAAATCAACTAATCCTTTGGAATTTTAAAGTGTGTATGTTAAAGTTCGGGGACGATATTTAAACAATCCTCTTATCAGGAACTAACTTGATCCGAATTAATACAAGAAAGTGAATATCATGCCGATTTTTTAACCGCATTGAGGATCTCCATGGAGTTGAAACAGCAGAGACGCACGTTGATTCTAATGTGAATTATTTGTTTGGGCATTTCAAGAGATTGATCTTGATTTGTAAGACGAAAGAATGATGCCACCCAAAGATTCTTATCTGTTTGCCTTTATAGATATTGAGTTTTTCCAATGTGCTGGAGATCTGAAATCTGAACGTGCTCTCTCTGACTTACAAAATAAATAATTTCTATTTGCTTATTCAAATACTTTCATTAAGTGATATCTTCCCTTGGGATCGATCATTTTATACTCCAGGAAATCAACATATCGTGATGTATAGAGTTAATTATCACGCGCTTACATTAGAAAACACATGATACCAATTTTGACTTACATAGCTGTGTTTCTTCGCCTTATTTCGAATATTAGGCAGCATATCTTGCCCCTCGAATATAGAACATTTGCTGAGTGGTACTTGCAAAATATACATCTTTACTGTTCATATTACGTGTAAACAAAACAAATGTATTTGCTGTCAATTTCTGGACTTAATATTTCGAGTTTTTGATATAATTAATAGCTAGCATAAGTATATTTCCTGGCGAATTTGTTAATTATTCACAACCTGTCAAAGTCAATGGTTGGGTGTCCTTCTCAGTAAACAAATACCATGCTACAAACGTACAGAAACAAAGCATGAAGACAAAGAAATCTTCTTTGCCCACTAAATGATCTGATTCTACATGTAAGTTATTTACTTGTTTTTAAATAGTTTTAAAAAACTAAATGCAAATGCTTAATTGTTGCTTAAATTTTGCTGTCAACTTTCCATTTAATTATTGGTCATTATTCTTGTAACCTGCTGTGTGGAAATGTAAGAATCAACAACCCTTACCCATCTCATTACACCAGGCAATTAAACCATAGCTGATGCTACAAAGTGCACAACACCCACACGGGAACACATAAGGAGTCTTTACTGACACACAAACATAGATAACAACAAGAGGTTGTATAATGCCTTCAATCTAATGAAATGCTCCAAAGCACTTCACAGGAGAGACATTAAGAACAGTCAACGTAAGCAGTTAATCAGATAGCTGACCATTATTTTGGTCACAGAGATAGGTCTCAAGGAGTGTTTTAAAGGATGAAAGGCCCAGAAAGGGGAAGGGGCCTTACGATCATGAAACTGAAGGCATAGCCACTAGTGGCAGACCAATTAATATTGCAAAGAGCAAAAGTCTAGAGCTGCAGTAACCCTATTCTGCAGGTACATTTCCATAGATTACAGAGAGAATGGAAGGGTGTTGGTGAGGTTGTAGATGGTATTGCAAACAAGAGTGGGAACTTTCAAAATCTCAGAAGCTGATGCTCACCAGCAAATACAGGATAGATGGATGGACAGAACTTCATATTGGATACAGATGAAAGATCTTTAAATGAGTTCAAGTAGATAAAGATATGGAAGTTGGGAGGTCAGCCATGGGAGCATTGAAATAGTTTGGTGTTAACAAAAACATGGAGCCAGTTTTATTTGAGGGAGATTTGAAGATGCATAATGCCATAGATATGGAAGTAGAATGTCTTTTGGACAAAATAGGTATGTGATTGAAAGCTAAACACCAAGGCTGGATACCAAGATTGTACAGATTCTGGCTCAACCTCAAATCAATGGAGAAAATGGGATTGAGTTTTTGACTGGGGAATGCATACTTTTGGAATGAGAACCAGAGACAGTGGCTTTGGTCTTCGCAATATTTAGTGGGAGAAAATGATTGCTCGCCCAGGGTGAATATGGAACAAACAAATCAAAGACAGATTGAGTGTTGAGATGTGATGGTGACAGAAATTTTGAGGTCAATGTAAACATGGAATCTAATGAAGCAACGGATTTATTCTTGGCATACTTTGGAATAGCAGAAGCATGAGTAGGAAGAGAAGCCATTGCAGATCTTCCCAGGATGTGACTGGATGCATAAGAATGGAACTTGGTGAGAGCAGTCTCAACACGCTGAATGATGGAAGAGTGCCAGGTACCTGCAGTAAGATGATGTGCTTGAACACTTCATGCAGGTCAAGATAGGCGTCAAAAGAGTAACTAAGCATGGTCACAGTCACTCAGGGTGCCATGTGAATTTGATAAGTGTCCTTTCAGTCCTTTAAGAGGATGGAAACCTGATTGAAGGCTATGGAATTCAGTCAGAGATGAGCACAAATTAAGAGGCTACATGTTAAATGGTTATATATATAAGATACACATGTTTTACATACAGGAAGAATATTCGAACCAAAAAGGGCTATACCAAAAGGCACATGAGCAATGGCAGGCAATGTCTCTCTCTCTGAGGTGCTTGAGCAGACATTAAACCAACACACCCAAACACGGAGATATTAGCATACAGATTGAAGCAGAGAGGTGGAGATTCAGTCGCTTCATAGACAGAGAAATTGTAATCCAGTCAGGTGTGCACACACAGAGGCCAAAAGTAAAGATAGTTACATGCACAGAATAGTAGCGCGCCCAAGACTTGTGAGCAATGAAAGCGGCAATATAGAGACAGAGCTACTCACAAATACGCATTCAAACATTTTCGGTTTAAACCGTAAAATTTACAACGATGCTCGAAAGAAATAGTAGAGACTTGCTGTACATGAGTAAGTACCGGAACTCAGCAGAAAATGCGGGAAACACCCCGCCACTTAGACAGCGTCCGTGCAGGAAGGCGGTAAAATTATGATTTCGAATAACTGCCCCCACACATGCTGCCCGACCTGCTGAGTGTTTTCACCATTATCTGTGACTTTTACTTTTAGCCTGTGGAATCTCATCTGAATAATGAAAGAAATTGAGATTAGAAACAATAGCAGCAGCTCGAGTACATGATGGTGACACTGATGTGGTGTTGTGTCCTTATTGCTAATATAAGCTGAGTGCTCACTCATCATTAGCTGTGGGAAGGGGAGGTAGCTATTGCAGAATGAGTCTGCACTAAAGTAGGAGCGTTAGGAACTCTGATTCTAACGCCAGGTCACTAGAGTTGCTTTGGTGTAAATTGTAGGAACGTGGAGAGGACAATATTCTTTACGATATTGAAATAAAAGTGTTCATATCTGTAGACGATAGTCGCTTACGATAACTAACACATCAGTTGTCATTGATAGTTTTGCGCTCAATTGAAATTGAATTCCATTGTGTGTTTTTCCTTTGGACTATAAACATACTGGAGCCACTGTAACAACCGCTCTGAACGAGCAGAAAGAGCGGGTATGCAAGGACAAGCCCAGGTCACTATACAATGGCTGCAATTCCGATTTATCCAGACTTCGCAATTCCTTGCGTTCGTCGTAGAAATATTTGTTAAAATATTATCTTTCCACACCAGGGTGAATGACACCTGCTCCCAAAACTGGAAGCAGCCGGAAGCTGTGTAGGGGACTATTCGTGCGCGTTTCTCTCTCGTTGCGGCTTGACAGTAAAATTCTGTCAATGTCCATTCTTGTGGGCTGCTACTGCTGACCAAAGGTATGCGCTTTAGACTGGAACCTTGCAAAGGGAAGTCTGACTGGCTCCCAGGCACTATGTTGGCGCATTGATTACAGTAACAGATTTCGGATTTGATCTTGGAACTCCATGATGCATTTCATTTTCTCAAGCTTTGAAATAAACAAAAAACGCATGACTCCGTTTGCTAAAAATATTTTTTTTAAAAAAGACACAATAAACAAATCAAAGACGAGCAAAAGCTTGAAAGAACATACCGGTTTCCTTAAGGTGATCCCTTCAAATAAGTCTGGCTGATCCAGCAGATTGTGTGAAGATTGCAAGCTCTCGAATTAGGACTATTCAATCTTCACCATGGCAACCTTGTGTTCAATTTGCTCCATTTATAGCGAATGTAACTGTGACTTATAGCGAACACGTTATTGCAATCAACTAACCAGATTCGTTTGATGTTAGAAAAACACCACTGTGAGGGATTCCAACATGTTGAAGATTGTGGATCTCCCTTTGGTTGATGTTGCCTTTGACTGAATGAGGAGAGAGTTTAAAGTGCTGCTGCCTAGGTTTGCAGATTGCATGGAGAGGATTGCGTGTGCCAAATAAGAAAGGGATTGAATATTTGGGGTTGTCTGTGTGAAACGGAATGGATTAGGAGAGAGTTGAATACTACGAGAAAGGCTCGGCAGATTTCTATAGGGTAAACGTTGGGTGTGTTCTGGTGTTATGGCCACATAACGAGAACGTCAAACAAAACACACAAAGCAGAAATAGTAATTGCTTATGTTTGTTAAATAGATTGTAAACCGGGAGCGGAAGGAAAGCAATTTATCGATGGAAGAGTACAGTCCTCCCGCATATTGCACAAAGGAAGTTCGTTACATAATAATGAACGACAACTGCAAACATGTCATCATAATTTATACTCTGAACCGATGTGTGTGGCGGAACTATTTCTGGAGAAATACGCTCTGTAAACATGTGCGTGCTCAGAAACGTTGACAGCACCACAGAAGTATCTGCATAGAAGAACTCCATTCAGCCTATTGCGTTTCTATTCATTCTCCTAAATGTGTTCAAATCAATCTGCTCAGAGATGTAATGACTCACCTCTGGAGTGGGACTTGATCTTCTGCTTCAGAGGTAGGGACACTACCATTGCACCACGAGGGCCGTGTTGATTCTTCTTGGAAATCCGAAACTAAAATATTTCTACTTCAAATATTCAGCAGATGTTCCATTAAAATTCTGATCCCTACTGGAGCCAATCCCTGTAACAGAACATTCCATACTTCCAGTTTTTCTCCTCAGTGATATGTTTAAATAGACAAGGGAAATTACATTTCCCAACGAACACGGCTAAACTCTTCGGAGGTTTAAAAAGGCCTAGCTTTCTCCTTAGCCTCCTGTGTTCTGGTGAAAGGGATCTCAGTACCTGAAGACTTGCCTTGATGAACATAGAAATAGAAAATGCAAATGCTTATCAGTGCAAGAATAATAAGTGGATGTATTGTGTAGTATATCAGATTATATATTGCTGTGCAAATTTGTATAGAAACTAAAAGCACTAAACTTGGTTGAATACCTTGTTTTACGTCCCCAGATTATCACTTCACATCCCATTGGACAGTTGTCCAATGGCTCCTCCATGCAACTAATCTTCTTACTTATTCAAGAAATCCTATACATTTTAAAAACTTATCTAACTTAGCAAATGACCCCATGACTCACTCTTCCCTAGTGATCTGAGTACTCTACTGAGCAAACTCTGCCTACTCTTGGCCAAGCCCAGCTACCCCCTGACCTGATGAGTCTTCACTGACCAGGCTTAGTCCCCACCATGCTACTAATCCCCTTTTGATTAGTCCCAGCTGCCCCCCTCTGACTGACTCCATACCCTGACCCTTCAAATTACCTCATAGCATGTATCATTCACTCATCAATTCACTAACCAATATGCAGAATAGACATTTAAAAACTAACCTGAGGTACTCTACCGTCTCCTTATTCTGCTCTGCTTAAATTAAGCTTCCAGCAGGTGCTGCAAAATGTCCACATTTTTCTGAAAACTGAGATCAGAAGAAATTAATAATGGCATCAGGGGTTGGGAGAATCTTCATTAGCGTGTACCAGTCGGCTTTGTGTGGTTGTGTCTGAGGTCAGCAGTTAACCCAAGGGAGAAGAGCAGAAGAATAGGAGTCTTGGGACTTGAGGGGTGAATAATTTGCAAGGAGAAACGTGTATGTTTTTAAGTAATAGGGTCTAGGAAGGAGTGCAGGAAGGAGTGGCAGAGGAAAGAGCTGGGTGTCTGAGGAATGATAGTTGCGGTGGTGGGGGGAGGGGGAGTTCAGTCAAGGTAAGAAAGAAAATGAGAGCCCTAAAAAGGATGGCATCCATCTGTGAGTCTATCTCAGGCTGTTGGCTGGCAGATTTCTGACAAGCCTTTGACATCAGCAAAAGCATTTCAGTTATCCCTACAGACAGTGGCTTCAGACAACATCTTTTACAATGCATAGAATGGAGGGTCACCTGAGCCTGCAAGTTCAACTCTGTTGTAGAGTGCACAGAACAACACTAGACACTAACATGAACATTCAATGAAGAGTGACCAAAAAAAAAGAAACACATCATTATCTCATCTGCAATAAATGAAATGTCCTTTACTCCCCATAACTATCAATGCATACCAGGCATGCCAGCACATGTAGCTGTCTCACTAAACTAATAGTGAGAAATTGAAATGACATAAAGATGAATAAAGCAAAACCAATTAAATATTTACAAGTGAAATTTAAATTTGAAACATCCTCTCTGCCTTTATACTTCTAATATGTCGTGTGTTAATGATGTTCTGTCCAGGAGGTTCTTTAATAACCTGCCTACAGCTACTGCATTATCAGTTTATGGTGGGTCCACTCCTGAAAAAGCTTCTGCTATTGCATGATCATACCTGTCTCCCATTCATTCTGCTAGCATATTTTAGTTGTAATCATGTCAGAATCAACAAAAAGCAAGAGAGCAGTAATGAGAGTCAAACAACACAAAGAACGGTGGTTGCTGGATATCCAAGATGAAAGAAAAAGAAATTACTCAAAAACCTCAGCAGGACTGACAGCATCTGTGGAGAGGAAGCAGAGTTAACATTTTGGGTCCAGTGACTCTTCTTCAGACTCTTTCATAGCTAGGAAAGGTTGGCGAAATACTGAAGATGGGGAGGGGTGGTGTAAGGACTAAATGATGGGTAGAGATGGAGCCTAGAGAGAGAGAGAGACAAAACAGCAATTTGACAGTCAAAGGTATAGGTAATGGTCAGCCTGGGAAAATAATTGCTGTTAATGGGGACCTTCTTCATCTTTCTGCTTTCTCTCAACCAATGCCGTCAGATCTACTGAAAGCAGAATAGTGCCCACTTCATGTTCCACCATTGGGAATGGCACACTGAAGTTAGAATTCTGCCCTTAGAGTCTCCTTTTTGTAAATTTATAGGCCTCTGTTATTATCCCCAAGCATATATTGATTGCACCTCCCGCTCACTAAAATGATCTGAATCTTCCTCAGATTTATGTTAATTAAACAAACTGTTTACTCTGACAGTTTTGAGTTAAAGGAACACATACTTCAGAAGTTCATCATAACACATCTGAACAGGTTGATTAAAAATATCTATCAAACTTGGTGATGGCATAGTTGCATTGTCACTGCTCTAGTAATCCAGAAACTGGTCAAATCATGTCATGGCAATTATAGAGTTTGAATTTTGTTTTAAAATCTGGAATTAGAAGTTGAATGATGACCATGAACCTATTATCAATTTTCATGAAAATAAATCTAGTTCACTAGTGTCATTCAGGGAAGGAAATCTGCAGTCCTTAGCTGATCTGGCTTACATATGAGTCCAGATCCACAGCAATGTGGTTGACTCATAACTGCCCTCTGAAATAGCCTAGCAAGCCATTCAGTTGTATCAAATTGTTAAAATTCCCCAAAAGAATGAAATTGGATGGGCCACCTGGCATGAAGCTAGGGCACCAGAAATAATAGTAGCAAACTCAGTCTGTCAACACTGTAAAGTACTTGTCAACAGCTATGGGCTCATACCAAAATTTAGAGACCTGTCTCAAGGACTAGTCAGGCCACAGCCTGCTAGAGAGATTATCATGGAATTGTACTTCGCAGATAATGTCCCATGATACAATAGACCCAGCAGAAGTGGCAGCACAGTAGTATGCAGTTGGAAGGGAAATTGCCCTTTGAGTCCTCACATTGACTGTTTACCTAATGAAGTATCATGGCATTAGCCTAATATGAAAGTTGCTTAAAAGAACCATCTGGGACTCTAAATATTAACTCAGATCTTCTGTCTACAAATGTTGTCAGAGCTGCTGAGTTTCTGAAGCACTGTTTTTATTTCAAATTTTCAACATTTGCTGTATTTTGCTTTTATGTGAATGTTAAAAATTGCTCAGTTATGTCCTGTACACAAAATGTAGGACAAATCCATCCTGGCCAATTACTGACCCATCATTCTACAGTTTTTTGACTAGATGGATACCTGAACACTGAAGGACCTTTTTATAAGCTACAGGTCACTTTGACTCTCCTCTCGATCATCAGTAAAGTGATGGAAAGTGTTATTAAGAGTCATATCAAGCAGCACTTATTTAGCAATAACCTGCTCACTGAATAGAAACACAGTATTGTGGATGCTGGAGCACTGAATCCACAAAAGAAAGTGCTGGAGAAAATCATCAGATTTGGTGGCATCTGTGGAGACAAAAACATAGAGTTAACATTTCAAATATAGTGACGTTTCGTCAGAACTAGTTAACATTGTTTTTCTTTCCACTTATGCCACTACACCTGCTGAGTTTTTCCAGCATTTGGTATTTGTTCCTACTCAGTGACTCTCACTTTGGATTTTGTCAGGGCCATATATCTTTAGATCTTTCTATAGTCTTGGTTCAAACATGCAGATAGGATTTTAACTCCAGATGTCACTGCTCTTGACATCAAGGCAACATTTGACTGAGTGTGGTATGGAGGACCCCTGGCAAAAATAGAGTAAATCAGATACAGGAATATCTCTCAATTGGTGTCATTACACCAACACAAGTAAAGATGATTGTAGTTGTTTGAGGTCAGTTATCATATCTCCAAGACATCTCTGCAGATGTTCCTCAGGGTAGTATCCTAGGCTGCTTCATCAAGGACTGATCTTCCTTCACAATATCAGAAATGGGGATGTTCACTCTTGATTACATAATTTTATCACCCTTTACAAACCCTCAGATACTGAAGCAGTTGATCTTCAAATGTACCAACATTTGGACAATATCCAGACTTGGGCTGAAAAATGGAAAATAATATTTGCATCATACATGTGCCAGATAAGAGAGAATCTAACTACCATCCCATGATATTCATTGACATTACCATCATTTAATCCACACTAGCAACATCCTTGGGATTACAATTGCCCAGAAACTGAACTGGACTACCCAAATAAATACTGTGTTTACAAAAACAGAGTCTAGGAGTGCAGTAATGTTATGACATGGCAGTGAACTCTTTTGTTAATTAAACTAAACGCCCAGAAAAGCTCACCTCACCTTGTAATCTGTGAAAATATGAGTGACAGAGAACTCCCAAATTCCACTATTTAAAGAAAATAATATCAATTTGTTATGTAACTTTAAAAGTGAACATTTAACATTTATTCACAACTCTAAGCCCCTCTTTCTCTTAAGTGCTTATTACCTGCCTCTAACTCTATAACAATGTACTGTCCCAACAAATTACTTACTAAAATTACATCAACTTAATTTCAAAACCATACAGCGGCTGTCATCTTCAGTGTCTATCTTCTTTCAGATAAAGATCTCCCTGGGCTGTCTTCTTTCTTTTTACAGTGAAGATGTTTCATATGAAATAGGTACCTTTGAAAAAGAGGGTTTCAATCTTTTGGTTCTCTCTCTCTCTCCCTTTCAATTTTCAATTTTCAGTTTTCCACTGCACTCTGAGACTGTTATCTAATCATATGATACAGCTATTTGTAAGGTTTCAGTGCAGAACAGCATTCACTTTCTCTTGAAGGTACAGTACATGCTTTCAATTTCATAACAGCAATGACTAACTCACTAACTATCTTTGCAGTGCCTGCCTACCATCTACAACACACAAGTCAGGAGTGTGATGGAATACTCTTTATTTGCTGGATAACTGCAATTCCAACAAGAGTCAAGAAGACTGACACCATTCAGTATAAAGCAGCCAATTTGATTGGCATGTCATCTATAAAAACTCACTTCATCCATCACTGATGCACAGTAGGACACACTACTGCTCTCTACTGTCTACACTGACTGCAGAAATTCTCCATAACCAGTTAAACAGCACCTTCCAAACTCAAAAGGACTATCTAGAAGGACAATGGCAAAAAACTAATGGGGACACTGCCACCTGCATGTCCCTCTCCAAGCCATTCACCAACCTAACTTGGAACTTCTTTTACCATTGTGTTATATTCTCTGGGTCAAATTTCTGGAGCGGTCTTCCTAACCGTGTTGTGAGTCTACCTACACCAAATGGATTGAAGTTGTTCAAGAAGGTATTCAAGGGCAGGTAGTAATAGGCAAAACAGCCAGTGAAGCCCACATCCCCAAATTATTTTTCTTAGATTTTATAATATGGTTATAAACTTCACAATTGTAACATAACCTGAGAAATGTTAAGAGTTCTGCACACACTTTATTCATGTAAGATTTGCACTACCGGTCCTGAGACCATATTACAAAGTTTCCATTACATACTTACTGCAAAATTATGAAACTACTCTTTAAATGATTCTTTATAATCTTACTATAAATAATAAATAACAGAAATGTTGTTGCACAGTTGTTGGATTATTCAATGTATTGTACAAGTAGAAAATTGTCATTTCCCTAAGTGATACAATGGACAATGAACTCTATCCATATAACTGTATATCAGCTATGCAGCCTGTGTGCAACAAGATCTGGAAAATATTCAGGCTTGGGCTGTTAAGTGGAAATTAACATTTGCATGTCATAACTGCTAGACAATGACCAACTTCAAAAAGAAAAAATCCAATCATATCATCTTGACATTTGATGGCATTACCTTCATTGAATCCCTCACTGAGAACATCCTGGGATTAGTATTGACTTGAAACTGAACTGTCTAGTCAATACTAGACTATAAATATTTTGGCCCCAGGAGTAAGTCACAGATTAGAAATTATGTTGGGAGAATTCACCTCCTGTTTTGCCACCTACAAAGCACCAATCAGGAGTGTGACAGAATAGTCTTCACTTGCCTGAACGATTACAACTCCATCAAAAAGATTGATACCATCCCAGGACAAAGCTTGACTGGCATTAGTCCACCATGTTTGATATTTGCTCCCTCCATTACTGATGCACAGTTACAACAGTATGTTTGGTCTACATGATTCACTGCAGCAACTCCCCAAGGCTTCTCTGACAGCACCCTCCAAACTCACATATTTTTTAGAAATTGAGTAATTGTTGCAAAATAACAGCTCATCCATTTACAACAGAGTTAAGTAAATTTTCTTTCTCATAGAAGGTTACCTTTAGAACTCTCTTCATCAAAAAGGTAATGGAAGCAGAGCCTTCAATATTGTTAGGTCAGAGGCAGATAGATTATTGATAAGCAACGGGGAGAATGGGGTTAGGAGGGAATGTGGTGTAATCAGGTCTTATTGAATAGTGGAGCAGGCTGAAGGCACTGAGTGGTCCCTTCCTGCTCCTAATTTGTATGTTTGTGTGATCTCTGCAACTAGATGAACAAGGGAAGTAGATGCTTGGGAGCAGCACATCTGCAAGATCCCCATCAAGTCACATACTTTCTTGACTTGAAACCATGTCATAATTCTTTCACCGTCATTGGATCAGAGTACTGGAATTCCCATCCTAACAACACTGAATATACCAATCCCAACATAGACGGCAATGATTTCTGAAGATAGCTTATTTTGCCTTCTCAAGGCAATTAGGAATGGGCAATATGTGCTAGTCTAGTCAACAAAGCCTAAATCACGTAAATACACAAGAAAAACAGTTTTTATTTATTATTCATTCATGGAATGAGGGTATCACTAGCTGATTGCTTATTATCCATCCCCAATTGCTCAGATGGCAGTTAACATTTAAAAGGCATCTGGATGGGTACTTGAATAGGCAGGGTTTAGAGGGATATGGGCCAAATGCTGGCAAATGGGACTACATCAATTTAGAATATCTGGTTAGCTTGAACAAGTTGGACCAAAGGGTCTACTTCCATGCTGTTTAGTCCATGACCCTAAGATTCAGACCAAGTAAGGATGGCAGATTTCATTCGCTAAAAGACATTAGTGAACCAGGTGGGTTTTTCCAACAATCATCAATGGATTCATGGTCATCATTTAGACTCTTAATCTGCTGGTGGGATTCAAACCCAGATCCTCACAACATTATCTAGGTCTCTGGATTAACAGTCTGGTGTTAATACCATTAGGCCATTGTCTACTTTGCTGTTGAAGATCAAATTAATCCCTGATTAGGACACCAAATAACCAAGAGAAACACAGACATTAAATGAGTTGTATTTACTTTGTTCAAAAGTTGTAAACAGTCCAAATTCACTTCGAGTCATAGAGCTGTACAGCATGGAAACAGACCTTTTGGTACAACTCATCCATGCCAACCAGATATCCTAAATAAATCCAGTCCCATTTGCTGTGATTTAGCCCATATCCTTCTAAATCCTTCCTATTCATTTACCCATCCTTTTAAATGTTGTTATTGTACCAACCTCCACCACTTCCTCTGGCAGCTCAGTCCATACATGCACCATACTCTGTATGAAAAAGTTGCCCCTTAAGTCCCTTTTAAATATTTCCCCTCTCACTTTAAACCTGTAGCCTCCAGTTTTGGACACCCCCACCCTCAGGAAAAGGCCCTGAATATTTACCCTATTCATGCCCTTCATGATTTTATAAACCTCTGTAAGGTCACCCCTCAACCTCTGACACACCGGGGAAAGTCAACCCAGTCTATTCAACTTCTACGTATAGCTCAAATCCTTCAACCCTGGCAACATCCTTGTAAATCTTTTCTGATCCCTTTCAGGTTTCACAACATCCTTACTATAGCAGGAGACTATATGCAGTATTCCAAAAGAAGCCAAAAAATGTCCTGTACAGCTGCAACAAGACCTCCCAACTGACCAATAAAGGCATGCATACCATACACCTTCACAATCACAAACTTGCTTCCTTTCTGTCCAACAATTAAAACAGAAGACATCAATTGAGAATATTGTTATTTTAATCAGACTTACTCAAAATACAAATAACTATAATCTCTCTAAAAGATTTTGTCCCAACTTGAAGATCTTCTTCAATGGAGATTCCAGTAAAAACTGAGGACCAATACTCACCAATCAAATTTACCTTATCATGGAAATAGTTCCAATATATTTAATTCTGCTGTACTATACAAAAACTAAATTACTTTTATTAGATGTGCATTTGTTTGTAGCACCACCCATGTCCCACCTTGCCCCTTAGAGGTATCACCTCTCCATTACTTTCAAACTGAATTGATCATAGATTTTGGAGCATTTAATTTCATTGTTCTGAAAACCAAGTATGGTATTGAAAAGTAATCTCATTTTACCGCCTTTGGTTAAATTATGTAAGATTAATAAAGAATAATATTATGAAACTGTCTACATTCTTATATTGGTAATAGAATCAATGTTTTCACTCAAACAATCGAAACATAAATCTTTATTGACCAAATTATTTCTCTTCCTCTTATGACTGTGGAGGTAAAGTCAATTATAGACACAAGAATGTCCACTCTAATGCACATCTCTACATATTTTTTTAAAAATCATCTGAATAAAAAGAGACCATTATTGAGTGTAAATATCATTTATTTTAACCTAAAATTTCATTTTGAAAATATCCTTCCTTTAAAACTTTCCCTTTCCAATTGCATTCACCATAAATAAACTCATCAGCTACATTTGAAAACTATCATTTAAAACAAGGAAATTCAAAACAGGTTATTTTTTAAAGAAGCATTGCTTTTAAATGCTAAGATCTTTGCAAAATATATGCAAATGCATTGTTTTCCATTGATTGCTACAGATTGGTACATTTCTATTAGTTATTTTTAAATGTGCATATTTTTAAGTGACGCCATTTGGTGTCACCCAGGCAACACTGTCTCTGAATGAAAGCACCATCTGGGGTTAGAAAGTTTAATGGAATAATACCAATTGGCAGCTTTACTGATGGGAAAAGTATACTGCTATAAATAATAATGCTAAAAAAAATCACAAAATAGACTTCAGATGCACTTATATAATAGTTATCAAAAGTCAATAACCAAATGTAAATTAGCATATTACAGTGTTGATTCATTTAAAAGACCTACATAAAATATTGTTTAAGGGTCATTCTGTACTCAATATTAGTTCTCTATTTAGTTTCCTTATGGTCGTCATGGTGTCTCTGCTGATGATATAAACATGGAGTTCTGGCTTAATGCTAGCTACTCTTCTATGCTTCTTCTGCTATAATCTTCTTCAGGATTGTCACAAAGCTGGCCCTTTCTCAAAGTTACTGTGCCCTTGAGTTTTTTTCAGAGAGGGGTTAATTGGCCAGAGTCCAACTAGACTGGGTTTGAAAAGATTATTGGGACCCTTTTTGTTTAACCCTCACAGATAATGCCTCCAGCCTAAGGCTGTCATGTCTTTTTAAAAACAAGTATAATCAAGGGGGGGGGGGGCAGCTCTTGAGCTGTACAGGTCAGTTCATTTGGGGTGCTAGTTGAGTTAGGGTCACAGTTGAAACTGGAAGCTCTCTCCTTCCTTCTTCCCTTCTGACTTTGTAACCTGTCAGCTTTTTGTGTCATTTTTATTCTTTGTGCTAAGAAGTCTGTTTATTTGATCTGTTGCAAGTATTTTGGAACAGCATCATTAAGTCGGGATAGTCTGTCGGGTTTTTGGATAGTATAAGTTACTCGGTATTCTATTTTCGGTTTGCTGTGTTTCATTCCGTCACTTTGTAAATAAATTCTGTTTGTTTAAAACTTAGCAGTTGGACCAGCTAATTCACTCCGCGATTATTCACTGTACACTTACCTGAAACAGATAGCAAAGTTAAAGTCTGGGCTACCTGCTTGAAAATGTTTTGAGGGATCTGGCCTGGTCCATAACAGGATCGACAGCTGATTACTTCTCACTGAAGAAAATGGGCTCTGACATGCTTTAGACCCATCTAATCAGGTCTGATGCACCACATGATTTGTAATTGTGCTGAATCTTGCAGAAAAAGATGAGTTTTCTGGATAGCCTGATGAAAAGGGTTGCAGCACTCAATTAATGGATGGCTTTGCATAAAGCAAATTGTCAACAATAAGATTCCCAGAAGGTTTATATTTTCCACCAGCTTCTCCAATCATTTTTGTTATCTGCTTGGCCCAACGTAAATGCCTTTGCCAAACTCAGAAAGTGAACACTTTGAAGAATAGATTGCAAATGACACCTGCACAATAAATAGTTGTTCTAGTTCAAACAAAAATAAACAAGCATTCACATAGAGGCTTGCCCTAATTCTGTAAATAAAATTGCTGCAAGAAATTGCTGCAAGAAAGTAATAGGTATATCCACATTAACAATGACAGATCTTCTAAGGAAGCCACAGATCTAGGTAAGTAACATAACAGATAACACATAAATCACAGATTCTTACTACATCCAGAGAGTCATATTTTATATAATATCCATGACTACTGCTCTGACTTCACAATGATTGAATGTACAATATATGAACTTAGCAATGGCCCCTTCAAACTTCTTGGACATTTAATACGATAATGGCTGATCTGATTACATTCGATCTGATTCCTCCACATTATTGCCTGGCCCTCATAATCTTTTACTCCATTGCTTATCAAGAATCTATCAACTCTGCTTTAAAAATATTCAAAGACTCTGCTTTTGAGGAAGAAGCTTAAAAGATTCACAACGATGAGAAGAACAAAACATCCTCCATATCTGAAATAGACAATCACTTATTTTCAAGCAGTAACTCCATGTTCCGGATTCCACTACCAGAGGAAACATCGTCTCCACTCCTATCCTGACAAGAACCTTCAGGATTTGTATGTTTCAATTAAGTCACCTCTTACTCATCTTAGAACAAATAGATACAAATGCAGCTTGAGCAACCTTCCCGCAAGACAACATTAGTCCAATCCAGGCATTTGTCCAATCAATCTTTTTTAAATGTTTCTAATACCTTTACATCCATCTTTAGATAAGGCCAACAATCTGTATATAGTAATACAGATATCATATCATCAATGCTGGTCATGTTGAAGGATGGGTTCCACAGGGTCTTTCTGGAGTGTCTAATTATAAAGTCTGCCAATCTCTTCCCTTTCCAGGTCAATCATCAGTCATGGGCCAGCTGCAGTAAAAGAGCAAAGTGATAATCTTACTAAAGGATACTTTTATTAACCTTTCCCTTTGCAAGCATCAAAAAAATCTGCACTCAGCATAGAGGGTCTACACTATAAGAATTATAAAGGACAGGTAGGAAAGGAGAATAGGATGGCCTTAGAAGTGACCCATTCAAATGGTCATCTCATATCCAAACATTTTTGCAGAGGACACAGATGCTTACTCCATGCTACTGAACTGTAAAATAGGAATGATGGGTGTGCTTGGCTGACTTGTTAGTTCATTTAAATGCCTGCTAGTGTATCTACAGGAAAGCACAGAAGACTTCAACTCCAACTTGAAGAGACAATTTACAAAAGGTTTAAAAATATTGTATGGAATGTTATGATATTTTAGCTAAATGGAAATGTCATCAAGTTTTGTAGACGGTTTCTCTCCACAAGGCATTATGAATTTTCTTGAAAAACTGTCCCAAATACATCTCATTAATGACCTTCTATGCCCCTATGGTGCCTCTCTCATCCACTGCTAGCCTAATTCTTCCACTCACCATTGCCAGAAGAGCATGCCACTGGCCATGCATCATAGAACAAATCATCATCCATTTGCTGATGCCATACTCAAAAGTTAATTATGCAGCTGGATGATGGTATTCGAGAGTTGCCCTTAATGGCTTGTCCACTTGGTTTGATAGACACGATGGCTGACAGGGTAAAATTGGTGCACATCTCTGCAGGCAAGGATCTCAGTGTCCTTCAGATGAAGAGCATGCTCTTTCTCCCACAGCTGCCAGTGGACGCCATACCACCAGACCCGCTAGTAAGGTCCTCCTACTTCAGTCTCCATTGTTCAACACCCCCAGCTACTGACCTTGCATGGACTCTACTCACACACTCAGAAAACCTCACTGCCTTTTTCAGATTAGTACTAACCATTGTGCCATCCAATGCCATCATTAAATCCCCCTCTCTCGCATTCTTTTAGTAGCCTGTCCACTATTAGACTGAAAGGGCAAGAATAATGGGTGAGTCTCCAACATTCAGCTCCTCACTTTTTATGAAGAGGATCTTGGGCCAAATAATCATCAATGAAATAAGCATCATTGGCACATTTAATCGAAATGTCAATGTATATTTCACCTACCACAAGTGATAACCGTCAGACACAACACTATTGCTCTTCCATGCTGGACATTCTTTACCACTGAGAAAGAGAGCAAGGAGGCCTCAGAGGAGGCAACAGCAAGATTGTCTCCTACTCCAAACCTCCCAACCAGCTCAGATACTAGCACCTCAATGGGTATCTATCTGGACTAGCATGGGAAGCACATTCTGGCAATCATGTCACTGCCATGTCTCTGTAACTGGTTGAGGAAGAAACATCCCAGATCACTGCCAATCAGTGAACTGAGAGAGACCAGGCACCTGCTCAGTCCTAGGCAGGAGAGGACCCCATGATTTCAACAATCAAGCATTTCATACAAATGCATAAGCAAACACAAGATCAGCCAGTAGATTTGTAGGAGACAGTAGTGCAGCAATACGAAGGGAATGCTGTTATCTCAGGCATGCGGTTGTCTCAGGCATGCAATAGGAGAAAGTGAGGACTGCAGATGCTGGAGATCAGAGTCCAAAAGTGTGGCACTTGAATAGCATAGCAGGTCAGGGAGCAGCCGAGGAGCAGGAGAATTGATGCTTCGGGCATAAGCCCTTCATCAGGAATGGGGGAGAGGGTGGGAGATGGGGCTGAGACATAAATAGGAGGGTGGGGGTGAGGCTGGGGGAAGGTAGCTGGGAAGGCGAAAGGTAAATTGAGTTGGGGGTGATGGTGATAGTTTAGAAGGGAGGGTGGAAGAAACAGGTGGGAAGGAAGATGGACAGGTGGGACAGTTCAAGAGGGCAGTGCTGAGTTGGAGAGTTGGATCTGGAATGAGGTGTGGGAAAGGGAGATGAGGAAACTGGTGAAATTGATGTTGATGCTGTGTGGTTGGAGGATCCCAAGGTGGAAGATGAGATGTTCTTCCTCCAGGCGTCGGGTAGCTTGTGTTTGGCAGTGGAGGAGGCCCAGGACTTGCATGTCCTTGGCAGAGTGGGAGGGGAGTTGATGTGGTTGGCCACAGGGCAGTGAGGGTTGTTTGATCTGTGTGTCCCAGAGATGTTCCCTGAAATATTCCACAATTTGGCATCCTTGCTCCCTCGTATAGAGGAGACCACATTGAGAACAGCAGATACAGTAGATGATGTTTTTGGATGTGTAAGAAAATCTTTGCTGTTTTTGGAAGAATCTTTTTGGGCATTGGACAGAGGTGAGGCGTGTGGTGTGGGCAGGTTTTACACCTCTTGCGGTGGCAGGGGAAGGTGCCAGGAGTGGAGAGTGGGTTGGTGGAAGGTGTGTACCTAATGAGGGAGTCGCAGAGGAAATAATTTCTGTGGAATGCTGATATGGGTGGCGAGGGGAATATATGTCTGCTGTTGGTGGGGGCTGATTGTAAGTGGTAGAAGTAGTGAAAGATAGTTTGTAGTACCAGAGATTAGTGGGACAAAAGGGCCACCGTCATATCTGCTACCAGGAGGACCAGTTCCACTCCAGTACATCCCAGATGGACTTCTAATTTAAGGATTGCAATTTCCCCTTCCACATGGTCAACAATGCCTTCCAGCGCATCTCCGCCACTTCCTGCATCTCCACCCTAGAACCCCACCCCTCCAACCGCAGCAAGGGTAGAGCCCCCTCGTCCTCACCTTCGACCCCACCAAACTCCTGATACAATGCATTATCCTCCACCATTTCTGCTACCTCCAATCAGACTCCACCACCAGAGATATATTTTCCTCCCTATCCCTATCAGCATTCCACAGAGACCATTCCCTCTGCGACTCCCTCATTAGGTCCATGCCCACCAACCAACCCACCATCCACTCCACCACAAGAGGTGCAAAAGTTGTACCCACACCTCCCCCCTCACCTCCATCCAAGATCCCAAAGGATCCTTCCACATCCAGCAGAGATTTTCCTGCACATCCAAACACCTTATTTACTGAGTCCGTTGCTCTCAATGTGGTCTCCTCTACATTGGGAAGCCAACTTGCCAAATATTTCAGGGAACATCTCTGGGACACACAAATAAAACAACCCAACCACCCCAAGGGCCAACCACTTCAACTCCCCCTCCCACTCTGCCAAGGACATGCAAGTCCTGGGCCTCCTCCACTGCCAAATCCTAGCCATCCAACACCTAGAGAAAGAACGCCTCATCTTCTGCCTTGGGACCCTCCAATCACACGGGATCAATGTGGATTTCACCAGTTTCCTCAACTCCCCTCCCTCCACGTCATCCCAGATCCAACCCTCCAACTCGGCACTGCCCTCTTTAATTGTACTACCTGTCCATTGTCTTTCCCACCTATCCGTTCCACCCACCCCTCTGACCTATCACAATCACCCCCACCTCAATCTAGCTATTGCCTTTCCAGCTACCTCCCCGCCAGCCACACCCCTACTCTCTCAGCCTCCTCCCTATCCCCCACATTCTACTGAAAGCAAGCTAATCTACCTTCAGCTGTGGAAACAGAAACTACATGGAGATGTAGTGGGAAGAAAAGAATGACTACTATTTAAGGGCACATTGGTGGCACAGGCATGTCTCTATACAGCCAAAAATGCAGCCCTGATCATTCTCCTTGATAATGTTCCAGTGAAATTGTAGCTTTCTGCAATTTTGGCAACTAAGTTCCATCTTCCTAGGGCAGATATATTGCTATTACATCACAGGCATCAGTGATGTTCAGCCATTATCCTGTAAGAAATGGTCATAATAGCATGGGGAAAATGTTGGAATGTTCACAATCAGCTTATGCCTAAGAATCACACAGAGTGCTGAGGTGACAAATGTATTTCACCTTCATTGTGTGGGTACCTGTCCACCGGGATCGTTCTTTGAAGGACCTATATAACTATAACTTTCACAATTCTCCTTTAGGGGCAAAAGCACAAATCCTGTTAAAGCCAGGTTTAATTGCAGCCATGTTAATTTCCAGTGTGCACTTGTGATTCACAGGGCAATGGAGGATAACAGCAGTTGCTCCTGAGACTGTGAGGCACTGCCTTGCTGTATAGGTGAATCCCAAAACATCATCCAACCTTTCCTGGAGTCCTCCACACTAACCCTATGGGTGTTGCACCTCAATTCCCAAACCAATCCATTTATCTGAGACTGCACCTAATACCTTTCCCAGCCTTCCCAAGCACATGGTGTATGAGATAAACATGCCAGGTCTTGTAATTGTTTGCTACCTGAAAGCCAGGATGCTGCTCACTGTCGGTGAAACTCACTGCCACATGACCACTTTTCCACTCGTGTTTTATTATCTCCCAACCCTTAGGTTGCTCTGCTTCAATGCTGCAATCTCTCTGCATCCCAGTGTTCTGCTTCCTCACTCCACCAATAAATGCTCTTGTCTCTCTCCCCCATAGCATTGGTCCCTAATAACCCCCAGCACCACTGAACGTTTACTGGGTAAAATCCAGACTGATCATGGTGCATGGCCTTGAGCAAGTTAACTGGACAGTGCCAGTGAGTGACCAGACCCCTTACTGATATCATATACCTCTTCAACTGTGTTCCTATAACTCCTCTGGACTAGCTGCATTTGACTGACAGGGCTAACAGTAACTCACTCCCAGGACTACACAGATATGTCCCGAACAGGCATTTTATCATCTTAAAGGTCATGGACTCATTTCAGAGGCTGCTCTGGACTTACTGTGTCAGGATTCCCTGACCAACAGGTACCTCCCCATAGATTCTGAGAAACAGCTGATTATTTTATGCTCGGTGTGTTTGCTACATTTGCTTCCAGCACATGATGCAGGTGTGAGATTAACGTAACAACATGTCCACACCCTTGATTGCTGTCTGCTAACAACCATGACAAGCTGCCTGGCTTTGTGCCAATGCTAAACAGCAAGGCAATAATGAAGTAATGTGAGCATTTAAGCTCTGGTTGAGCAAACAAAGTGCCAAAAAGAATCACAAGGCAAGGTAAGAATACTCTGAACAGCCAGCTAGGCACAAAGTGAGTGAGCACTAAGACAGCATGTGAAGTACCTGAATATGCAGCCTGTCCATGTGCATAAAGTGCCCTTGAAATACCACTGCAACGATAATCACAGTGTGTTCCACTCTGCATCGTTAGAGTAGAGAAGGGCAGGATTTATACACTTAGTGGGAAGATCCTGGGAAGTGTTGTTGAATAAAGAGACCTTTGGAGTGCAAATTCATAGCTCTTTGAAAGTGAAATCGCAGGTAGATGGGATAGTGAAGGCACCGTTTGGTATGCCTGCCTTTATTGGTCAGACCATTGAGTAGAGGAGTTGGGAGGTCATGTTGCAGCTGTACAGGACATTGGTTAGACCACTATTGGAACATGGTGTACAATTCTGGTCTCCCTCCTATAGGAAGGATGTTGAGAAACTTGAAAGGGTTCCAAAAAGATCTACAAGAATGTTTCCAGGGTTGGAGTTTTTAAGCTAGAGGGAGAGGCTGAATAGACTGGGGCTATTTCCCCTGGAGTGAAAGCTGAGGGCTGACCTTGTAGAAGTTTATAAAATCATGAAAAGCATGAGTAGATTAATCAGACAAGGTCTTTTCCTGCAGGGGTGGTATCCAAAACTAGAGGGCATAGGTTTAAGGTGGAAAAGTGTGGTGCTGGAAAAGCATAGCAGGTCAGGCAGCAACCGAGGAGCAGGAGAGTCAATGTTTCAGGCATTAGCCCTTCATCAGGAATGTGGGGGGAGGGAAGGGATCTGAGAGATAAATAGGACTGGAAGTAGGCTGGGGGGAAGATAGCTTGGAAGGCATCAGATGGGGGGGGGGGGTGGTGATGGCGATAGGAGAGAGTGGAGGATGGAGCCGATGGGTGAAGGGAAGTGAGATGGACAAGTAGGGCAGTTAAAGAGGGTGGTGCTGAGTTGAAGGGTTGGATCTGGGATGAGGTGGGGGAGGGGGAGATAAGGAAACTGGTGAGATTGACATTGATGCTGTGTAATTGGAGGGTCCCAAGGCAAAAGATGAGGTGTTCTTTCTCCAGGCATCGGGGGCTAGGATTTAGTGGTGGAGGAGGCCCGGAACTTGCATGTCCTTGACAGAGTAGAAGAGGGAGTCAAAAAGGTTAGCCACAGGGTGGTGGGGTTGTTTGGTGCATGTGTCCCAGAGATGTTCTCTGAAATCTTCCGCAAGTTGGCGTTCTGTCTCCCCAATGTAGAGGAGACCACATCAAGAGCAATGGACACAGTAGATGAGATGTTGGGATGTGCAGGAAAATCTCTGCTGGATATGGAAGGATCCTTTGGCCCCTTGGATAGTGGAGAGGGGGGAGGTGTGGGTGCAGGTTTTACACCTCTTGTGTTGACAAGGGAAGGTGCCAGGAGCAGAGGGTAGGTTGGTTGGGGGGCATGGACCTAACGTGGGAGTCGCAGAAGGAATGCTGAGGAGGAGGAGAAGGAGTCTCGGTGGAATGCTGATAGGGGTGAGGAGGGAAAATATCTGTGGTGGTGTGGTCTGACTGTAGGTGGCAGAAATGGCAGAGGATAATGCGTTGTATCTGGAGATTGGTGGGGTGGAAGGTGTGGATGATGGTGGGGGAGGGGGGTTCCAGCCTTGTTGCAGTTGGAGGGGTGAGGTTCTAGGGTGAAGGTGCAGGAAGTGGAGGAGATGCACTGGAAGGTATTATTGACCTTGTGGGAGGGAAATTTGCAGTCCTTGAAATAGGAGGCCATCTTGGTTGTTCTGGAATGCCTCCAACCTTATAGTCCCAGAACTCCGCACCACCTGGTTCTACCTCTTACCCAAAATTCACAAATCTGACTGCGTGGTTGACCCATCATCTCCTCCTGCTCCTGCCCCACCAAACCTATCTCCTCATACTTTGACACTGCCCTGTCCTCCTTGGTCCAGAAACTCTCCACATACATTTGGGACACCCACCTACACTCATTCCTGTGGGTAGTTCAATAAAAGTCAAGGGATGTTTTCAGGCACCACTGTTATGGTAGAGAAGCCAGGTAAGTCAGTTGTGGGGATTAGCTGCTGCATGCTGGGATGCTGAGGAGACATTCATTGTGTCACAAAGCTGGTCCTTTTTTCTAAAAGCTGTTCCTTTTCTCAAGGATACTGTGTCCTTGTTTTTTTCCAGAGAGGTCGTAAACCACTCAGGTTTGGCACAGAGATAAAAGGGTATTAACGGCCTTTTTGTTTATATGTAAACAGATGAGACGTTAGGCCAAAGTTTTTATGTTTTTATAAGTAATCTGTATAAGTCAAGGGGGCGTGGCCAGCTTTCTAGCTGAGCAGTTCAGTTCAGAGCTTTAGTTTGGAAGTTCAGCAGTGAACTGTGTGGAAACAGGCTGTTGTACTCTCTCTCCTTCTGCCCTTCTAACTTCGACCTGTAAGCCTTTGTTTCACTTTTACTATGTTTAAGGGGTTTGTTTATTGGGACTGTTGTGCATATTTGGAACAGCATAATTAAGTCTAGTTTGGATAGACTGAGTTATGTAGGTATTCTTTATTCTGTTCTTTCTGTTTCATTCTGTAATTTTGTGAATAATTTTCTTGTCTGTTTTAAAGCCTAAAAGTCAACCTAGCTAAATTACTCCGGGTAATTTTCACTGTATACTTATGAAAACAAATTGCAAAGTTATGGTCTGAGCTGCCTGCTTAAGAACATTTTGAGTGGTCCATAACAGTTTGGGGCTCTTTGCGGGATTTAAACAGCAAGTGGTAGTTGCTCATCTCTTTATTTTGGATGTTGGTTTGATTGGGTAGACAAAGCTTGGGATAGCAATGGCTCTTTCAGTCTCCAAGAGTTTTCTGGAGGTGGATGGGGTGACTTTGGAAGTTTTACAAAAAGTGGAACTGGAACTAATTTTCTCCCACCATTATCAGATCACCCTTGCTATTTGTTTTCATTCATTCACCAGCAGTAAATCACCTGTGCTTCCAATTGCTTCATATTCTACTATATTAAGTCAATTTAAGAAAGATTCATTTAAGAAAGAATTGGATAGAGCTCTTAAAGATAGTGGAGTCAAGGGTTATGGAGATAAGGCTGGAACAGGATACTGATTGGGAATGATCAGCCATGATCATATTGAATGGTGGTGCAGGCTCGAAGGGCTGAATGGCCTACTCCTGCATCTATTGTCTATTGTCTATTGTCTATTGTCTAAAACTAGATCCAGCTACTCAGTCAGCGAAACTACACAATCGAATAACATCTAGCCAGTGTGAACCTGTTGATGGTGACAGTAGCATGGATATTGCAGCTGCTCCTGAGTAGCAGGCTTTTTTGTATAATTCTGAAATATAAAAAACATAAGTTTTTTTTTATCTTGAATCATTTTGGAACTCTTCTAGTCAAAATAATTATAAAATAACACAAAGAAATAATGATTTTTTTTAATGTAAGTGAAGTTATTGTGGGAGGGACTTCCAAGTTTTTGTCAAGTACCTATCTGTAGACAGATTTTTTTCTTTGTTTTTAAACGTTTATATTTTCTAAAAATATTTATCTAAAAGAAAACAAAATAGGCAAATGGGTGTTTTTTTTACAATCGTGAAGGAGAGAGCTTTTTTTTGAGTTTTTGTGTTTTGATCTGCAGAGTGATTTCTTTTCTTCTGTTACTTTGACAAATAAATTATTTTTTTTAAATTTGGAGGAGAGATTCTTTATATATGGAGTTGTTATGACATCTACACGTGGACAACACTGGAGAGTTTTTTAAAATCAGAAGATTGAAAACTGAATGGTGGATTATATTTATTGTTTCCAATATGTTCAGGTAAGTGTTTGATTTATTTTTAATATTTATGTTTTTTTCTTTTTTTGCATGCTGCCGGTAAGGAAAGGTAGTTTATTATTATATATAAGCTGCTATTGAGAGATCTTTAATTTCACTGAGAGCATATGAGAGGCACGGAGTGTGACAACGAGTAGATTTAAAGAAATGATTACACAGCAGGATCAGCCAGATATCTGTCAGGTAAACAGGGATTTCAGAAGTCTCTGGCTATTCCTTTCTCAAACAAATATTCTGTTTTGAGCCCTGTTGAAAGAGAGAATCTCTTAGAGGAAAATTGTCAGTGGTAGTCACATTTTGGACACTTAAGAATGAATGTTGTGTTGAACAGAGTTTGTCAAGGTTCAAAAGAGTAATTGTTATTGGGAACTCTCCTGTCAGGCGTATCGATAGGAAAGATTCTGAGGCAGTGAACGTGAATCTAGGGTAGGGCATTACTTTCCTGGTGCCAGGGTTAAGGGTATTTCAAAACATTTGAAGCACATTGTCAAAGGAGAGAGTGAGAAGGTAGAATTTGTTGTACACATTAGTAGGAGTGACATAGTTAAGGAAAGGGTTAAGGCTTTACATAGTGAATATAAGCGGTTCAGTAGAAGGTTGAAAAACAGAACGTCAAAAGTAGTAATCTCTGGTTTACTTCTGGTTCCAAATTCTAATGAGGGAAAGAATAAGAGGATAGGGGAGATAAATCAATGGCTGAACAAATGTGCAATGTGGAGGGATTCAGTTTCTTGGATCATTGAGATCTCTTCTGGGGCAGAAAAGACTTTGAGTCATACAGTCATAGAGATGTACAGTACAGAAACAGACCCTTTGGTCCAACTGATCCATGCCGACCAGATATCCCAAGCCAATCTAGTCACCTGCCAGCACCCTGCCCATATCCCTTCAAACCCTTCCTATTCATATACCCATCCAGATGCCTTTTAAATGTTGCAATTGTACCAGCCTCCACCACTTCCTCTAGCAGCTCATTCCATACATATACCACCCTCTGCATGAAAAAGTTGCATCTTAGGTCTCTTTTATATCTTTCCCCTCTCACTCTAAACCTATGCCCTCTAGTTCTGGATTCCCCCATCCCAGGAAAAAGACTTTGTCTATTTATCCTATCCATGCCCCTCATGATTTTATAAACCTCTATAAGGTCACCCCTCAGCTTCTGACGTTCCAGGGAAAACAGCCCCAGACTATTCAAACTCTCCCCATAGCTCAAATCCTCCAACCCTGGCAACATCCTTGCTAATTTTTTCTGAACCCTTTCAAGTTTCACAACATCTTTCTGATAGGAAGGAGACCAGAATTGCACTCAATGTTCCAAAAGTGAGTCTAACCAATGTCCTGTACAGCCGCAGCATGACCTCCCAACTCCTGTACTCAATATCTGACCAATAAAAGAAAGCATACCAAACGCCTTCTTCACTATCCTATCTACCTGCAACTCCACTTTCAAGGAGCTATGAACCTGCACTCCAAGGTCTCTTTGTTCACAACACTCACTAGGACCTTACCATTATGTGTAAGTCCTGCTAAGACTTGCTTTCCCAAAATGCAGCACCTCACATTTATCTAAATTAAACTCCACCTGCTACTTCTCAGCCCATTGATCCATCTCATCAAGATCCCGTTGTAATCTGAGGTAACCTTTTTCGCTGTCCACTACATCTCCAATTTTGGTGTCATCTGCAAACTTACTAACTATACGTTTTTTGCTTGCATCCAAATCATTTATATAAATGATGGAAAATAATGGACCAAACACCGATCCTTGAGGCACTCCACTGGGCACAGGCCTCCAGTCTGAAAAACAACCCTCTACCACCACCACCCTCTATCTTCTACTTTGAGCCAGTTCTGTATCCAAATGGATAGTTCTCCCTGTAATTTATGAGATCTAACCTTACCTTGCTAACCTTGCTAACCCTGCTCACCCATGGGGAACCTTTTCGAATGCCTTACTGAAGTCTATATAGATCATATCTACTGTTCTGTCTTCATCAATCCTCTCTGTTACGTCTTGTTCAAAAAGGATGGGTTTCACCTGAACTGGAAAGGGACCAATATCCTAGTGGAGAGATTTGCCTGTTCTATTTCTGGAGCCTGTAAACTTTGAGAGGTGGGACTGGGGACTTCCTAAGTAACAATGAAATGGAGAGAAAGATGAAGATGGTTCTGAATTGGAAAAGAGCAACGTAATTAGAAAAGACAAACAATTTTGAGAACGAAGTAATTCTGAAGAATTAAACTGCTTTATTTCAATGCAAGAGGTCTTGCACATAAGTCTGATGAACTCAGGACATGAACAGGAACTAGGTCTGGGACATCTTAGCTATTACAGAAACTGAATCCCTCCACATTGCACCACATTTGCAGTCATTGATCTAGCTCCCCTATCCTGTTGTTCCTTTCCTCATTAAAATTTGGTACTGTACGTAAACCAGAAATTACTACTTTTGATGCTCTGTTTTCTAATCCTCTACTCTTATATTCCCTATGCAACCCTCTTATATAACCCTCTTATATTCACTATGCAAAGCCTTAACCCTCTCCAGCTAAATACTATACTTTCTAAAACAGGATTGGTAGCTCAATTTTCTGGGATTTAGATACTATAGGAAAGATAGAGAGGCAAGACAAGGGGGGGGGCGGGAATGCAGGGAGTGACATTTGTGATTAAAGAAAACATTATTACTATAATTGGATAAGATATTTCTAATGGATCACTTAATTAAAATATATGGATTAAATCTAGAAATAAGAAAGGGATGATCACCTTGATGGGATTGTACTCTAGGTCCCCCAGTAGTCAGAGGGAAATTCAGAAGCAAATATGTAGAGAGATCTAAAATATCTGTAAGAATAATGTTGTATTGTAGGGGATTTTAATTTTCCAAGCATTGACTGGAGCTACCATAGTATTAAAGGTTTGGATGGTGAAGAATTTGTTAAATTGGTTGAATTTTTTAAAATCAATATGTGAATATTCTTACTGGGGAAAGAGCAAAATTTGACCTTCCGTTGGGAAATAAGGCAGGACAAGTGATTGGTGTGTTCGTCATAGAGTCAGAGAGTGTGGAAATAGACCCTTTGGCCCAACCAGTCTATTCCAACCATAATCCCTGCCTGCACTTGACCCATATCCCTTCAAACATTTCTTATTTATGTACATAGCTAAATGTCTCTTAAACATTGTAACTGTACCTGTACCCATCAGTTCTTCTGGAAATTCATTCCACACACAAACACCTCTGGGCGCGAAGGGGGGAGGAAGGAAAATGCCCCTCATGTCTTTTCTAAATCTTTCTCCTCTCATCTTAAAAAAACGTCCCCGAGTCTAGATATCATCCCTCCTCTCCCGAAAGGGACACCTGCCATTCACCTTCTTTATTACCCCTCATGATTTTATAAACCTCTATAAGGTCACCCCTCAATCACCTACACTCCAGTGAAAAAAGTCCCAGCCTCTCCTATAACTCAAACCTTCCATTCCCGGCAGTATCCTAGTAAATCTCTTCTGAACCCTCTCCAGCTTAATACTATCCTTCCTATAACAGGGTGACCCCAGAACTGGGCATTGTACTCCAGAAGTGGCCTCACCAACATCCTGTACAACCTCAACATAACATCTCAACTCCTATACTCAAAGATCTGAGCCATGAAGGTAAGCTAGATGCCGCTTTAACCACCCTATCTAAGTTATGCAAACTTCAAAGAATTATGTACCTGTATCCCTAGATATCCCTGTTCTGCAACATTACCCAAGGCCCTTTTTTTAATTGTATCAGTCTTGCCTTTGTTTTACTAAAATGCAATACCTCACATTTATTCAAATTAATATGCCACTCTTCAGCTCATTGACCCAATTGATCAAGATATCTTTGTAATCTTCACTGTCCATTCTACACAATCTTGGTGTAATTTGCAAACTTACTAACCAAACCCTCTATATTCTAATCTAAGTCATTTTATATAAATGACATACAAAAGCGGAACCAGCATCGAACCCAGTGAAACCCTGCTGGTCACTGACTTCCAGTCCAAAAAAACTAGTTTAAAGCAGAGAACACTTTGGGAATAGTGATCATAATATTATTCATATTAAAATGGTTATTGGAAAAGAATGTCATCAATAAAAGTTAAAGTTTTTACTTGGAGCAAGGCAAGTTTTAAGGATATGAAACAAGAACTTTCGAAAGTTAATTGAGTAGACTGTTCACAGGTAAAGGGATGGTTGATAAGTGAGAAGCCTTTCAAGTTGTAATAACAAGAGTTCAGAAGCATTATGTTCCTGTTAGAGTGAAAGGCAAAGCTGGTAAGATTGGGGAATAATGGATAAATAAAGATGTTGAAGTTCTAGTCAAGAATAAAGAATCATGTTATATATAGACAACTGGAATCAACTGAATCTCTTGAAGAGTATCAAGTGTGTAGGGGCATTCTTAAAGAACTCAGGAAGGCAAAGAGGGGTTATGAGATAGACTTGGCAGGTAAGTTAAAGATAATCCAAAAATACTCTACAAATATATTAAGAGCAACTAGAGATCACCTTCAAGACCAACAAGGTTTTCTTTGTGTCAGAAAATGAGAGCTATTAAATGAATACTTCATGGTAGCTTTTACTGTTGAGAAAGGAATGAAAGCAGGAGAATTCGAAAATAAATATTGATGTTTTGAAAAGTGTTCACATTACAGAAGAGGAAGTGTTGGAGGTCTTAGAAAATGTAAAGATAGAAAAATCTCTAGAACCTAAACATGTGTATCTCAGGATGTTCTGAGAAGTTATGGAGGAAGGTGCAGTGCCCCTAGCAGTAATATTTGTATCATTTATAAACACGGGTGAAATACTAGAGGACTGATGGATGGCTAATGTTGCCATTGTTTAAGAAAGGCTGTAAGGAGAAATCTGGAAATGATAAATCTGTGAGTCTGACATCAATGGTGGTAAGCTGTTGGAAATGATTCGGAAAGATGGTATTTACATGCATTTGTAGAGGCAACAATTGATTAGGGTTAGTAAGTATGGTTTTGTGGAAAGAAAATTGTGTCTCTCAAACAGGAGTTTTTTTTAAATGAAATATCCAAAAACATTGTTGAAGGCAGAGCAGTAGACACTGTTTACGTGGACTTTAGTGAAGTCTTTGACAAGGTTCCATGTGGTAGACTAATTTGTAAAGTTGAATCACATGGGATTGAGTGTGAGCCTGCCAATTTGATTCAAAATTGGCTTTACGATAGGAGATAGAGGGTGGTGGTGGAGAGTTGCTTTTCATGAAAAACAATTTGAGAGTTGGGGAGGTCAGCCATGATCTTGAATGGTGGGGCAGGCTTGAGTGGCAAAATGGTCTATCACTGCTTTTATTATTATTTCACTGAATTTCCAATCTAGCCAAATTTGCCATTACCGAAGTACTGTTTTCACCTCATTCTTTTGCCAGTTATCTCCATGGTGTGTACTTTTCTCAAACATAATGGCTCCTTAATCTCTAGCTACCTCCGGTTCAATCAAAGTAACCTCCCATCTTGAGTGTTTATCTTCTAGGTTCTGCTACCTACTTGTGCTCTGCCCATTCCTTGACTAGGTGCATGTTGCCAGCTCCTCCCTGTCTAACATTTTCATTCTCTTAAAATCATGTTTGGCTTTTTTGAAGGATGGCTTCTTGTATCAATTATGTATGTTTGAAAGTTGATTTGCTTTATAGAGATATGCCTTGGTTTGTGTATGAAATAATCTGGTAATATGTGCAGTATTTAACGTGGTGTATTTTGCAAGAGCTATGTCTTTTATTTTTGTCTTTTAGAACCTGTGAACTGCATGGTATAGAAACTGCTTTTCTTTTTGTAAAAAAAAGAAAACATGGCTTTCAAGGTTGTCTGTGTAACTTCACAACAAGGCGTTTGATATCTATTGTGAGCTCTACTTTGTGTGGCTGAGTTCCTGCAATGTGCACTGTAGCTGTAAAGTTGTTCTTAGCAGGTTCTCATCTAACTAGGCAGGTTGGAACTGTAAACAAGTCACAAAGATACAAAGGAAAAAAATACACAATAGGTTGTCCTGTTATTTTCCTCTCATAGAAGCTTCATGTTTGACGGTTTAATAAAAAAAAGACTTAATTTAAACATGAAGACATTTTACCTTTCCTGCAGTAGTTCTATGAGCTATGGTTTTTGAATTGGTTATCAGACATATTTTCTGAAGTAAGTTGGCTGCTCTGGATTTCTTACAAACCAGTGGAACATTCCAAAGAAGGAACATTCCAAGGGCATGGCAGGATGAAGAAGAATTATCTCAATATCAGAATCGAGATTTAATGTTTTCTACTGTGAAGATCGATACAAAATATTTAATCGAACCCTATTATTATTATTTCTCCAGCCATATTCTTGAAGGGGGCTATGTTTCTTTGGCTTCTGTCTTCCTTTCAGTATAGTTAAGAAACGTTTGATTAAGGCGAGTATCACAAAAGTAATCAGAGATGAAATAACTGAAAAACAATCCAGTGAGGCTTTGTGAGTGGAGCTAAGAAATAAGAGGACAGTGACTTTATTGAGATTGTATTACAGGCTCCCAAATAAGTCAACGGGAATTAGAACAACAAATATGCAGGGAGATTGGGGAGACTTGCAGGAGAACTAGGGTTGTCATCGGGGATCTTAATTTTCCTAATATAGATTGGGACTGCCATAATGTTACGGACTCAGATGGGGTGGAATTTAAGTGCATCCGAGAAAGTTTTCTCAAGCAATATATAAAGGCTCCTACTTGGGAAGGTGCAAAACCCGAGCTACTCTAGGGAAACAGGGCAGGACAGGTGACTGATGTAACAGTGGATGAGCACTTTGGGACCAGGGGCCATAGTTCTATTAATTTTAAAATAGATAAGGAGAGGGACAAAACTGGTTCATAGGTCCAGGTTCTAAATTGGGGCAAGGCAAATTTTGACAGAGTTAGACAGGACCTTGCAGGGGTTGATTGAAGTAGTTTGTTTGCAGGCAAAGGATATCGGGCAAGTGGGAGGTCTTTAAAAGTGAGATAGTTAGAATTCAAGGTCTATATGTTCCTGAGACGGTGAAGGGCAAGGTTGGCAAGAACAGGGAAACCTGGATGACAAGAGATATTGAGGCTTTGGCCAGAGAAAAGGAGGCATAGCAGCTGGGATTGAAGGAATCCCTGGAGGTATATAGGGGATACAGGAGTTTACTAAAGAAGGAAATCAGGAGGGAGAAAAGGGGGCACAAGATAGCCCTGGCTGAGAAGATTAGGGTGAATCCAAAGACTAACTAGAAAGAGAACAGGATCCCTCAAGGACCAAAGTGGAATGTATGTGTAGAACTGCAGGAGATGGGTGAGGTCGTTGATGAATATGTCTCCTCTTTGTTTATCATGGAGAAAGATATGAAGACTTGGGAACTTGAGGAGATTAGTGGTCATATCTTGGGGACAGTCCATATCACATTAGAGGAGGTGTTGGATGTATTGAAATGTATGAAGGTGGATAAGTCTCTTGGTCCTGACCACATCTGTCCATGAATACTGCAAGAGGCTAGAGAAGAAATTGCAGAGGCTCTGGCTGATATTTTTGCATCATCATTAGCTATGGGTGAGGTCCCAGAAGACTGGAATATAGCGAATATTGTGCCCTTATTGGAGAAGAGTGGGAAAGAAAATCCTGGGAACTATAGGGCAGTAAGACTAACATCCGGGGTAGGTATGTTACTGGAGAAGATTCTGAGAGATAAGATATACATGCATTTGGAAAGAGAGGGTTTGATTAAGAATAGTCAACATGGCTTTATGTGTAGGAGATCATACCTCCGAAATTTGTTAGAGTTCTTTGATGAAGTGACCAGGAAGGTGGTTGAGGGCAGGGTGGTAGATGTGGTCTAATGGATTTCAATAAGACCTTTGGTAAGGTTCCACATGGTAGGCTGCTCTGGAAGGTTCGATCACAGGAATCCAGGGTGAGCTGGCAAATTGGATACACAATTGGCTTGATGGTACGAAGGAGAGAGTAATAGTGGAAGGATGCTTGTCAGACTAGAGGTCTGTAACTAGTAAAGTGCCTCAGGTCAGTGCTGAGCCCATTGCTGTTTCTTATCTAAATCAATGATTTGGATGAGAATGTACAAAGCATGATTAGTAAGTTTGCAGATGAGACTAAAATAAGCAGTATTGTGCATGGTGAGGAAGGTTATCAAAAATTGCAGTAGGACCCTGATCAGCTGGAGAAGTGGGCTGAGAAATGGCAAATGGAGTTTAATATAGATATATGTGAGGACTTTCATTCTGGAAAGTCAAATCAAGGTAGGAGTTCCATGGTGAATGGTCGGGGCTTAAGAAATGTAGTAGAACAGAGGAACATTGGAGTTCAGGTGCATAGTTCTCTGAAAGTGGAGTCACAGATAGACAGGGCAGTTGAAGAATGCTTTTGGCACACTGGACTTCTTCAGACAGGGCACTGATATAGAATTTAAAATGTTACGCTGCACTTGTACAGGATGTTGGTGAGGCCACACTTGGAGTATTGTGTTCGGTTTTGGTCACCTTGTTATAGGGAGGATGTTGTTGTGTCACTATAGTTTTATCAGACCATTGGGGCTGCTTTCTCATTAGACAGAGGTGACTGTTGGTGACTTAACCTGAAGGCCACCAGACCTCAGGTGAGGGAAGATGTTGAGAAGGAGAGTCCTTCATAGGAACCTCAAACTAGTGATGGGAATTGAACCACGTTGTTGTCATCACATTATTCCGCAAACCAACAATCCAGCCAACTGAGCTAAACCGACTCCCAAAGGTATTTATTACACTGGAAAGAGTGCAGAAGAAATTTACAAGGTTGTTACCAGGACTCAACAATGTGAGTTAAAGGGAGAGGTTAGACAAGCTTGGACCTTTTTCTTCAGAGCGTCGGGGAATTGGGGGGGGGGGGGGGGGATCTTGTCGAAGTTTATAAGATCATGAGAGGCGTGGATAGGGTGAATGCACTCAGCCTTTTTCACAGGGTTGGGGAATCAAGTACTAGAGGGCATCAGTTTAAGGTTAGAGAGGAAAGAATAAAAGGGAACATGAGGGCAACTTTTTTACACAGAGGGTGGTATGTATTTGGAATGAGCTGCCAGCAGAAGTGGTAGAGGTGGGTACATTAACAACATTTAAAAGGCTTTTGGACAAATACATGGATAGAAAAGGTTTAGAAGGATATGAACCAAGTTCAAGGAAATGGGATTAGTGCGGAAGGAATAGGATTAGTGACCATTTTGGTTGGCGTGGACCAGTTTGGGTCAAAGGGCCTGTCTCTGTGCTGCCAGGACTCTGACTGTAAACTCTTGCTGTTTGTCTCGATACTACTTATAAGTTTGGAGGTTGGTTTAGCTCAGTTGGTTGGATGGTTGATTTATAAAGTAGTGTGATGCTAACAGCATGGGTTCAATTCCATGCCATTACAATGAAGGACTCTCCTTGTCAACCTCTCCCCTTCCCTGAGATGTGGGTGGTCCTCTAGTTAAATCACCATCAGCTGTCTCTTTCTAATAAGAGAGCAACCTATGGTCTGGTAAGACTATGGTGCCTTGACGATTTAACATGCAAGCTTACACTCTATTTATTTCTTCCCTCTTTTTGTGTTTTTTGGTCATTGTTTGGTTTTCAAAACTTTCCCAATTCTCTGGCCTACTATTTGGGCGGCACGGTGGCACAGTGGTTAGCACTGCTGCCTCACAGCACCAGAGACCCGGGTTCAATTCCCACCTCAGGCGACTGAGTGTGTGGAGTTTGCACATTCTCCCCTGTGTCTGTGTGGATTTCTTCCCACAGTCCAAAGATGTGCAGGTCAGGTGAATTGGCCATGCTAAATTGCCTGTAGTGTTAGGTAAGGGGTAGATGTAGATGTAGGGGTATGGGTGGGTTGCGCTTCGGCGGGGCGGTGTGGACTTGTTGGGCTGAAGGGCCTGTTTCACACTGTAAGTAATCTAATCTTAACTTTTGGCACATTGTATGTTTTTCTTTCAGTTTGATGTTTTGTAATTTGTACCTGTTGTATGATAGCAATTGTTTCACCTTGTTAGATGCATGCCTTTTCTCATTGATACTCATTAGTGGTCCAACCTCTATCACTGATAAGTAAACCGACCCTGAGACTGAGCTCAGAGGGGATGATTCTGTCTGTGAAAGTGGTTATAGAGTCATAGAGTCATAGAGATGTACAGCATGGTCCAATCTGGTCAATGCCGACCAGATATCCCAAGCCAATCTAGTCCCACTTGCCAGCACCCGGCCCATATCCCTCCAAACTCTTCCTATTCATATACCCATCCAAATGCCTTTTAAATGTTGCAGTTGTACTAGCCTCCATCACCTTCTCTGGCAGCTCATTCCATACATGTACCACCCTCTGTGTGAAAAAGTTTCCCCTTATATCTTTTCCCTCTCACCGTAAACCTCTAGTTCTGGACTCCCTGACCCCAGGGAAAAGACTTTGTTTATTTATCCTATCCATGCTGCTCATAATTTTGTAAACCTTTATAAGGTCACCCCTCAGCCTCCGAGGCTCCAGGGAAAACAGTCCCAGCCTGTTCAGCCTCTCCCCATAGCTCAAATCTTCCATCCCTGGCAACATCCTTGTAAATCTTTACTGAACCCTTTCAAGTTTTACAACATCTTTCCGATAGGAAGGAGACCAGAATTGCATGAAATATTCCAACAGTGGCCTAACCAATGTCCTGTACGCTGCAACATGACCTCCCAACTCCTGTACTCAATACTCTGCACAATAAAAGAAAGCTTACCAAACACCTTCTTCACTAGGAGAAAGTGAGGACTGCAGATGCTGGAGATCAGAGCTTAAAAGTGTGTTGCTGGAAAAGCGCAGCAGTTCAGGCAGCATCAAAGGAACAGGAGAATTGACGTTTCGGTCATAAGCCCTTCTTCAGGAATGAGGAGGGTGTGCCAAGCAGGCTCAGGTAAAAAGTAGGGAGGAGGGACTTGGGGGAGGGGCATTGGGAATGCGATAGGTGGAAGGAGGTTAAGGTGAGGGTGATAGGCCGGAAAGGGGGTGAGGGGCGGAGAGGTCGGGAAGAAGATTGCAGGTCAAGAAGCCGGAGCTGAGTCTGAGGGTTGGGACTGAGAAAAGGTGGGGGGAGGGGAAATGAGAAAGCTGGAGAAATCTGCATTCATCCCGTGTGGTTGGAGGGTTCCTAGGCGGAAGATGAGGTGCTCTTCCTCCAGGCGTCGTGTTGCCATGGTCTGGTGATGGAAGAGGCCAAGGACCTGCATGTCCTTGGCAGAGTGAGAGGGGAAGTTTAAGTGTTCAGCCACGGGGGGGTTGGGTTGGTTGGTGCGAGTGTCCCAGAGCTGTTCTCTGAAACGTTCCGCAAGTAGGCGGCCTGTCTCCCCAATGTATAGGAGGCCACATTGGGTGGCCTTCTTCACTATCCTATCTACCTGCGATTCCACTTTCAAGGAGCTATGAACCTGCACTCCAAGGTCTCTTTGTTCAGCAAATCTCCCTAGGACCTCACCATTAAGTGTATAAGTCCTGCTAAGAGTTGCTTTCCCAAAACGCAGCACCTCACATTTATCTGAATTAAACTCCATCTACCTCTTCTTGGCCCATTGGCCCATCTGATCAAGATCCTGTTGTAATCTGAGGTAACCTAATTCGCTGTCCACTACACCTCCAATTTTGGTGTCATCTGCAAACCCACTAACTGTACCTCTTATGCTCGCATCCAAATCATTTATGTAAATGACAAAAAGTAGAGGACCCAGCACTGATCCTTGTGGCACTCCACTGGTCACAGGCCTTCAGTCTGAAAAACAACCCTCCACCACCACCCTCTGTCTTCTACCTTTGAGCCAGTTCTGTATCCAAGTGGCTAGTTCTCCCAGTATTCTATGAAATTTAACCTTGCTAACCAGTCTCCCATGCGGAACCTTGTCGAACACCTTACTGAAATCCAAATAGATCACATCTACCACTCTGCCTTCATCAATCCTCTTTGTTACTTCCTCAAAAAACTCAATCAAGTTTGTGAGACAAGATTTCCCACACACAAAGCCATGTTGACTATCCCGAATCAGTCCTTGCCTTTCCAAATACATGTACATCCTGTCCCTCAGAATTCCCTCCAACAACTTGCCCATCACCGAGGTCAGGCTCACTGGTCTATAGTTTCCTGGCTTGTCCTTACTACCCTTCTTAAACAGTGGCACCACGTTAGCCAACCTCTAGTCTTCCGGCACCTCACCTGTGACTATCAATGATACAAATATCTCAGCAAGTGGCCCAGTAATAACTTCTCTAGCTTCCCACAGAGTTCTAGAGTACACCTGATAAGGTCTTGGGGATTTATCCACCTTTATGCATTTCAAGACACCCAGCACTTCCTCCTCTGTAATATGGACATTTTGCAAGGTGTCACCATTTTTTCACTACTTTCTATATCTTTCTATATCCTTTTCCACAGTAAATACAGATGCAAAATACTCATTTAGTATCTCCCCCATTTTCTGCGGCTCCACATGAAGGCCGCCTTGCTGAACTTTGAGGGGCCCTATTGTCTCCCTAAGTATCATTTTGTCCTTAATGTATTTGTAAAAACCCTTTGGATTCTCCTTAATTCTATTTGCCAAAGCTATTTCATGTCTCCTTTTTGCCCTCCTTATTTCCCTCTTGAGTATACTCTTACTGCCTTTATGCTCTTCTAAGGATTCACTTGATCTATCCTGTATATACCTGATATATGCTTCCTTCTTTTTCTTAACCAAACCCTCAATTTCTTTAGTCATCCAGCATTCCCAATACCTACCAGCCTTTCCTATCACCCTAACAGGAATGTACTTTCTCTGGATTCTTGTTATCTCATTTGTGAAGGCTTCCCATTTTCTAGCTGTCCCTTTACTTGTGAACATCTGCTTGAAGAGTATTTTATTCCCAAATAACAAGTGATCAGTTATTGGTGACTCAGGGCTGAGGATAAGTTTCTGGAAGCTTGAGAAAGAGCCAAAAGAAATGACCTGGACATTTTCACTAACAGCTCCAGTAGCTGTTTTCCATCAAATTGCTGAGGGTCCAAGATTACGTGGATAAATGTCTTAACAACCATAAGGCAACATTGCTTGATGCACCTTATTACTGGTGTCTTGAGAAGTGAGAGGAAGAGATGTTGTGAGCTCCACCATAACATGAGGTAAAGGAGAATATTATCTTGAAGAGAGAAAATAGACCCAGCAACTGCAAACAAGATAAGGACTTTGGCTAAAAATAAAATGATGGATAGAGATGGGTTCTGATTTGTACTTCATTGTATACTGTATCTATCCTTTTGGGGAGTACAAGAAGAAGAGGAGTGAAAAACAGACCTATAGTAAAACAACCTTTTACATCCAGCTGCCCCAGCAAAGAATATCTCTCTTCAGTACCACCATCTCTGCCTCCTCAACTCAGCCCAACCATTGACTGTCACCTGCTGAAAATGCCAACAAGAAAAAGCACCACCCACCCTGAGACTATGATCCTTTTGTCCTCTCCTTTTCACCTTCTATGCCCCTGCTGCCCACGGCCTTTTAGGCTCAACATGAAAAGCTATGTGTTAAAGATTCACGTCCAATATAATGTGACCATTGAGGTCTGTGTAAAGATCATGGCTGAAGTTTTTGGATTCTCACACAGTCTCGACATTGCTCAACAATGGTGGGGAAATTGAAATCTTTGATCCTGACTTTTTTTAGAGTCAGTGCATCCAGAATTGACCACCTTTTTATGTTTATAAAGGTGAATGTTTCCTGCATTCTTACAACTTCTGTGCAGCAGATGCTATGCTCAGACCGCAGTGTGGTCAGAATTTGTTCCATTCTGTACTGAGGTGGAGTCTTCATACTGGCATTTTTAACTAACCACCTCAGAAGCATAAGTGACTGCAATATTTTTTCTATCACTTCTGGGCCAGCTAGAGAAAAAGGCAATAGTCTTCCCTCCCTCAAGATCCATAGACTCCTGGGTTGCTGCTTGCATGATGTGATATGGAGCCTTTTAATCCTTAATTTAATTCTTAAACTGCTCTTTGAGGAACGTCCAACCTCTTCATGCGTCTTTATGATTTGCCATGGAAAGGCTAGAGTGTATTAATTCTGGCAATGGCAAGCAAGATTTTCAGTTTTTCTGTGGATCAATGATTATTTGGCTGCAAAATAAAACATTGCTTGAATAGCTGTAACTCAAGAAATGTGTTATAGAATCATGGAGATATACAACATGGAAACAGACCTTTTGGTCCAACGAGGCCATGCCAACCAGATTTCCTAAATTAATCTATTCCCATTTGCCAGCATTTGACCCATATCCCTCTAAATCCCTCCTATGCATGCGCCAGTCCAGATGGCTTTTTAAGTGTTGTAATTGCAACAGCTTCCACCACTTCCTCTGACAACTCATCCCATACATGCTCCACTCTCTGCATGAATAAGTTGCCCCTTAGATCACTTTTAAATCTTCCTTCTGTCATGTTAACCTTTGAGAAAGTGAGGACTGCAGATGCTGGAGATCAAAGTCGAGAGTGTGGTGCTGGAAAAGCACAGCAAGTCAGGCAGCATCCGAGAAGCAGGAGAGTTGAGCTTTCAGACAGGGGCGGCACAGCGGCACAGTGGTTAGCACTGCTGCCTCACAGCACCAGGGTCCCAAGTTCAATTCCAGCCTCGAGTGACTGTCTGTGTGGAGTTTGCACATTCTCCCTCCCCCCACATGGGTTTTCTCCAGGTGCTCTGGTTTCCTCCCACAGTCCAAAGATGTGCAGATCCGATGAATTGGCCATGCTAAATTGCCCCATAGTGTTAGGTCAATTAGTCAGAGGGAAATGGGTCTGGGTGGGTTACTCTTTGGAGGGTTTGCGTGGACTGGTTGAGTCAAAGGGCCTGTCTCCACACTGTAGGGAATCTAACCTAAAATAATCTGAAGTCCTTCATCAGGAATAGAGGGGTGGGTGAAGGGGGCTGAGAGATAAATAAGAGTGAGGCTTGGAATAGGGGGAAGGTAGCTTGGAAGGCGATAGGTAAATGCAGGTGGGGGGTGTGATAGTGACAGGTCGGAGTGGAGGATGGAGCGGATAGGTGGGATGAGAGATGGACAGGTGGGACAGTTCAAGAGGGTGGTGCCAAGTTGGAGGGTTGGATCTGGGATGAGGTGGGGGGAGGGTAGATGAAGAAACTGGTGAAATTGATGTTGGGGGTTGGAGGGTCCCAAGGTGGAAGATGAGGTGTTTTTCCTTCAGGCGTCAGGTGGCTAGGATTTGGCGGTATAGGAGTCCCAGGACCTGCATTACTTGGCGGAATTGGAGGGCGAGTTGACATGGTCAGCCACAAGGCAATGGGGCTGTTTGGTGCGTGTGGACTGTCCTGGGCTTTAGTGATATGGATCCCCAAATCTTGACTAACTATGTCCAACTCACTGCACTGATATTAGATGTTGCATTTCTAGGACTATAGTGGGCCCCCTTGCTGCTGACACTCTCTTCATTTAATTGAAGACCACTCCTTTTATGCTTTGCGTGATCACCATTTGACTACAGCACATGCATTGTGTTTGCTGTGTAAGCAGCTAGCACATAGCACAGGTTTGACATTGATATAACCATAAGCAACATGTCCACTCCTTTTCCTGTTCACTTCTGACAAGCATGACAAGCTCTCTGTCTTTATGCCTGTGCTAAATAATAAAGCAACATAGATGTGCTGTGAACAATATACAAAAAGGGAATGCGAGGCACGCTGGAGATGCTGTCAGTAAACTTTAGGTGCAAAGTGAGTGAATACTAAGAGAGACAAAGATAAAAAGAGAGAAAGAGGCAGAAAAGAGGGAAAAGGAGAAGAAATTAGCAAAAGAGAGAGAAAGAGAAGGAAAAAAAGAGAGAAACTAGATCTAAGATTCACCCTGGACTAAACCATCAAATGAACCCTTGTCCCTGTGCATGAAGTGTCTTGGCAGTAACATTACACTGAAAGGTGACAGTGTGCTCCAAGGTGCAGAATTGAAGTAGAGAACTAGATTCTTAAATGAATCACAGATGTTTGAAAATAATGTGGTGGCGTGGGACTGATGTTAACTTCTACAGATGGGGTGAGGAGGTACAAGTGGTTGCTGCTCATGGAGGCTAAAATAAGATATCAGGGACTGCATATATTTCTGCTCTTATTTCTCAGGGCAATGCTTTGACCTGCTGAGTTTAAAATTCAAACAACCCCTAGCTGTTAACTGTTAATCAGCATTAATGGCTTCATTTCCCTTCGCAGTTCCTCTACCAGAGTTCACTTCCTAATCAATTAACATTCTCTTTTCATGCAATTAACATTGGTTTTCCACTTGAATTTGTATTATTTCTAAATGTCCTGTCGAGGCCACAGTTAAAAGCTTTTATGAAATGTGTCTTACTCCCAACAATGTTCTGATCCTGATCTGTCTCTAAAGAAAGAGGTTGTTACCAAAATCATTATGGAAGTGGATGAATTCTGGATGGGCTAAAAATTGCTAAAGAGCAATTAATTAATTAATTAATCGTCCAAACTGGAATATATGCACCAAGGACAAGGAGGAAAGTCAGGATGTAAATGGCAGACATACTAGCCATAACCCTCCACTCCTCTTTAGACACAGAGATATGCCAGAGAACTAGATACTTGCACATAGAACACCCTTATTGAAGAAATTGTATAAAAATAAGCCTGGCAAGTCAGTTGGCTGGAAAGCTTTTAGATATAGAATCTCCAAATTTTCCAGTTTACGAGAAGGCCTATGACCCACTACGTCTTTACCGAATCTTGGAAAACACACACCATCGAGCTCCATTCTCTTGCCCTATCTCCATAGTTCTCTAAATACTGTTACCACATGGCAATGAACTCTTCTGTTAATTAAACCAAACACCCAGAAAAGCTCACCTTGCCTCATAATCTGTTTAAAATATGAATGACAGAGAACACCCAAATTCCACTATTTAAAAAAAATCAATTTTTTTTAACGCTAAAAGTGAACATTAAACAACTATTCACAAAGCTAAGCTCCCCTTTCTCTTAACTGCTTATTACCTGCCTCCAACTCTGTGGTAGTAGTAAGAACTTAGCATACATAAGGTTGAGGAAACAAGGATTGGACAGAGTGTTGGAGGGATACAGGATAGCCAGAAGGGAGCTGAAGAAATGGATTAGGAGAGCTAAGAGAGGGCATGAACAATCTTTGGCGGGTAGGATCAAGGATAACCCCAAGGCCTTTTATGCATATGTGAGAAACATGAGAATGACGAGAACGAGGGTAGGTCCGATCAAGGACAGTAGTGGGAGACTGTGTATTGAGTCGGAAGAGATACGAGAGGTCTTGAATGAGTACTTTTCTTCAGTATTTACAAATGAGAAGGACCGTATTGTTGAAGAGGAGAGTATGAAATGGACTGGTAAGCTAGAGGAGATACTTGTTAGGAAGGAAGATGTGTTGGGCATTTTGAAAAACTTGAGGATAGACAAGTCCCCTGGGTCTGATGGTATATATCCTAGAATTATGTAGGAAGCAAGAGAGGAAATTGCAGAACTGTTGGCAATGATCTTTTCGTCTTCACTGTCAATGGGGGTGGTGCCAGGGGACTGGAGAGTGGCAAATGTTGTGCCCCTGTTCAAAAAAGGGAATAGGGATAACCCCGGGAATTACAGGCCAGTTAGTCTTACTTCGGTGGTAGGCAAAGTAATCGAAAGGGTACTGAGGGATAGGATTTATGAGTATCTGGAAAGACACTGCTTGATTAGGGGCAGCCAGCACGGATTTGTGAGGGGTAGGTCTTGCCTTACAAGTCTTATTGAATTCTTTGAGGAGGTGACCAAGCATGTGGATGAGGGTAGAGCAGTGGATGTAGTGTACATGGATTTTAGTAAGGCATTTGATAAGGTTCCCCATGGTAGGCTTATGCGGGAAGTCAGGAGGCATGGGATATTGGGAAGTTTGGCTAGTTGGATAGAGAACTGGCTAACCGGTCGAAGTCAGAGAGTGGTGGTAGATGGTAAAAATTCAGCCTGGAGCCCAGTTACTGGTGGAGTTCCGCAGGGATCAGTTCTGGGTCCTCTGCTGTTTGTAATTTTTATTAATGACTTGGAAGAGGGAGTCGAAGGGTGGGTCAATAAATTTGCAGATGATACGAAGATTGGTGGAGTTGTGGATAGTGAGGAGGGCAAAGGGACTTAGATATGTTGCAGAGCTGGGCTGAGAAGTGGCAGATGGAGTTCAACCCTGTCAAGTGTGAGGTTGTCCATTTTGGAAGGACAAATAAGAATACGGAATACAGGGTTAACAGTAGGGTTCTTAGTAAGGTGGAGGAGCAGAGGGATCTTATGTTCATAGCTCTTTGAAAGTTGCCACTCAGGTGGATAGAGCTTGTAAGAAGGCCTATGCTGTATTAGCATTCATTAGCAGAGGGATTGAATTCAAGAGTCGTGAGGTGATGTTGCAGCTGTATAGGACCTTGGTAAGGCCACATTTGGAGTACTGTGTGCAGTTCTGGTCGCCTCATTTTAGGAAAGATGTGGAAGCTTTGGAGAGGGTGCAGAGGAGATTTACCAGGATGTTGCCTGGAATGGAGAATAGGTCATACGAGGATAGGTTGAGAGTGCTAGGCCTTTTCTCATTGGAACGGCGAAGGATGAGGGGTGACTTGATAGAAGTTTATAAGATGATCAGGGGAATAGATAGAGTAGACAGTCAGGGACTTTTTCCCCGGGTACAATAGAGTGTTACAAGGGGACATAAATTTAAGGTGAAGGGTGGAAGGTATGGGGGAATGTCAGGGGTAGGTTCTTTACCCAGAGAGTGGTGGGGACAAGACTGCGCTGCCTGTGGGAGTGGCAGAGGCAGAAGGTGACCTTTAAGCGGCAATTGGATAGGTACATGGATAAGTGCTTAAGCTAGGACAAATGTTCGGCACAACGTCGTGGGCCGAAGGGCCTGTTCTGTGCTGTATTGTTCTATGTTCTATGTTCTATGATGGGATACTTGACCAAGGTAAAGGTATCTTGGCTCTCAGCCTCTCGCTTTAGTGGGAAAATACTGCTGGAGATAAAGACTGAGATTGTATAATTATAATTTGACGAAATATCGGGAGTACAGAGGAACCAAAATTATCCGAAGGACACAGGTGGGGAGTACTTTGTTCGGTTAATCAAATTCCGGATAATCTAATGTCTGATAACATTGTTTAGCAAGCATTGGGACCTTGTGATCTTGCCAGGTAATCCAATATTCGGATAATCGAATGCCAGATATTCGAGGTTCCTCTGTATTTCATAGGGTCATTAGTGGCATCTTGAGCTCATTAACTTCTCTGTCCTTGAGCAACAAGGCAATAGCTGCACTGTGCTTATCTTTATCTCGAATTATTTGTAAAGTGCGGAATGTAAGCAAAGATGTTTGCATCATTATATAAGTATAAGCTGACTGTTGAGCTCAGGAGAATGCTGTTAGACAGTGAAGGCTGTGGCAGCCTCTCCATGAGTTCACAAAAAGCAAGAAAATTTCTTCAACAGAATCTGGCATAGTCAGGCAGGATCCCAATAAATATGGGATCCAAGAAAGCAAAAGTAAAGGAGGAAATAGGAGAAATAGTGTGCGGGACAGTACTAGCTGAAAGGGGGATGGTGTGTCGTGCTTCCCTCATGGAGAGGGAGTGTGTAGAGACTGTCTGGTGACTCCAGCTGAGCAAACAGCACTGAAAGATTGAGGCAAGATTGCAGAGAAGACTAAGATTGTACCAGGGCTGTGAGAGAGACTAAAAAGTGGTAGCTACCCAATTGATAGGATCTTGGCGACAGAACAGAAACATTGGTGAGGGCTTATAGTAGATCAGTGCATGCCAGTGTGGGTAACAGTTTATTCTCTGTTCTTGGTGGGTGACATCGCTTTTTACAGAAATGGAAATTTGAGCCAGCAGTCAGTGCCTCTCCATGAACACAGATGCGAGGACCCAGAAGATGGCCCAAAGATGGAAAAGTGAACAAAATAAAGACATTGTAAGTTGATAAGATCCCAACAACTGGTAAGAAACCCAGTTGTTCCACCAGGATCACTGGCAGAAACGCGACATTCCTGGTACATCATTCCTTTTTGTAGTGATCTTTACTAATGGTCCCAGGGCCATTGCCCCCACAGAGGCTCTTTTGACTTCAGTAAAATTAAAGAATAGCAAGAAATTATTTAGGAAGGAAGTGGCGATCTCAGTGGGACAAATATTATATGATGCATTGTTTCATTAAATGGTAAGAGGTTGCTAAGTGTCATCAGTCTCCCAAATCTAAACCCAAGAAAGATGTGGGTGTACAGAAAGAAGTCCCTTCCAATGCCTCGATTCTGGCTGTACCCTGGCTTCAATCTCAGAAGGATACACTTACGGAGAACATCCTCCTGGCAGCGGTTGTGCAAGATCAGCTGCCCCGGCCTCTTCAATCTCCACATTACTAGAAGGTAGTCCATACTACTGACCTGCCTACTGTCCCACCTGAAACTAACCAACCCATTACAATGCAGACTCACATCCAGACTAAAATGCATCATCTGAATATGGCATCTGGGACACTCTCCGCTGTCTCTGATGCAAATCCCGTCACCAAATTGGCCCGACTGATGATCAACAAAATAGCTGCCCGAAAGCATTGCCCCAACTCATCCCCCCCCCAACATAAGAAGCATGATCAATGAGACTTCTAAATCATTGAAGAAGCCAATCCACTTCCACAATCCTGCTATATTAATGAGCCTTTACCCGGGGATGCTCTTCTCTTACTCAAAGTTGCATATGGATTCCTTTTCAGTGCCAGCTAATGAAAATAGGGATTGGATATAGGAACCCACAAAGGAGCAGTGGGGTCAGGAAATATCCCCAGGATGAATGGCTCCAGAACCGAGCTATACAGGCCATCTCAAATGGGGCTCAGCAGCATAGCGACTTTGGGGAGATCACTCAGTGCCTTCAGAAGAAAGGGAAACCTCTTGTTGATTTTATTGCCCATTTTAAGGACACATGGGAATCATCTGTGGGAGTGGCTCTGGAAGGAAATGATCCTTTGGCAGTACAGATGCTGTTAAATTGTGTTGAGCCCCAGATAGCTCAGGCTTTCAAGCTTACTAATTTCACCCATCAACACCCATCTCTAAATCATTTGTATAAATCAGAAAAAGCATAGGTCCCAACACTGATCCCTGGCGAACACTACTTTCAACTACCTCCAATATGAGAAATGTCCAACTATACCTACCCTCGGTTTCCTATCTTTTTATCCAATTTCTAAGCCATGCTGCCAAGGCCTCAATCCCAAACATTTCTAATTTGCTAACCAACTTGTCATGTGGTGTCATATCAAATGCTTTCTGAATGTCCAAACATACAACATCTGCAGGCAAAAGTGAGGACTGCAGATGCTGGAGATTAGAATCAAGATTAGAGTGGTGCTGGAAATGCACAGCAGGTCAGGCAGCATCCGAGGAGCAGGAAAATTGATGTTTCAGGCAGGAGCCCTTAATCAGGAATGAGGCTGCAAGCCTCAGGCGTGGAGAGATAAATAGGTGGGGATGGCTGGATAGAAGGTAGGTGGGAGCGCAATAGGTGGATGGCGGAAGGGGTAAAGGTGACAGGTCGGAGACGAAGGTGGAAGGAAGATTGACAAGTAGGACAGGTCATGACGATAGTGCTGTACTGGAAGTTTGGAACTGGAGTAAGTTGGGGGAGCGGAAATGAGGAAATTGTTGAAGGCCACACTGATTCCCTGGTGTTAAAGGGCTCCGAGGCGGAAGATGAGGCGCTCTTCCTCCAGGCGTCAAGTGGTGAGGGAGTGGCGGTAGAGGAAGCTCAGTACCTGGATGTCCTTGGCAGAGTGGGAGGGGGAGTTGAAATGTTTGGCCACAGGGCAGTGGGGTTGATTGGTGCGGGTGTCCCGGAGATGTTCCCTGAAGTGCTCTGCGAGAAGGCGTCCTGTTTCCCCAATATAAAGGAGACCGCATTGGGAGCAACGGATACAATAAATGACATTGGTGGAAGTGCAGGTGAAACTTTGATGGATGAGGAAGGCTCCTTTGGGTCCTTGGATGGAGGTGAGGGGGCAAGTGTGGGCGCAAGTTTTGCAATTCCTGCGGTGACAGGGGAAGGTGCCAGGAGGGGAGGGTGAGGTGTTGGGGGGGTGTGGACCTGACCAGGAAGTCACTGAGGGAACAGTCTTTGCGGAAAGCAGATAGGGGTGGGGAGGGAAATATATTGCTGGTGGTGGGGTCCGTTTGTAGTTGGTGGATGATGCGGGTTATGCGGAGGTTGGTGGAGTGGAAGGTGAAGACCGGGTGTTCCAAATCGTTGCCTCTTACTTTTAAAAAAAAAGGAACTATTATCGTACAATTACCTTGTATAAAATGTGGGGTGATGGATTATGTGGCAGCAAAAGTATTAAAATTAAGGAAGATTCAGAATTTGTGTGGAAACAAACATACATTGTATGTTAATCAAAATCATAGTTTTCATGTATTTGCAAAATTGTTACTCATTGCCCTCTAGTCATTAATTTTCCTAATTCCATTACGCCTGACATAAGTAGATCAGTGATGTTGTTAAATCTGAATTTTGTGCATTGAAGAAAGTAACTAAGGCTGCTTTGAAATTGTAAGACTCTAAAAGTTAGCTCAAGCACAATATAAAGGAAAATGTTGCAGGCTGTGAGCAGAGAGTATGTTGGTTATCATCTAAACATCTCACGGACCATTACTAATAAGATACCCTCTTTTGTGCAGATGTAGATTCATTTTCAGATAAAACAAAACAACAGACTCTAATGATCATGGAAAGTGTCAGAGCTTTACGGAGGCCTTGTCTCTGGTTAAAATGGAATAATTGCTGACTTGGGATTCTGTATCCCTAACCCCATATACTGTAAATGAAAAGTCATAAATGCTGTCATCACTTCTTTCTTCCTCTGCCAATACTACATCCTAAACATTAACTTTTTAAAATATACATGCTCTAAGATTTTGAAGGTCCTCAACCAGAAAGAAACGCATGATTATGATGATCCCACATCTTTTGATTTCACTGTCACAGATGACAATTTTAGAGATTGTAATGTCTGCACAGTGTCAGCCTCATTTTGATGAGCGATAGCACATGATGTGATATGGAGTATATCGTGAAGTTGGGTAAAGTAATTGTAGAATGGGAGGTAGGAAGTAAGAACTTGATGTTTGTAAAATTGTAAAATGGGGAAAGCATTGTGTGGTCCCTTTTAAAAGATGGTGCTTTTCCTATGCTTAGAGACTTAAAATGGATGTCTGTGAGTAGCAGCTTGAAAGTTTGCTAGTACACAGACAGACCGAATTGAAACATTTGTATCAAAAGCCTATACAGTTAGCAAGCCAAGCAGCAATTTTACCAAGACAACAGGCTTTTGAATTTAGCTAATCAATTTGAACCAGGTACTTGGATACTAAAAACCTATTAAATTTAAATCTGAATAGTTTTTACAACATAGGATCATTCCAATTGGAAGGAATATTGATATAGGTCATCAAGGATATGAAAGAAGGGTCAGTTGGACGAAGATCCCAGATTCAGAGCCAATGGCTCACAGCTCTTGAGAGTGAATTGCTGGCTCTCACAGCCTCATCTATGCCTTCGAAAAAGCACCTTCTAAATAACAATGGAAGAATCAGAGAAGGCACAGAACATTCAAGACACGCAGCCTGGCCGTAATTTTGACAGACTAATTTCTATTTTTTTTAATATATGAATGGGACTTGTGTTGAAGGGAACAGTATAACACTAGAATCTTGCTTTATTCAGGAATAGTTAGTAGTTAGAAAGGATTTATTTCATTTGTTAATCGTTTAGTTAATTTGTTCACTGTTAAAGTTAAATAAATAAATTGTTGCTTATTGATTTTAAAGTTAGTGTCAGGGATTTATTTTATTTAACCACTATAAGCTGCTGAAAGGCAGGTTACACCACATTTCACACTCCTTTTTACAGATTATAGGGTGAGGTGCTCCTCTTTGAATGTTTCAGTTTTAGTTCTCAGGAGGGGGTGATCTGCCACTTTATAACAAGTGCCGATGTGCCAAGTTGAGGGAGCAGGACTTAATTGTCAGCAAAGTAGACAGCTACTAGTTTTCTTGCAGAACAATGCAAAAATGACTTCGATAGGCCACAATCCAGATTAGTATCTGAACAGATTAGATTAGATTCCCTACAGTGCGGAAACAGGCGTTTCGGCCTAACCAGTCCACACCGACCCTCCGAAGAGTAACCCACCCAGGCCCATTTCCCTCTGACTAATGCACCTAACACTACGGGCAATTTAGCATGGCCAATTCACCTGACCTGCACATCTTTGGACTGTGGGAGGAAACCAGAGCACCCAGAGGAAACCCACGCAGACATGGGGAGAATGTGCAAACTCCACACAGTCAGTCGCCCAAGGCTGGAATCGAACCTGGGATCCTGCTGCTGTGAGGCAGCAGTGCTAACCACTGAGCCACCGTGTCGGCCCACTGAACCACCATGCTGCCCCAATGGGAAAAAAAAATTGTTTAGTGAGTTGCCAGCCCAACAGAGAATTAGTGCATTATATCAGAGTTTGGAAAAGTCCACCTTGAACTTAGAATAGAACTTCCCATAGAGCTTGGGGCCCATCCTTTCCGAAATGAAACAGATTGTCACCTTGAGCAGCAAAGAGAAACCCACCATGAATAAACGTTTCATGACCAGCTTAACATTTTCCATTGTGGAAGGGGTTAAAATAAAACAAAGACAATTTAATCAAGAGAAACAGATTCAAAACAAGATGCATGTGGAGTAGCACTGACTACAAATTGTTTCATGTAAAAGCTAGGTGTAGAGCAGTTAGACATTTAGCAAACCACAACTTGCTCCATTTTAAGCAAAGAGGAAGCTGTGAACCACGTTTAACTTCTGTGGGGGGAGTCTAAGGCAAAAGACCTCATCTCAAGTGAGGCACAATAAAAGCAGAATATGATTGGTCTATTGTGCTTCCAAGACTTGAAAATCAATATGTAATTGATCAATAAGAAAAACCTGATGTATGGGTTTGTATATAAAAATATGATTGTAACCATCAAAAGGCAGACTCTCTGGGCAAGGACGATTTTTGTCCCTTGTAAGGTTGAGTCCCTTGTATTGCATTAATAAAGGCACTAAGTGTGTATAACAAGAACACTATGATCTGAGTAAACATTTATTCGACACCATCACAGTACAGAATGGTATAATGGAAGCTCAAGTATCTGTTGCTTAGCTCTGAAATTACTGTTGAAAGGGGATTCAGCATAGAAAGCCATCCTTCCATTCTCCAATCCAGCACTCAAAGTGCACAGATGCTGTCCCAGGTGCATAGCAATATCGCTATGAATGAGAAACAACTGCTATCTCTCAAGATGACAACAAACCTAATACCTACCTCTGTCAGCGGTAGTGATCCTTGCTGTTACTGTCAGCAGACCCAGGCTGAGTTTGAGCATTATGAAGCCCAGTCTTCCCATTCCAGATATCTTTCAGGTTAACTTTCAAAGTTGATGCATCTTCAAGTTTATCAGCTCTATTATTTGGAAAAATGTGATGTAAGATTAAGATGGTAAAATATACACAAAATGTGCTAAGGTGAATTGTTGAGCTTTGTCTGCAAAATTCCATTAAATGTAAATATGAATAAAGATTTACTAAATCAATAATTTTGCTTTTTATCCGCATCTGTATCATACACAAGCAAAAACAAATACTGGTTAGGGGGAGACAAATGTGGTTATTGAAAGAGAAGTTAGGAATTGAGGACTGATTAAGCAGATGTGGTGTTGATGCTGGTCGACATGCTTCTCAAACAAATGTTATTGGAGAACCAAAAAAAGGGCAATTTTGATTGCCACTCTTCCTTATCCTGTCTTCCCCTGCTGCTTCTCCTCAGTCTGGGTTTGCAAGTGATATTGAGTCTCTTTCCTCATAAAGTTTATAATTGAGGGGAAATCAGCAGATTATGACAAATCCAGTTACTACTTAGTAGTATACTGCAGGGTTCCTCCTGAATACTTCAGGCAGTGAAAGCTTGAAGATGGTTCAGTGATACATCTTGGGTAGCATAGTTCTCTTGGTTCCTAGATTCTTAAGCCATGCCAGGAATAATATCCCTTGTTGCTCAGTAACCAACCTTTAGAGACCTAGCTGAAGTTCAAGTTAAACAGAGGACCCAACATTGCACATTTTTGTATAATGGCTTTTGTCTAACAATTCTCCATGTACAATGTAGTTGCAGTAACCCAATTAAAATAGTAGATAGTGAAATATCATAGGAACATATTAAGCATTCTGTTGGCAAGAATAGTAGTTTCTAAGGTACTGACCCAAAGAAGAAAGATCTAGGAAGTCACAAAACATAAACAGCATTTTTTTTTAATGCAGCTTCATAAATCCAGCGAATAAATATATTGTTTATGATACTGTGTATGATGCAGATCAGGTGTATTTAAAATAAAGTTCTGACGAAGCACAGGCTACCACATTCTCAATGGTAATGTTACAAATAAATAAATCTTCTCAATCAAGCATCATTACTTGCTGCAATGTCTTATTTTTGCCTATAGATAAATTGCATTGTATAATCAAGAAAGGTACAGTGGATTTCAGGTATATCTGCAATTATCATTTCATTGTCTGATGTTTGCATTTGTTTCTTCCTCAGCTTGGACGAGAGTGAGAGGTTATTTTCAACCTGGTATCAAATTGCATGCCCACTGACTAATTAGATTATTATACAACAAATTGTCTGACCTCTTGCTTAGGGAAAATAACCCTGAACACTTCTTCAGAAATATTTAGAAACATTGCTCTGAAATGCCACAGAAATGACAACTTCTGTTGCAGCTATTTAGATGAGACACCAACTCACGAAACAAAGCTTGTTATAAATGAACGCATTTGGCAGGTTGCCCATCAGCTTAACAAGAGAAGCTGTTCACTGAGACAAGACTTCATTGTTTTCTCTCAATTTAAAGTTGGGAGTACCTTATCAAAGAATTATAAAGATGATCTTGTCTAGTCATCTGTAGAGATTGTGGACTGTATCAATATTGATCTGCACTTTTAGTAAGCATATTTTAATTCGAATTTGTTTTATTTTTTTTAATTTGGGAGCAATAATTGAGTGAGGAAGGGAAATGGTAGTGTTCCATTGCACTCAATCCCAGCCACCTTAAAGCCCACTGGATGCTGAGAGAAGTCATCTATTTTTGGGTAAGTCTCTGTGTATGATGTATTTGTATTCCAAATCTGAATTTTTGGTCTCATTTTCATGAAGCCCTAATTTCACCAGAATTAAACTGATTTACTGACCACTGAAGTTAAAGAAAGAACCTTTTTTGATGAACATTGATCTGAGAGAATAATCGTTTTGTTTTCTAACCTGCTGAGTATTTACCAGCATTTTCTTTTTTGTTGTTTAGATTTCCAGCATCCATAGTTTCTGCCTTTTGAATTTTATTCTGTTAAAACTTATAATTTTATTAACTTTGATTTTTTTTATTCTTCTGCTCATTACTTCCTTTGGAAATATTTCCTATATTTGTGCTATTTGCTGGAGAAACTGATCTTTACTGTTACAATATACAATTGTTTTCTCACACACACTTCTTGCAAGATGAAGAATAGCAACAACAGGAAACCAGGCTTTTGAAGTTACATTTCCCTGGTGATGACTCAATTGCTTGTCCTCTGACTTGCATTTAAGCAAAAAGCAGAGGCCTCACTTTGTGAAGGAAATGATTATCAATTTTTACTACATACTGCAAGGAGTCTTGGAGCCTACATCGACCTTACCACTCTGCCATTGGCTAATAAAAGTAACAGCACCCTGAACTAACAGGGCCATTCCACCTACAATGTAAGTTGAATAGCTATGTATGGTTTCATGAAACATTAAGTAATCATAGCTTTAGATTTCTTGATTGAGTGTTGGAGTAAAACTTGCACCTGCCTGCTTCATGGCTCCCAATATATTTCATTATCAACACTCCAACAGCAAATACTAGCAAAGTTTTTAAAAATACCTCCTCCACTTCAACTGGTACAATTGCAACATTTAAGAGGCATTTGGATGGGTATATGAATAGGAAGGGTTTGGAGGGATATGGGCCAGGTGCTGGCAGGTGGGACTAGATTGGGTTGGGATATCTGGTCGGCATGGACGGTTTGGACCGAAGGGTCTATTTCCATGCTGTACATCTCTATGACTCTATGGTGTTATCTGCTTCCCAGTCTCATTGGGAGTGAATAATTAATTGCAAGCCTTTACTTAAATACATAAATCTTGTCACAATTCATAGAATGTGCCTGTGAAAGGCAGGGAACATGTGGAGCATTTTGAGTGTCATAGGGCTTACACACTATAAGGACAAGGCCACAACACTGATAGAGATGGCAGTGGGGCAGTACAAACTGCTGGATAATGGTAGGAAAGCTTCATAGGTACAACACTAAACCAGGAAAATGCAATTAAAAAAAAACATCTTCTATATTTCTTTAATCTCGAGTATTCTGCTGACCTTTATGTATGCTATTGTTTCCTGCACTGTAGTTACAGCCACGGAGACAAATGAATATTCTTAAGCCATTTCTAACCTATGTAGGCCAGTTTGTTTGCCCATATCCTTTCCCCCTTTTTGGGAATACTGGGGAAACAATGAAAGAATTAGTAGGCTTATAGTGCACTGTCACAAAAACACTCCTTTATGACCAACAAGTTCTGGAGTGGCACAAAAAGAGAAAAGCTGAAGAAACCCAGCAGGTCTAGCAACATGAGTGGACAGAGAAACAGAGTTAATGTTTTTGAGTATGATACAAGTCATCTTCAGTTCTGAAGAATCAAATCAGACTCAAAACATTAACTCTGTTTCTCTGTCCACAGATGCTGCCAGAGCTGCTGAGTTTCTCAAGCATTTTTGCTTTTTATTTCAGATTAACAGCATCCACAGTATTTTGCTTTCATATAAATTATGGACATGGAACTTCTGGCTCGGATGCAAGTACTACTTTCTCATCCACAAGACCACCTACTGCTCAGTGAACGTTTGATTTTTAAGATAGTGATGATGTACTTGATTATTACTCAAGTAAGGGACATGAGATGGAATGTTCCTTTACTGCTATTCTTGTAACTTTGAAAGAGGTTGCTGTCTTTATTAGTTAGAGACAAACCTTGTCACTGATAAGTGTCCACTCACGTGACTATCTTCTGTGAAAAATTCTAATAAGGAAGAACACCTGAGAATGAATACAACATGAAAATCTATGTTTGACAAAATATTCTTTGCATCTTGTCACATACAATCTGGAAATTCAGCAACTTATTGTTAAGAAACTTGAGAAGGTTAACAACAATGACGCATAAATGCTGTAACTTGCATTAGCAACGTGTTTAAACTGAACGGACCCATCAAGTCACTGTCTTGAACTTGATGAATTCACTAAAATTCCAAAAAGATGTGTCAGTGGCCTGATGAATATTTGTCTGCGGAGCATACCCTGATTGGTGCTGCATATATTTCCATAGCTGTTCAAAATGAACCTGTGACATTAAAATGGTTGAATACAACTTATCACTTTCATAGCCACACGCAGAGTTATCGAAGAAAATGATCCCAGCTGTGGTTCATCACAGAGCAACTTTACTGCTTTGATTTAACAACTGTAACTAATAGGCTTAATACATAACATTGTAACACTAACAAAAAGAATGCAAAGTCTTTATATTGAAAGATTCAAAGTCATAAAGCATTGTTGATCCCTAATAGATATGAGACCTTTAAATAATTTGTGAAAAGGTGGATCTTTGTTGGTTGCACATTCCCACACTCTTTCTGCCTTCATCCTGTAGTCCTCCTTTCTTTGCTAAAAAGCTTACAAGGGAATACCTATTGGGAAACCTGGCTTTGAGCCCTTTTTTCTCCCCCTATGAATATGCAAAAATGTCCCACAGTTTGAGATTCTCCTGCTATCAAACATGAGTCCAACTCAAATTGAGAAAACAACATTAAAAAATGCTGTATATACTCAGCAGGTTAGGCAGCATCTGTGGAGAATGAAACAGAGTTAATAGGCTGAACTTTCTGATGGGGATTGGTCCCACATTAGAGTTCCACACTCATCTGCAAAAATTCAACATACTCATTGATATAACCTTCCAGGAGGCAGCATCCTAGCTGGCCATCTCCTCACTCACTGCTTTATTAAGAAAGGGAGGTGAATTATGTTTGAGACGCAATCTAAGAGCCTGACTGGGAAAGACGAGGCAAAGATAATTGCATAGTGCCTCAACCTGGAAGCATCCTCAGATGCCCACAGAAATATCTTCAATTAAGAGACTTGAATCCAGACATCCAGCACAATCCAGGTTTAAAGCAAAAACTAAAATCAATTATTTCAAAAGATGTTATTAGACTGCTGCAATCTCCATTGAAGTTTATTTCAGTTGTACTTTCAAAACTAAAGCACTCCACCAATAATAACTGATATTAGAAAAAATTCTAGGTCTTTTATTTTATTCTAAACTACTCTTGCTACATTTGGAGCAGAATGCATCGGTAGAAGCATTCAATTGGCCATTCACTCTCATTTTGATACATAATCTAGAAATAAAGTCTTCCATATAAAGTTCAGTGGTGGCAACACAGGACAGACAAAGAACCCACACCAGAATTTAGCCACAAAATCAGTGTGCTGATATGACAGAAACAATAAGTACAGTTTCTCTAATTGATTTTAATGAGTGGGGATGGGAATGCATTTAAAACAGATTAAAAGTGGTGGTGGGAGGAATTACATAAGGTAATATTATTAGATCAGAAAAAGGAAGAGGCGTCAATTGAAAATAATTAGGCCTGTCAAGTGAGCATTATTTCATTTCATTTGGAATTATAAATATTTTTATTCATCCCATGTATATTTTTACTAACAATGGATGTCACGTTCCTGCTGTAACAAATTTTCTCACATTAAGGTAAAACCTACATCACTCGACTTCCAAATGACTTCATTTCCAATAGTGGAACATTAACTTGTGCCTATGCATAAAGTTTTTGGTTTCCAAACCTCTTCACTCTGTTTACTTCCCTTTCCTCCTTTCAGGCACTACATAATATCCACCAATTCAATCCTTTAATATCTTCATCTTTGACTCATTTTGTTTGATCATGCTTCAGAGGTTTCTTGGGATATTTTCAATGTTAATGGCATGAAATTATTACTGTTGGTTTACAGTGAACATTACATATTTAAAATGATGTTAACAAGTGCAGAATCTTATACAAATACATTAGTATGTATATTATCAGAGAAATTTAAAGTCCAAGGTATTTTTGCTTCATGATTTGTTCATCTCCTGAATGCTTTTTTATCAACCTAATCTTCTCTGATTACCTTCACTGAAGTTCTTTGTCTTATCTTTCAAACTGTTATAGTTTCTCCTAGTTTCAAGTGAGAAATTAATACAGAGTCAAAATTATACTGACAGAATTGACCAGAGCACCAGCGGTATCAAATGTCTAGCTGCCTACTCTCAATTACAGCAATGAACATAAAGAATCAAATTAAATATAAAAAAAACAAATGTCATTGTTTTAGAATTAAAATACTAGCAAGCCTTGCATAGGTAAAATTATTATCCAGAATAAGAAAGATAAACTACTTCTGAAATGGTAAACACAATTTATTCAAATATCTATTATCAATCATATATTTCACTTATTTCTGGTTTCTCATTGTTTCACAGCTTGTATCCTATTAAGCAGCTCAAACAGACTTAAGAAATAACATTAATTCCAACACAGTGAATCTTAGCAGTGAAAAGTTTCAATGACATAATTCACATGGCATGTTGATGACACTGTTCCAATAGTGAATCAACTGATGTGCCATGATGGTGAAATTATGACCTGTTTACACAAATTCTAAGATTTTCCATTGTTAATTCCATAAATAGAGAATACAACTTCTCCTCAGCATTAGCCAGTCTCACACAACTCATTGAATTAGTGTCAAGTCTGCATCAACTTCAAGATGAGCTGGCTTCTTACTACAACTAAACTTGAACCTGCTGCATTTTAATTTCCTTAAACTGTCAGTCAGTAATTTTGGGTCCAATAATAATCCTGACATCAGTTTCCTTTGCATTATTGGAATATAATATTCCATTGTGAAACTTCTGCATTCTCTTATTTGCCATTTACATAGATTACTTATGTTTAACCTGGTTCCAAACAATTGTAGCTCTTTCATGTAACAGAGTCATCTCTGCTAAGTGCTCTTCAGGAACATGTAATTTAATGCATTTCAGTATTAAGTGCTAGGCAGAAATATTTCAGGTAAATTCAAAATGCTGTGATGGAAATTTGCCATTATTGCTTAACACACGGTAACATTATACTTTTAATAATTAAATGGTAAAGATTTTGCAAATCTATCCATTTATTCTGCACTTTAGCACAGCAAAAAGATGTTTGCCTTTTTGAAGGCATACATCGAGTACACCTATCATTACTGCAGTGTTTAATTTTTTGAATGTTGCAGACATTTTTAAATATGAAATTATGAGGCTAAATTTTATAGTAAAAAAGACTGTCAAGAACTTTAAAAAGTCATCAACTGAGCAACAGAGAATGAATTGTAATTCTAGGCAAAATAGTAATCAGTAGCCAACTGTATACTGAAACCGACAGGAGACTCTCCCACTAAAATGAAAAACAAAGGGAGGTTTTTACATCTCATAATATTGTGAAAGCTATTTTCTTTATAATCTCAAAATTCCTGTTGGGGTGGATTTGAGCAGAATATAACAAATGATACTTATAACTCAGCATGACTATTGCCATAGATCTAATAGATGCCACTCATTAGATGTAATTTCAGCAGCACTATTTTCTATCCAACATGGATATAAAAGGTTGTGATATTAATTTAAATTCTAACTGTCATCTCAAGCACACCTCGAGCTGCAGGGAAGCAGTGCACTCCTCCATATACATTCCCATGACAACCACACATTAATACTCTGCTGCCCAAATTGCGGCTTCCCCTAAATCCATTCAGTTTGAATTCACATTAAAAGCTGTTTGCTGGATGGGTGACTTCATAGCTTGATATCTGTTCTCTCATTTTTCAAATTTCATGTCTCTAACCAGGATATAAGATATTTACCTAATCAAGTCTCTCTAATAACACTACCTTATCTGTTACAATTACATGTGTTCAATTTGAATAGGTGTAGTTAATTTATAAAATACATGATTAATTGCCTTTTATGTCACAGAATTAAAAAACCTGTCTGATAGCCATGGGGGTTGGTTCGTTCAGTTGTCAAGATAGCTAATGTGCAATTCAGACTAACATCAACATCTTGTACTTATTCGTCGTTCCAACTGGGGTAGACTTGGGATGTGGCACAGGGTGTGGAGCACAATGACAGACTATCACTGAAGAGAGAAAAACAAAATACAAAGAGAACAGCTCATAATGAAGAATTGCCAGATAATGAGCCAAAGACCTTTCTAGAGGCATGGCAGGATGTATAAAGCAGAGGAAATGTTTTGATGAAGCGTTGGGGGCCAGTGAAACGGACGTCTTGGAGGAGGTGGAGGGCGTGGGTGGTGTCTCGCCAAATCATCCGCTGACATTTCCGCCACCTCCAAACAGACCCCACTACCAGGGATATATTTCCCTCACCACCCCTTTCTGCCTTTCGCAAAGACCGTTCCCTCCGCGACTACCTGGTCAGGTCCACGCCCCCAAACAACCCACCCTCCAATCCTGGCACTTTCCCTTGCCACCACAGGAACTGTAAAACCTGCGCCCACACCTCCCCCCTCACCTCTATCCAAGGCCCTAAAGGAGCCTTCCACATCCATCAAAGTTTTACTTGCACATCCACTAATATCATTTATTGTATCCGTTGCTCCCGATGCGGTCTCCTCTACATTGGGGAGATTGGGCACCTCCTAGCAGAGCGCTTTAGGGAACATCTCCGGGACACCCGCACCAATCAACCACACTGCCCCGTGGCCCAACATTTCAACTCCCCCTCCCACTCTACCGAGGACATGGAGGTCCTGGGCCTCCTTCACCGCTGCTCCCTCACCACCAGACGCCTGGAGGAAGAACGCCTCATCTTCCGCCTCGCAACACTTCAACCCCAAGGCATCAATGTGGACTTCAACAGTTTCCTCATTTCCTCTTCCCCCACCTCACCCTAGTTCTAAACTTCCAGCTCAGTAGCTGTCCCCATGACTTGTCCGGACTTGTCCTACCTGCCTATCTTCTTTTCCACCTATCCACTCCACCCTCTCCTCCTTGACCTATCACCTTCATCCCCTCCCCCACTCACCCATTGTACTCTATGCTACTCTCTCGCCACCCCCACCCTCCTCTAGCTTATCTCTCCATGCTTCAGGCTCACTGCCTTTATTCCTGATGAAGGGCTTTTGCCTGAAACATTGATTTCGAAGCTATTTGGATGCTGCCTGAACTGCTGTGCTCTTCCAGCACCACTAATCCAGAACGATGTATAAAGCAGTGATTCTGAAGGAGTTAATGTTCATTTTGCATTCAGCTCTATCCAATCCAATGATATCACAGTCTTTGGATGAAGGCAATTAAGAAGGCATTACATATGTTCTGTATGTCCTAATAATCCAAAGGGATTGTGCCTATCCCAATAAATTGTTATGTACGACAAATGCCTCTTCTATTTAGACTCACCAGCGTGTAATTCCCTTCCACTGATAACTAGACCCAGCATACAGCAAGGAGGATTTGTGGTGGCGAGTTGCACAAAGCAGAATTTCATATGATGGTCAGTGCTAGCACACGGACTTCACTTAATCCTTACTTTTGAGCTTGAATGCACACTTTAACCTAGACTTCCTTACGAAGGCAATAACAGTCCCATAAGTTCAAAGAGAACAAGTGATCCAGAAATAAATTGTTTTAAACTAGTTGGTCAAAGGTCTACTGGTAAAGGATTTCATTGAGCTTCCTAGATTCATGGCAGATCCTGAAAGAAGAAAGAAGTTAATGAGATCATCTTTGGCATAATGGACATTTTCATATGACCACAATGGAATGGTGGCCCACAAGTCAAAAGAGACTCAATAAAATTAGAAACAACAACAACAATAACAAAAAGTGTGACTACAGTATCACCCATACTTCAACCTGGGCCACAGTGGAGCAAACTAAAGGGCTGCTGAAATGTTGTTCCATTGCTTGGAATGATCCAGGAATGTCAAGCAGAATGTGCCACATAATCCTGACTTGCTGTGCTCTGCAAATTTGGAGCAGACAGTGAGATGATTTGCTGGATGCTGAGGAACTGGAGAGCAGGAGCACTCATCCGAGGAAGACATAGAGGAAACTGGAAAGGAGAAGACTCTCCTTCTGAATGACACGATTTAATTGTATAGAGTGCTGCAAGCCAGACAGAACCAGAACCATATTGATATGTGGTTCCTGCAGATGACAGCTGGATGCAGATCATTGTGGAATCTAAAATTGCCATGGGTTAAGATTTCAGTCTTTGATTTGCATGGGGAGGTGGCCTTAAGCCTCTGTTCATTTTGTTTCTGTTTACTTTTGCTAATTGGAAATAAAAGCTTACCTTTGGAATTGTCTAACAGCTTGCCTGCATGAAGTGTTCTCCTAACGGACAATGATAAGCTGAAGGTCTACAGTGGCTATTGGAGACAGAGAAGCAGTAAGTTCAAGGAGATGGTCAGATTGGATGTAGCAGGTGAATAGTGTGGCCTGGTTGTTAAACAATGACTAAGGTCAGAGGATGTGCAAGGGAACATCAGCCATAACCTATATGATGGGAACAGAGTGGGTTTGTAGCTGCTGTACGATTACATCGCTAGTGATGGGCAATACCAAAGTGAAAATACTTGTCCAGGTGCATACTGACCTTTCAAAGATCACAGATATCTGGTGAATGGCAACACACATAGCAAGATAGAGATGAGTTCAGATACAAGAGATACCTTAGGGCTGGGAGAGATAGTTATTGAGGCAAATTTGATAAGATGCAGGATGAAATCTAGTAGGTCTCATACTGAGAAGTACTTAAAACTTTAATACAATTCACACTTTGACAACAAAATACAAGATTCAGCCCAATGGGACCCCCACAGACATACATGCCCAATACTTCTGACAATTTAAAACTTACCAAGGCAGGAGAAAATCTATTACTATGAATAGTAAATAAGTCTGATGTAATTATTGACAAGGGTACTATGGAATTTTATGATGGTGTAGAGGTCCTTTATGCTAATGCAGTTGCTGACTCTTATTATGGTCACAAAGTTAATTTCTGCATGCAGTGATAACCCTGTTATTGCTGGTCTGCTCATGTCCACTTGGTTAAATATTTGCATTTTCCAAGCACACTTTCTATCGCTGTATCTGTATTACTTTACAAATGTAAGGGATGGGTGACCCATTATACCCCATGTATTTAGATGCTATAAGTTGTATCAGAATTCTGTCTGATGATATGTTTATGCATGCTCCAGCATTGACATTAGCTGTGAGCATATGTTTGCTTTCTTTTCTTTGAGCATATGATGATGATGATGATCATGATGATTGTAACAAAGCCTTCTAACTGTTTGACTTTATAAATGTGACACAATGTGATTGCTTTCCAGTTGACGATTTTTTCCATTCTGAATGTTTGCCCTGGTCTCTCTGTCTGTAAACGTTATGTCCTTGCTTGCACTTATGCAAGTTTCTAGTGCACTCCCTGTTGGTAATGCTAGTACGCTGTGTACACGAGTTAATTAGTTGCATCTTAATGTAGCCTCTGGGTACACCTATGGAACCAGATCCCCTACATCAGCAAACCAATGTTATTTTAAATTGCATAATTTGCAAAGATCCTGGAATGCAGCATTGGGTTAGATACGGCTGTCAGATGGTCAAGGTGGGTAGTCAGGTCAGGTTGGAGGGTTAATTGGGTGTGGTCAGAGTCAGGTAGTTGGAAATTAATTGGGGGTCACTAATACTTACTGCATGTAAACCGTCAGCTGCTGTAACCAGATTGAGGCACAAAATGTTATTAAAGTCATCCACTGAAAGCGAGATATAGTTTGAGAAAAAGATTAAAAAGATATAAAAGATACAGAAAAAAGTCACATTGTATGCAGTCTTTTGCTTTTCTCATCAATACAATTCTCCTGCCTTCTCACTGTAATCTTTGACTCCCTTACTAGTTAAAAACCTATAGCTGTCTTAAATATGCTCAGTGACTTGGCCTCTGTAAGAGGAGTTCCACAGATTCACCACCCTCAGGCTAAAGGCAATTCTTCTTAGCTCAGTTCTAAAGGGGCACTCCTTCACTTGAGGCTGTGCCCTCAGGTGCTAGCCTCCCCTGCTAGTGGAAGCATCTTATCTGCATCCAATCTATCCAGGCCTCTTGTATGCTTTAAGTTTAGTAAAATTCTCCCTCATCCCTCTAAATTCCATCAAGTACAGACCCAGAGTTCTCAATCACTCTTCATATGACAAGCCTTTTATTCCTGGAATCATTCTTGTAAACCTCCTCTGGATTCCTTCCAACACCAGCATATCCTTCCTTAGATATAGGCCCAAATTACTCTCAATATTCCAAATGTGGTCTGATTGGAGCCTTAAACAGCCTCAGCAGTACATCCCTTCTCTTGTATTCTTGCAGTCTAAAAATGAATGCTAATATTGCATTTGTCATCCTAAATGCCACATGAATGTGATCTTAATCTTAAAAGAATCCTGAACTAGGACTCTCAAATCCCTTTGTGCTTCAAATTTACGAAGCCTTTCTCCCATTTAGAAAATAGTCCATGCCTCCATTCTTCTAACCAATGTGTATAACCTCAATTTCCCACATTGGTAATCATTCTGCTACTTACTTGCCCACTGTCCCAGCCTGTCCAAGTCCTTCGTCAGGCTCTATGCTTCCTAAACACTATCTGTGCCTCCACTTATCTCTGTCATCTGCAAACATAGCAACAATTGAATTGAATTGAATTGACTGAATTGAATTTATTGTCACATGTACCAAGGCACAGTGAAAAGCCTTGCCTTGCGAGCAATACAGGCAGATCATAGTTAAGGAGCATAGATAGTAATTAACAGGTAAACAGCGGCAAAGACAAAAACCCAGGTACAGGCGAATGCTAAGAGTTTGTGAGTTCATTCAGTATTCTAACAACAGTAAGGTAGAAACTGTTACAAAACTGGTTGGTACCTTCTCCCCGATGGTAGAGGTTGTAGAAAAACATTGCCAGGGTGGGATGGATCTTGAAGAATGCTGGCGGCCTTTCCTTGACAGCGGGCCTGGTAGATGGATTCCATAGATGGGAGGTTGGCCTTTGTGACTGTCTGGTCCGAATTCACCACTCTCTGTAACCATCTCCAATCTTGAATGGTACAATTGCCATACCAGGTAGTGAGACCCTCAGTTCCTTCAATGATTAATGAACGGTATAGCATGAATAACTATGGTTCCAATACTGACCCCTGTAGAACTTGGCTAGTTACCTTGCTCCTAACACAACTTATGAAAGGTTTTCTGGAAATCCAAATAGATCATGTCTACTGTCTCTTCTTTGTCTAACTTGGTCATTACCTCCTCAAAGAATTCAAGCAGATTTGTCAGACATGACCACGCCTTGATAAAAATGTGCTGACTCAGCTCTGTTTTACCATGCATTTCCAAGTACTCCACAATCTCATCCTCAACGATACACTCTGAAATCTTATCGACAACCAAGCTCAGGCTAACTAGTCTATAATTTCCTTGTTCTGCTTCACACCCTTCTTAAACAGAGGTGTTACATTAGTCATTTTCCAGTCCTTAGGGACCCTCCCTGATTCCAGTGATGCCAGAAAGATCACCGCTAATGTCTCCACAATCTCCTCAGCTATCTCCTTCAGGACCATGGGGTGTAGTCCATCTGACATATTCACATTCAAATCTTGCAGCTTTCCCCATCTTTTCCTTAGTGATGGCCACTACACTCACCTCTGCCCCTGACTCTCTTGAAGTTCTGGTGTTCTTTCACATAACAAATGATGCAAAGTACCTTTTTAATTCCTCTACTATTTCCTTGTTTGCCATTACACTTCTCCAGCCTGATTTTCCAATGGTCCAATGTCCACTTTTGCCTCTCTCTTACCTTTATGACTCTATGACTCTACTGAGCTGCCAGAGGAAATGGTGGAGGCTAGTAAACTGCAACATTTAAGAGACATTTGGATGGGTATATGAATAGGAAGGGTTTGGAGGGATATGGTCTAGGTGCTGGCAGGTGGGTCTAGATTGGGTTGGGATATCTGGTTGGCATGGACGGGTTGGACAGAAGGGTCTGTTTCCGTGCTGTACATCTCCATGACTCTACTAGCTAACTTACCCTTCTATGTCATTATCTCGCTCTTATTTTTAAAAGCTCCCCACTAATCTTCATCACATTGTATGCAGTCGTTTGCTTTTCTCATCAGCCACAGTTACCTCACATTCGCTTTAATATTTATCTTCTTCCCTGGCATGAATTTCTGCTGTGCCTGCCAGATTAACCCCAGAACTCCTGCCATTGCTGCTCTACTGTTTTCCCTGCTATGCTCCCCTTCCAATAAAATTGGCCAGCTCCTCCCTTATTTCCTTGTAGTTACTATTACTTACGAGAATACCATCACACCTAATTGAAGCTTCTTCCTCTCAAACCGCAGGGTGAATTCCATCATACTATAGTCACTGGCCCCTAGGGATTCCTTCACCTTAAGGTCCCTAATCAAGTCGGCCTCATTACACATCACCAAATCCAAAATTGGCTGTTCCCTAGTGGGCTGTACCACAAGCTACTCCAAAAAAAAACCATCTTGTAGTTCCATTCCACTGATTTACCTAGTCACACTGCCTATTGAAGTCCCCTACATTTATTGTAAAATTGTCGTTCTTTCATGCCTTTTCTATATCCCAATTTATTTTCTGCTGACAACTGCTTGGAGACTTGTACACAACTCCTTTCATGGTCTTTTTTCCTTTGTAGTTCTTCAACTCTACCCACTCAGGTTCTACTTCTTCTGACCCTTTAATGGCTTCTTTCTATCAATTTAATTTCATTTTTATTAACAAGGCAACTTTTCATTTCTGTCCCTTCAAGAGCATCAAGTTCCTATCACCAATTATCCATCCTGATCCATCCACATCAATGCTACAGTTAAGGAAGCACGCCAATAGCTCTACTTCCTCAGAAGTTTAAGGAAATTCAACACGTCCATGAAGATTCTTATCAATTTTTATAGGCGCACCATAGAAAGCATCCTTTCCAGATGCTTCACAGCTTGGTATGGCAACTGTTCTGCCCAAGACTGCAAGAAATTAGAGACTGCAAGAAATGAGAAAGCAGCCCAGTCCATCATAAAACCAGCCTTCCATCCGTTCATTCCAACTACACATATTGCTGCCTAGGGAAAGCAGTCAACATAATCAAAGATCCTTCCCACCCCAACTAAACTTTCTTCCAGCCTTTTCAGTCTTACAGAATATACGAAAGTTTGAAAACATGTACCAACAGATTTAAGAACAGCTTCTTCTCCCACTGTTATCAGACTTATGAACAGACCTCTCATATGAGTGGTGATCCTTCTCTGCACTTTCTCAGTAGCTCTTTTATTACCTTGATGTATGATTGGTCTGTTTAGCACCCAAAACAATACTTTTCACTGTATCTCAGTATGTGACAATAATACATCAAAAGATCAATAGATTGCATACTTTTGGCTATTTAGTTCCAGCCATGACCCCCTTGTAGTCTGTCCCTGCGACATCGTTCCTGCCAATTTCAAAGTGCACTGCAAGATCATTTGTATAGTGCGCAGATTGAAGGACAACGTTCAGTCTGGCATTGACCATCCCCCTTCTCTTAGCTGTCCCCTTATCTACTGTACCTAAAGTTAGATTTCTAACCATTTCCATACTCTGTCGTATTACTTGTTCTGGAAACTTTAAGAACTTATCCTAAGCCCTCCCCGCTCTAACTGGTCCTCGTGACCTCAAATTACCTTATTTTGCACCCATCAGATACAAAGCCTTTAAGTTTGTTCAGTGAGTTTCCCGATACTGCTTTGGTTCCTTGGTGCATAGGACATTCACACATCCGTCGCTTTGTTTTCTGGTAACAATCAACCCCGTCACTAAGCGACAGTCCTACCTTTGATTTATACCATCCATACAGCTGACCCCAACCACCACTGTTTATTATAAAGCCCTATTTACAGCCCTGGTTATTTGATTTGCTAGGACTCTGGTCCCAGCATATTTCAGGTGGAACCCATCCCATCAGAACAGCTCCTTTCTTCTCCTGAAACGGTGCCAATGCCCCATGAATTCAAACTCATTTCTCCCACACCAAACTTTGAGCCATGTATTTAACTCTAATCTTATTGATCCTGTGCCAATTATTTTGTGTTGCAGGTAGTAATCTAGCGATTATTTGGTTTTTGTTTCTGCTTTTTAATTTAGTCCCTGGCTGTTCACATTCCCTCAGCAGAACGTTTTGCGGTGGCAATGTGGCAAAGGGAACTCTACCTGGTCACCAGGCCCATGACAGAGCATTTAACAAGAAGCACTGTAAAGTTGAACACTTTCTCTTTATTTCTCTATTTTTCTGCCTTTATATTCTATGTTTTGTCTTTCTGTTTTTTAAGGTGGTGCTTGAGAGTCGCAACTTTTCACTGCATTTTGTAACAAAATACACATGACAATAATTGAAAACAAATCAAATCCTCTTTCTACCAAACTGTCGTTACCTATATGGACCACAGCAACTGGATTTTTCCCCTCCTACTCCAAGTTCCTCTGCAGCCCAGAGGAGGTATCCTGAATCCAGGCACCAAGCAGGCAACACAGCCTTTGGGACTCAATTCTGTCCCCAGATAAGTGTCTACTCCTCGATGATACTTTTCCTCATTACAACTACATTTCTTTTCTCTTTTTCCCTCTTGAATGGATCCCGTTGCCATCGTAGAATGGTCAGTTTGCTCATCCTCCCTCGAACTCGCACTCTCATTCATACGGGAACAAGAATCTCAAATCTGTTCGACAAGCTCAAGGGCTGAGGCTCCCTCCACACTACTATCTGGATTCCTTTACCTGCCTCCTTCAGAGTCACACCCGGCTGTCCCTGGGCATTGGCCAAATTCAAGGCCGTTAATCTAAGAGTGTCGAAACCTTCTGAAACAGTGAGCAGGTAATTCTCTTCCCCCACTGATGTATCACTGATGTATTTGAAGCTTAGACTCCAGCTCATCAACTTGAACTGGAGTTTCTCAAGGAACCAACACTTGCTACAGATGTTAAGCAAATCTCTCTGTTCTAGAATTTTGTAATATAGCTTAAAATAAATAGAGGTTATGGTTTAGTTTATCGGTCCTGGTATGAGATTGGTAACTTTGTGTTAGACAACTGAAGAACCACAACACGGTAACATCAGTGATGCATCTTTAACAATGATGATTAGAAGACCACAGGAAAAGACATTAATAAATTATTGTGCAATGCTGTCTGAAGTCAGCTTCGTCATTCAAAAGCCCAGGAGGCCGAATCCTTCTCCATCCAGTGAGATAACTGGTTTGTTTGATCCGAGATCAGCAAGAAAAATTGGGCAGTCAATTTTGATTCCTACTGTAAAAGCAACAGGACCACTGAAAAATATATTTGGGTACTACTCCCATGAAAAGAAAATCATAAACAGAAATAAAAAGGAAACAGCCAAAAATAGTATAAGGAGAAAAAAAACACAGTGGCCAAATTGCTAAATTTCCCAGAGTAGAAAGCTACAATCAGCTGTCCAGATCACAGATTCGACCTTAATTTAGGCTTTTTAAATAAAAGGATGGAGTTATACCTTTTAGACTTAACAGTCAGACTTAAAAAGGAACAAGCAGTGAAAATAAAGATAGCCAGTGAAAATGTTGGTTTGTACAAAGTCAGTTCTTCAAACCTCTGTAAAGCATTAGAAAGACCCTATCAAGTCATGGAATACACTAGAGGATTAGATTTGTGCAAAAGAGAACTTCAGAATTCATGGTTTGGAGCTGTTATCTTACAGTTAACAGCCACATGAACCAATGATCAGTTTGTCAGCAGGTGCTGTGACAAAGGCAACATTTGCAATTTCTCAGAAACTAAACTGTGAGTGGATATAGAGCTAATTATCACTTAAACACTAATCAATGCTTTCCAAAACACATGTCAGAGAAAAGGAAAAGTCACAATGTCGATATGCTGCTAAAAGATAGCAGAAAATATACAGCCTTTTGAGATTGGCCCCTACTTTAGGTACAGCTACCAGTAGTGATTTAGCAACCAGGATGCAGAAGATAAAGCTGTGGTGTCTTTCAGACCTATCAGGATAATGAACTAATTGTATCCTATCCAACCCAAACACCCTTTAATCTCCTAATGTCTCCCCTGACCAATGGGACTACTCCAATTACCTCCTACCTGTTCACCAACTGAACCCAACTTGCCCCATCTAATATGTTACCCATCTATCCACTTCACTCATTCATCCAATTATCCTGTTACTCAATAATGAAGTATTTTATACCAAAACGCCCTAGATGGTGTGATGTGTCATTCATTCTTACTATAATACTTCAGCATCAGAATGAACATTCCTGACTTCATTTGACCAGACTGATAAAATTTTAAAATATTTCAAGCACTGAATGGCTGTTCACAGGGCTGTAGAGTTGTCACACATGCTGCAGATTTTCTTTGTATATACCTTCCTATATGTCTAAGTGCTTTTGTTCTCAATAAAATTCTCATCCATGCCTTTGTTACATCTAGAATGGAGTACAATAACACACAAGAGCAGGGAAGTTATTCATAGTGTCCTGACCAATATATTCCTCAATTAACATGAAAAAAATGGATTGACTGGCCACTATCACTTTGACTATACTTAAATAGATTATTGGATGTAATGCACATTGAGATGTCCAGTGATTATGAATGACACTATGCAAATGCAAGTCTTTCATTTCTTTCTTTTAACTCCTTCACCCTCTGCAAACTTAGCATTTAACATTCTGCTGCCCTGTCGTAACTCTCACACAAACCCTGATTATCCTTGTCCGCATTGCTCACTTTTCTACATCAGTGTCTGGTTAAGTAATGTTGAAAATTATCATCCATGTTTGTGAAAATTAAGTTTAGCTATGAAGCATCTCATAATGAAATATCTTGCTGCACTCTAAGTGTTGCGTATGATACCAGGGGTTAGTCTGAGCCAATGCAGCTCTACCACAATATGACCAGTGCCTGCAAAAAAAAGGAAGAAATGGGACAAAAATAAAAGCAAAATTATTTTAAAAAGGTAATATAATAGTCAACAAGATGTTTTGAAAGGATTTCCAGTATTATATTAACTACAATGTTGAAGGCAAAAAGCGCCATCTGTTGACAGCCAGTGTTTGCATCTTAAGTGAACAGAACTATAGTGAATATCAGCAATTTTTATTTAACAAGCATGATTTTAGGAAGCAAAGTATGAACTCTATTGTACATCAACCTTGTTGTAATGTGTCTCTGAATTGGAACTTTCAAAAAACTTAATTTCATTTGTGATAAAAATGTTATACAGATTTATAACAATGTTCAATGATTATGGAAAATAGTGATGAATGTTTTTTTGTATTGACCTTTCTATATGACTAAGAGCCTTTTTTCTTGCAATTACCTGCTGAAATTCTCATCCATGCCTTTGTTACTTCTAGACTGGAGTAAAGTCACACACAAGAGCAGGGAAGTTATTCCTACTGGTCAAACAGTTTTTCTCAATATATTTTTTAGTGCCGTAAGAAGGATCATTTTCAAAGGCTAATGGTTAATCCTATTATATTACTGAAAGGAATACTCTTTTCACTGACAGTTGCTGATATCCAGACACATTGGAACTAGGACCAAGTGAGCATAGTTCCTGGAAGGTTCCCTCTCCTGCCTAACTCTGAAATGGGAGTGCATAATTAACAAACGTTTTCTGTTCACTAACTCAGGACATGTCATTAGAACATAGTGGATCCCTGAATTGATGTAACTTTCCGATCATCCCAATAAATGGCAGGAATATTTGTAATCAGCAGCACAAGACAAGTCCTGAAAGAAGACCTGAAAAAGAAACAGTACAATACTCTCAGGCTTAATTGTTGCCATAGACAAAAGGTGAGGTCTGAAAACAGGGAGTGTGTGGCAGAAGGGCAATAGGAGCAGAAAACCACCAGGCAACAGTCCATACTGCTGAAGGAGCAGACAAGAGGTCAGTGGAAATGACAATTGGGCAAAATGAATCACATGCTTACTTGAATGCACTGCATGGGCACGTTTTAGAGAAGGTTAAGACTCTATTTGTACTCGGGCATTTAGCCCATGAGATTATCCCAGACCAGGTATCCCAGTGAATAAGATGGCACTGACGTTTCCACAATACTGCCTCAAGCTTTGCTTGTAAAGATTAGGAGGATCAGAATAGCATGCCATTTTATACTATTGATAGGACTATTGATAGGACTGTTGATGCATTTCTTGCCCAGCATGTAATGCAGTTATTGACTGCGCTAAGTGGAATAGGCATAGCCAAGAACCAGGAAAGATTATGAATTCTTTCATAAATGACGCCTATTATTTAACAGCCCATAGTGACTACAGGATCCTCGAAGTCAAAAGTTTTCCCAATCTGGATAGCTGGAATTCTGGAGAAGGCACTAGATGATCTTTCACAGTTCAGTGAAGATTTCACATGAGCTAAGCCCAACCAAATAGCATGACAAAATCCTTTCTCTCAGGAGACAGTGAATTTCCCTGGAAGTCAGGTCTGTTTGTTAACCAGAAGCTAGCTAGTCCACATGAAAAATCAAAAAAGAATAAGAGGAAGGCATGCTTGCTATGATTGTTCTTTGTTCACAGGTGTCTTGTGTGCATGTAGAAACTGATGGAGTGGAAAGATGTAAGGGAGGTTATAAGCAATCACGGAGAAGGATTAATTTAATTTTGTCAAAGTCACACAGAATGTCATTTATTAAAGTTGTAACATTGGTTTGGATCCAACATTTCAGTTTTGAAGTTCAAGGACAGAAAGACTGATCATCCCTGCAATCTATTTCAGGACTTTGTTAGGCCATTAACCTTAATTATGTATTGACCCTATGGTAGCACAGCTGTTGTTTGGGCATGCCAGCTGATAACACTACATGAGCTGTGCAATATGATGAAAGTTGCTGCCACCACGAGCATTGACAAGGAGATTTTAGTATTGGGTGCCTGTCCAAATCACTGAATTGCTTCCTTACTGGTGTTGCTTATAGGTCTTAAGTCTTAAGCATAGAAAAAAAGTCTGCTGATTTCCTCTGTGTAGTTTGATCTTTTCCACTCAGCATTGACTTGTGTTGCTTCTGAACACTCAGATTCACTCATCATCGGAATGGCTGTCTCGAAAGGTCTTCTTCAGGCTGTGATAATTCTGACAAACGCTCATCAGCAACTCCAACAAACCTTCTGGCTCTTATGAGTTTTGACTTGAAGTCAACATTGTTGCATTTCACCATTAGATATCTTTAATGAAATCATTTATGGATGCCCCTGGATGTAGAACTCTTCTACTAGATCTTGTACTTCCTTGAATTTTCTTTGCTCTGACATGAAAGTCATTGTCTTTCAATACTTCTTCAAAAGTATCTATTACTTCTTTTTTTACCCCACAGCTAAATTTACAGTTGTATATATATGCTCTGTTTGGTTTCCATCAGGGTCACTGAGCTCCTGACCTCATTGCATCTTTGATCTCATCGTGAACAAAAGAGCTGGATTTCAGAGGTAAGGTGCTCTTGATATCAAGGCAGCATTCAAATGAATACAAGATCAAAGAGCTCTAGCAAAACTACAGTCTATGAGAATTAGTGGAAAAACCTTCACTAGTTGGAATCATACTTAACAGAAAGGAAGATAATTGTAGTTCTGAAAATCTGCCATCTCTGCTCCAGGAGTTATTCTGGGAAGTAACCTAGGCCCAACCAACAACATCTAGAACTGTTTTCTGAACACAGTGTGAGGATTCCCACATGTTAAAGATGGCAGCAATTCAAGAACACTTCTCACCACTGTCTTCTCCAAGGAAACAGGGATGCACAATAAATGCTGATCTAGCCTGTGAAGTCCACAACCCTAGAACAAATAAAAAAGAGTACTTTTATTTTGCTTCTGATTTAGTAACTAATTTATAAGCTATACTAAATTTGATAAAATCTTTTCTTCAAGATGACCAACTCTGTTAGATTTGAAATTGTCATTCTGGCAATATAACCTCTGATGCCATGTATTCTCAGTCTGATTACATATTTTGCTTTCTTAAAATACTTTTATTTCATAGTGATAATATTTTCTAATTACTTGTCTTAAAAGGAGTTTGTGTTTTGAGGGAAAAATGAAGGATTTCTGCCTTCTCGCAGCTAAATGGAGATTCCCACCCTTGAGAGATTAAAATGGAGGATCCACAACATTTTTGCAACTTGAATGTACAAAGTCCATTTTCAGCTTTAATCAGTGATTCAATCACAATTTTATTGAATTATCGATTATGCCTCATCGATTAAATAAACTATTCCGGCCTTTATCATAGCTCTATGAAGAATCTTTTACCTTTATTGCAGCCTGAATAAAGTCTCCCAAATGTTCTGTTCCTATTAGGCCAGGTCTGCTTAGGTTTTTAATCTGCCCAATCACTTTAACAACTGGGTTGCAATTTCCTACATCTGCAATATCAGCTTAACAGTTCTTCTGTGTCTCCTCGCTCATTCAGTAGACATGCCTCATGCTGTCCACTTGCTACGACAGTTAATACTTAACATGATCTGTAAATAATCTTACAGCTTCTTGCTTTTCTAGTCTGGATTAGTTAAAGTTTCTCCTTGCCCATTAGGGATTTTAAGCTTTATTCACACAGCTTCTAATGTTATTTTACTCACCAGTGAAATCTAACTCAGACAAGCTGTGATATATCACTGCCTCTAATGTTGCCTGTTTTTGCTTTGACTGAAACTCTCCTTCTCCAGAGAGTTTGCAACTCTTAGTTGCAAAGTCTCTCCCAATTTTGAAATGTTTTTACCATTCACTCAAAGGCTCTTCCATGTTATGAACTGCCGTGAGTGTTCCTTCTGTACAGTTCTTAAATCTTCAGCTCTTTTATGCCACTGATAATACTTGGATATTCGCAGCATAGAGTGAAGTCATTCAGCCTATCATGTCCATGCCAGTCAACTAAAGTCTGACTACACTAATCTCATTTTCCAGCTCTTGATCCATTGCTCTGGGGGCCATGGCACTACAAGGCTATATCTAAATACTGCTTAAAGGTTTCAATCATCCTTGGCTCAATCATCCTTTCAGCTCCCACAAACCTCTGGGGGGAGGGAAACCATTCTGCTCAACTCCCTTAATCTTTGCCTCTTGCCGTAAATTTATACTCCCTGGTGACTGTCCTTTCTACTAATGGAAAAATTGCTTTCCTATTCATCCCCTCTCTGCCTCACAATCTTATATATCTCCATCACGTCCCTTTCAATCTTCACTGGTCCAAAGAAAACAACTGCAGTCTTTCCTTTTTTCCCAGTTCAGACCCTCTACCCCAGATAGCATCCAGTTAATTTCCTCTTCACTTTCACTCATGCAATTACATTCCTCCTATAATGTGGTGACTAGAACTGCATGCAATATCCAGTGGCCTTAGCAACATTTTGTACAGTTCCAACATAACATTCTTGTATTCTATGCCTTCACTAATAAAATCAAGTATCCCACATGTCCACTTAACCACTTTATCTATCTGTCCTGCTAATTACAGGGATCTATGGATATGCACACTAAGGTCCTGTGGATTTTCAGTGCTTATCAAGGTTGTACCATTTATAGCCTAAGCCCTTCCCTTATTAGCTCTCTCCAGGTAGATTACTTCACACTTCTCCATGTTAATTTCCTTTTCCCACCATCAATCCATTGATATAATCCTCCTTTAGTTTATAGTCATCCTCCTCAATACTTATCAGCCTAGCAATTTTCGTGTTATCTGTGAACTTTCTGATCATACCCCTGACTTTTAAGTCCAATTCACTACTGTATGCCACAAACAGTAAGGACCCAGCATTGACCCATGTAGAATCCCACTGGAAATCAGACTTGCAGTCACAGAACTATCCCTCCACTATTGCCCTCTGCTTTCTGCCTCAGCCAGTTTTGGATACAACATGTCATTTTGCCTTCGATCCCAAAGGGCTATTACCTTTTTGACCAAGTTCTGATGAAGGGTCACTGGACTAAAAATGTTGACTCTGCATTCACTCCACAGATGCTGCCTGACATGGAACAAAGAGCACAAAACAGTATAGCACAGGAACACGCCCTTCAACCCACCAAGCCTGTACCAGTACATGACACCTTTCTAAGGTGCTTTGTATAATAAAAACCTGCCTCTCACATTGCCTTAAAACTTCCCTTTTTACTTTAAACCTATGTCCCCTTGTAATTGACATTTCTACCCTGGGAGGAACATTCGAAATATTCATTCTATCCAGGTCTCTTAATTCTGTAAACCTCTATCAAGTCACCCCTCAGCCTCCGACACTCTAATGAAAACAGACCAAGTTTGTCCAATCTCTCCGCATCGCCAGTACCCTCCTGACCAGGCAATACCTTGCCAAACCTCTTCTGTACCCTCTCCAATGCCTCCATACCCTCCTTGTGGGGTGGTGACCTAAACTATAACTACACAGCTTTGACATGTGCCAATTTTTATGCTTTGAACCCCAACTATTGAAGGCAAGCACAACATATATCTTCTGGAAATTTTAGGGAACTATAGACACTTATGCCTATATCCCACTTTATATTACTGCTTCCAAGGATGCTGCCATTCACAGTGTACTTGTCCATCCAAAATGCATCATCTCACATTTGTCCTGATTAAATTCCATCTTCCACTTTTCCTCTCAAGTCTCTAGCCAATCTATATCCTGCTATATGCTCTGGCATTACTCTTCAATATCTACAGCTACCTCAACCTTGTCATCCACAACTTACTAATCAGATCAGCTACATTTTCCTCCAAGTATGTATTACAAACAACAGGACTGCAAGAATTGTGCCTGCAGAACATCACTGGTCATATTCTCCAGCCAAAAAAACGCCCTTCCACTGCTAATCTTTTCTATGACCAAGCCAGTTCTGTATCCATTTTGCCAGCTTACCACAGCTCCCATGTGACTTCACCCTCTTTAACAGCTTGCATTGAGGAAACTTGTCAAAGATCTTGCTAAAGTCTATGTAGACAACATCTACTGCTCTACTCTTATTAGTCATCTTTGACACCTCAAAAAGATTTCTCTGCAAGTTGGTATACACAGTTTACTTGGGTCAAATCATGTCTTTATTTTATAAATAGACTTTTCCCAGTTTAGAATTTAGTGATAGCCCAATTTTCTTCCTAACTATCCTAAATCTAACTGAATTAAGGTCACAATTGTCAAAACAATTTATGTACCTTCTACCTGCCCACGCTCATTTCTAGATATTAGTTCCAGAACTGCAACACATCTGCATGCTCCCCCACCTTAGGTTTTCTGCATATTTACTAAAAATATTTTCTTGGATGCAATTTAAAAATTCTCCTTTCTTTCTACACTACACACTAAAATTTGGCTAGGTAAAATCCCCGAATACTTTTACACTTCTCTGATATGTGTTTTGATTTGAACCTCTATCTCTCCCTGGTGTTTGGGGCCCTATAATACACACCCAACAACATGTTTTCCACCTTGATTTTGTTTTTATTTCTACCCATATAGACTGTAATGACAATCTTTCCCGGATATCCATCCCTCCACATTGCTATATTTGATGATTCTGTGATCAACATTACAACTTCCTTTCCTGTTCTATCCTCCTTGTGGGTGGCACGGTGGCACAGTGGTTAGCACTGCTGCCTCACAGCGCCAGAGACCAAGGTTCAACTCCCGACTCAGGCGACTGACTGTGTGGAGTTTGCACGTTCTCCCCGTGTCTGCGTGGGTTTCCTCCAGGTGCACCAGTTTCCTCCCACAGTCCAAAGATGTGCAGGTCAGGTGAATTGGCCGTGCTAAATTGCCTGTAGTGTTAGGTAAGGGGTAGATGTAGGGGTATGGGTGAGTTACGCTTCGGCGGGGCAGTGTGGACTTGTTGGGCCGAAGGGCCTGTTTCCACACTATAAGTAATCTAATCTCCTCTCTATCCTGTCTGTAGATCCTAAAACCAATGCTGAGCGGCTAATTCTTCCTATCTTTCAGTCATGTCTTGATCTGATATACTCTCATGTCTGTGCCCCCAGCTTGTCTTCCTTATTCCTCAGACTCCTCACATCAAAATATATTTCATTTGGCCTAACTAAACTCACTTTCCTATTTAAAATATGTTTCTAGCCGACTTTCCAGACTCACTTAATCATGCCCAACTTTTAATTTCATGTCAGCTTCCAAGAACCTTTTGTTTGTTTTTGTCTTTGCTGTTAAAAAAACATGGACATTTTCAACCATTTAAAGGCTTTTCAGGATGTAATGTTGACTGTTGAACAATAAAAAGATGTTAGGCATCAGGGGAAGAGTTGCACTCCTATAGATAGGGTTTTAAGATGGAATGAAACTAGGAGTTCTGAAGACAATTCCTCCTAGACTCAAACATTTGTTTCTTTTTCCACAGATGCTGCCAGACCTGAGTTTGTCCAGAGTTTCCAAAGTATTTTACTTTTATTTAAATATTTAATCTGCCTAATTATTTATTGTACTTGCATGTTTTTTTATGACTGAATATATATTCATCACAAACTTGCCAACTGAGCTTACTGACCCTCATGTTAATATATATATATGTACTTGATAGATGTCATAAAGACGAAGTTGCAAGGTGATCATGGTAGGCACCTAATTATTAAGGAATATTTAACATTCCAAAACAGAACACGAGGAAAATGTAGTCAAATTGTTCTGTTAATTAAAGATGTCATAAGTATGGAAGTGACCTCAGTTCAAAACAGCAAGATACAGAATCAAGTTGGGCCGAAATAGGAAAGTTAATAAGTCATGTGCGAGAGTTGTTTATAGGCCCCAAGCAGTAGTTACATGGTAGTACAAAGGGACTTGTTTTTAATTCCTTCAAGGGATTTGAGCATTGGTAACTCAGCTAGCATTTATTGTCCATTCCTAACTTCTTTTGAAAAGCTGCCTTCTTGAAGTACAGCAATCCATTAGTGGTAGAAACATTATAACTCTGAGAAATTTTAAAATCACACAACACCAGGTTATAGTCCAACAGGTTGATTTGGAAAGACTAGCTTTCGGAGCGACGCTCCTTCATCAGGTGGTTGTGACAGCTACCTGATGAAGAAGCAGCTCTCTGAAATCTAGTGCTTCCAAATAAACCTGTTGGACTATAACCTGGTGTTGTGTGATTTTTAACTTTGTGTACCCCAGTCCAACACCAGTACCTCCAAATCATGGGTGTGAGAAAAAAGAGTTTGGAACTGGTAGAAAATTGTCCAATTACAAATAGAGGCCACACACAGATCTTGTGAAATTGATGAACACTAGTTTATTTCTCATGATATAGTAGGGAGGAGAAATAAATCAGACTATTCCAAAATGAACACTTTGCACAGTTAAGTCAAGGATTCTCCTCCCTGAGCTTCAGATACAGACAGTTCTTATAGGGTTACAAGAGTGAAATGTTAATTACATGACAATGTAGTTTCAATTACACTTAATAGACAACAATTTTTAAAATCACACAACACCAGGTTATAGTCCAACAGGTTTATTTGGAAGTACTAGCTTTCAGAGTACTGCTCCATCATCAGGTGGTTGTATCACCATTCCTGAAGCCCTGTGGGCATTCCCTGTCTCCACAGGTACTCAATCCCCACAAAGCCCACATAGACTAGGTGGCACCAAGATACCTGACAAGAATGAACACTCCCCTAGGGACCTATTGAAGCCAGGATGCTTCACATAATCACCTGATGAAGGGGCAGCAATCCAAAAGCTAGCGCTTCCAAATAAACCTGTTGGATTATAACTTGGTGTTGTGTGATTTTTAACTCTGTACACCCCAGTCCAACACCGACATCTCCAAATCATACAAAACAATTGCTTGTCCAGCAGTATCCATCAGTTGCTTGTAACAGGAGGTTTAGCTAATCTGCAGAAACAGCTGCTAATGGCTAGCATCCTGGCTTTAATTGGTCCACAGTGTAGTGTTCATTCTTGTAAGGATCTTGGTGCCACCTAGTCTGCATGGGCTTGATGGGGATTGAATACGTGGGGAGACAGGGAATGCCCTCGGGGCTTCAGGAGTGGTGATACTATTGTGAGGTAGGAAAATCAGTTAGCAAATCATCTAAGTAGTGTATTCCTTCAATCGAAAAACTGCTTAGGTAATGTCTCGTTTCACTGTTAGTTCCTGAGCTGAGTGTAGTCAAGTTGATGTGCCGGTGGCATTATGGGTAGGCTCCGTTTGGCTAAGAACAGACATGGTTTCTGTGAGCAAGTGGTGGGCAGGCAGAGTGGTTTGTTTTTCTCCCACAATTCCCCTTTTTTTGTTTTTGTCAGGGAAGTATAGGTCAGGATGGCGGCAAAAGGGGGAACGCAATTGGAGCCAGGAGAGTTATCTGGTGGAGGAGGCTCAGAACCAGTGGGGTAGTATTCAGAGTCCAAGTCTGAGTCTGAATATTGTGTCGGGGGCAAAAGTTATTATCGCAGTGAACCTTCGCTAGTTGGATGGCAAGGTGAGCAGAGGGTAGCAGCATTGAGCACAAGCATGTACAGCACTGTTTGATGATCATGACAATGACTGCAATAAGGGCAATGATGGTAATGATGACAATGAGTCCCTGCAGTCAGGCTGTGCCCCAGGAACCTAGCCAGGACCCCATCCAACTCCACAGGTCCCACTGTGACTTCTGGTTGTACAGTGCAGTGGCAGCTCATTGGATTCGTCGGACTAGGTTAGTAATGTTTTCACTCGGGTTGGGAATATACGTGCAGCAATCAGAGCCAGTAAGGGCACATGCCCCCTTTTTCGGCAAGCAGATAGTCCAAAGCTATCCTGTTTTATAAGGCTATGGTGGTAATGGCAACAGCCTCTGCATTCAGCTGCGTGATCACTTTGACTGTGGCATTGGCCACCTCTTCCAAGATGGCAGCCAACCTCCTGGTTTCTACTTCCAACTGGATAGCTGCATAGGTAGGTGAGAAGATAGGGAGAATGTGATCAGGGTTCTGAGGGTATGCTCCCTGTGAGATAGTGGTTTTGTGAATCGAGTGGACTGAGAATGGTAGACAAATGGGACCACATACCCAACATAGCAGTTCCCAGTCCAGGATAACAGGAGCCAGGGGTAAGCTTTGTGGTCACAAATAAAATATGTGCCATTGTAGGTGTTGTGGGGAAAAACACCAGTCTCAGAGTCAGAATCGGGATTCAATTACAGAGTTTATTGCACAAGAAAATACCGAAGCTCTGAAGAGAGAAAGACACCAACAGCACAGTGGTCAGCTACGAGTCTTCTCTCGACCTGAAGCACATGTAAAGAAACTTTTATACATCTTGTGATACAATAGGTCAGTGATGCAATTATTGTCTTTGTTACATGGTTTATTTATGGCAATCGTTGCTGAATCATTGATAGCTTTGATACAGTCTTTGTCAGTTTCAGCGCAGCCTTTGTTAATTTCCACATGATCATTGTCAGTTTCAGTGTCTGCACGGAAATCCATCGCTGTAGTAATGGGCACTAATCGCTCTCCCTGAAAAGGACAATTACTGCTGTCCAGGCTAATAGCATTTCGTATTGAGTCTGTATCAAGCATTTAGCTATTAGCATTTCTGTAAGAGGTGTTGGCTGGACTCAGACACTTCTGCAGGCAGTGTATTCTCTCCTCTACCTGCCTGAAACTAATCAACTGGGTTGTGAGTGCATTGTGCTGGCATTTCGGTGTTCCCAGGCAGTGTCTGTATCTGCTCTGCTGTTTCTCTCCCTGTTGTGATCTGGTGGCAATCTTGTGTCAAGTTGGCCAACTGATGGCTCAGCGGCCATCTTGTGTGTCCATGTGCCTAGTGTCACCCTGCCCCATGCCATTTCCCTTTTCATAGGTCTGCAGCCAGTCGGTCTGGGTCCCTGTCCAGGTGGTGATGAAAGTAATATTGCGGGTGATCCTGTTGAGAACCTGAAGGTTCAGTATGCTGCCTTGTGCTGTGGACCAACTTACTGAGGAAGTGAGGAGCAAGGAGTTAGCACACTGGATCCTGCCAGCATTCCACTCGGATGAATGGCTGCTTTTCAGGCAAATGGATCCCGTGGGTGCACCCTGTCTGGTAGTGTCTGTGAGGAGTAAGAGTTCATGGGAGAGATTGTATGGGGGTGGGGGGGGGGGGGGGGGGGGGGAGGTGGTGGTGGTAGAACCATCCCCTAAGTTTGTTTAATTGGTACCCTGCTGATTTCCAGCAGGCCAGACAATTGCCCTGTAACTTCGCATTTATGGTGGTAGGTTGAGAGTGGTTATTTCAGGGGACCTGTCTCGTTCCAGCCACCATTCAGCCATGTCTTCATTAAAGGGGATGGGTCTCAGGGAATGCCCACTTGAGAGTGCATGTGGACATGAGCGCAAACCTAACAGCTACTCCGGTTAACCCTTTGAGCATAAGCGTAAGGAAATGTGTTGACCTACAATTCGTGAATGGTAAAGTCTCTCACTGCGTGCTCTCAGGTCCAGTGATATCGTGGCAGGATAATCAGGGTGAGTAGAAAGATGACAGCTGCAGCGGTTAGCTGGAACTTTCATCGGGGTGGAGCGATGTTGCTTGCTGTACTTCCAGCTTGTCGTCTTTTCAAGGTGGAGCTTGCTTGCGTTGGGTTCCATGTGTCCGATTGGGTTTTCCTTTCACTGACAGCTGCCGGGTTGTCAAAGGCACCAGGAACGTGCTTTTTCCACCTAGGAGAGAGAGAGTCTTTTTCTAGTGATTTGATCATTACATAGTCCCCAGGTTGGAACGGATGAAGCAGTGCATGGTGGGGTGTGGGCATCACTGCCTTTACCAAATCATAATTAAGGTTAATTAACCCACTGAGTGCCTGGATGTACTCCAGCAGGGCCTCCTGTGTCAGGGGCAGCACTCTATCTATAGAGAGCTCTGGGTGCCTGGTCCCTGTAGGCGTTGGTCTACTCATGAGGACCTTGAAAGGGATGAGCCCCATGGTCTGGTTCACCTGGCTATATATGGTGTACAAGGCTAAAGACAAGGGTCTGACTATGCGAGACCTGTCACCCCCCTGGGTGATTTTAGTTAAAGTAGTTTTAAGTATACCATTCATCCGTTTCACCGTGCCTGATGACTGGGGCTGATATTGAATGTGATGTTTCCATGCTATCCCTAGCGCTTCGCTTATGCCAGTTGTGATCGTCGCTGTGAAGTGGGTCCCCTTTTCACTTTCAATGGTACCCAGGACCCCGAACCTGGGAATGGCATCTTTCATCAGACACTTAACCACTGTCCTGCCATCATTCCTTTTCATGGCTAATGCTTTCACCCACTTGGAGAACATATCAATGATCACTAGAATATATTTAAAGCCTTGTTTAGAGGGCATGTGGGCAAAATCAATTTGTAGGTGGGTGAAAGATCCGTCAGCAATAGGCAAGTGGTCATACTTGGCTATAGATTTACCTGTATTGTTTTGGAGGCAAATGACACAGCGCGACAGTAGTGCTTGGGTAGCAGCTACAAATCCAGGCGCATACTGGGACTGCCTGATCAAATGTATCATCCCCCCCCCCCTTTTTTGTGTGGCCAATGCAGTGGGCTGCTAGGGCCAGTACATGTAAGTGGGGTTTGGGACAAATAATTTTGCCATCGGGGTGCACTAGCAGTCGTAGTGAGAGGGATTGCTTGGCACCAAGCCGGACCCAGCTATCCTTTTCTACTTGTTTTTTTAAATAGATATTTTTATTGAAGAAAAAGGAAATTTTGTAAACTTTTTTTACAAACTTACAAAATAACACAAACAAATATAAACACTAATATACAATCAAATATTAAATAAATAATAACCAAAACACAACGAACAAACAAAGATTAAAAACTCAACTAAGTGCTAATCTAACCTCCAAAAACCAAAACATATAATAAAATATCTTACATTATTCAAAAAGAAACTTAGTAATTAAATAATGAAGTACATGCTCAGAATGAATAAACATCAAGTCATAATAAAACCTGTATTCATATGGGAATCCACCCCCTGGGGGCCCGTGGACCGGCCAGGTCCACCACCACAACTAGATAAAAGCCCTTGACAATATGACCAATATATCTGCATCTATATAGTTCAGGAAGGGCTGCCATATTTTATAGAGTAATTCAGTTTTTTGGTGCACCATATTTGTCAAGAGGAATACATGCCATGATTAACCTATGCCAATTCAAAAGTCCTGCAGTGCCTTCAGCTACCCAATTTACTAAGATATTTTTCCTTGCAAAAAAGGAGAGAATGGAAATTAATTTCCTCCCGTGCACATCCAGGGAGGGTAGGTTCGGAAAGCCATGGAGAAGAGATACTGGATCTACTCCAATTTCCGCTCCCAAGATTTCTGTCAGTGCATTTACTACTCTTATCCAGTATTTGCGGATCTTATGCCATGTCCATAAGCAGTGTGTGAGAGTGCCCACTTCTATTTTACATTTAGGACTCATTGGAGATGTTCCTGCCCTAAATTTCGCCAGTCGTTCCATTGCTATTTGAGTCCTATGATGTTAATTGAATAGCTTGGGTTCTATTACAAATGGAGATCTTTCTGACATTTTCACAGGTGTCGTCCCACATTTTTGAAGGGATTTCCAACCCCAATTCCTGATTCCATGTTTTAAACAATTGTTCCATGTCTTTCGATACTTCGTTCTGTAATGAGTGATAAAGAGTGCTGACCGAGAGTGGACCCATTGGCCATAACACTCTTTTTTCCCTATCTGATTTATGAGAGCTAACCAATAATGTGGTCTTCTTCTGTATATAATCTCGAATTTGGAAATATCGAAAAAGGTCTCCATTAGGCAGTCCAAATTTCTGATGCAGCTGTTCAAAAGACATCACAACCTCCCCATCGAACAGATCCCCTAAGCAAGAAATATCCCTGGAACTCCAGGTTTTAAATGTAGCGTCTGTGTGCCCCGGTTGAAAATCCCATGCTCCCACTATAGGAGATTAGGGAGAGGTTTTTTGTGAATTACCCTTGTCTTGCCGCATTATCTTCCAGGCTTTAATTGTATTTAATACAATAGGGTTTTTACAATGGTCCATAATAACTTTCATCTTATCTGAAAATAAGAGATTAATGAGGGGACACTTTGCTTGAGAAGCCTCAATGTCCAGCCAGATTGATTGTGGGTCAGTCGGCTACATAGCTTAATAGAGAACTCAGCTGACACTTCCTAAAGTCTGGAAAATCCAGTCCTCCACTTGCTTGTGGAAGCTGAAGCATCTTTAATTTAATAAGGGGCCTTCTATGATTCCAAATGAAAGAACCAAACCAACCATATAGTTTACACAATGCCAACCTCGGCAAGATCACAGGGAGCATTCTCATAGGGTATAGGAGATGAGGCAAGATATTCATCTTAATTAGAGCTATTCTGCCTAACCAAGATATTGGGAGATCCCCCCAGCATTGAAGATCCTGCCTTATCCTCTCTAATAGGTGCATAAAATTGGCTTTGTACAGCTGGCCAAATACTGGGGTGATAAAAATACCTAAATATAAAAAACTCTCCAGAGACTACCGAAAGGGAAAGCAAGACCCGTCCGATAAATTGGACATACTAGCGAGACCATCCATCGGCATGGCCTCCAATTTTGTGAAATTGATTTTGTAACCTGTGAACGCACTAAATAAATTGATTAATTGGATCAAGCGGGGCACAGATATCAAAGGATTACTAAGAAAAAGGAGAACATCATCTGCATAAAGAGTAATTTTATGTTTACCCAAACCAACCCTTGGAGCCATTATATTAGAGTCAGCCGGTATAGCTTCCGCTCGTGGTTCAATTGTGGTTCAATGATTATCATGAATAATAACGGTGAGACAGGACAGCCCTGACACCAGCCCCTACCCACACTGAAGCTATCTGAGCCTAAACCATGAGTAATCACTCTGCTTTGGGGTCATTGTACAATACTGAGACCCAATTGGCGAATACCTCTCTGACACCGAACTTTTCCAGTGTGTAAAACAGGTATGACCATTCAGCCCGATTGAATGCCTTCTCCACATCTAAAGAGACTACTATCCCCGGTATTCTTTCCTGATGACAGACATGAATCACATTTAAAACCCTTCTAATATTATTAGATGATCTACGGCCCTTGATAAACCCCGTCTGGTCCTTTTATGATGTATGGTAAAACCCTCTCCAGCCTTAATGCTAATGTTTTAGAAAGAATTTTAAAATCTACATTTAGCAACGATACTGGTCTGTATGATGTGTAATCTCCTGGGGCCTTTCCTTTTTTAAGAATGAGAGAAATATTTGCTTCTCTCATTGAAGACGGGAGGCAACCCTGACTATATGAATAATTATACATGTCTATAAGTGGGCCAGCCATTACCCCTATAAACTCTTTGTAGAATTGTAGCTCTCCTTCTCCACCTCTTTCCTTGCCTGAGTTCTGGTAGTCCCAGGTTAAATCGCCATCAGTTGATTTTTGTGGGTGACACAGTGGCACAGTGGTTAGCACTGCTGCCTCACAGTGCCAGAGACCCGGTTCAATTCCCGCCTCAGGCAACTGACTGTGTGGAGTTTGCACATTCTCCCCGTGTCTGCGTGGGTTTCCTCCCACAGTCCAAAAATGTGCAGGTTAGGTGAATTGGCCACGCTATATTGCCCGTAGTGTTAGATGCAGGGGTAAAAATGTAGGGGAATGGGTATGGGTGGGTGCGCTTCGGGCCTTGTTGGGACTTGTTGGGCCGAAGGGCCTGTTTCCACACTGTAAGTAATCTAATTCAGCCTGGAATCCATCTGGGCCAGGTGCTTTACCACTCTGAAGCTGCTTGATTCCATCAAGTACTTCCTGGGCTGTCAGGGGAGCATTCAGGATCAACACCTGATGCGGTATTAAGTCCAGAAAGGCCAGGCTTTTAAAAAAGGACTCTGTTTTCTTAGCTCTGTCTTCACAATTCTGTGAATTATGCAGATCAGAATAAAACTTTCTGAAGGCTGTATTGATCCTTTTGCAGTCCTGAGACAAAGTACCAGCACTTTCCCTAATGGATGTGATAGCTTGAGGGGCCTTTTTTCTCCTTGCAAGATAAGCTAGGTTATCTTGGTCGATTTTGCTGCTCCTCGGATGCTGCCTGAACTGCTGTGCTCTTCTAGCACCACTAATCCAAAATCTGGTTTCCAGCATTTGCAGTCATTGTTTTTACTTAGGTACCTACCAGGCTTATCGCCGTATTCATATAGTCTTTGGTTTGCAAATAATATTTCTCTCTTTGCGGTATTCAAGGCTGTCCTAAGGGCTGTAATCCTTTGTAACTTAGTAATAGAGGGCCTATCAACATATGCTATCTCAACTGCCTTCAAGCTAGTTAGTCGACTGGACGCTGTTGTTCTCCCTTTTCTTTTTTTCTGTGCTGCCGAGTATGACATAATGAGACCTTATGCTTAAGTCTTAATGGTTTCCCACATCACCGACAGGTTATTGGCCGTACCTGAGCTAATTTCCAAAAAGGTTTTGAATTCTTGAGAGAAATATTTTACAAATTTGCTATCCTTCATTAAGAAGAAATCTATATGCCAATGTCGGGGGCTTGTCTCATCGTCCCTAGTCTTAACTTCCATATATACTGCAGCATGATCAGAGATTATTATATTACCTGTTTTGCAGGATAATATGGAGCTCAAACATGTCGAAAGAGCAAAAAACATATCAATTCTAGTATGACACTTATGTGGGTTAGAGTAGAATGTAAAGTCTCTGCCCTGTGGATGATGGCACCTCCACACATCTACTAATCCTAGCTCCTTATTCAAATCCGCCAATTGTCTGGATCTAAGAGATATACCCACAGTACTCTTGGGTATCTTGTCTATCTCTGGGTCCATAGTACAATTAAAATCTCCTCCTATAATTTTGTGATGAGCCCCAAAAGCCATCAATTTGGAGAACACTTCCATTATAAATTTGAAGGAATGTGCCAGGGGACAATAAACATTCAAACTTCCATACTCCTCTCCATTTATGACGACTTTGATCAGTATGTACTGTCCAGATTCATCTTTTATCTGACTTGAGATTTTGAAAGGAAGGTTCTTCCGAATGAGAATGACTACTTACCTACTTTTTGAACTAAAAGATGAAAAGAAGGCCTGATCGAATCCTCCTTGTTGTAATTTTAAGTGCTCTTTATCAAGTAGGTGTGCCTCCTGTAAGAGAGCTATATCAACCCTTTCTTTTTTGAGGTTTGATAGTATTTTCTTCCTTTTGATTGGTGAATTACTCCCCTTGATGTTCCAGGTGCACCACCTAATCGAATGACTAACCATGATCATCCAGGCAAGTCTGAGACCCCTCGGGAGGAAGAACCCCACTGAAAACACCCCAAGCATAGACCATAGAAAATTCACAAAAGTAGAAATTCTTTAATACATTAACGCTAATATAGTTTAAAACTATTTCTAAATAAGAAAAATATAAAATACATTTAAAAGGAGATTTTCCCCCTTGTTCCCAGGGGGCATTACTACCTGTCAATAAACCCACCGTATCCTTTCCCAACCAGCGCCCCACCCTCGACCCAGGCACCACATAACAGAGTAAACAAATTCAAGTGTACTATAAAACTAAAGTTAAAAGTGAGTGTCCCATCCCCCTACCCACACCAACAGTTGGATATGTTTCGTAAAGGTAATACAAAGTATAAACATATAAAACTATAAAGTTGCAATCCCAGCAAGTACAGCGAGTAATAGATAACTAAGTATAATAACAGAAGAAAAAACCCAACTCTAAAAAAAAATTAAGGTTGGACAAAGCAAATGCCTCCCCCCCCCCCCCGACCCCACACGAATCAACTAAGCCACCCGGCCTGAAAACAAAAAGAAAATCACATAGTGGGTAACAATTAAGCCCCCCTCCCTGACCCCTGGAGTCGATATTAAACAATAAAAGGGATGATAAGAGAAAGAAAAGGTAAACTGGGGGGGGGAGGGGGCAAAATAGCACCATTAGCCATACGGTTTAATTCTTACAGTCTATTTAAGAGAGTCCAAAAATTCTTTAGTCTTCTCCGGTGATCCAAAGTTATAAACGGATCCTTTGTGGCTTAAGCGCAGCGTTGCTGGATAACGCAAGGAATATTGGATGTTTAAGTCTCTCAGACGTTTCTTCGCCTCATCAAATGCCCTTCTTTTGCAGACCACAGCTGGAGAAAAGTCCTGGAACAGCATAATCCTAGAGCCCTTGTACACCATGGCCTGGGGATCCTTCCCAAGGATTCTAGAGGCTTTTTTTCTACGACCCTGATTGTCAAGGTCATTGATGTGCTCCTCCAAGGTCCGGACTCGCTGTTTGAGAGCCCGGACCCGGCCCACGGCCAATTCAGCAGCAGTCTCTGAGGTTGAGGCCTTTTGCTCCGCCCCTCCAACGCGATGTTCAAGTTTTTCAATTTCTCGGTCATGCTTTTGCAGCGCGACCAAGAGCGACTCCCACCTGCTCCTGGATTCCTCGATAAACACACCGATCCTCTCCTGCAGCTTGTTGATCACGGAGATTAGGCTCACCTCTGCAGGTAAGTTCCTCAAGGCGACCGCGAACATCTCCGTTGCTGCTTGAGGGGTGGGGGAGGGGTCCCCACCTGTTGCGGGCTGCTGGCATTTTTACCTTTAGTCATTTTAAGCACAGCACCAAACTGTTCAAGTTTGAAGCAAAATGACTAAATATGCTGGGTAAGAGTTACTTTAAATGGTTTAGAGGGTGTGGTGGAGCTGGGTACCCCACTTTGCCTGAGTCTTGGGCAGAGTACTACAGACTCAGACTTGCCGGGTCGCCGCCATCTTGAATCCCTCCCCCTTTTCTACTTGTTGAGCAATTTGTTGAGCTGCCATTACTGCCTCTGAGAGGTCAGGAGTCGCCAAAGATTTCCTTATCCTGGGGGTCTGGAGGATAAATGGATGGGGCCTGTTCAGCCACTGTATCAGTACAAGCATTCCCGTGGGTGACAGGGTCATTGGCATTCGTGTGGGCAGCGCACTTTATCATAACCATAGCAGGGGGTGGGGGGGATGTAGGAGGATGGCTTTTAGTAAACGGTCAATCATTTGAGCATGTTGCAATGGCTTTCCTGCCAAGGTAATGAATCCCCTCTGCTTCCAAAGTCGTAAACTACTCCGAAAGCATTCCTGGAGTCCATATAAATGTTAGCTGAACCATCTTCAGCGATAATACAGGCTCTGATGAGGGTGAATAGTTCCGCAGCTTGTGCGGATGTCCCATCCAGTAGTGTGGCAGACTCGAGAAGCTCAAAGGGGGTGCATATGGTACACCCTGCCTGTGTCTGTCGGTCCAAGGGTCTGAATGAAGACCCATCTATGAAGAGGATTAGGTCAGGGTTGTCTAATGGCGTCTCAAAAGAGATCGGGGCATGGGATGACAACCTGCTGCACTATATCTAAGCAATCGTGGTGTTCCGCAGAGGCTTCCTGGGTGACAGGAAGAAGGTGGCAGGTTTAAAGCAGGGGCATGTTAAAGTTGGGAAAGGTAGGGGTATTGCAGGGGCTGGTCTTAGGCACTAAGATGCCCTGCTGCAAGAGGAAGCCAGTCACTTGTTTGATTATCTCTGTTGCTGCTGATGACAGTGGGTACTGTTGTAGTGACGGCAGCGTAGCTCCCTGCTTGATTGTGACAGGACACAGAGGGGCAGATAATACTGGGTCTGCATGATTCGAATGCTGTGCCCACAGTGAGGCTGGAAGGTCGGTCAAGAGTAGGGGCTCTTTGTAAGTGGGGCAGTGGCCAGACTTTGTTTGGTGAAGATGGCTAGTACTGATATGGGAGTGCAGCACATGCAGAACTCAGCCTGCCCTACTTGGGCAATCTGAACTGACAGGGCACGCAGGGTCAAGGGGTGCAAAATGCAGTGGTCGTTGTTGTAGACGTGCTGTTATAGATCCCAGGTCCTTGGGGAGCCTGTTCTGCACTGAGCTGGACTTCCACTGCAACCCACTCTGGTCCCACAAAACACAGCCCAGTCAGCACCAGCAGGGAGGTCAGAGCGAGATGGGGGCCTGCAAGTGCAGTGTAGGGTAATGCCAGTTCCTGCAGGCCTGAGGCAGTGCAGTGCAATTAACAGAGGAATCACCTCTGTCAATTCCTGATGAAGGGCTTTTGTCCGAAACATCGACTCTCCTGCTCCTCGGATGCTGGCTGATCTGCTGTGCTTTTCCAGCACCACACTCGATTCAAATCTCCAACATCTGCAGTCCTCACTTTCATCTAGAGGAATTGTCCTGTCAATAATCACCCAGAGCAGGAAGGGTACAGTGGAAGATGGCGAGGCGGTGGGCAAGAGGGAGGGGGAGGGCACGGACAGTTGTGTGCGAAATGACCAAGTGTAGATGTTACTAGTGGGGTATGAAGACCACGGGTTGCTGGAAATGGCTGCCTGCAGCAAGAAGTAATATATGTCAGTGATCTCTAAGGTGAGACCCTGGGGAAAGCGATAAATGCTAACGTTTAATTTAGACAATGTTTGCCAGCCCAGAAGGGCTACTGAGCATGACATGGTGATTATCGCTGTGTCAGGGACGGTGACTGAACCTATGCTAAAGTTAATGGTTTGATAGTGGATCTACCACGGGTACTCCAGAGACACCCACGGTGCATACAGTCTGCAAACTGGGGGAAAGTTTTGCAGAGGGAGGCACAGACGAGTGGGTGGCCACGGCATCCAAGATTGAAACGAGACAACCCCCCCACCTCCCCACCTCCATGTCCATCATTGGATTCTCAGATGGGGAGTAGGAGAGGCATATAGAGGCAGCCTGCAGAACCTCCCTCCCCCGCAGCCCTAGAGTTTCAGGACCCAGGGGAATGGATCAGCCATAGTGTAGGTGGCCTACTGCAACTACCACTGTGGAGGGACCCAATTTTTTTGTGGCTGGGAGGGGTAGAGAAGGGTGGAAGCATTTGGCTGGTGAAGACTGGCAGCTGAGCAATAATCCTTTACCCAGCAGCCCCTCTTACTGCAGGCTCTGCACTAATCCTTAGCCTTGTAATGGCTCTGCTGAGCCTTCCTGTAACTGCCTCTTCAGTTAGCAAATCGTGAGGGGAAGTGGTATACTTCCTGCTGTTTCTGCACCTCAAACAATCCATTTCTGTCTAAATTGTTTAAGGCGATGAGTGTATCTGCCACTCTATTGTCTGCCAAGTCAAATTCTGTCCCTTGTACACTTGAGCATGTCTAGACAGGATACAATTGGCCAAGGTCTGACATGCCAATTTCTTATTCTCTAGCAAGGGTATGCCTGCTGAGACTCCCAAACATGCTTTAAGCAGGCAATAAGGTCAAGAATGGTCACGTCTAATTTCTGCAGGCAACGGGTAACTGCACCAAAGTCTGCCTGCTGCCTTACAGCAGTTTTCAAATCACATCCTTAACAATTCTGTCGAGCCAACTATTGCATTCGCGTACCATGTCCCACAGTTCAGTGGGAAACTCAATGGAGGAACAAACAGTTGCCCAGTGGCTCCTAAAGCCAGCTGTAAGAGAGTTTGGATGCACAGCAGTAGGCAATCGGCCCTGCGGTGGTGCAGTGGGTCCAGGGAAACAGTATCTGGGGCCTGATGATATGTCAATTTCGGTGGTTGGTGGGGGGTGGGGGGTGGGGAGGTGCAGTGTGTGTTGAGGTGGCTGGTGTCCTTTTGCAATTTCGTTAAATTTCTCCAGGCAGTGCAGCATGTAGGCACTGTCCCAGGAGGGATCCCCATTCCCACCCGCAATACTCTAGGTCCAGTAATCAATTATGTCTATTTTAAAGGAGCCCCCATATGGCTAATTGAAATGGGACTCCCCCTGTAGAGGCCCCCCCTAAAAGGAGATCACATATCTGCTACCCCCTGTCCCTTTTAGTACTGTGGAGAAAGTGAGATCTGCAGATGCTGGAGATCTGAATCGAAGAGTGTGTTGCTGAGAAAGCACAGCAGGTTAGGCAGCATCCGAGGAGCAGGAGAATCAAAGTTTCGGGCATAAGCCTTCATCAGGAATGTTCCTGATGAAAGGCTTATGCCCGAACCGTCGATTCTCCTGCTCGACAGATGCTGCTTGACCTGTTGTGCTTTCCCAGCAACACACTCTTGCCTCTTTTAGTACGGTGTCTGCCAGTGACCCAGGCGTAACGAGAGAATCTCCTGCCTTGGTCTTGACGCACATGTTTACCACATTTACCATGGTACCTCTGTTCTCAGTGACAAAGTCAGTGGGCGTGGACCTCTCACTAAGGGGACGAGGTAGAGCTGTTCTCATGGGTGGTTGATCCTCACACAATCTGGAGTTCCACACCCCCTTTAAGTTATAGAACTGAGAATCCAAAGCAGGCTGCAGCACTGACAAACACAGATATAAACAAGACAAACAGGTAGGACAGGACAGACAGGACAGGACATTAGACAAATGAATAGAACAAGCAAGGGCACCCTATTCAATTTCCCATGATCTTACAGTCAGGAAACTTAATTGGCAGTCTTTCCAATCTTCCATCTTGCTAGGCATGTGTCTTCTTTGTACACCAGCACTCTACCTCCAGATCATGCAAAATAGCCAAATTGGTGGGGGGTTAGGGGCGGGCAAGTGTCAGGAGCCATCCAGTCTACTGTCTTACCTGCCATCTGTCCTCTGTCAGAGAAGACAACCGGTTCAGGTGAGGAATGCGCTCATGGCTGAAATTTTGGACAATTTAGTACAATTAGAATTTGGGCTCCCTTCAAAACAGTCATCCATCCTGTTAAGCTTGGCCCAATTTGTTTTAAAAGTTAGGTCCAGTCCAAGACCCTGTATAAGTTAAGGGCCTGCTGACTCCGGCAAGCTACCAGAGAATTGTCCAATTACAAATTGAGGCCACGCACAGATCTTGTGAAATTGAAGATCACTAGTTTATTTCTCACGATACCGTGGGGAGGAGAAGTTGACCAGACTGATACAAAACAGACAATTTGCACAGTTAAGTCAAGGATTCTCCTCCTTGAGCTTCAGATGCAGAAAGTTCCTTTTTTCACCTTCTATAGCCCAGGCAGCTACAGACAGTTCTTATACGGTTACAGTAGTGAAATATTAATTACAAGGTAAAAACAATGACTGCAAATGCTGGAAAAGCACAGCAGTTCAGGCAGCATCTGAGGAGCAGTAAAATCAACGTTTCGGGCAAAAGCCCTTCATCAGGAATACAAATGTTAATTACAATGCAGTTGCAATTACAATTAATAGAAAACGATTGCTTGTCCAGCAGTGTCCATCAGTTAACAATTGTAACAGGAGGTTTAGCTAACCTGCAGAAACGGGTGCTATTGGCTAGCATCCTGGCTTCAGCTGGTCCAGAGAGTAGTGTTCATTCTTGTCAGGTATCTTGGTGCCACCTAGTCTGCATGGGCTTTGTGGGGATTGAGTCCCTGGGGAGACAGGGAATGCCATCAGGAGCTGTGATACTATTGTGAGGTAGGAAAACCAGTTGGCAGATAGGTAGTGTACTCCTTCAGTCAGGAAACTGCTTAGGTAATGTCTCGTTTCACTGTTAGTTCCTGAGCTGAGTGTAGTCATGTTGAGGTGCCAGTGGCATTATGGGTAGGCTCTATTTGGCTAAGAACAGACATGGTTTCTGTGAGTAAGCAGTGGGCAGAGTGGTTTGTTTTTCTCCCACAGAAACAAAGGGAAAGATGAATGATATCGTTCCAAAGCATGATCGTATGTGGCTTCTGACCAATGATGGAAAGGAGGTCATTGATGAAATAGCTGAAGGTGATGCGTACAACAGTACCTTGAAGAACTCCTGGTGACATCCTAGAAATGAGATAACTACAACCATTTTCTATTGTAAGTAAGGAACGTGCTGTGGGTAGCTTTAAACTACATGTAATCAGGCAATGAAGTTGGCAGAAGTCGCTGAGAAAAAGGTGTGCATGACAAATTACTTAAGGCAATAATTTCTAAACATAGATCAGAATAGCTTGCTCCCTGGTTGATTATGACAAGTGAGATAAATATAATCAATAATCTTAAATTAAAGGAGCCATGTAATAAGGCAAGTCTAGTGCTGTCGAAGAATTGATAAAATGTTAATTATAGCTAAATCTGCCTTCATACAATTAAAATGGTATTTGGAAATAAGGGTGAAAGATGGGGAATACAAGATGCAGTGGAGACCTTGGCGGTGTTAAAAATGTTCCAAGATTAATCCCAGTGTGAAAAAAAAACCTTTTCAAAACATGCATGACTAGTTAAGGAAGTTAAGCATAGTACTAAATTGAAAGAAACACTGAATTCTACAAAAGTTATTGGGAGGCCAGAAGATTAAGTCAACTTTAAGGATTACCAAAAGAATATTAAAAACAGAATATATAATGAGAGAAAGCCAGTGAGAAATAAAGGCAAATTGAGTACTTACAATACTTAAATACAAAAAGGGTGTCATTTTTGTTTAAAATTCATTCACGGGGTATGGACATCACTGCTTTTGTCCACTTTAGTCCTCATTAAAGGTGGTGACAAGCTGCTTTCTTGAAAGAACACAGTCCATTTTGAGGAGGTAGATATGTTAGGTAGGGAGCTCCAGGATTTTGACCCAGTAACACTGAAGGAGCAGTAACAAATTAAAAAAAAAAGTTAGGTGATGGGTCAGTTGGAGAGTGGCGTTTGCAGGTATTTGCCACCCTTGTCCTTCTAGATGGTAGTGGTCTGAAAGGTATTGTCTAAGGATTCTTTGGTAGATTTCAGCAGTGCATTGTGTAGATGGAGTGATGGAGAAGACTGGTGTTGCCAATCAATTTGTCCCGAACAGTGTCAAGCTTCTTGTTCGGAAAGGCAAGTCACAAGAGAGAGAATGCAAACAAACATTTTACAGAGAGAGATATTGATGGGTTCAGTAAGTGGACAAGTTAGAAAATGAAGTATACGGTGGGAAAATGTGAAATTCATTTTGTAATGAAGAATAAAAGAACAGCATTATTTAAGTGAAGAAAAACTGCAGAAAGGGGTTTGGGGATACTTGATGTGAAATACAGAAAGCTTGCACACAACTGGAGCAGATAATCAGGAAGGTGAATGAAACTTTGGTCCCTATTTCAAAGGGATTGAAGTATAAGAGTAGGGGCATCTTCCCACAACTGGGGCTCCTGGATTACTGTAAACAGTTTCAATCTCCTTATTTAAGGAAAGACTACTTCATTGGAAGCAATTCAGAGAAGATTATCTAGGATGATCCATGTTATGGGGGACTGTCTTATGAGTAAATGTTAAACAGTTAGAACTCTATTCATTGGAATTTAGAAGAATGAGAGGTGATCTCTGAAATAAATGGGATACTTAAGGAGCTTGACAGGATAAATGTTGATAGGATGTTACCCCTTATGGGAGAGGCTATGTCCAGAGACCATAGTCTCTGATTAAAGACTATTCTGCCAATTGAAGACAAGGATATGGAGGAATTTCTTCTGAGGGTTAGGAATCTTTGAAACTCTTTGCCAAAGAACTGGGCTGCAGTGTCCTTGTGATTTTTTTAATTTAAAAAAAGGCTGAGATAGATAGATTCTTGATCAGTAAGCATGATTTGGAGATGCCGGTGTTGGACTGGGGTATACAAAGTTAAAAATCACAACACCAGGTTATAGTCCAACAGGTTTAATTGGAAGTGTGCTTCCAAAAGCTAGTGTGCTTCCAATTAAACCTGTTGGACTATAACCTGGTGTTGTGAGATTTTTAACTTTGATCAGTAAGCAAAATTGAGGATTACAGGGAAAGAGCAGGGAAATGAACATAAAGAATCAGATCAACCATGATCACAGTGAAGACAAAGCAGACTTCAGGGCTGAGTGGTGTCCTCCTATTCTTATTTCTTTTGGCCTTATGGTGTATTTGAGCCACACTCATCCAGGCGAGTGGGGATGGTTTCATCACACTCTTATTTGTCTTGTGGTTGTGTCACCATCATCTTACTAGATCATAGGGGTTGCTCTCCCATTCGAGAGAAGCAACTGGTGGTGATTTAACCCTAGGGCCACCAGACCTCAGACGTGACAAGAAGTTGAGGAGAGACCTTCATGGTAACCTCAAACCGACGATGGGAATTGAACCCGTGCCGTTGGCATCACGCTGCTCTGTAAGCCAACAGTCCAGCCAATTGAGCTAAGTGGATTCCTGATTGTGCCTTTTAATATGGAAGGCAGTCTTTGGGGAGACAGGTGGAGAGTTACTTTTGGTAGATGTTTAGTTTCTGACAGTAGCCAGGAATGTAGATGACTAGTTTAGTTTCTGGTAAATGGTAAGCTTCTCGATATTGATTATGGGAATTCAGTGAATGTTTGGGTAATGGTTAAATTCGGTCTAGTTGTAGATGGCCACTGCCAGGCATGTGTTACTTACCTTGTGTCAGTCCAGATTGGATATTTTCCAGATCTTGCTGCATTTGAACATTGACTGCTTCAGTATCTCAGGAATCACGAATAATGTGACCATCATGCAACATGAACAAACATCTCCACGTCTGACCTCACGATGAAATTCATTAATGAAGCTGCTAAAGATGTTTAGGTCTTAGAAGCTATCCTGAGGATTTGCACAGATAAACTGGTATTGAGATGAAAGACCTCAAGCAATTTTCCTTTGCGCCAGGTAGGATTCCAAGCAGTGGAGAATTCTCCCTATTCCCCTGTTGCCACGGATTCCAGTTTTGCTATGGATCCTTGAACAGTCAAACACAACTTTGATGTCAAGGGCAGTCATTCTCATATCACTGCTGGAATTTAGCTTTGTTACCCATGTTTGAACCAAGACCTTAATAAGGTGAGAAACTGAGTGGCCCTGGCAGAACTCAAACTGGTCAGTGAGCAGGTTATGAACGTGGAACTAGATAGACTGCTCAGCCCTTCAAGCCTGTTCCAGTGCTCAATAAAATGGAACATTCTTTTAGCTTTCCTGATTACTGCTCATTTCTCTTGATCTCTTTGTTATTTCGGAGCAATTGCTGCTGGATAGCACTATTGAAGACACCTTCCTTTGGTCTATTGATGAATCAGAACAGACCGATGAAACAAGAGTTAGCCAGATTGGATTTGTGTATGAGACAATTGTGCAATTTTCCACGTGGCTGGGTAGATTAGTTGTGACTGTACTGGAAAAGATTGGCAAGTGGAGCAGCAAGTTCTGGAGCACATCTTCAGTTCTATTGCTGGAATGCTGGCAAGGCCCACAGGCTTTGCTCTATCCAGTGCCTCCAGCCACTTCTTTCTGTCATGTGGAATGAACTGGCTGAAGTCTTGCATCTGTGATGCTATGGACAACTGGAGGATACCAAAATGGATCATTCACTCAACTTCTGGCTGAATCTTATTGTGAATTCTTCAACCTTATCTTTTGTATGGATGCACTGAGCTCCCCATTGAGGATGGGCATACTTATGGTCACTAGAGGAAGAAGTTCCACAAGGCTACATGAAATAGGAACTGGAGTAGGCCTTTCAATCCCTTATACTTGTTCCACTATTCAGTGGGATCATGTTTGATCTAACACTCCTCATTTCCACTTTCCTCCCCTTTCCCATAAATTCATGATCTGTAAGGGAAAAATCAAGGATTATCTATCTCGATCTCAAATATACACAAGGACTCTGATCCCACAGCTGTCTGTGACAAGGAGTTCCACAGTTGCACAACCCTCAAAATTCCCCCTCATCATGGTATTAAGCTACCACCCCTTTATTCTGAAATTATCCCTCTGGTCGTAGACTATCCCATGAGGGGAAAAATCCACTCAAAAGTTTCTTTGACAAGCTCCTTAAGAATCCTATATATTTCAATGAGATCACCTCTCATTTCCCCCAAACTCCAATGGGTAGAGCCCCAACCTATTTAGCCTTTGCTCAGAAGACAATTCCTCCATACCAGGGATCATCCTAGAGAGACAGACAGTGTTTAATTTTCCACCTCAATTCACAGCTGGAAATGGCAAGACTCCAAAGCTTAGGCCTAATCCATTGTTCAGCACCATTATTTGTCATTTATTCTGGATGGCAGGCAAGCAGTCCTTTTTGTAGCTTCACAAGTTCAACATTTTTGCTAGGTATGCTGGATTCTGCTCCTGGTAACGCTCTACTGCACTCCTTATTGAGCCAGCATTGATCCATTGACTTGATTTTCATGGTTGCATATGTTATATGCCAGATCTTGAAGATGTAGATTATGTTGGAGTACAATTCACCTGCTGATGGTCCACAACTCCTAAGGAATGGCCAGTCTTGAACTGTTTAAATCTCTTAAGTCGATCCTGTTTCACAATGGTAGTGCCACACAACATGGAAAACCAGGCAATTGTTAAGGTGTTGAACAGGTTTTTGTTTTCATTGTTGAAGATTTAGAAAAACTTAGTTGAGAGTGTAGTGCTGGAAAAGCACAGCAGGTTAGGCAGCATCCAAGAGCAGGAGAATTGACCTTTCAGGCATAAGCCCTACCTGATGAAGGGCTTATACCTAAAAGGTCGATTGCCCTCTTGGATGCTGCCTAATCTGCTGTGCTTTTCCAGCACCCCACTCAACTCTGACCTCCAGCATCTGTAGGCCTCACTTTCTCCTTAGGTAAACTTATCAAAAATACTTGAAAGCAAGAGATAAAATGGTATAAGAACCTAAAACCATTCCAATCATAAAGGAGATGTTTTGGGAAAATTATCAGACCTAAAATTGGATGTCCTCATGACCAGAAGGTGTGCCTCATAGGATCTTAAATACCTAGTTATCATTGAAGTACCAAAGCCTTTTAGATAGCAAGGAAAGCAGGAAGCACGATGGCTCAGTAGTTAGCACTACTGCCTCACAGTGCCAGAGTAGTGGGTTGGATTCCTGCTTTGGATGATGGTGCAAATTCAACACAGACATTCTCACCACATCTGCACAGGTGCATAAGTGATCTGAAGGAATGTATAGATGATCTGACTGGTGAGTTTGCAGATGACATTAAGATTGGTGGAGTAACAGATAGTAAAGTGGACTGTCAGAATACAGCAGAATATAGATAGTTCAGAGAGTTTAGTCGAGAAATGGCAGATGGAGTTCAATCCAGGCAAATGAGAGGTGATGCATTCTGGAAAAGCCCTGGGGAAAATTGATGTACACAGAAATCTGAATGTTCAGATCCATTGTTCCCTGAAGTTGGCAACGCAGCTCAATAAAGTGGTTCAGAAGACATATGGCATGCTTTCCTTCATCAGACAGGTTATTGAGTACAAGAGTTGACAGGTCATGTTACAGTTGTATAAGACTTCAGTTTAGCCACATTTGGAATACTGCATACAGTTCTGGTCGCCACACTACCGTAAGGATATGGATGTTTGAGAGGGTGCAGAGAAGGTTCATCAGGATGTTGCATGGTATGGAGGGCATTAACTATGAAGAGATGTTGAGTAGATAAAGATTATTTTCATTGGAAAGGAGGTGGTTGAGGGGGGACCTGATTAAGGTCTACATGATAATGAGACATGTAGACAGGATGGATAGCAAGCTTTTCCCTCCCAGAACTCAGTTATTAGGTGTCACAAGTTCAAAGTGAGAGGGGAAAAATTTAAGGGAGATGTGTGGAAAGTTCTTTATGCAGAGGGTGATGGGATCTGGAATGTGTTACCAGTGAGGTGAAAGAGCCAGGCATGACAACATCCTTTAAGATATATATAGACAGATACATGAGTGGACAGGAAGCACAGGGATTTGAATCCATTGAAAATTGGTGACAGGTTTAGATAGAGGATCTGGATTGGCCCAAGCTTGGAGGGCTGAAGGTCCTGTTCCTGTGCTGTAAATTTCTTTCTTCTTTGTCTCCATTCGGTGCTCCAGTTTCTTTTTACAAGAAGTAGTTAGTTTATGTGGAATAGACATGCTAAATTCCCTCTGTAGTGTCCAGGGATGTGCAGGTTAGGTGAGTGAGCCATAGTAAATGTAGGGTTACAAGTATAGGGTAGGGGGCTGGGTCTGGATGAATTGCTCTTTAGAGGGTTGGTGCAGGCTTGATGGGCTGAATGGTCTCTTTCTGCACTGTAGGGATTTTATGATTGATAATAATCTTGCAAAATTTCTTTGATTCTGGAAGTGACCTAGTGTATTGGAAAATGTCTAAATGTAACAGCTTAATGCAACTGTCTCCTTGATCAAATGTCCAGGTATTAGCTGATAAAATTACATTGAGAGCCAAAAAGCAGATTCCACCTTATCCACTCAGAACTGGAGTTCTTTGAGATGCAGATGTGGTTGCTGTGGATTACACTAGTGCCCAACAGCACCCATATTTTACAGCTACATATCATTGGTCCTAACATTTTTGTAGTATTTTGTTTAACAAGATTCCAAATTTGAAAACATCTTTCCTGATTTTTAGTTAAACTAGTTAGGCTATAAATTTAATATACTACATACCTGCATATTAGTTTAAAGTACTTAAAAAGTGTACAGTACAGAAAACCTAATAATCAAACAGTACTGGTGTTGGAAGTGTCAACTCAGATTTTGTCCTCAAGTCTCTGAAGTGAAGCTAAAACCGACAACATTTTAATTTGGGATGAGGTGGTGAGGTTTCTATCAACTGATAGCTGAGACTGTGCTCTTGAACTCCCAAACAAGACTGAATACAAAAAACCTGCCATGGTTTATTCTCAATTGTTTTTTGAAAAAGGATTAAACAAGTGGAACTTTCTATGACTGCTGCTGTTTAGGTTTACTTTCTGCTTATGAAAAAAAAGTGTTGTGAACAAAATTTTAAAAAGTTAACTAATTAGGATCACAATTAGAACTCTTCCATCTCGATTGACAATGGTTTTAATTGCATACAATTGTTGCCATCAGAGCTTTTCCATTCCAATTTTTGAATTATTGTTTCTATTTGCTACAGTGGCTATATGGCACCAATGAGAGTCTTGTCTTTATTAGCAGGAGGCAACTCATTTGCTAAGACCAAGATGGATTACAAATCAGTTCAATTAGTTCAAGGAGCTTTACGAATTATACAGATATAGTTAGAGGTACTCAAAAACACTTATCTGAAGCAGAGATGAGGCCCATATCACTGACCTATTTTCCATATTTCTATCCCAACCCATTCCCTCCCACAATAATAGGGTCCCCGGTCCAGACTTTCCATCCCACAAAGAATCATAAGCCAACATTTCTACCATCTCTGGTAAGATATTACCACCATACACAGATTCCCCTTTCCTCCCTTGTCAGTATTCTGCAAGGACCATTGCTTCTGGTATATCCTGGTCTACTCTTCCTCAACTACCCACACCTCTTTACAATACCAACCCCCCAGCGCCTACTCACGCAATTGCAGAAAGTGCAACACTCACCAGTTTATCTTTTTCCTCACTTTCCAACATCCTAGATGTACATTCCAGATGAAACAGTGGCTTACTTGAAATCCCAAAATCAAAATTTTAATTCAATAAAAATCTGAAATTAAAAGAAGTCTAAAGGATGACCATGTAACCGTTGTTCTTTTGTCAGTTCCCTAAACGGAGGAGATTTTAAATCTCCTGTTTATTTATATTTTAGTAATAGTACAAATTAATACCTACCTCCCCAGGACGAGAGTGATCAGGACAGTCTACCCACCTTCTGGCTTCCCCAAGCTGCCCTCTAGGGCAGCCCAGGTATCTGCCCGGGGTGACAGCGCTGATGATGGCCTACCTGCCTTATGGCCTTTGGTCTGCTCCTATGTACCATCTGGCTCTCGCCCACACCGACACCATCCAGCTTGCGGACTACACTGAGACACTTTCAGACCACTTCTAGGAAAGCTCGTCCCCCTCCCTGGGATGACAGCACACAGGGCAGCCTACAAGCCTTCTGGATTGTAACCATTGTCAATTGTCTACTGGTTCACTGTTGTTTAGAGAAGGAAATCTGCCATCCTTATTTGATCTGGTCTACACGTGACTCTAGATCCACAGCTGAGTCTCTTAACTGCCCTCCGGCAATCAAAAGATGCGCAATAAATGCTGACCCAGCCTCAACTGCTGGGCAATTAAACAAGAACATGCAGTGAGATTGCTTTTGTTTATTCAATATGCATCAGAATACCACACTTTGGTGAAGTACAAGTAGTGCAAAATTCTACTGTTGATGATATGCTTATGTAAACATCTAAGAACATTAAGTTGTTCTGGGTGCAAAGTGTCTTTGCCAAATATTAATTTACATTGATAAGTGCCACTATAGTCTCAAACCAATTATTGGATAACATTTTTTTTTAAGAACCTAATTTCAACTGGCTAGGAAATTGTCAGTTATTTAACAAAATGAGCTTGTGTGAAATTTAGCAGGGTAAGGAAAAAGATATCACAATGAAACTAGCGTTGATTGTACTTTGAAGTACGGCTCCATTTTCCACAAAAAGAGTTTCTACTAAGGAATATGTCTGCATGTATTGATTTTTACAGTGTGTGCTACTTCCAATCCCAACAAACCCTTTCAAAAATATAGGGTTTCAAAATCAGGACTTTGTGTTATCTTTTTGCTGCTTGTTTAGATTTTAATTATAATTTAAATTGAGACAGTTCTTATTCCTTGTTACCTAGTAAAATGTAACAAACAGAATTTGAAGCAATCAATATTTTAAGTATAAAGGTAAGAAAAGTGTATGAAGAGTAGCATGGAAAATTCATGTGAACATAATCAGTGCCAGCATCAATAAATATTTCCTTCTCTTTTCTATACTTTTGATTCATATTTTATCCTGAATAAACATCATATTGCCTGGTCTGAACCTGATGTTTCTTTGTAATGCTGTCATGTATATTAATAATTTCATTGGATTTTTAATTATTAAACATTCCTCTGAAGTCTTTGGAACTCTTGTGCAACATCTAATTCTAAAAAGTAATTATATTAATAATATCCTCATCAGAAAACTGGTCTTCTGCTTAAGCAATGGGAAAGGTCTGTATGTAATGAAACTAATTTTAAAATGCCAACATTTTGAACATCCTGATGTAATTTAGCTATGGCAATATTTGACAAGGAGTTCCTAGTAGGTAAAAACCAATTACTTTGAGTTTTTATTTTCTTGTGCAGGTGAATTGATAGAATGAATTTATAAAATTGAATTTATGCCAAGAATTTGCTGAATGAAAATTGAAATCTGGAGTCCTCTTTTTCATTGGATGAGTCACACATCAGTTGCAATGACTATGTTAGATACAAACTATTATTATGTCCATTTGATATAATCTGTGACTTTCATATTTTTCCAATACATGACAATGAGTAGTCAATCCTCAAGACAGCACTCAGTAAATCAAGTTTTTAAATATGCGTGAGTAAAATTCTAAGTTGAAAATGTGACACTAGAGCAAAAAAAAACCAACTGTGAGCAGTTCAGCTCGCAGGGGGTGAAGGAACAGGTAAGTTAACTAATGGTATTGGACCTAAACTTCACTTGTGAAAATAAAAAGTCAGTCAGCTATCACCACAAATGCTGTCAGGCCTCCTGAGAGTGTCAAAACAGAAATAGTTAGAACCTAAGTGTTCTGAATCATGGAGACCAGAACAGCAGTTCTTGACTAGTAGGTTTTCTAAAGAATTTTTGAATTTCTACTCAAAACTCTTCCAGCTATTCAGAGTATATGCTAATGCCACATGGAATAAATTTTTATTTAAAAAAATTTTCTCTCTTGCTCCAACATTAATGAACCATTTAAAAATATCAAAAGATAAAACTCATGATTGGGACTAGAGACATTTTTCGATTTTTAATAGAAATACAGCCACATTTCCCCTGCAACATTCATGGATAAAATATCATCATTATCTTCTGACCTTAGAATTCCCCCTCACTGGTGCTATTAGAGAACTAGGATATCCCTCCTCTTTATCCTGGCATGAGAATTTCCAGGATGCGAAGGAGTTTGGAAAAGCTTGCTAATCACCAACATTTCTTGAATCACTAGTTGTGAAAGTATGAGGAGCAAGAGTGATATTTAATTAATATTAAAAATGCAGAAGAGCTCAGATTGCTGAAATGAGACAGCAAAGTAGAGATGAATGTGCTTAAAAGTTAAATTTAAGGTTTGAGGAACTGATGTTTGTGATAGAGTCATAGAGATGTACAGCACAGAAACAGACCCTTCAGTCCAACGCGTCCATGCCAACCAGATATTCTAACACAATCTAGTCCCACCAGCCAGCACCCAGCACATATCCCTCCAAACCCTTCCTATTCATACCCATCTAGATGCCTTTTAAATGTTGCAATTGTACCAGCCTCCACCACTTCCTCTGGCAACTCATTCCATCTACATACCATCCTCAGAGTGAAAAAATTGCCCCTTAGGTCTCTTTTATATCTTTCCCCCCTCACATTAAACCTATGCCTTCTAGTTCTGGACTCCCTGACCCCAGGGAAAAGACTTTGTCTATTTATCCTATCCATGCCCCTCATGATTTTATAAATCTTTATTAGGTCACCCCTCAGCCGCTCCAGGGAAAATAGCCCCAGCCTATTCAACCTCTCCCTATAGCTCAAATCCTCCAACCCTGGCAATATCCTTGTAACTCTTTTCTGAGCCCTTTCAAGTTTCACAACATTCTTCCGATAGGAAGGAGACCAGAACTGCATGCAATATTCCAACAGTGGCGTAACCAATGCCCTGTACAGCCCCAACATGGCTTCCCAACTCCTGAAATTAATACTATGACCAATAATAGAAGGCATACCAAACACCTTCTTCAATATCCTCTATCTACCTGCGACTCTACTTTCAAGGAGCTATGAACCTGCACTCCAAGGTCTCTTTGTTCAGCAACACTCCTTAAGATCTTACCTGTATAAATCCTGCTAAGATTTGCTTTCCCAAAACGCAGTACCTCACATTTATCTCAATAAAACTCCATCTTCCACTCCGCAGCCCATTGGCTCATCTGATCAAGATCCTGTTGTAATCTGAGGTAATCTTCTTTGCTGTCCACTACATTTACAATTTTGGTGTCATCTGCAAACTTACTAATCATATCTCTTATGCTCAAAAAGAACAGAAATGCAAAGACGGTGAGAAAGTGCCTGCTGGTGACTTGCTAGTGCAGCTTTATAGAACTTTAGTTCGGCCACACTTTAAATATTGTGTACAATTCTGGTCACCGTATTACAAGAAGGATGTGGATGTTTTGGAGAGGGCACAGAAAAGGTTTACCAGGATATTACCTAGTATGAAGGATTATAGCTGTGAAGAAAGGTTGCATGGACAGAATTTGTTTTCACTGGAACGCAGGAAGTTGAGGGGCAACCTGATAGATGTTTTAAGATTGTGAATGGCATGAATATAGTAGAAATTGAGGGATTCTTCTCCCACCTAGTGTGGAGAGGACACAAGTTAAAGGTGCAGCAGGGGTGTGGTTTAAAAAAAATGTGCAAGGCATGTTTTTCGTATGAAGGGTGGTCACTACCTGGGATGTGCTGCCAGAGGTGGTGGAAGCAGACAAAAGCAACATGACAAATACACGAACAGGAAGGGAATAGAGGGAGATGAATCCTCGAAGTGAAGACAGTTTTAGTTGGAAGTGCAAAATATGCCTGTGCAGGCTTGGAGGGCTGAAGGGCCTGTTTGTGTGCTTTATCGTTCTTTGAAAACCCAACATGACCAGTGGGTGGCATAGTGGCAGCACAGTGGATAGCACTGCTGTTTCACAGCGCCACAGACTCTGGTTCAATTCCCGCCTCAGGCAACTGTGTGGAGTTTGCACATTCTCCCAATGTCTGCGTGGGTTTCCTCCGGGTGCTCCGGTTTCCTCCCACATTCCAAAAAAAAACCACAAATGTGCAGGTTAGGTTAATTGGGCATGCTAAATTGTCCATAGTGTTAGGTGAAGGGGTAAATATAGGGGAATGGGTCTGGGTGGCTTGCTCTTTGGAGGGTCGTTTGTGGACTTGTTGGGCTGAAGGGCCTGTTTCCACACTAAGTAATCTATCTAATCAAACCAGGCTTTAAACAATTTTAACAGCCAAGTTTCTTTCAAATTATCATGGCAAGAGGTCACAGCTAGCACATAGGAATTATTTCCAGCAATCAATAGGGGAGTCTTCTGGGTTGCAAACAAAATCAGTGAGCAAGTCAGAGGATGGGGAAAAAAGATAACTGTCTAGTTTGCCTAGTAGACATGTTATCTAGGATTACAAAAATTTGCAGGCAGCAGCCTTGGCATACCACACTAGGGCTTTTTAAAAAAAATTGATGGCTCAAAACGGGCTCAGGACTTTATTATGAGAAGCTCTTATTTATTATGACCAACTGCATCAGAGCATGAGCAATTCAACCATACATCCAGAGACATGATACACTGCAGTTTCCTCCTCACTCTCCGTGTGGACATTCCCACTGATGGAACTTCTTAAGCAGGCAACCTGTGAACAGGAGTAGTTCTTTCTCAAAGTTTCTCCATTTAGCTATCTATACCAATGCAATCCTTGCTCAGATCACCTTAACCATTTTCCCTATTGTGGTACATTTTTTGTCATACCATCGACTTCCTTCCTGAAGTTTGTTCTAGTCCAACAGATTTATTTGGAAGCACTAGCTTTCCAAGCGCTGCTCCTTCATCAGGTGGAAGTGGAGTATGAGATTGTAAACTTTTGCTTTAAATTGGTCCTACAGTGTGATGTAACTGAAACTATATATTGAAAAAGACCTGGATTTTTTTATTAGGTCTCTCATCTTTTAGAATGGACAAGTTGGTTTCAGTTCTTTCATATGTAAATTCCAGAACTTTCTTAAAAAGTTATATTCTCAAGTGAACTTTAAACAATCGGTGCCATGTTAGCCCAGGTAATGCATTGAAGGTGTGAGACTGATTCTGATCTAAAAAAGATTTACAGAATCATACATGGATTTAAGCAGTTTTTGAGCAAAATAGAATGTACTTCTGCAAATACAAATATACACACATTTGTGGAGTGTGCACGTGCACACAAGCATGTGGGTGGGTATGAATGTCTGTGAGAGAGTATGTGTATGAGCGAGCGTAAAGGAGTATAAGTCTTAAGAGAGTGCTTGTGAGAGTGCGGGAGTGCATGTGTGAGCGTATGAGAAAGAGCTTGTGTATGAGAGAGGGTCTGTGCAAAAACACACGCACACACAAACACTCCTACAGACCCATACACTCATGCAGGCCCTCCCTCTCACACTCCCACATGCACCCTCACACAAACGTATACTCCTTTACACTCACATACACTCTCACAGGCACTCATACCCCCACCACGCCCTGAGCGCGCGTGCGCACACACAAGCTTGTGAGGTGAATTTGTACCAGCAGAATTACATTTTATTTTGCTCAAAAAACTGCTTAAATCCATGTAAGATTCTGTAAATCCCTTTTTTATGATTAGAATCAGTCTGAACATTGGAGCACAGACAGCCTCACACAGAGCACCTCACACCTTCAAAGCATTATTTGGGCCAACATAGCACCTATTGTTAAAGTTACATTCTCAAGTGAACTTGAAGAAAGTTCTGGAATTTACATATGAAAGAACTGAAACCAACATAGCCATTCTAAAACAAGAGAGACTTGATAAACAATCCAAATCAATTTCAATATATAATTTCAGTTACATCACACTATAAACTTTTGCTCTAAATTCTGTGCGTTACAATCTTATACTCCACAACCACCTGATGAAGGAGCAGTGCTCTGAAAGCTAGTGCTTTCAAATAAACCTGTTGGAGCAGAACCTGGTGGTGTGCAATTTTTAATTTTGTACACCCCAGTCCAACATCAGCATCTCCAAATCATTTCTGGGAAGAGGAACTTCTGAAATCTGTAGAATTTCTAGCTTTGTTTGGCCTAGTTATAGATAACTATCTTTGTGAGAAAGACAATGAGTTACATGTGCTTGACCTTGAGAAAGACATACAGAATAATCCAGTTGTTATTCAACAAAGAAAGAACTGCAACATCTGTTTATGCTGCCAAGTACATTAATCATTGGATTTTACCCCAGATTTGGCTCATGTTGAGCAAATAACCATGAACATTCACTTTGTGAATATGCCAGATGTTTCAATAGCCAGATAGTCACTTCTGCTAAGTAGACCTGACTTGTGAATTGAGACCCTGCAGAACCCCCACCAAAACATGAGGAATTTGCCTGAGAAATTGAAGATTCTGCAGGACAATTCCCCTATACCTGGAATCCTCAAAGCATCCATTATACGTTTGAAAATTTAGATGGCTGCAGTTATGTAAATAGTCATTTAGGAGAAAAAGAGAGTATTAAATCAGCTAACTGTTGAACCACTATTAAAATGAGTAAACTATTATACTTGCCCCAGATCTTGACCTGATACTGCCTCTTTATCCTCCAACCATGGGACCAGACACCACCTTATGCACCCTGCACCAGACCCAAACTTTCCTTCCCCCACTAACAAATCTAACCCCATCCCATTCGCTGGAACCAATATCACCCAACCATGCAGAGCTATCCTTAGCACTCTTAACTCGCTACCCTACACCTCACCTACTTGGCACCCTGACCACCTGGTACCCTACTCCTACTTACCCAACAGTTTGCTACCTGGCACACACAAACTGGCACCCAACTTACCTGGAATTCTAGCACTGACACTCTACCTTTACCTCCATTATCGTGTGTATATTTTCTTTCGAAAGGAATCAAAGTGGCTGTGATATTAGACATGTAAATGATGGGTGTCAAAGAGGAGGTATACATTGCTTGCTCCCTACTGTTCTGCATTATGAAGGTCCTGTCAGAATAAAAATACAGCTCTACATTTTGGAAGGAGCTCTGGTTGGAACCTTGTCAGTTATGTGGATCTCTTTCATAAAGGAATGGAGCGGCAATGTGTGATTGCTACTCCTTGGAAAATCTGGCCCAGGTCTCAGACTATGGTAACTATAGTCGAGAGGAATTCTTGAAGAAGTGCTCTGGCCTGAAACATCAATTTTCCTGCTCCTCGGATGCTGCCTGACCTGCTGTGCTTTTCCAGCAACACACTCGACTCTGATCTCCAGCATCTGCAGACCTCACTTTCTCCTAGTTGATTCCAATGGTAACTATAGGCTTGTACATAGAAGGATTGTGCCAATAATGACGACAACTAGTATTGGCATGATGGACACGATCCTTCACCAGTTAGGAGAAATTTAATTGCCTATTGAAAGCTTACATGGATAAGGACACAAGATATAATGAAAGAATATGCAGGGCAAAGAAAGATGATTATAACAAAGAATTCTGGATGTTAATCAATGAGTCTTATTTCTTCCTTGAAGCACACATTCTTTAAACTTATTTGTTAATGCTGCTGACAAATGTCACTTGCAGGCAACAGCCTTCCTTGACCTAGTGCAATATGCACAACACATGGTTAAGGACACTTCTCATAACCATATGCCTGACCTTACAATGGAGCGAAACAAAATGGGAAAGTCAAATCAATGACTTGAAACCTCTGTGTATCATTAATAACAGTTAGTTGATAGCAAAGTTTACATTTCTAATGACACCATAAAGGAAGTATTAATCCAAATCAAAATCACAAAGTGCTGGAGTAACTCAACAGTTTTGACAGCATCTGTAGACAAAAACACAAATAATGTTTTTAGTGCATTTAAGTTAGCATGAGGTTGGACATATTTTCAGAGAGTCTTTAGAAGTCTCTTCTTCAAAAGGCAGTGAAATATATTTAAGGCAGTAGATAGATTCCTGATTTGCAAGGGGGAGAAAGGCTATCGGGATAGATGGGAATTGGGAGTAATCAGATCAGCCATGATCTTATTAAATGGCAGGGTGGGCTCTGGCCCGAAATGTCAATTTTCCTGCTTCTCAGATGCTTTCTGTCCTGCTGTGCTTTTCCAGCAACACACAACTCTGTGCCCAGTGACCTATTTCTGATCCTAATTTGTGTGGACGTTCCAATGTACAAAGTAGAATATGGAACATATTGAAGATATAACAAGTTTTAAAACTCAGCCATTCCAAAGAAACTGATGCTTCAGACATGTACAGTAAATTGCCTTTGGAAGATAAGTTTCAAAGTGTGTAACACCAAAATATATATATTGAACTTTGCATGCAAATTATAAGGTGGAGATAGCATCCCCCATACATTTATTGCTTTCTATAGCCTCTTGATCCTCCACAAATGCTTTGTTTTTAAGTGGTGTGATCAAAACATATTTCATTCCTCAATTATGCAAGAAATAAATGGTTGAGTTATCTATCTTTCCAATAGAATATAAAATTGTACAAAACAGTCAAACAGAAATTGGTTCTACAATTACTAATTTGGAATCGTGCAAAGTGAGGTTCTAAATTTCGATCAACAGCTTTCACATTAGAACATATGATAAAAGAACGAGGAGCAATGTCAGGCAATTCAACCCCTTGAACATGCTCACCCATTTGATATAATCATGGCTGAACTCATAACTTCACCTCCATGTTCCAGCCCACTCTCCATAATCCTTCAACATATTCTTTACTCAGAGTAGTAAGGGTATGGAATGCTTTGCCTGCAACGGTAGTAGATTCGCCAAGTTCAAAGTGTATTTAAGTCATTGGACAGGCATATGAATGTACATGGAATAGTGTAGGTGGAATGGGCTTCAGATTAGTATGACAGGGCGGCGCAACATCGAGGGCCAGAGGGCCTGTACTGCGCTGTAATGTTCTATGTTCTATTACTAACTAAAAATCAGTTTATCGCCTCCTCAAACTTACTCAATGTCCCAGCATCCACTGTATTCTGGGCTAATGAATTCCACAGATTGTTACATAACTCCAATTGAACCCCTAGAGGATTAACCTGTGACTTCCATATGCACCTCCACCAGCTCAGGTGCTTGCACCCCAATGGAAACTAACATAGACA